>NC_053041.3:269815194-270440194 GCF_002575655.3 Aegilops tauschii subsp. strangulata
CATGAAGACATTTGATGTCTTCAATTAAGGATTGAGTTTGATTCATTTCCGCATCCAACAGGTCATCGCTTTTGTCTAGCAACTTCTGAAAATGTTCCATAGCAGTTTGTTGTTCAGTTGCAATTTTAGCAAGTGTTTTGTAGCTAGGTTTGGATTCACATTCAGAGTCATCTTCACTGGATGTTTGAAAGTAAGCATCGCGTGAGTTTACCTTGGCACCTCGTGCCATGAAGCAGTAGGTTGGAGCAGAGTCATCCTCATCATCGGCTTCAGCGTCGGTGATGTGGCCATTGTCTTCGGTGTTGAAGATGGACTTGGAGACGCAAGCCGAAGCTAGAGCCAGGCTTGCCACGCCTGAATCAGACTCCTCCTCGGACTCCACCTCTGCCTCCTCAGAAGTAGACTCCTCCTCTGAATCCATCTCCTTGCCAACAAATGCACGAGTCTTGCTAGATGAGCTCTTCTTGTGAGACAAAGACTTTGATGATTTCTTCTTATTCTTGACGATAGAACCATATTCCTTGCTCTTCTTCTTCTTCTTAGATTCCTTGTCCCATTGAGGACACTCAGAGATGTAGTGATCAGGCTTCTTGCATTTGTGGCATGTTCTCTTCTTGTGGTCACGAGTGGAAGCCTCATCATTTCTTGAGCTGGATCTTGAAGACTTTCCGAAGCGATTCTTTTTGGAGAACTTCTCGAACTTCTTCACAAGCATTGCTAGCTCCTTTCCAATGTCTTCAGGATCCCCAGAACTGCAATCATATTCTTCTTCAAATGAGGAAACGACCTTTGCCTTCAAAGCACGGGTTCAGCCATAGTTGGGGCCATAGATGTCTCTCTTCTCAGATAGCTGGAACTCATGTGTGTTGAGCCTCTCAAGTATGTCAGACGGATCGAGATCTTTGAAGTCAGGACGTTCTTGTATCATCAGGGCCATGGTGTCAAATGAGCTGTCAAGTGATCTCAGGAGCTTCTTGATGATTTCGTGCTTGGTGATCTCAGTGGCGCCAAGAGCGCGAAGCTCATTTGTGATATCAGTGAGGCGATCAAATGTGAGCTGGACATTCTCATTGTCGTTTCTCTTGAAGCGGTTGAAGAGGTTGCGAAGAACATCAATCCTTGAATCTCTCTGAGTTCAGACGCCTTCGTTGACCTTGGAGAGCCAGTCCCAAACTAGCTTCGCAGTTTTCAGTGCACTCACACGGCCATATTGTCCTTTGGTCAGATGACCACAGATGATGTTCTTGGCAGTCGAATCCAGTTGAATGAACCTCTTGACATCAGCAGTGGTGACACCTTCACCGACCTTGGGAACGCCATTCTTGACAACATACCAGAGGTCGATGTTAATGGCTTCAAGATGCATGCGCATCTTATTCTTCCAGTAGGGGTAATCAGTGCCATCGAAGACTGGGCACGCAGCGGAGACCTTGATTATCCCTGCAGTTGACATAGCTAAAACTCCAGGTGGTTAAACCGAATCACACAGAACAAGGGAGAACCTTGCTCTGATACCAATTTAAAGTGCTAGTTATCGACTAGAGGGGGGGTGAATAGGCAATTTTTATGAAAGTCTACAAAACACAAGGTCTTTGAAGACAAATGAATGAAATGAACCTGTTGATATGCGGCGGAAGATAGACTACACTAGACTAGCCATAGTCAAGTAAGCAATGTAGTGAAAGTACGAAGACTATCAGCAGCAAGGTAGTATGGATCAGGATGGAAGACAGTATGAAGCCAAACAGGAAATAGTCTTCACACAGTGAAGTCAATCAGATCAGACAAGCAAGCAATGACTTCACGAAGACAAATAGTAAAGTAAAGGGAAGTGTGGGATAGAACCAGTTGCTTGGTGAAGACAAGGATTTGGTAGACCGGTTCCAGTTGCCGTGACAATTGTACGTCTGATTAGGGAGGCTGAGATTGAACTCAGAAGACCGTGTCTTCACCTTATTCCCCTTGAGCTAAGGACACCCAGTCCTCACCCAATCACTCTGGTAAGTCTTCAAGGTAGACTTGCAAACCTTCACAGATTTCGTTCACCGGCGATCCACAATACCTCTTGGATGCTCAGAACGCGACGCCTAACCGGCTGGAGGATTCATAGTCCTCAAGTGTAACAAGACTTTAGATCACGCGGATAGAAAGACTTCAGTGATGCCTAACACTCTTTGGCTCTGGGTGTTTTGGGCTTTGTCCTTGCAAGGATCTCCCTCTCAAAGCATTTAGAGGTGGGTTGCTCTCAAACGACAAAAGCCATGCACTAACTCTGAGCAGCCACCAATTTATGGTGTAGGGGTGGGCTATTTATAGCCAGGAGGCAACCCAACCCGATATGTTTGAAATGACCCTGGGTCACTAAGGAACCAACACGTGTCCAACGGTCGGATTTCAAACACACACTGCAGCTTTACTTGGGCTACAAGCAAAGCTGACTCATCCAGCTCTCGATAAGATTTGCTCTCGTTGTCTTCGCTCGAAGACATAGGATTTTGGTTGAGCATCACATCAGTCACTCTGACTTTGTTCACTTGGACCCCACTTAACAGTACGGTGGTTCCTATGACTCAATAAAGAAGAAAAGGAAACTACGAAACAATTATGTCTTCGCACTCCATAGTCTTCAAGTGAATGTCTTCACATGTCACAATCTTCATCGTGAATGTCTTCACGAACCACCATTGTCTTCAATGTCTTCACACATTTTAGGGGTCATCTCTGGTAGGTAAATCGAATCAATAAGGGACTACTACCTGTGTTATCCTGCAATTCTCACAAACACATTAGTCCCTCAACCAAGTTCGTCGTCAATACTCCAAACCAACTAGGGGTGGCACTAGATGCACTTACAGACACCAAGACAATTTTGGGTGGAAGCGGTTGAGACATCTTGTCATGCTACAAATTGGCTATATCTTCACAAGCTTCTTGGCAAAACGGCATACGAGCTACTCACTGGTAACAAACCCCAAGTTGGATACTTTCGATTATTTGGCTCAAAGTGCTACATTCTTGATAAGCATCATCGTTCGAAATTTTCTCCTAAATCTCATGAAGGTTTTATACTCGGTTATGGCTCAAACTCTCACACTTACCGTGTCTACAACAATTTCACCCGAAAGGTTGAAGAGACGGTAGATGTGAAGTTTTATGAATCTAACGGCTCACGAGTAGAGCAACTTCCAATTGATGCAGGAGACAAAGACCCCTCAGAAGCAATTCAAGATTTGGCTATTGGCAAGATCCGTCCAACGGAGGTGAAGGAGAGTACTTCGTCCATTCAAGTGGAAGCCTCAACTTCACATCAAGGTGAACCACAAGTTGACATGGAGGCATCCACAAGTGGAACACGACAAGACGAAGGGAATGAGGAAGTACAACAAGATGACCCACCTCGACCTCCTTCTCCACCTCCACAAGCGAACAATGACGCCACCTATAATGAATAAGAAGATGACGATGATGAGGATGTTCCACCACAACCCAAGCAAAAGCTCTCACGAGTTAGAGCAAGAGTCTCAAAGAATCACCCCGTTAAACAAATCTTCGACGACATCAACATTGGGAGAATCACTCGCTCTAAAACTCGTTTGGCTAACTTTTGTGAACATTATTCATTCATTTCTAGCATTGAACCTAAGAAGGTAGAAGAAGCCCTTGAAGACCCGGATTGGATAAATGATATGCACGAGGAGCTACACAACTTTGAGCTAAACCAAGTGTGGACATTGGTTGAGAAGCCCAACGGTGACCAAAACATCATTGGAAGAAAATGGGTGTTCCGAAATAAGCAAGATGAGGATGGAAAATTTGTACACAACAAGGCCCGTCTCTTTGCTCCAGGCTACACTCAATTCGGAGGTATGGACTATGGTTAGACATATGCCCCCGTTGCTAGACTTGAGTCCATTCGCATTTTACTTGCTTATGACAATCACCATGATATCACCTTATACCAAATGGATATTAAAAGTGCTTCTCTAAATGGTGAAATTGAGGAGGAAGTTTATGTTAAGCAACCTTCTGGCTTTGTTGATCCTAATAAACCTAATCATGTCTACAAACATCATAAATCTCTTTATGGTCTTAAACAAGCCCCTAGAGCTTGGTATAAATGCTTGACTAAGTTTCTTATTGAAAAATGTTTTGAAATTGGGAAAATTGATTCTACTCTTTTTACTAAAAGGGTTAATGGAGAATTATTTCTGTGCCAAATCGATGTTGATGATACCATATTTAGTTCTACTAACCCTCATTTTAGTGAAAAGTTTGGAAGGTTAATGTCGGAAAAGTTCGAGATGTCTATGATGAGTGAACTTAAATTTTTCCTTGGTTTGCAAATCAAGCAAACAAAGGAAGGTACCTTTGTTTCACAAACAAAGTATACTAAGGATCTTTTCAAGAAGTTCAACATGCAAGAAAGCACAGGTATGAAAGCTCCGATGCCTACTAGTGGACATCTTGACTTGACGAAGGATGGTAACCCAGTTTACCAAAAGGTTTACCGATCTATGATTGGTTCATTATTATATCTTTGTGCCTCCCGTCCCGATATTATGCTAAGTGTGTGCATGTGTGCACGATATCAAGATGCTCCTAAATAATGTCATCTTAAGGCCGTGAAAAGGACAGTGAGATATTTGATTCATACACCAAACTTTGGCATTTTGTACCCTAAGAGGTCATCTTCCGATCTTGTTGGCTATTCCGACTCGGACTATGCCGATGACAAGGTTGATAGAAAATCCACTTCGGGTACATGTCAATTTCTTGATAGATCCCTTCTCTCTTGGTCTTCCAAGAAACAAAATTCGGTATCTCTATCCACCGCCAAAGCGGAATACATTGCCGCGGGATCATGTTGTGCTCAATTACTTTGGATGACCCAAACTCTTAAAGATTATGGGATACATGTGAGACATGTTCCATTGATTTGTGACAATGAGAGTGCTATTAAGATTGCACAAAATCCCGTGCAACATTCTCAAACTAAGCATATTGAAGTTTGTCACCATTTCATTCCTGATCATGTTGCCAAAGGAGATAGCAATCTTAAGCATGTTTGTACCGACAAGCAATTGGCGGATATCTTCACTAAATTGCTTGATAAAAGATATTCTGTCGCTTGAGGAGTGAGTTGAACATCATTGATGCCTCAAATCTGGAATAGATATTCCATTTGGATACATGCAAGGCAATATGACCAATCCTTTATTTTTCTCTTATGATGATGATCATCTGTCTTGGATACATTTGCACCCTTGTATGTTTTCTAACCCTTGTAGGTACTCGGATGAGCCTCAATCCATGAGATTGTGAATCACTCACATCTTGAGCAATTTCTACATCATCAAGTATCTATGTTTTGGTTGTTGAGGTCAAGGAACAAGTCTACACTCAACATATCCTTTGACAATATCTATATGATGAATTTCACTATTGTCAATTTGGATACATAAGAGTTATTCCTTGCAAGACTAACCCATGTAGGAAGGTGAGCTTCAAAATAAAAAAGGATGCTCCCAACTGTTGATGGACCACATCAACATTGAGCATCCACCACAAGTTCAATCACATGATCAAGTTCAACAACAAACCCAAGGTATGTATTTTCCATCTTAGAGAATCTTTGTCCAACTCATGAGCTAAAGCAAATCAATAAGATGAGAATACATCAAGACGCTTAAATAAAAATAACCCCATTTTGAGCTTAACGATGAGTATGACCTATGATCAAGGGATCTCACTTGACTCCTAAGTCAATATACTCTAACATAGGTGACTGTATTGCCGACCATCTCTAGATGAAGTTCTCTAGTGTTCTTTTGTCATTTGTTGCATTTCCTCTGCATCTCGTCTTGCTATTGTGTTTCCCTTAAAATACTTCATCTAGATCATTTTATTTTATTTCTTTTTGTGTTGCATCTTTAAGCAAATTCATTGCAAACTCTATCAAATTCCTTGAAAATCTTTGTGAAATTTCTATTCCAAGTGAGCTGAGTTGACAAAATCTTTCCTCTGCATTGAACTCAGTTCCAACGATCCAAGCCTGTCGACCAGACCGAAGCACAGGTGAAAGTGCGTTATATCGACTAGAGGGGGGTGAATAGGCGATTTTTATGAATTTGCCACTGAGGAAATACTACTTGAGGAATTTCCTAAGCAACGAACTACAAGCAGCGGAATAAGTACTCAAGTGCAAGCATAACACAGCAGTAACACAGTCATTATGATGATATGAAACAAGCACAGAGCACAGATGGCATGTAAACAGGATAAGCAGGCTGAAGATAAGATGACTGAAGAATTATGATTGAGGAAATAGATAAAGTCTTCAGTCAAAGTGTTCAAACAGTAACGATCAAGTTCATCAACACATGAATGAGGAAATGAAAGGGTTGAGGAAATAGAACCAGCAGCTTGGTGAAGACGATGATTTGGTAGACCAGTTCCAACTGTTGTGATAGTTGTACGTCTGGTTGGAGCGGCTAGGTATTTAATCCTGAGGACACACAGTCCTCACCGTATTTTCCTTGAGCTAAGGTCACACAGACCTCGCCCAATCACTCGTGGTAGGTCTTCAGGTGACTTCCAAACCTTCACAGACTCGGTCACTCGGCGATCCAAAATTCCTCTTGGATGCTCTAGACCATGATGCCTGACCTTCTGGAGGATGCACAGTCCTCAAAGGTAACAAGCGTGGATTCCACACAGGAACAATCTCTTTAGTGATGCTCAATCACTTTGGGTTGTAGGTGTTTGGGTTTGGGTTTTCCTTCACTGATGATTTTCGATCAAAGTCCTCGGAGGATGGATGCTCTCAATGACAAGTGTCAGTTTCTGTCGGAGCAGCCAACCAGCTAGTGGTTGTAGGGGGCGGCTATTTATAGCCGGGGAGCAGCCCGGCATGATAAGACATAAATGCCCTTCAATAATATGACCGTTAGGTGGGTAGGATATTTCGGGACAGCTGGCGCGTAGCACAGCAACGGTCGGAAATTTGAGCTCTCAAATTCCTCAGTGCTATCATGTTCCTCACTTGTAGGCAATCCGCACTAGCGAATTCCTAACTCTTCAGTCAGAACAAATTCCTCAGAGAACAGAAGATCTTCGTCTCTGTCACTGAAGAAATTGACTGGACTGTATGAGATTTCCAATGGCTTCACTCGAAAGGATTGGGTATGTGTAGGCTTTGAGATGAGCATCACTTGGAAAGTATTTCCTTAGTTTTACCTCGACCCCCTTTAACAGTACGGTGTTTCCTATGACTCAAGAAATAGAAAAAGAGACTACGAAAACAAAAGTCTTCACGCTTCATAATCCTCGCATCAATATCTAAGTCTTCAAGGTCACACCAATTTCCTCATTTTCAAAGTCTTCAAGAAAACCAAAGTCTTCAACTGAAGACATTCATTTTTAGGGGTCGACTTTCATCGTAAATATCAAACTCCTCATAGACTTATAGTCCCTGTGTACACTCACAAACACATTAGTGCCTTAACCTATAAGTCTTCAATACACCAAAATCACTAAGGGGCACTAGCTGCACTTACAACAGGTTCAACTTGTACACAGTTCATCGGTTCAACCGAAACGGACTGACTTGGTTTGTCTGATATGCTCTGTCTTTGACTGCCTCATCTCGGAGTCACTGACCGATATGAATCGGTGCCACCAATTTCACTACTGAGCAAACATTTCTGTCATCTTAGAGAGTTTATTCTTATCAGCTCCACTCAATTATTCTTTCCCTCTACCTGCATCTTAAGCTTCATTATGCTTATTTGTGTCTCTCCAGGACCACACTCACTTGACCCATATCCATGAAAACTGCCCTTCTTGGAAATTGATGTCAAAGGGGGATAGAGAGCACATGAAAGCTTATCCTTACATAACTCTTCTAAGAAGGGAAGAGAGACGCTCTTTCATAAGAGGAGAGAATTTGCATGTATTTAAGAGGGGAGAGACATGCCAGTTAGTATTCAGTTATTATTTTTCTCTGAGCATACATTGCTATAATCTCATTTTGCTCTAGCTTAACTACAGCTTGCTTTGATTGTTTCTCACCCTACCTTCTCCCATTTGTAAGTGCATCTAGTGCCCCTTAGTGATTTTGGTGTATTGAAGACTTATAGGTTAAGGGACTAATGTGTTTGTGAGTGTACACAGGTCTATAAGTCTATGAGGAGTTTGATATTTACAGAGAAAGTCGACCCCTAAAAATGAATGTCTTCGACTGAAGACTTTGGATTTCTGAAGACTTTCTAAAGACTTTGAAAGTGAAGAAATTGGTGTGACCTTGAAGACTTGGCATTCATTCGAGGAACATGAAGCGTGAAGACTTTTGTTTTCGTAGTTTCATTTTCTCTTTCTTGAGTCATAGGAAACACCATACTGTTAAAGGGGGTCGAGGAAATACTAAGGAAAAATTTCCATGTGATGATCAACTCAAAATCCTACACCTACCAATCCCTTCGAGTGAAGCCATTGGAAATCTCATACAGTTCAGTCAATTTCTTCAGTGACAGAGACGAAGTTCTTCTGGTCGCTGAGGAATTTGTTCTAACTGAGGAGTTAGGAATTCGCCAGTGCGGATTGCCTACACAGTGAGGAACATGATAGCCTTGAGGAATTTGAACCTCAAATTTCCGACCGTTGCTGTGCTATGCGCCAGCTGTCCCAAAATATCTACCCACCTAACGGTCATATCATTGAAGGCATTTATGTCTTATCATGTCGGGCTGCTCCCTATGCTATAAATAGCTGCCCCCTACAACCACTAGCTGGTTGGCTGCTCCGAGAGAAACTGACACTTGTCATTTGAGAGCATCCCATCCTCCGAGGACTTTGAGCGAAAATCATCAAGTGAGGAAACCCAAACCCAAAGACCTAGAAACCCAAAGTGATTGAGCATCACTGAAGAGATTGATCATGCGTGGATCCGGCGCTTGTTACCTTTGAAGACTGTGCATCTTCCAGACGGTTAGGCGTCATGGTCTAGAGTATCCAAGAGGAAATTGTGGATCGCCGAGTGACCGAGTTTGTGAAGGTTTGGAAGTCACCTGAAGACTTACCACGAGTGATTGGGCGAGGTCTGTGTGACCTTAGCTCAAGGAGAATATGGTGAGGACTGTGTGTCCTCAGGTTTAAATACCTAGCCACTCCAACCAGACGTACAACTGTCACAGCAGTTGGAACTGGCCTACCAAATCATTGTCTTCACCAAGCCTACTGGTTCTATTTCATCAACTCTTTCATTTCCTCATTACAGTTATTGTGTGCTTGTTCATATCTGTTTGAAGACTTTGACTGAAGACTTTCTCAATTTCCTCAGTTCAATATCTTCAGTCTCTTTGTCTTCATCCTGTATTATCCTGTGTTTACGCTTCCTGTACTCTGTGTCTGTTTTCATTTCATCATGATGTCCATGTTTATGTTCTGTCATGTTTTCATCTGAGTACTTATTCCGCTACAAGTAGTTCTTCACTTAGGAATTTCCTACCCTGAAATTCCTCAGTGAAGAATTCATAAAAATCATCTATTCACCCCCCTCTAGTCGATATAACGCACTTTCAATTGGTATCAGAGCAAGGTACTCCCTTGTTCTGTGTGATTTTGGTTTAACCGCCTGGAGTTTCAATTATGTCGACCGCAGGTATGATCAAGGTCTCTACTGGGTGTCCTACCTTCGATGGGACGGACTACCCCTACTGGAAGAATAAGATGCGAATGCATCTTGAGGCAATTGATAACGATCTCTGGTATGTTGTGGAAAATGGTGTTCCCTTAGTCACACCTTCTCTGAATGCTGCTGATGTGAAGAGATTCAAGCAACTCGATTCTCAAGCGAAGAACATCATATGTGGCCATCTGAGCAAAGGGCAGTATGGAAGAGTGAGTGCTTTGGAAACTGCTAAGCTTATCTAGGATAGGCTGTCCAAAGTGAATGAAGGAGTCTCAACTCAACGTGACTCTCGAGTTGATGTTCTTCGCAATCTCTTCAACCGCTTCAAGAGACTCGACAATGAAAATGTTCAGCAAACCTTCGATCGCCCCACTGACATCTCAAATGAGCTTCAAGCACTTGGTGCCACTGACATCACCGACCATGAGGTGGTGAAGAAATTGCTGAGACCGCTTGATTCCTCATTTGATACTCTGGCACTGATGATACAAGAACGTGGAGATTACAAGTCACTTGATCCCGCTGATATCCTCGAGAGGCTAAACACTCATGAGTTCCAGCTTGCTGAGAAGAGAGATCTCTATGGTTCGAGCTATGGCAGACCACGTGCCCTGAAGGCCAAGGTTGTCTCTGAATCTGAAGGTGAAGATTCTGGTAGTAGCCTTGGTGATCCTGAAGAACTGAGCTAGGAGCTAGCACTACTCGTGAAGAAATTCCAGAAGTTCTCTAGACGTGGTCGTTTTGGAAAATCCTCAAGAAGCAATGATTCCTCATCCAATGACTATAAGAAAAGGCTATGCCACAAATGCAAGAAACCTGGTCACTACATTCAAGATTGTCCTCAGTGGGAAAAGGAATCAAAGAAGAAGAAATACAAGGATTACAGTTCTGATGATGCGAAGAAGAAGAAATCTTCAAAGTCTTCATCATCAAAATCCTCAAAGTCTTCATCGCACAGGAAGAGCAGCTCCAAGAAGGCTCGGGCATTCATTGGCAAAGAAATGGACTCTGAGGCTGAATCTGAGGAACATGAGGAAGGGGAGGCATCTGAGCAGTCCGAGTCCGGTGTGGTGAGCCTAGCTCTCGCTACTGCATTCGTCAGCAAGTCCATCTTCAACTCTGAAGAAAATGGCTTCACCAACAAGGCTGATGAAGGCAATGATGACTATGCTTCCACCTATTGCTTCATGGCAAAGGGTGCCAAGGTACTCAAATATACCTCCTCTGAATCAAGTGAGGATGAATCTGATGAAAACCTAAAGCCCGGCTATTCTAAACTTACTAAGATTGCTGTAAAACAACAAAAGGCTTTTGAAAAGGTTCAAAACATGCTAGACAAAAGTGATGATATGTTGGGTGAAGAAATGGATCACACTAAAACCTTGACTGGAAATCTTCAAAGACTTCAGTCTAGGTTTGATAACCTTCAAGGTCATCATAACACTCTCTTATCTGATCATGAGAAGCTCTCTTATGAATTTCTTCAAAGAAAGCAAGATCTTGAAAAGCTAAGAGCGAGTTATGAAGATCTTCAGAAGGAGCACGATTCATTACTTGCTCAACAAATCAGCGCTACTCAGGAAGAATTTGTTCCTCCATGTTTGAAGTGCATTGAACGTGAATCTGCTAATTCTTCACCTGAATGTTCCAATGCATCTAATGTTACAAATTCTTCACCTGTCTCTGCTATCACTAATTCCTCATCTGAGGACATTGCTAGTATCACTGATGATGCAGGGCTGAAGGAATTGTACATGACATGCATGTACAAAAGCCTCAAAGGGCATCAGACTCTTTGTGATGTGCTTAAAAAGCAGATCCTCAACAGGAACCCTAGGAAAGAGGGTATTGCCTTTGAGAGGAAAATCAATGCTGATAGAACATATTGGAAGCCTGAGCAGTACCCCAAAACCTCATGGGTTGCTGCAAAGGGACCTCCAGTAGATCCATCTACTTTATCTGGCTTTACATGTGAATCTCCTCATTCTTCTGATGAGTCATTTGACTCCAACTATAAACTGTTCAAAAATCAGAATGGTGAAGTATTTGCTAGATATGTTGGCACTAACTGCAGGAACGGTTCCCCCGTGAAGAAAATCTGGGTTCCCAAAAGGTGCCTTGAAAATCTTCAGGTGAATGTCATCATGACACCACCTGTGAAGAATAGGAACCCCAGATCAAATTATTCATATGGATCCAAGTCCTCATACGGACCAAATTCCTCACGTGGATCAAAGTCCTCATATGAACATCATCGTGCTAACACCTTTGTTTCGTAGGCAAGAGCTAAGGGCTATGAATATGAGCATTATTCTTCTAATCATTATGTTCATAAGTCCTCGAAGAATTTCTCTGCTTATTCATATGCTTATCCTAACTCCTCTTATGTGAAACGACGTGGACTGGCTTCTATGCCACCTTTCTCGTATGGAGCTCACAGAAGATGAACTCTTTGCCCCCCTTCAGATGTGGGTGGTGAAGAAAAAGAACTAATCTCTTATGCAGGGTCAGGTCTCCAGACGTGCTTAAACGTCTGAAGAATTTGCTGGAGACCTGAAAATGCCTGAAAGGACGTAGGCTAATCATGAAGAAATGAACTTTCATTTCTCACATCCTCATACTTCTTTATCTGTTCTATTGCTTGATGAAATTGATCTGATGAAATTGATGTCATATTCTTCACTGATGAAGTATATGAGTTCGTAAGTTGCACTAATTCATCTGCAGGATGATCAACCCAAAGCCAATGAGTGGGTCCTCGATAGTGGATGTACAAATCACATGACTAGTGACAAGAATCTATTGATGGATGTTCCCTTATCTCCATCGCATCTGAAGCATATCATCTTCGCTGACAAAGGCAAAAGTCAGGTATTGGGTCTAGGTAAGGTTGCGATCTCAAAGGATCGACACATGGACAAAGTCATGCTTGTCGAGTCCTTAGGATACAACCTCATGTCTGTCTCAATGCTTTGTGATCTTGATATGGTTGTTGTCTTTGGCAAGTATCGTTGTGTTGTGATCATGGAAGTTGACAATTCCAATGTCTTCGAAGGCTTTAGGAGAGGAGACTTGTATATTGTTGATTTCTCTACAGGACCTCAACCAGCTGTATGTCTACTTGCAAAAGCTTCAGAAGGCTAGCTATGGCATCGACAACTTGGTTATGCTGGCATGAGGAATCTGCACATGCTCGCGAAGAAGAAGCATGTCATTGGCATTGAGAATGTCAAATTCCTCAAGGATCACTTGTGTGGAGCCTGCGAAGCTGGAAAGATGACCAAGGCCAAACATCCAGCGAAGACAATCATGACTACCACTCGACCATTTGAATTGCTTCACATGGATCTCTTTGGTCCTAATCATTATTCAGCAGTTACAAATGATGCATCTCTATATGGCTTTGTTATTGTTGATGATTACTCTCGTTACACATGGGTGCATATTGTCACTTACAAACATGAGGTGCAGGAAGTCTTCAAACGATTTTCCTCGAGGGTTTCAACCAACTTTGGTGTGAAGATCAAGCACATCAGAAGTGACAATGGAACTGAGTTCAAGAATTCCGGTCTTGATGACTATCTTGATGAAGTTGGTATTACTCATGAGTTATCTGCTCCTTATACTCCTCAGCAGAATGGCGTCGTGGAGCGCAAGAACAGGACTCTTGTTGAGATGGCTTGCACTATGCTTGATGAATACAAGACGCCTCGTTGTTTCTGGATTGAGGCAATTGATACTGCGTGCCACATCATCAACAGGGTATATCTTCACAAATTCTTCAAGAAGACTGCGTATGAACTCCTCACTGACAAGAAACCCAATGTAAGTTATTTCAATGTCTTCGGTGCTAAATGCTGGATTAGAGATCATCATCACAACTCAAAATTTGCACCGAAAGCACATGAGGGTTTTATGCTTGGTTACAGAAAGGACTCGCACACCTACAGAGTCTTCAACAACGTTCTCCACAAAGTTGTTGAAACTGTAGATGTGCGGTTCGATGAAACTAATGGCTCGCAAAGAGAGCACCTACCTTCTGTGTTAGATGAACAATCACCTGAGGAAACTATCAAGTTGAAGGCTACTGAGGATGTCATTCCTACCGAAGAATCTATTGAAGAAATCATTCCAGAACATGAAGAACGTCATGCTGATGCACCTGAAGAAAATGGTGCTGAAGAAAATGCTGATCAAATTCCTCAACGACAACCCGCTCATCCTCGCGTTGCAAACGAAGTGCAGATTGAGAAAATCATCAGCGACATCAACATTCCAGGTCCTCTCACACGCTCAAGAGCTTCACATTTGTCTAAATTTTCTGGGCACTTTGCTTTCATCTCTATCACAGAGCCCACTAAGGTAGATGAAGCATTTCTGGAGCCTGAGTGGATTCAAGCTATGCAAGAAGAATTACATCAGTTCGAGCTCAACAACGTCTGGGAACTGGTCAATCGTCCAGATCCTCGCAAGCACAATATCATTGGCACAAAGTGGATCTACCGCAACAAGCAAGATGAAAATGGCCTTGTGGTGAGGAATAAGGCACGGCTTGTAGCTCAAGGCTACACACAGGTTGAAGGAATTGATTTCGATGAAACTTTTGCACCTGTTGCTAGACTTGAGGCTATTCGCATATTACTTGCTTATGCTAACCATCATGATATCACTCTATATCAAATGGATGTGAAAAGTGCATTCCTCAATGGTAAGCTTGACGAAGAAGTATATGTTGCTCAACCCCCAGGTTTTGAAGATCCAAAGCATCCTGACAAAGTCTTCAGACTCAATAAGGCCCTCTATGGACTCAAGCAGGCCCCTCGGGCGTGGTATGATACTTTGAAGGAATTCCTCATGAAGAAAGGCTTTGAACCCGGTTCACTTGACCCAACTCTTTTCACTAAATCTTATGATGGTGAATTGTTTGTGTGCCAAATTTATGTTGATGATATCATTTTTGGCTGTACTAACCAACGTTACAGTGATGAATTTGCCTATATGATGAGTGAAGAATATCAAATGTCTATGATGGGAGAATTGAAATTCTTCTTAGGTCTTCAAATTCGTCAACAGCGCAATGGGATATTTATATCTCAGGAGAAATACCTCAAGAATGTACTGAGGAAATTCGGCATGCAAGATTGCAAAGGGGTCAAAATTCCTATGCCCACCAATGGCCATCTATGCACTGATGAAAATGGTATTGACTTCGATCAAAAGGTATACCGCTCCATGATTGGTTCATTATTGTACTTATGTGCATCTAGGCCAGATATTATGCTTAGTGTTTGCATGTGTGCCCGATTTCAAGCTACACCGAAGGAATCACACCATAAGGCTGTGAAGCATATTCTTCGATATCTAGCTCACACACCAACACTTGGATTATGGTACCCCAAGGGCTCGGCTTTTGATCTCATTGGATATTCAGACTCTGACTATGCTGGTGATCGCGTGGACCGCAAGTCAACATCAGGCACATGCCATTTCCTCGGACGATCTTTGGTCTGTTGGTCCTCGAAGAAACAGAACTGCGTATCATTGTCTACTGCTGAAGCTGAGTACATTGCTGCTAGTTCTTGTTGTGCTCAATTGCTGTGGATGAAGCAAACCTCAAGGACTACAGCATCAACATGAATAATGTGCCTCTCTACTGTGACAATGAGAGTGCCATCAAGATTGCTCACAACCCAGTTCAGCACTCGAAGACAAAGCACATTCAAATTCGTCATCATTTTCTTCGTGATCATGTGTGGAAGGGCGACATCTCTATTGAGCATGTACGGACTGAAGAACAGCTAGCCGATATCTTCACAAAGCCCTTGGATGAGAAGAGATTTAGCAAGTTCAGGTGTGAGCTAAATATCCTAGAATCTTCGAATGTTCTTTGAAAAGGACACTCATCCTAACACTTATGCAAAATTGATGACTTAGATGTGCAACACGCAAAGAAACGTTTTTCTTTAATCAATGAAGACTAACACTCTAAGTGTGAAGAAATTAACGAAGAACTTGATTCTCATAACCCTACGACAATTGTACGCGGTGTCTGAAATCATCATTCTTATACGGGTCACGCCACCACCAAAAGTTCAAAATCAAATTTGGGTTTTCCCTCAGTTTTGAATTTCCTGAGTTGCTCAATTTCTTCAACTTTGCATTGTCTTCACCATTTCCGTCGTTTTTCTTCATTGGCTATATATATATATATATATATATATATATATATATATATATATATATATATATATATATAAAAGTTTATGTTCTCTACAACATTCACTTATTGCTATTTCTTCAAGTTGCCTTTTCTACTAAGTGAATGTGATCGGACCCTTCCCCCTCTATGCTAAACTCAACCCAGTCTATTCACAAATTCTTCATGTGCATTCTATTTGAAACTCGTTCAAAATATTCACTGTGTCCTTTTCAGCTGAAGAATTTGCGAACGGAACTTTAGAACTTATCTTTTCTAAATTTTCGGCTCTTGCCGCTCAAACTGTTCTGCATCCCATGATATTACTTATCTATTCACCCACGATCTCACACGATCGCCACCTCTCAGTATGTGGGTGCCACATGTCAAGATAATGAGAAGGGTCAGGGGCACGTTCGTCCAATTTCTTCAGACGAGTGGTTTTTCACTTCGGCCATAAATACCCCTCCCCTTCCTCACTTTGTTTTTACTCCGCTCGAGCTTCTCAAACCCTAGCGCCACCGCTACTTCCATCATCGCCGGTGAGGAAGAGCTTCACTGCCTCGACCTCGTCGCCGTCGTACTCGCGCCTGCTGCGGATTTCTTCACTCCGCCGCTGCCGTAGCTGTCTTCCTCAGCCAAGTTAGGGCGTCGAAGATCTGAACTGACGAGCTTCACATCTACACTTCCTAGTTCATCGTGTTCTTCGTCTAGGGTAATTAAAAGTTACTTTTACTACCCTCTTTTATTCAAATGTTTTTTCTACAAAATCTTCAAAAGGTGTTTACACTTCAAATCTTCACACACTAAACACCTCACATGTCATCTGTTCTTGATCCTTTTCTCTAAGCAACATTTTTCTTCAAGATTCCTCAATTGTGTGGATTTTCGATCTGTACAACTCTAGAACCTAAGACAAAGAACGCTTATCGAAATTCTTCAAGACTCATCTGGTCAAATTCCTCAAACTTGTTCTTTTTGAAAAACTTCTGAGAACGCATATGACCTCTCCAAATTCCTCGCAACTATACTCTGTTCACAGATACTCATGTCCGCTACTGAGTCACTAGGTTCTCATCAACTTAACTCATTTGCAGCGTTCCTCGAAGAAAAGTTGCACACCTCTTCAGAAAATTCTGTTGTTCATATTCCTCATCTGAAGAAAATGGCTGACGGTAAAAAGCCACAGAAGGGAGGAAAGAGGCCTGGGGTCAATACTGCTTTTGAGATCCCTGATGACATATACAAAGATTATTGCACTCCTGATGAGGCCAAGTTTGGCAAGGAGGACAAAAATCAGCGCAAGGTGCACATACAAAGGATAGAGAGGAGATGGGCAAGGGAATGGAGGGAGTACAGGTATGTTACTCCCAATATATGAAGAAATTCGCTCTAAATCCTCCATGCCCAAGACCTCCACTGGCACCTGGCCAAGAAGCTGATCCCACCAGCCTCAAGCGTGGTGAGGACTATCCTGATGAATGGGCCAAGCGCCAGGCCAAGCTAGCCAAAATAGCTAAGGAAGCAGTGATGAAATTTAATGAAGACTCTGCTGCTGCTACCACTGCTGAGGCCTCTGCAAGCAAGTCAAAGAAGGCCATGGCTAAGAAGCCTGCTCATAAGCCAAGTGCTTCGCCCCAAATGCCCTCACGGCCAAGTTCCTCAGCAATGCCCTCACAGCCAGATTCTTCAAAGCCCTCACGGCCAACTCCTCAAGTTGCTCCAGCTCCTCCAAAGTCCTCAGCTCCTCCAACAAAATCCTCAGCACCTGTGCATCTTGCCATGTGCTAAAGGACAACATGCATCTCTATTGCCTCAGGCGCTTCTGCTAGTTCTTCAGCTGCACCAAATTCCTCAACTGGCCCCTCTCTGCTGAAGAAAAAGGCCACTGCTGGACGAGGCTCTCGACCAAGTCCTCACAAGAAGCAGTTCGCCTTTCAAGTGCCGTCTGATGAAGACGAAGCTAATGATGAGGAATTTGCCGAAATCATCAGAGACAGGCAGCTCAGGGCCGCTAGAGCAAAAGGTACAAATGTGCCTCTACTTTTGGATCCAAAGTTGATCCTTGATTACATTGATCTCTGGCACAAGGACCCCAACACTCCTATGACTGATTTCAAGTTGACTCCTGGCCAAAGTCATATGTTGACTGCCTTTATTCAGGAAGAGAAATGGAAATTTGAAAAGGCAAGGCAGTTGAAGAAAGCGCAGTACAAGAAGGAGCGCATCCTGAAGAAAAACGTTGTCTCTATGACAACTGAAGAACTTGTCACTATTCAATCTGAGATCAAGAAGCTCAGTGATGAATTTGACGTATACCGCGCTGACTGGCTTGGAGCCAAAGTCACGTTTGTGAATTTAGCTGAGAAGTTCACTTCCAATGTTGCAGCCCCAACGCAACAAGAAAATCCTCAGGCTGAGGCATCTGCTCAGCCGACTGGAGAAAATGCCAGCACCGCTGATGACAATCAGGCTGCTGAAGAAACTCAGAGTACCAGGGCTGATGACTGCATTCCAGCCGCTGAAGAAATTGTCAGGGCATCCACTAGTGTTGCGCCTGAAGAAACTGAAGAAGTCAGGGCAACTGCATCAGTTGTGCCTGAAGTTAATGAACCAAATTCCTCTGCTCCTCCTGCACCTACCCCAACTCCGATCCTTCCGTCTGCATCAGATGTGAAGAAGACCAAGGCTGTAGAACGTGCAGCAGTGAAGAAAAGGAAAGCATCAACTTCATCAGATTCTTCAGCTCTGAAGAAGATGAAGCCATTGACCAGCTCTTTTGTGAATCCAATTGATGCTATTCCAGTCTCATCCATGCCATCAAAGGACCTTGTTCCTTTTGACGAAGAATATGTGATTCCAAGTGAATCAGATGAAGAGATTCCTTCTACTGCTTCGTCAGAGCAGTAAGAAATTGAAGCGGATGCAATCCCTTCAACCCCAATAGTCTCATCGTCCATGCCTCAATTCACTGCTGAAGAGGCCGACGTTGAGGAAAAGAGTGAAGAAGAAGATGTGGACATTGGATGTACAACACCAGTGCTGAATGATGACTTTTGGGAAAGTCAACACCCCAACTCTCCTCTGTTCACACCTCTGCAACAAATTCCTTAGTCCCCTGTGGATACTGAAGTACAAATGGGATCTGGAGAACCTCATGCCACACCGTCTGTCCATGAAGAAATTCCAGCCACTAGTGCTGATGAAAATGTTAATGAAGAATCGAAGACTCAGGCTGTCACTGAAGAAGAACCTGAAATTCCTCAGCCCGTGGAACCCGAGATTGCGATTCCTGAGGTGGTGATGCAATTGACTGATACTCCTCAGCCCAAGCCAAAGGATCCCTTCTCGAAGAAGCAGAAATTCAAGGCTGATGACTTCTTCGGAGAGCATGTTTTCTTCACTGACTACAACCCATATGACTCTGCTCGTCTTAGAAGAAAGCGTTTCTGGACTGCCAGCCAAGCAAATTTTTATTCTTCACTGCTCTTCAACAAGGACAAAGTCTTCGACCACGAGCATATTCCTCAGGTGGACATGGAATCACTGCCTTGCTTTACCCCAGTCCTCAGTGTGCTTCATGATGCAGGATTGCTCAACTTTTGCACGGATATTTGCGATTGGAATGAAGAGCTCATTCTTCAATTCTATGCAACCCTGCACATCACACGCGATGATGATGATATCAACTCTTGGGTGTTGGACTGGATGACCAAAAATACTCATTACAAAGCACCGGCCTCTGAATTACTTCATGCCCTGCCAATCAGTCCTCCCCTTGAAGGTGCTCGTTGTCTGTACCAAGAGCCTGAACTCACTCCTCATTACATGCAAGTGCTAATGAAGCCTCTGAAGCCCGGTCAAGCCCCAAGAACCAAATTCCTTGTGAAGAAATTGCTATATGTGCCAAGAACAGTCTATCACATTCTAACGAAGACTATGAGTCCAATCAAAGGCCACGACTCATCTGATGAGGAAATTGTTGGCATCATGAAGAATCTGCTATTCAACATCATACATGGCATTCTTGTCAATTATCACGATTTCTTCATGAGGACTCTGGCAAATGTTGCACTCTCTCCGTTTGAGTTGAAGCCTTACGCACCCTGGATTATGAGATTCCTCAGAATAAGGTCTTCACTCAAGATGGCAACGGGGACGAAACCCATCGGGTTTTGCCTTCCCAAACCCATCCCCACGAGAAAATCGTAAACCCGTCCCCGTCCCCATCACCGTGTGAGGGGCTAGTTTTCTGCCCGTCCCCTAAACCCATCGGGTTTCGGGGAACCCACGGGTAACCCACGATAAAATCAAAATATTTAAACAAACATAGTGGCGACAAAGAATAACATTTCAGCAGCAAAACAAGCACATTTCAGCAGCATAACTTGAGTAAATTTCAACAAAAAACAATAGTAGATGGTTCAACAGCTATATAAGTTCTGAAATAGAACTTATAGTTCACAAATCACTTTAAAGTTGGAATCATCATGGCATCTTTCACATCTCCAAGCCTCCAAACGACCATCTTCAAATCTTCCAATGCCAAATCAAAGTGCCAAGTCCTAGGGAAGATCAAAATTCGCTCAAGCTAAAGTTAAACATGAGAAAAATATGCAGATTAGTATATGAAATTTGCAAGTACCTGTACTTCACCTGCATTCCCTCTTGAATGTCTTGAAGACAACTCCAAAAGCTTTGTCCTTATTCATTGTCAGCATCTATGAGAATCAAATAAGTAGTAATGAACATCTTATGAAACATTACAGCAAGATAATGATAAACTTTATGATGTATGTAAAGAAAGACACACCTTTATATTTGTTTCTTATCCAATCTTGTGAACACATCAAGGCCTCTAAGATTTCGGGGGTAAGATGACTACAGTGGTAAAAAAATAATGTAATTTCGCAGGTATTGCCGGGTTTCGGGTTCGGGGACTACCGAAACGGGTGTAAACCCATGAAACGTGTCGGGTTGTATAATGTGCCCAACAACAGCCCCGCGGGGATGAAAAGATGCCCATCCCCGTCCCCTAATAGGGTAAAAACCCACGGGGACACGGGTTTCGGGGCCCCATTGCCATCTTGAGTCTTCACTCAACTACAAGGCTGATTTTCAGAATCACCTCAGCTACTTGCCCCCAATTGAAGTCCTCAAGCGTACATTTTCCTCAGCTGATGAAAAGGGCAAGGCCGCTGCTGTTATTGATGAAGGCATTCGTCCATTGGATGGTCAGTTTCGCAAAGCTGCATCTTATTCCACCAATGATGACTCTGCCACTCATGATTCTGCTGCCAATGCATCCAAGCCAAATCCTCAAGCCACAGCTCCAAGAGTGATGACTGACCGTGAGCTTCTCCTCAGTCTTCACCAGAAGGCGGATCGAAACCACAAATGGGTTAAGCGTCAGTTTGGTTCTATTCTTCACAACATGACTGCTACGCACAATGCAGTGAAGAAAAACCATTTCTACCTCCATGAAGTCTTCGGTCGCACCTGGGCTATTCTGTCATATCTGTATGGTGAAGAAGATCTGAAGCAAATGGGTCTCAAGGAAGATTTTGACTGGTTTGCTCCTCCATCGAAGAAATTCAAGAAGGTCAAGGTTCCTTCCTTGGTGGCCAACTCATATTCTTCATCACGTGAAACCGATGAGCATGAAGACTTGGACGACACTGCGGCAGGCCCTACTTCAACAACCGACTCCAACAACGCTGGCGCTCCTCCATCAACTTGATATTCTTCAGGGGCGTTAGTCCTCATTTTTCGATCCTTTGGTCATTCGATGACAAAGGGGAGAAATTTGAGTTAGTCTTCAAGCGGGTCTATCTATATGGGCGTTTTGGCTAAGTTACAACTCTCGTTCTTCTAAGACTTTATTCGATCGAGTTGTAAACTTAAACTCTATGGTGGTCTGACACTTTTGCTGAGATTTTCTGCATGCTTATTCCTCGTTAATGGTAATGCACGCATGCTGAATTACATCAGTCACCATATTTCATCATGCATTTCAAATTCTTCATATTATATGTCAAATGCGTGCATGAATTACAAGATATAGGGGGAGATCTCCATGATTCTACTCTTCAAGTGTGCACTGCTTCAAAAGCAAATTCCTCACTATGCACATCGTCAGGGGGAGTTCTTCTATATCTTGCAATCAAAATCCTCAATATCAGTATTTACACTTCATATGTTTATCCCCGTTGAAAACTTAACCTATATTGTTATCAATCACCAAAAGGGGGGAGATTGTAAGTGCATCTAGTGCCCCTTAGTGATTTTGGTGTATTGAAGACTTTTAAGGGACTAATGTGTTTGTGAGTGTACACAGGTCTATAAGTCTATGACGAGTTTGATATTTACAGAGAAAGTCGACCCCTAAAAATGAATGTCTTCGACTGAAGACTTTGGATTTCTGAAGACTTTCTGAAGACTTTGAAAGTGAAGAAATTGGTGTGACCTTGAAGACTTGGCATTCTTTCGAGGAACATGAAGCGTGAAGACTTTTGTTTTTGTAGTTTCATTTTCTCTTTCTTGAGTCACAGGAAACACCGTACTGTTAAAGGGGGTCGAGGAAATACTAAGGAAAAATTTCCATGTGATGCTCAACTCAAAATCCTACACCTACCAATCCCTTCATGTGAAGCCATTGGAAATCTCATACAGTTCAGTCAATTTCTTCAGTGACAGAGACGAAGTTCTTCTGGTCGCTGAGGAATTTGTTTTGACTGAGGAGTTAGGAATTCGCCAGTGCGGATTGCCTACACAGTGAGGAACATGATAGCCCTGAGGAATGTGAACCTCAAATTTCCGACCGTTGTTGTGCTATGCGCCAGCTGTCCCAAAATATCTACCCACCTAACGGTCATATCTTTGAAGGGCATTTATGTGTTATCATGTCGGGCTGCTCCCTAGGCTATAAATAGCCGCCCCCTACAACCACTAGCTAGTTGGCTGCTCCGAGAGAAACTGACACTTGTCATTTGAGAGCATCCCATCCTCCGAGGACTTTGAGCGAAAATCATCAAGTGAGGAAACCCAAACCCAAAGACCTAGAAACCCAAAGTGATTGAGCATCACTGAAGAGATTGATCCTGCGTGGATCCAACGCTTGTTACCTTTGAAGACTGTGCATCTTCCAGACGGTTAGGCGTCATGGTCTAGAGCATCCAAGAGGAAATTGTGGATCGCCGAGTGACTGAGTTTGTGAAGGTTTGGAAGTCACCTGAAGACTTACCATGAGTGATTGGGCGAGGTCTGTGTGACCTTAGCTCAAGGAGAATATGGTGAGGACTGTGTGTCCTCAGGTTTAAATACCTAGCCGCTCCAACCAGACGTACAACTGTCACAGCAGTTGGAACTGGTCTACCAAATCATTGTCTTCACCAAGCCTACTGGTTCTATTTCTTCAACTCTTTCATTTCCTCATTACAATTATTGTGTGCTTGTTCATATCTGTTTGAAGACTTTGACTGAAGACTTTCTCAATTTCCTTAGTTCAATTTCTTCAGTCTGTTTGTCTTCATCCTGTATTATCTTGTGTTTACGCTTCCTGTACTCTGTGTCTGTTTTCATTTCATTATGATGTCCATGTTTATGTTCTGTCATGTATGCATCTGAGTACTTATTCCGCTGCAAGTAGTTCTTTGCTTAGGAATTTCCTCACCCTGAAATTCCTCGGTGAAGAATTCATAAAAATCGTCTATTCACCCCCTCTAGTCGATATAACGCACTTTCACCATTATCTAGTACTAGATTCAGGGGAGAGGGAGTTCATGCTTAGGGGAGAACTATCCTTGGAATTTATTGCAAATCCTTAATTCTTTGGGGACATGTTTATATTCAAATGAAGTACTCACTTTGTGGTACTCACCTATTACATGTCATCCCAGTCTTGGTATTCTTGTGGGTCTTGAAATCTCTTTCTGGTCTGAAGTTCTCTTGTGTTATTTAACCTTGTTTTCCCAAGTTTGCTTCCTCAAGAGTCACTTCAAGAACCACAAGGTAAGTATATGCATCTCACTCATGTGCATGATGATATTTTACTTTTGCACATATTGTTTGCCAGAGGGAATCATAAACATGAAGGTACATCTCACATCACTTTTTTTTGCTCTGATGCATATGGCCAAGATACATGTAACTCATTACTTACTATGTCATGTTGTGCATTCACATGTCTTTCAATTCTACCATTACTTGATTGCATACATGTAGGGGGGAGGGGCTCATGCAAGTTACATGTTCCTCTAAAGCTTTACTTACAAATCTTCTCATTATTTACTTGAAGCTTTGATGCATGTTGTCATCAATTACCAAAAAGGGGGAGATTGAAAGAACAAGTGCTCCCTGGGTGATTTTGGTAATTAATGTCAACATATCCCTTGTTGGACTAATAGTTTTATCTAGTATATTCAGATAAGTTCAACAATGGAGTGGCAAGGAAAAGAGGATGTGAAACCCCCTCAAAATGCTAAGGACAAGGATTGGCAAAAGCTCAAGACTCTACATTTTTATTTAAGTGATCCAAGATCACATTGAGTTTATAGGAAAGCCAATACTATTAAAAGGGGACGAGGTGTTGCTTAATGATCTATTTGCTCAAGTGCTTAGTGATATTGCTCCAAAACCCTCAACCAATTTCTCTACCCATATATGTCCAAACCCTAAATTCCCAACTCGGCCACACCAATATTTCCTACCCGGAGCCCTTCGTGGGTTGAAGTCTCCATCAACGTGGACGTACGATAGCACCACATATCGGAACCATGCAAAAAATTCTCCGCGCCTCCATTGCGTTTACACACTCCAATCCCATCTCTTTACATTCTTGCACTTGCATGCTTTACTCTTTCCGTTGCTCATACTCTTGCTATGCTTGTGTTAAATGTATTGTGTGCACTTTAAGATGTGCTAAACTCAACCTTAACTTGAAGAAACTAAAAACAGCCACTTTTACTTGTTAAGGGTCTAATCACCCCCCCCCTCTAGACCCCTCTTCTCGATCCTTTCACAACTGCAACCACGAAGTAAAGCAACGGTGGGGCCGAATCTGCTCAAACTACAGCTTCAGTCTATGGGGTGGTATGCCAAACGAATATTAGGCCATGGCGTACCATCAGAGGGTGTCTGGTTCCCTACATGGCTATGAATAAGCAACAAAGAAGGAAAGTAAAATTTATGAAATAAATTCTAAGGAAAGCAACTTAAAAATTAAGCAAACCATTAGAAAGAAGATCTCAGTGAACCATGGAGCAGATCCATTTGAAAGCATGATGTTAACTTATGCGACAGTAGGCTATTTTTTGTGTCGGGTAGAAAAGGACCGACTGACCACAAACCCCACCTAAGCACGAGCAGGGTAGGCAACAAGGAATCAAGCCAATTTCAGGGAAACATACCGTGAACCAGGTAGATCACTATTTGATCCATGGGTGGGATAGCAGGTCGCGGTCCCAGCAGGACGGTTGCGGTAGTGACATGTGGAGTAGCTAGTTGCGATAGGTGAAGCAAATAGACTTGTACATACAAATATCCTCAAGGGCAAGGTGACCCAGTGTAAACTCTAATTTTACATCATCTTACAACAAAAGTATAGCACCAAAAACAACATAACAAACAGAAATACAACATCACTTTTGACATATTATGTTACACTAAAAGTAAAGTGTGCATGATATACCCGGATAAAATTCTCTTCTGATCAACCATATTATAAGAACTCCTCTAAATAAATTTCTCTTTGGATAGACGGCTTCGGGAGATTTCTTGCATTATTGACATTTGGTACACCTTGCCTACGTCTAATGGTTAACCTTAAAGTATCGTCATCATTATTTGGACCTGGCGATCAATTTCTCTTTGAGAAATATGGTCCCATATCTTAGATCAATCAAAGTAAGAGGATGATTAGTTAGAAAGTTAGGACTAAAAAGAACATGCACATGAGAGAGGGGACGTGAAGATGTGATTCAAACCACAAATTCAAATTGCGATTTTCTCTCAACAGTGGGTGTCTAACGACGCATCCTGGTTGAACGACGGACAGGGGAGAGATTGCGAGCTTTCTAAAGCCGAATAAGAACGAAGAGAGGTTTGCCGCCGCCGTGTATATCATAGCGATCATACGAAATAACCGATGTCGAAGAGGCAATGTACGGGGGCGATTTACTGCGTGTGGGCTTTTTATTGCCTCCTCACTTTGGATTCTAGCTTAGTGGGTTCGGCCATGCTTTTTTTATGAGAGTGGATTTTCTATTCTTGGGTGTACTACAACCGAGTTTGCAGAAAATATATGACAAAACATGATCAAACAAATTCCAAAAAATCTAAAAATTTAAAACATCAAACTTTATCAAATGTTCGAGCATCTTGAAAAATTTCAGCCCAAAAATAACAACCGAGCATCTCTCACTAAAAAAACAAAATCAATGTTGAAAGTTTGTGCAGTGATTTCGTTTTTTTAGTGAGAGCTTGTTTAATGTTATTTTTGGCTGAAATTTTGCAAGAAGCTCGACATTTGATAAGTTGATAGGGTTTGATGTCTCAAAATTTCAGGTTTTTTGGATTTTGTTTGATCATGTTTAATCTTTTTTTTTGGCAAACTTGGATGTAGTACACGCGAGATAGCCACTACATTCCGTTTTTTTCATTGGGTACATACCAAAGAAAAATAGTACACAAGTACGTGACATCAAATTATCATGGGTTCAATTGAAGCTAAAGACTCTACGCTGGTTTTGCCCCTGTGAGGCGGACATTGGAGCTCAAAGGTATTCGCAGGTAGGAGGACGACGAGGAGGCGCCGGCGCTTCGCCCGGCCGCCAATGATCACTTTTGCTAGGTCCGGTCCTAGATGCTCTAATCAGCTAGCTTGGCGCATGAGTAGGCAGTGTACAAATTTTACCATTGTACGATCATTCAACGCAAAACAGCTGCCATGGCAGTGTACAAAGTTCTGCCAGGGCACCTAAAGTCCTAAACTAAGACAGCGCAAGTTTTATTCAACAGTTCCGTTGGTCACGTTGCCTTGAATTCGATGGACAGCCAGGTTCTCCATCTTTTCTTAGGCCTGCGGTAGGCGGCTCTGCGCCAAGGTCTACCGCAGTAGCTGTGTGGCTGGCTGCTCCTTTCATACTTGCACAGCTAACTCGTTCTTTTGTTTTGGGGGATAGATAGACTGGACCCGATTGACTGGGCAGCAGCCTCTGATCTTCATCCAACGGCCCAACAGTTTTGCCCTTGGTCGCAGCCTTCTGATCGTAGGGTTTCTTCTATTTTCGAGGGAGATCGTTGGGAGGGTTTCTTGGTTCTCAAGTGGTCTTGTACACAAATTTCTTGGTTCTCAAGCTTACCTCCTCCTCCCGCCCTAACCCTCGCAGTTATTTCGCCGTTGTTTAATTGACGCAGCGAACGTAGCCGGTCTCTTCTGGCCCGAACTCAGATTCGTATTACCCAGCGAGCTCCCGGGTCACGGGGACGAGCCGATCGGACGACCATGTCAAGCGAACCGGAGCAAGGCAATGGTGCTGGCGATGACGAAGATAGCGGCGGCCTGCCTGAGGACCAGATGTTCGAGATGCTCACCCGCGTCTCCCTCGACGACCTCTCCGCGTGCCGCCAGGTGTCTGCCCAGTGGCGCCGGCTCACGTACGAGCCGGCGTTCTCACCGCTGCACTGCCGCCGCCGCGCCGACGCCGTCGTCTCGGGATACTTCGTCCAGGGCATGGCGCGCAACCGCTACTCCGCTACCTTCGTATCCATGCACCCCTCCCAGGCCGACGCTGATCCGTCCGTCTCCCTCGACTTCCTGCCCTCCGCGCACGTCCGCGTCGAGGCTGTCTCCGCGCACCGCGGCCTCGCGTGCTGCGTCGATGCCGACGCGGACGCCGCCGCGCGCATGGGCGGCAAGGCGTCGTCGGCACGGTGCTACTATGCGTGCAAGCCCGCCACGAGGCAGTGGCGTGCGCTGCCCAACCCAAGGCTGCGCTTCCCCACGGCGGTCACCGCGATGGTGGCGCGCCCGGCCGGCGCCGGCGCCGCGGCGGACTTCAAGATCCTCCGGCTCTCGGTCCCGACGCTGCGTGACCACCTGCGCTGCGAGATCTTCGACTCGCGGAGGCGCGCGTGGCGGCGCTCGGCAGACGTGATGGTGTGGCCGGAGTCGCTCGTGGCCGCTGGCCCGGCGGTGAGGGCCCACGGCGCCATGCATTGGCTCCGGTGGCCGGACAGGGTCAGCGCCGCCGAGGACATCTTCGCGTTCGACATGAAGAGCGAGGCGTGGAGGCTCATTGTTCTCCCGCCGGAGGTGGAGGACAGAACGGACAGGTGGGCGGGCAAGAAGAAGCTGGTGACGGTGGAGGGGAAGCTGTGCCTGGTAGTGATCGTGGATGAGGAGGCGGAGGTGTGGGTGATCACTGACTACGGCAGGCAGCAGGAGAGATGGGAGAAGAAGATGGCGGTGAACTTGAAGAATCTCGGGATGCAGGAAGGGAGAGCTCTTATACTCAGGGATCTCTGCTCCTCCGAGGTCGCATTCTTCAACAGTGTATACAGAGTGATCTGGTGATGAAATCGCTCGCTTAATTCTCTTTCACATCTTCGTTACAATCTCCATTATTCGCAAGCGAAGTGGTACTAATTTTGCACTTGTTTTACAGGTACGATTTTTGGAGGGGCAAGATAGCAGAAGTCCCCGTGCATCACAAATGCATACAAGAAGTTTTCAAGTATGAGTCGGATTTGGTCCTTTGGGACATCGATGAAAACAAAATCTAGACTGATGACACTGCAAAGTATGCGTTTCGGAAGACGCGATCTCTAGAATTGCCAATCTTGCAGTGGCATCTACTCTCCGTGTCCTGGTTGAGCCTCTCTCTTTTTCGTGAGAGAAGGAAACAACTAATCTTGATGATGTCGACAAATTCAATTACCTCCGTCTTTGATTATCACCAATTAGCTCCATCATTTATTAACACCACTTCAGGTCAATAATTTGTGTTAAATTTTGTTGGAATTCAGATGTAATCTAAGCTTAGAAATATGTACAATGCTTGAAGGGTATTAGTTTTTAAGAGAAATGGTCTGTTTCGATGGACAGGTATGAGATAAACGAGTTGCTCGGTTCGTTAAACTCGTGATCATTAAAGCTCAGTTCGATAAGCTTGTTAAAGCTAAGAGCATCTCCAGCCGCGCCCCCAACAGGCCCCCTAGGCGACTTTTTCGACGCCGGCGCCGAAAAAACGCCCCAGCCGCGCCCCCAGGACGCTGAAATCCGCCAGCTCAGCCCGTTTTTGGGCCCGGCGATCGCAGGCCGAACCCGGCGCACTGGGGGCACTCGGGGGCTCCAGCGCAAGGGAAAAGCACGTCTGGCCCACACCGTCAGGCGAAAAGTCAAGTCTTTCTTCCAGATTCGCCTCCCACCCCCCGCGCGCTCGGCCGCCAACCGGCTGATCCCGGCGCCGCCCGCCGCCCGCCACCGCTAGATAGCCCATCCCCGCCGGAAAAAGAGCAGAGGTTTCGCCGAGGCAGCCTCTCCACCACAGGCTGGGCGATTTTTCGGTGTTTCCGGCCACGGAGGGGCAGTGTAGCGGTGGGTACGCGCCCACAAGGTGTTCGGCGATTTGCCTGCCTTGGTAATGGACTCGGACGACGAGGAAGCGCTCGCCGCGCTGCTGGAGGAGGAAGCCGAGGCCGACGTCCAGGAAGAGGAACATCTCATGGTCCTCGCCGGCCTGCTGGCGAGCAATGAAAAGCCGCGACGAGGTGGCTCGGCGCCGGGGTGGATGAAAGCAAAGAACCGACATCGTCTCGAAGGCTACTGCATGCTCTACTCCGACTACTTCGCCGACGCTCCACTGCACGGCGACAAAACATTTCGGCGCCGTTATCGGATGAGCCGAAAGCTTTTCCTCAGGATTGTGAATTCCATCCGGGAGTTCGACAGCTACTTCAAGTGCAAGAAGGATTGCACCGGCAAACTTGGATTCACCTCAATCCAGAAGTGCACGGCAGCGATGAGGATGCTTGCATGCGGAGCTCCCGGTGATTCACTCGACGACTATGGGCGCATGGCCGAGTCCACCACCATTGAGTGTTTCTACAAGTTCTGTCGGGCAGTGGTGGGAGTGTTTGACCGCAATACTTGCGAACACCCAATGCGGAAGACACTGCTCGGATCCTAGCACAGAATGCAGCAAGAGGATTTCCTGGGATGCTTGGAAGCATCGACTGCATGCATTGAAAATGGAAGAACTGCCCATTTGCTTGGCATGGGATGTACAAAGGCGCCAAAGGCGGTTGTAGTGTGGTACTTGCGGCGGTGGCCACACAGGACCTCTGGATTTGGCACTCCTTTGGTATGCTAGAAACTCACAAATGACATCAACGTGCTGCAATGCTCCCCTGTCTTTGCCAAGCTTGTTGAAGGTCATTCTCCCCCGGTGAACTTCGAGGTCAATGGGCGGCACTACAACAAGGGGTACTACCTAGCTGATGGCATCTATCCGAGATGGTCTACATTTGTGAAGACTATCTCAAACGCTGTGCCAGGAGGAAAGAAGTCGTACTTTGCCAAGGTGCAGGAGGCTTGCAGGAAGGATGTCGAGCGGGCATTTGGTGTGCTCCAATCTCGATTTGCTGTTGTCCGGTACCTTGCTCAGACTTGGTCGAAAGATCAAATGTGGGAGATCATGACTTGCTGTGTCATCTTGCACAACATGATCATCGAGAGCGAGCAGGAAGAGCTAGTGTTTGACACCGAACCATACTACAGGCAGGGTCCTCTAGCCGAATTTGATCACCAGCTACCGGCAACCTGGACTGCCTACCTATGCGTCAGGAGATGCGAGACCCTCAAGTGCATCATCAACTGCAGCAGGATCTGGTGGAGCACCTATGGAGGATCAAGGGCGACGCCTAGCTCGATGTGTGATGAAATATGAGTTTTTATTTGTTGAACTATATAATTTGTATTGAACTATTTGTTGTTGCACTATTTTGTTGAATTATTTGATTTTCTGCGGTGAAATATGTGATAAAAAAATATTTATGTTGAGAATTCAACGCCGAACCACGCCGAATATGGGCGGTTTTTCGCCGATATCGGGCCATTTTTCTATTTATCTCGGCCGAAAAGCGGCCGCGAATGGGCCGATATCGGCGCCTGGGGACGACCTGGGGGCGACGGCTGGATGCCCAACCGCCCCCAGTGCCGACTCTACTGCCGGCTCGCCCCCAGGCGGCGATTTTTATGCCTCTTGAGGGGGCCAACGGCTGGAGATGCTCTAACACTCATTAAGTTGAGTGCTCACGTGTACCGGTGAAGTTGGAAACAACACAAAAGCATTGCATCACATATTCAAAATTTTGACATTTAGAGAATAGTTAAACATGTAGCTGAGCAGAACTGCAACAACCTTTCCCAAAATTGAAACTTTCAAAATAGTAGCACAATAGAAAAAAGTTTGAACATGGATGACTTCATGGTTTGAACATCAATGATTAGTCAACCGTCTACTCCTCCGGTCCTTTTTAGTTCGCATATAAGATTTGTATGAAGTCAAGCCACGTAAAGTTTGACAAACTTAATAGAAAAAAATACCAACATTCATAATGTGAAATCAATATCAGTAGATGCGTCATGACTTAAGTTTTTTTTCATATTGTATAACTTTAGCATGGTAGATGTTGATATTTTTTCATATAAATATGGTTAAACTTTATGAAGTTTGACTTCAGACAATTCTTATATACAGAGTAAAAAGGACCGAAGGGAGTATTTGAACATGGATGACCTCAAGTTAAGTATATAGAGAGCATTCTTTTTTGCTTTCAGAAAGGCCTAAAGTCATACTTCCTCCACTCCAAATGTAGTGCATATAGGTTTTACCAAAAGTCACACTATGCAAACTTTGATCATATTCTATAAAGAAAAATAGGTACATCTAGAATACCAAATACATATCGTTGGATACATTATGAGTTATATTTTGGTAATATACATGTGTGTATTATAGATATAGATAGCTTTCTCTATAAACTTGGTCAAAGTTTGATAAGCTTGAATTTTGAAAAAAAAAATCTATATACACTACATTGTGGAACGAAAGGAGTACAATAACTGTATCACAGTCTTTGCGAACACACCCTTACACAAAAAAATACATCAAATTCCTTGTGTGCCAAAATCTTACTCCTCCTACATCCATTGGTTGCGCACCATGAGCAAAGTTCGATGTTGCCTCTTGGCCTCCACCTCGGCGGAGCAAACATATTTAAACTCAAAAGCTTGTAGAAACAGTGTCCGACAAGTCGTTGATGTAAACCAGAAGACGCCAAATGCCACAATCTTCATAGCAAATAGTCGCCCCAGAGAAGAAGACATCGTAAAGATCATGTAGATATTCCACACACCATGAACGCCGACCGAATCTGCCGACCGAATCCAGGCGGATCCACCAGAGACCAAAACCGAACGGATCCAGGAAGTTCCGTTGGAGGCACACCTCCGCATGCCATCCACCGGCGCTAACCACTTGAAAGAACGAGGATAGGACGAGGAGGGCATTATTCCTAAACCAGGGCAACACCGCTGTCCTGTAGCCCCGACCAAGACACAGAGACCCCTCGCCAAATCGATGCAACAAGACACCATCCACAAGTAGGACCTCTCTACCAAAGCGGCATGGGATTTGCCCAATAACACACTCTGGCGACAGCGAGAGGGGAAGGAAGTGGTTGTAGATGATCTAGGTTTTCTTGGCGGCAGTTCTTGTCCCGCACTTAATGATGGTTTTGATTTAACTAGCAATAATTATATTGGGTTGAGCATTCGAGCCTTGATAATTAGTAATGGGCCAGATGGCAGGACCCTTGGGATTAATAACGAGCCAAATGAGTTGCTCGTGAAACATGTGAGCTCTCTCGTTAAGCTCGTCCAGAAAATTGATTGTCAACTTGGTTCATGAACTAACGAGTTGAACTTTTGAGTGCTTGTTAAGCTTGCGAGCAACAACCTTTTCGTCCTGCTCCATTGCAGGTGAAAGGGCATTTATTTCCTTGTTCTTTTTGGTATTTATGAAAACATAATTGATATTTCAACCACATGCTTGAGTTCTATAAACATTGCCGTCACATGGTGGAATGATGCATGCATGGTTAGATGCCCCTCAATTTGAAAAAGGAAAAAAAGAAGCGTTTGCCGGTAATTTTACTTTTATATTGAAGTCCGCCGTCGATGTCTCGAAGATGGAGGCTACTCCCCGAAGGTGAGGAAGAAGAAGAGGAAGTTGGCGGCAGATTCATCCGTGGTGTCGCTGTCGTCTCTCCTCCCAAAGAGGAGCGACCTGAGGGCGGATGTGCCAGAAGAGACCAGGACTGCCATGGACAGGCTGGCGATGAGATGAAGCTCTTCTACTCCATCCGGAGGCATGGCCTATCGGTGGAGCCCGATATTTACGACAAGTCCTTCATGTATTTGTCATGTGCTTTGTGCTTATGGTAGTTGTAGCTCTTGGGACTATGTGCGGATTCAGCCTGGAATCGGGCCTAGTTCTTCTTTAATGGTGCCCTTCGCCTATTTAGCCATTGATGTAGTTAAATATGTCTTCATCTTCTTTGCAGGGGCTGACATACCAAAACAACAAGCTGGCCTCTGAGAACTCAAAGTTGCGTGAACGACTTGAGGCCCCACGGCGGGCCAATGGGAATTTGGAGCGTGCATGTGTTGATGATATGTCTTAGTGGCAATCATGCATGATGATATTTTCTAAATGTGTTTATGAATAATTATAGTCCTTGAACGTTATTAATGATGCGTATCAACAAGTATGTGACTTGTTTGTGAGACATACATTGTATGATCACTGTCATAAATGGTCCCTAGTCGCTTCGCTAATGAGGACGAGGCCCTTGAGATGGAGCTTCAGAATCGCAATGAGTTTTGCAAGAAGTCCGAGGAGGACGTTGTGTAGCATCAAAACTCGTTGTTCGACACGTCCGCCCAACTCAGAGGCGCAAGAGCATCGCGTGCATATGGAGGCTGTCGCGAGACGTATGCATATGCGGCCTTCATTCTTGTATAGCTTGTGGAGCTTGTGTGTCCTTATTTTTTTTAATTTTTGTCGCATTCCTATGAGGAACCAACGGTTCTTTGGGACCTGGACGGAGTTCTCACGCGGCTCCAGATTGATTTCAATTTGGGCCGGACTAGTAGTTTCAGGTGAGAAGTGCAGTCTTCATCCTCCGGGACTTGAAACTGAATTAGAGTCAAAACCGGATCAAACGAGTTCACGTGCTCGGAATCCATACTGTATTCTTTTAGAGCCTCTTTGATTCACATGATTCTAAAAATACAACAAGAAACACACATATGATTGAAATGCCATTTTCATCTCAGTCCTGGATGATTTGGGATTGTTTGTGGAAAAATAAAAGAGTTCTTTCAAAGAGTTTTGAGTGGATGCTAGAAACCCAATAGGAAATGATTGAGGAAAATCTTAGGAAAAATTCCTATAAAATTTAATTCAATCATATGAATCAAACACAAACGTAGGATTTTTTTAAAGGATTCTATTCCTCTAAATTTCTACGAAAATAATCAAAGGAGCCCTTGGAGGAATAAGTCTTGCCTATGTAGTTTACCTCCTTCTCTCGCAAGAAAGGACAGAACAGAGTCTCAGTGGCCGTGCCGGACTGCGAAAGTAAACAGCATACGCACCGGAACTCCCAAAGCGAAAGCCTCTCTCACCGGCGACGACGCGCACCAGCACCGATGGCCCGCTACGACCGAGCGATCACCGTCTTCTCCCCCGACGGCCACCTCTTCCAGGTTGAGTACGCCCTCGAGGCCGTCCGCAAGGGCAACGCCGCCGTCGGCGTCCGAGGCGTCGACACCGTCGTCCTCGGTGTCGAGAAGAAGTCCACCCCCAAGCTCCAGGACTCCAGGTAGGCGACCTAACCCGCCCGTTCCTCCCTCCCCGCGCGTGCGCCGCGGGATCGACCGGATCTCATGGTTTTCTAACCGGAAATCCCCCCTCCCTCGAATTTCCCAGGTCCGTGCGCAAGATCGCGAGCCTGGACACCCACATCGCGCTGGCCTGCGCGGGTCTCAAGGCGGACGCGCGCGTGCTGATCAACCGGGCGCGCGTCGAGTGCCAGAGCCACCGCCTCACCGTCGAGGACCCCGTCACTGTCGAGTACATCACGCGCTACATCGCCGGCCTGCAGCAGAAGTACACGCAGAGCGGAGGGGTGCGCCCGTTCGGGCTCTCCACGCTTATAGTTGGCTTCGACCCCTATACTGAGAAGCCGGCGCTGTACCAGACCGACCCCTCCGGCACCTTCTCCGCCTGGAAGGCCAACGCCACCGGCCGCAACTCCAACTCCATGCGCGAGTTCCTTGAGAAGAATTACAAGGAGACGTCCGGCAAGGAGACCATCAAGCTTACCATCCGAGCCCTCCTTGAGGTATACTACGTAGCTCACAAAAAATTATCATATCCGACCAGGAGCTAGAATCATACTGCCATTTTATTGTATTTTTGTTAAGAGTGCGAGAAGCAGAATACCAATAATTGTGTCAATCCAAAAAATGGTAATGGCTCATCTGAGGACAGATGCTCTAAGAGATGCCAAATGGACTATGGAGAGTAATTAGCATAGGAGAAGGGCACACTGTCAAAAAAACTAACCATATGAGGATGACACATTTTCATTCTTTTGAATGATAATATCTCAATTGACTGATTAATTGCCGCACCATGCGGTGCTGACAATGGAACTTAGCTGCCCTTACTCAAGGTGTCAGTGGAATGCTCATGTCTAGAGTTTCTGTGTGTTCTTTTGTTTTATCAACAAGCGAAGTGCTTGGTGTTAGTCATGCTTTACTGGTTATAGAACTCACTTTTAATACAAACTTAGGTCAGTTTCCTGATGCTTGTTGCATTCAAAATATTATATCAGTAACTGCTCATGTGAAGATTTTTTTAAAATTATATCAGTAACTTAGGTCAGTTTCCTGATGCTTGTTCTAACATATGACAAATGGGGGAGGAATTTATTTTAATTCTTTCAAGTGATTATATGCCAATTGACTGATCTAATTGGAATGCTCATGTCTAGAGTTTATGTGCATTCTCTTTGCTCAGCCAGCAAAGTGCTTGTTGTTAGTCATGGTTTACTTGTTATAAAGCTCACTTTAGTACAAAGCTAGATCAAGTTCCTACATCTGTTTCTATCGACTGCATTCAAATCGCAATGAAACTAAAATTGAGTGAGATAGGAGTGACTCTCACGTGTGCTTGCCACTTTAGGGTGATACTTGTTCGTCTGTACTGTACTAACAAGAGTACATGCTCATAGGCGTCGTCTGTTGTTTTGCTCCTGCAGTCTCAGCAACTTGCAATGCCAATTTCATCTGCACTTGTATTGTATGTTATTGCAAGTACTCCCTCTGAGTGGCCTAAAACGTCTTATAAAACTTTAAAGAGAGAGTATTTGAGTATAATTATCTTTCAAAAGTTGGTTCTGTCATGTCAATAGTCTAAGAGCATTGACAACCGGACGCCCCATATCCGCCCCAAACGCCCGGTCAGCCTGTCCGGTCACTGCCTGGACAGAAAGAAGCCACACCGGCCTCCTCAAACGCAGCCCAAACGTCAGAGTTGTCCGGCGACCCCCATACCCAGCCCATATGTGGGGCAGTTATGGGAAGGCCCAGACGTGTCTGGACACCGCCGCCACGTCAGACCGGCCCACTATGGCCCACACCGTCCCCACAAATACCTCAGCCGGACGATCGAACCCTAGTCAAACCTCACTCTCTTGACCTCTCCTCTCCACTGCCGTCTCCTCCCCTTCCTCTCTCCACCCTATCCCCTCCCCTCCGCCATGGCCGGGAACGGATCCGGCAGCGATTCCGACGAGATCGACTGGGCGACGCTCGCTGTGGACTCCTCGAGCTCGTCCGTGCCGGACGACGAGGAGCTAGCACTCCGCATTACCCTCCGCCACTCGCGGATGGACCGGGGCGGGAGCTCCTCCTCGCCGGTGTCGCCGGCGGCCCGGGTGGGTAGTTGCAGCTCCGCGCTCCGCCGCCGCACGACGCGGTCCGTGCCTTCCCCGGTTAGGCGGCAGGGCGATCAGTGGCGCCGGCACCGCCAGCAGCTGCTCCTCTTGGTCAGTGCTGGTTGCTCGTGCCTGCAAGGCAGTTGGAGTCTGAGGGCCACGCGTATCACTGCAGAGGGCCGCGCAGGCCACCTCCATCCGCTTTGTCTGCGGGTCTTGCAGATCTACGCCAGAGCCGCCACCGCCCGCCAGCGACGACAACGAGGCCCTCTGTGATGCCATGCGCCGCTCGTACACCTCGGCAGAGACGGACGCCCGTCAACGGCGCCGCAAAATGTGGTGGTGTTCCGCATCGGGCTCAAGGAGTTCGAGAGGTTGGCGAGGCAGGGAGCAGCCCCGCGTCGCCTGTCGCATGACGTTGATCATCTCCTCCTCCTCGTCCTCCTTGGACCGTGGCACGACTGACGACGACGCTCCATCCACCGCCAACGCCTATGCCTATCTACGTCGGATTGCTATGTTCTATGATAATCTACGTAGTTTGCATGCTTTTGTATGGATTTGGGGACGGACAAATATGGGGTGTGGTTGTGGACTGGGACAAATGTGGGCTGCTCGGTCACTGTCCGCGTACGTGCCCGGACACGTCCGCGGGCGTATAGGGCCCCAAATTAGGCAGCCACGGTTGTAGATGCTCTAATTACTTGTGTACGTCAAATCTTGAAAACTTGGCTGTGGTTTGCAAATTTCCTTGTTGCTTTTGTATAGCATACAGAGGATGTAACTGTGTTGACTCTGTATTGTTGCTTTTGTACTTGTGTATCATTGCATATTATGTAATTGGCATGCTTTGTGACTCATTTAGTGAAACAAAGCTACTCCCTCTGTCCTATAATATAAGATGTTATTACAACTAATGTACTCATATATTGGTTGTCATAACATCTTATATTCTGGTACTGAGGGAGTATTGGCTGGCAGGGGTTACCCAGAAGTACTGTAGCGCATATAAGATGTATAACTGTGTAGTCTTTGTAGTATCTTTAGAGGCGAAAATTGCTTTTGGAGGCCGAGCTCCATGGAGGCCTCCTTTTGCAAAATTCAAAATTCATCAGAATTCAATTTTTTACATTTCAAAAAATTCTGAAAAAATACAGATATACATGAAGGCAGAATGTGCATGTGTGTAAATTTTCAGAACAAAATATGTTGAAATGAGGGCTGTGCAAAAAAAAAATCTGGGCCTTATTAACACATGATACTCCCTCCGTAAAGAAATATAAGAGTGTTTAGATCACTAAAAGTCCAGAAATTTGTCTTTTTTGTACAGGTTGCATTTCAAGATATTTCATCCTGAATTTTTACACACATATACATTTCATCCTTGTATACTAGCATTTAGATTTTTTTGAAGCCGGGAAGTTTGAATTTTGAATTTTTCAAAAATAAAGGGCTACATGGAGCTCGGTCACCAAAAGGCCCTACTCCTTTAGAGGCAAATGCATATCTGCCATCCCAAAAAATATGTACCGGATAGGTGACATTTTCCATCTCAGATAGGGACAGAGATAATATGTCTGGGGCAGCCATGCCTGTTGCGGTGTTGCCCCAGAGAATCCATGTAAAATCCTAGTGGGAAGTGCAAACATTACATGAGAATACAGTGTTTAACCTGGATTAGCTCTAGGCTTTCGCTGGCTCTGCCTAGCATATTCTTAAGTTAACATGACAATTGACACAATTAATCCCATGTTTAAATGCATATCCTCTTGTATCTTCAGAATAAATCTTTGGTTTGTCTTCTATTGATAATTGTCTCTATGACACTGATTTGATCTCCCCCTTCTCTGTAGATTGCCGAGAGTGGCATATCCTCTTGTATCTTCAGCTTAAATCTGTGTTGAATAATATCTCAAGTTTTTCCATCTAAGATAACATCTCAAATTAACATCATAATTTATCACAATTAATCATATGTTGAAATGCATATCCTCTTGTATCTTCAGCCTAGCCTGAATATTTGGTTTGTCTTCCATTTATATTGGCCCAATAACACTGAATTGATCTCCCCCCTTCTCTGTAGGTTGTCGAGAGTGGTGGCAAGAACATTGAGATTGCTGTGATGACGCACAAAGATGGTCTTCGCCAGCTTGAGGAAGAGGAGATCGATGAGTATGTTGCTGAGATTGAAGCAGAGAAGGCCGCTGCTGAGGCTGCGAAGAAGGGTGGCCCGAAAGACACATAATGTACTAATGATTTAGCACAGTCGCGGCACATGGCTCCTCTAGCTCTGTTTATGTTCACAGCTTGTCTGCTTGTTTTAACTGTTTCCGAAGAACTTGTTTGGCCGAGGGTGGTTTATTTGTTGCTTTGTTTTAGGGGTGGTTTATTTGTTGCCGAGGGAGGTGCTTGGACTAATGGGCTTGATCCCGTCATGTTGCGGGAAGGCCGTAGAAGGCGTTGCACATTGGATCCTTGGAGCTAGCTGAAGGATTGGAACCGCTCAAAAAAAATAAAAAAAAAGCTGAGGGATTGGAGCAGCAAGGGCTGGTGTATACGGAACTTCTTTTTTCTTTACTTTTCCTTAAAAATATACTAGTTTCATACCGGCACTAGGTGTGAAGTATTTTTTTTCTTAAAAAGATCCACGCTACAGGTTCAAGGGAAAAAAGGATTACTGCAACGGGCGTATGTACGAGGCAATGAGAACGCCACATAGCAACCACCTAGTTAGTTGTCGTTTGTTTAACAAACAGGAATTGTGTGTTCTTTCCAAAGAAGCAATACAGAAAACATGATCCCATCGAAAGCCTTTGCTATTGCTAGACCAAGAAACTCCAAAGAGATGAGATGGATAAGAAGCAAGGCCACCGCCCCAACGTCAGCAGCTATAGCTGACCAACCAACCATCACCCACTCCCATGCATGTCATGTCACCCGGGCCCCGCGCCGCAAGGAGAACACGACAGGAAACGGAAAGGAAAACAAACACCAGCCACAGGCAGCCTACCTAATTCAGCTTGGCCAGTTGCGCCTGTCGTTATTACTCCCACTGATTGAATACATGATAACCATTACCGTCGCCATCGCGGACGACATCAAGCACGAAATTGGCCAACCCCATCACAAACCGCCAAGAATCTACACCTGGTTTATTTCCATCCTCATACGGTATCGGATTATCAAACTAATTAAGCACGGAATATTCTCGCGCACGTAGCTGAGTAAGCGTGAGATCAACTGTCATTTTTGTATGCGGTTTGGTCGAGCAAGGAAGGAAGCAAGCGCCTTTACGGCGGTGACGGGGCAGGGATAAGCATTGCCGGTAGTAGCGCAGAGCCGGAGAAGATACGGAGGTGATCCAGTGACTGGGTCGGATGAGGGGTATCCAGGTTGGTAGCTGCCGTGGTTGCCATCGTTGTAAAGCCGCTGTATGTATGCGTCGGCGTCGCCACTGGATTCGAATGGGATCGATGCACACACTCTGGTGGAGCCAGACATGTCCATTTCTGTGTTTACAGTAGACACATACATCAGTTGCCTATCAGTAGTGTTTGTCTTTTCTAAGAATACCCAAAGGATTTATCTGTAACTCCACCGCAAAAAGTAAAGATCTGTTTATAACTCCACCGCAAAAAAGTAAATTTATAAGGCATGCTAAGTTGCTATGTGGTTCTAAAAGCTCGGTACTATCCTGATGGGTGCCTTGAGGATACGTTTTTTCCGGTAGTGCTTCGGCATCTTGGTAGGGCATCCAACGCGGCCTCGGACTTCTGAAGAAAGGGCTGATTGGCGCGTTGCTAATGGCGAAAATATCCACATTTGGCGAGATAGGTGGCCACCGAGGGAGCATGGAGGGAATCTCATCACATCGCAGGGCACATGCCGGCTGAGACGAGTGCCAGATCTTCTTGATGAGCGCGGGGCATGGCGGCTGGACCTTCTTCGTCGACACATCCTCCCAGTCGCATTGGCGTCATCACACGCATCCGGGCTTGCCCCCGTGGCTTCGACGACACTCTCGCTTGGGCGCCAGAGAAGAACGACATCTTTACGGTTCGTTCGGCATACTGCCTAGCCATGGACAAGCGCGAGCGCTCATCGGCTTGGGCCACGAGCAAGGCGTTGGATGGTCGTCGCACCATCTGGAAGATCATATGGGGGTGCCTTGCCCCCCCTAAGGTATGCGTCTTTGCATGGCGGCTCGCGACTAACTCTCTGGCCACTTGGTCCAACAAATGTTCTCGTCACTTGGAACCATCTAACATATGTTGTGGAATGGAATGCGAGGATGGCTTCCATACTATGTGTAGGTGCCCTCGTGCGGTGGACCTATGGCGTGCCATGGCACAGGATTGGCCGCTGCCAGATATCAGCTCTGTTTGCAACACAGGCCCGGAGTGGCTGTTCGAGGTGTTGGAGCCGTTCACCGACACCTCACAATGGCTCTACTGATGACTATGTGGCGCTCATGGCATATGTCCGAAATGAGATCACACATGAGAAGGAGGTGCCAACAACCGAGGCATCACGAAGGGCCATATCGTTTTTTCATCTTGCCGCTACATGTTCACATGCAATAATGCACTAGCAGCTAAACTTGAAGCATGCAGAGAAGGGGTTGCCCTTGCTATGGAGTGGAGCTCAGCACCATTCATCCTCGAGACGGACGGCTCAGAGGCTGCTGCTATGCTCACACACAAGTCTATAGAGCGGTCACCAAATGTAGGCCTCGTTCATGAGATTAAAGCGAGTATTTGTGGTGGAAGAGAAGTAAAGGTTAGAGCCATTAGGAGGGAGAGTAATCAAGTTAGTAACGAGCTAGCTAGAATAGGATGTGCCTATGTTAAAACTGTCGTTTGGCTTCGATCTGCACCTGAGAAGTGAAGGCCAGAGCCATTAGGAGGGAGAGTAATCAAGTTAGTAACAAACTAGCTAGAATGGGACGTGTCTGTGTTAAAACAGCCGTTTGGCTACGATCTGTGAAGGAAATATGCCCTAGAGGCAATAATAAAGTTGTTATTTATATTTCCTTATATCATGATAAATGTTTATTATTCATGCTAGAATAGTATTAACCGGAAACTTGATACATGTGTGGATACATAGACAAAACACCGTGTCCCTAGTAAGCCTCTACTAGACTAGCTCGTTAATCAAAGATGGTTAAGTTTTCTAACCATAGACATGTGTTGCATTTGATGAACGGGATCACATCATTAGGAGAATGATGTGATGGACAAGACACATCCGTTAGCTTAGCATAATGATCGTTAAGTTTTATTGCTATTGCTTTCCTCATGTCATATACATATTCTTTTGACTATGAGATTATGCAACTCCCGGATACCGGAGGAATACCTTGTGTGCTATCAAACGTCACAACGTAACTGGGTGATTATAAAGATGCTCTACAGGTATCTCCGAAGGTGTTTGTTGGGTTGTCATAGATCAAGGTTAGGATTTGTCATTCCGAGTATCGGAGAGGTATCTCTGGGCCCTCTCGGTAGTGCACATCATAATAAGCCTTGCAAGCAATGTGACTAATGAGTTAGTTGCGGGATGATGCATTACAGAATGAGTAAAGAGACTTGCCAGTAACGAGATTGAACTAGGTATGAAGATACCGACGATCGAATCTCGGGCAAGTAACATACCGATGACAAAGGGAATAACGTATGTTGTCATTACGGTACGACCGATAAAGTTCTTCGTAGAATATGTGGGAACCAATATGAGCATCCAGGTTCCGCTATTGGGTATTGACCGGAGAGGTGTCTCGGTCATGTCTACATAGTTCTCTAACCCGTAGGGTCCGCATGCTTAACGTTCGATGGTGATTTTGTATTATATGAGTTATGTGATTTGGTGACCGATTGTTGTTCGGAGTCCGGATTAGATCACAGACATGACGAGGAGTCTTGAAATGGTCAAGAGGTAAAGATTCATATATAGGACGATGATATTCGGACACCGGAAGTGTTCTGGGGGTACCGGGTACATATCGGGTCACCGGAAGGGGTTCCGGGCATCCCCCCAGCAACCACATGGGCCTAATGGGCCAAGAAGGGGACATACGCGCCCCATGTAGGCCAAAAAAGGGGGGAAGGAAAGAGGGGAAGAGAGAAAGGAAGGGGAGCAATTCGGCCTCCCCCTTCCTTCTCTCATCCCTCCTCCTTCCTTCTCCCTCCGGATGAATATGGAAGGGGGAGGCCGAATTGGGAGGTGCCCAAGTAGGATTCCTCCTACTTGGGGTGCCCCCTTGGCTGCCTCTCCTCCCCTCCAACCTATATATATGAGGGGGGGGGCACCACTAGAACACACAACATTGATTCCTAGCCGTGTGCGGCGCCCCTCTCCACAGTTTACGCCTCCGGTCATATTCACGTAGTGCTTAGGCGAAGCCCTGCGCGGATTACTTCACCATCACCGTCACCACGCCGTCGTGCTGACGGAACTCTCCCTCGACACTTTGCTGGATCAAGAGTTTGAGGGACGTCATCGAGCTGAACGTGTGCAGAACTCGGAGGTGCCGTACGTTCGGTGCTCGATCGGTCGGAACGAGAAGAAGTTCGAATACATCAACCGTGTTGTCAAACGCTTCCGCTTTAGGCCTACGAGGGTACGTGGACATACTCTCCCCTTCTTGTTGCTATGCATCTCCTAGATAGATCTTGCGTGAGCATAGTAATTTTTTTGAAATTGCATGCTACGTTTTCCAACAGTGGTATCAGAGCCAGGTCTATGCTTAGATGATATGCACGAGTAGAACACAAAGAGCAGTGGGCGGTGATCATCATACTGCTTAGCACCAATGTCTTATTTTGATTCGGCGGTATTGTTGGATGAAGCGGCCCGGACCAACCTTAGATGACCACGTTCATGAGACCGGTTCCACCGACAGACATGCAACTAGTTTTGCATAAAGGTGGCTGGCGGGTATCTGTTTCTCCAACTTTAGTTGAATCGAATTTGACTGCGGCCGGTCCTTGTTGAAGGTTAAAACAGCAAACTTGATAAATCACCGTTGTGGTTTTGATGCGTAGGTAAGAACGGTTCTTACTAGAAGCCCGTAGCAGCCACGTGAAACTTGCAACAACAAAGTAGAGGACGTCTAACTTGTTTTTGCAGGGCATGTTGTGATGTGATATGGTCAAGACATGATGTGATATACGTCATTATATGATATGATCATGTTTTTGTAAAAGTTATCGGCAATTGGCAGGAGCCTTATGGTTGTCGCTTTATTGTTTGAAATGCAAACGCCATGTAATTGCTTTACTTTATCACTATGCGTTAGTGATAGTTGTAGAAGCAATAGTTGGCGAGACGACCACGACGTTACGATGGAGATCAAGGTGTCAAGCCGGTGACGATGGAAATCATGACGGTGCTTTGGAGATGGAGATCAAAGGCACAAGATGATGATGGCCATACCATGTCACATATTTTGATTGCATGTGATGTTTATCTTTTATCCATCTTATTTTGCTTAGTACGACAGTAGCATTATAAGATGATCCCTTACAAAAATGTCAAGGTATAGTGTTCTCCCTGAGTATGCACCGTTGAGACAGTTCGTCATGCCGAGACACCACGTGATGATCGGGTGTGATAAGCTCTATGTTCACACACAACGGGTGCAAGACAGTTTTGCACATGCGGAATACTCGGGTTAAACTTGACGAGCCTAGCATGTACAGAAATGGCCTCGGAATACCGGAGACCGAAAGGTCGAACGTGAATCATATAGTAGATATGATCAACATAGAGATGTTCACCATTGAAGACTACTCCATCTCACGTGATGATCGGACATGGTTTAGTTGATATGGATCACGTGATCATTTAGATGACTCGAGGGATGTCTTTCCAAGTAGGAGTTCTTAAGTAATATGATTAATTGAACTTAATTTATCATGAACTTAGTCCTGATAGTTTTTGCATATCTATGTTGTAGATCAATGGCCCGTGCTACCGTTCCCTTGAATTTTAATGCGTTCCAAGAGAAAACTAAGTTGAAAGATAATGGTAGCAACTACACAGACTGGTCTGTAACTTAAGGATTATCCTCATTGCTGCACAGAAGAATTATGCCTTGATGCACCGCTAGGTGTGCCACTGATAACCCACAAGTATAGGGGATCGCAACAATTTTCGAGGGTAGAGTATTCAACCCAAATTTATTGATTCGACACAAGGGGAGCCAAAGAATATTCTCAAGTATTAGCAGTTGAGTTGTCAATTCAACCACACATGGATAACTTAATATCTGCAGCAAAGTATTTAGTAGAAAAGTAGTATGGAATTAACGGTAACGAAAGCAAAAGTAATATTTTTGGGTTTTGTAGTGATTGTAACAGTAGCTACGGAAAAGTAAATAAGCGGAGAACGATATGTGAAAAGCTCGTAGGCATTGGATCGGTGATGGAGAATTATGCCGGATGCGGTTCATCATGTAACAGTCATAACATAGGGTGACACAGAACTAGCTCCAATTCATCAATATAATGTAGGCATGTATTCCGAATATAGTCATACGTGCTTATGGAAAAGAACTTGCATGACATATTTTGTCCTACCCTCCCGTGGCAGCGGGGTCCTAGCGGAAACTAAGGGATATTAAGGCCTCCTTTTAATAGAGTACCGGACCAAAGCATTAACACATAGTGAATACATGAACTCCTCAAACTACGGTCATCACCGGGAGTGGTCCCGATTATTGTCATTTCGGGGTTGCCGGATCATAACACATAGTAGGTGACTATAGACTTGCAAGATAGGATCAAGAACTCACATATATTCATGAAAACATAATAGGTTCAGATCTGAAATCATGGCACTCGGGCCCTAGTGACAAGCATTAAGCATAGCAAAGTCATAGCAACATCAATCTCAGAACATAGTGGATACTAGGGATCAAACCCTAACAAAACTAACTCGATTACATGATAAATCTCATCCAACCCATCACCGTCCAGCAAGCCTATGATGGAATTACTCACGCACGGCGGTGAGCATCATGAAATTGGTGATGGGGGATTGTTGATGACGACGACGATGACGGATTCCCCTCTCCGGAGCCCCGAACGGACTCCAGATCAGCCCTCCCGAGAGGTTTTAGGGCTTGGCCGCGGCTCTATATCGTAAAACGCGATGAATCCTTCTCTCTGAATTTTTTCTCCCCGAACACGAATATATGGAGTTGGAGTTGAGGTCGGTGGAGCAACAGGGGGCCCATGAGGCAGGGGGCGCGCCCAGGGGGGCAGGCGCGCCCCCCACCCTCGTGGACAGGTGGTGGCCCCCCTGGCCTTGATTCTTTCGCCAATATTTTTAATATTTTCCAAAAATAAGTTCTGTGGAGTTTCAGGTCATTCCGAGAACTTTTGTTTCTGCACATAAATAACACCATGGCAATTCTACTGAAAACAGCGTCAGTCCGGGTTAGTTCCATTCAAATCATGCAAGTTAGAGTCCAAAACAAGGGCAAAAGTGTTTGGAAAAGTAGATACGACGGAGACGTATCAACTCCCCCAAGCTTAAACCTATGCTTGTCCTCAAGCAATTCAGTTGATAAACTGAAAGTGATAAAGAAAAACTTTTACAAACTCTGTTTGCTCTTGTTGTTGTAAATATGTAAAGCCAGCATTCAATTTTCAGCAAAGATTATGACTAACCATATTCACAATAACATTTAGGTCTCATGTTTACTCATGTCAACGGCATAATCAACTAGCGAGCAATAATAATAAATCTCGGATGACAACACTTTCTCAAAACAATCATAATATGATATAACAAGATGGTATCTCGCTAGCCCTTTCTGAGACCGCAAAACATAAATCCAGAGCACCTTTAAAGATCAAGGACTGACTAAACATTGTAATTCATCGTAAAAGAGATCCAGTCATAGTCATACCCAATATAAATTAATAGTAATGGATGCAAATGACAGCCGTGCTCTCCAGCTGGTGCTTTTTAATAAGAGGGTGATGACTCGACATAAAAGTAAATAGATAGGCCCTTCGCAGAGGGAAGCAGGGATTTGTAGAGGTGCCAGAGCTCGATTTTGAAATAGAGATAAATAATATTTTGAGCGGCATACTTTCATTGTCAACATAACAAACGAGAGATGGCGATATCTTCCATGCTACACACATTATAGGCGGTTCCCAAATAGAATGGTAAAGTTTATACTCCCCCTCCACCAACAAGCATCAATCCATGGCTTGCTCGAAACAACGAGTGCCTCCAACTAACAACAGTCCTGGGGGAGTGTTGTTTGCAATTATTTTGATTAAGTTTGCATAAAGCATGGGACTGGGCATCCCGGTGACCAGCCATTTTCTCGTGAGTGAGGAGCGGAGTCCACTCCTCTTGAGAATAACCCGCCTAACATGGAAGATAAGGACAACCCTAGTTGATACATGAGCTATTCGAGCATACAAAACAGAATTTCATTTGAAGGTTTAGAGTTTGGCACATACAAATTTACTTGGAACGGCAGGTAGATACCACATATAGGAAGGTATGGTGGACTCATATGGAATAACTTTGGGGTTTAAGGGATTGGATGCACAAGCAGTATTCCCGCTTAGTACAAGTGAAGGCTTGCAAAAGACTGGGAAGCAACCAACTAGAGAGCGACAACAGTCATGAACATGCATTAAAATTAATGAACATTGAGTGCAAGCATGAGTAGGATATAATCCACCATGAACATAAATATCATGAAGGCTATGTTGATTTGTTTTAACTACATGTGTGAACATGTGCTAAGTCGAGTCACTTAAATCATTCAAAGGAGGATACCACCCCACTATACCACATCACAACCATTTTAATAGCATGTTGGCACGCAAGGTAAACCATTATAACTCATAGCTAATCAAGCATGGCACGAGCAACTATAATCTCTAATTGTCATTGCAAACATGTTTATTCATAATAGGCTGAATCGGGAACGATGAACTAATCATATTTACAAAAACAAGAGAGGTCGAGTTCATACCAGCTTCTCTTATCTCAATCAGTCCATCATATATCGTCATAATTGCCTTTCACTTGCACGACCGAACGATGTGAAAATAATAAGAGTGCACGTGCATTGGACTAAGCTGGAATCTGCAAGCATTCAATAAACAGGAGAAGACAAGGTAACATGGGCTCTCGGTTAAATCAACAATACTGCATATAAGAGCCACTTCAACAATTTAATTATGGTCTTCTCCTATCGACCCCCAAAGAAAAGAAAAGAAATAAAACTATTTACACGGGAAAGCTCCCAACAAGCAAAAGAAGAACGGGAAATCTTTTTGGGTTTTCTTTTTAATTATTACTACTACAGCAAGAAAGGTAAACTAACTAAAAACTATTACTAATTTTTTTTGGTTTTCTTAAGGTTTATCAAACACACAAGAAGAAAGCAAGAAAAAGAAAATAAACTAGCATGGATATTACAGTGAAAAAGTATGAGCACCAACATCTAGCAATGAGTGTGTGAACATAAATGTAATGTCGGTGAGAGATACGTACTCCCCCAAGCTTAGGCTTTTGGCCTAAGTTGGTTTATTGCCACAGATGGCTGGGCGGATATCCAAAGTTGTAGTTGGGGTGGTACTGAGATGCAGCGGCTATTGCATCGTGGGCTGCAGCTTGGAGGCGAGCTGCCCTCGTCCTCCTTTCGTACTAATTTGCCTCCTCCGTGGTTATAAAATGTCTCCCCTTTGCCTGAAAGTCAAAGAGAGCAGGAGCAGGGAGAACAATATTGACAGCATGACGCCTGTCAAAGATTAGTCGGTACTGGAGAGGTGGTTCATTCCTCTCAATAAAATGATGGTGAACCATAGCATTAAAGTCTAGATAAGTAGGAGGCAATTCAATATCATCATCACGTATGCTTACATCAAGAAAATCACCTAAGCGGGTTACATAAATTCCACCAAATAAATCTCCATTAAATCTATTATGATGCAACCTACGTGGAACAATGGATCCCAAATTATAAGATTTATCTCCTAACACGGCACTCCTAAGAATACTGAGGTCAGGGACACACATATGACATGCTTCATCTTTACCATTTATGCACCTACCTATGAAGAGAGCAAAATAATGTATAGCAGGAAAATGAATGCTCCCTATGGTAGCTTGGGCTATGTCTCTAGATTCCCCCACAGTTATACTAGCAAGGAAATCTCTAAATTCAGATTTGCGAGGTTCACTAGCACTACCCCATTGTGGAAGTTTGCAAGCAGTAGTAAAATCCTCTAAGTCCATAGTATAAGATTTTTCATAAAGATCAAACAGAACAGTTTGAGAATTGCGTGAAGATGAAAATTCAAACCTCCTCACAAAGGAACTAGTGAGATAGTGGTACTGGCGGCACTTTTCTGCCTCGAAGCTCACAAGATCGGTGTTACGCAAATATGCATTAAATTTGTCCTTAATTCCTGCTCGATCCATGAAGTCCTCTAAAGGCCATTCACAAGCCCGCACTGGAGCGTTCCTTGGTGGCTCATCATCGGCATCACGCATTGCAAGACTGGGTCCTTTTTTCCTTGAAGAACCACCTTGGTACATTTTCCTAAGCATATTTCTTCCTGTGAAAAATTTCTGAAATTTTTAGTAACTTCAAAATAAAAGTGAACCAAGCTCAACAAAATTGATAGCAACCACTCCTACAAGTTCCTAGAGCCTATATCATGCATTAGAACTACTTGGAACCATATAAATTTGACATGCAAGCTCAAGAACATGGTCACCTAGGCAACACAAATTTGCAATGAATAAAGCACTAGAACAAAAACTAATTGGACCAATGGAGGAGTCACATACCAAGGAACAATCCCTCCAAGCAGTTTTGTGAGAGGTGCTTTGAGCAAGGAGATCGAAAATCGCAGCAAAATGAGCTAGAACTCGTGCTTGAGCCGGATAGTGATTTTTTTTGGGAGGAAGAAGAAGTGTGTGGGTGCAGGAATAAGTGGAGGGAAGCCACCATGGGCCCACGAGGCAGGGGGGTGCCCTGTAGGGGTGGGCGCGCCCTGGACCCTCGTGGCCAGGTGCTTGCTCCCCCTGCTATGTTCTCAGTGCCAGATATTCTCAAATATTCCAGAAAAATCATATTAAATTGGCAGGGCATTTGGAGAACTTTTATTTTTGGGGTATTTTTATATTGCACAGATAATTCAGAAAACAGACAGAAAAATACTATTTTTACTTTATTTCAACTAAATCACAGAAAGTAGAGACAGGGTACAGAAGGTTGTGCTTTCTAATTTCATCCATCTCATGCTCATCAAAAGGAATCCACTAACAAGGTTGATCAGGTCTTGTTAACAAACTCATTCCGAATCGCATGAAACCGGAGAAATTTCGAATAACACTATGTTACCTCAACGGGGATATGCACATCCCCAATAATAAGAATATCATATTTCTTCTTGACAGTAGGTAAAGGAAATTCAAAACCTCCAAAAATAATCGATGGAATTTTTCCAATAGAATTGATACTGTGGACTTGAGGTTGTTTCCTCGGAAAGTGTACCGTATGCTCATTACCATTAATATGAAAAGTGACATTGCCTTTGTTGCAATCAATAACAGCCCCTGCAGTATTCAAAAAAGGTCTTCCAAGAATAATAGACATACTATCATACTCGGGAATATCAAGAATAACAAAGTCCGTTAAAATAGTAACGTTTGCAACCACAACAGGCACATCCTCACAAATACCGACAGGTATAGCAGTTGATTTATCGGCCATTTGCAAAGATATTTCAGTAGGTGTCAACTTATTCAAATCAAGTCTATGATATAAAGAGAGAGGCATAACACTAACACCGGCTCCAAGATCACATAAAGCAGTTTTAACATAGTTTCTTTTAATGGAGCATGGTATAGTTGGTACTCCTGGATCTCCAAGTTTCTTAGGTATTCCACCCTTGAAAGTGTAATTAGCAAGCATGGTGGAAATTTCAGCTTCCGGTATCTTTCTTTTTAGTAACAATTTCTTTCATGTACTTAGCATAAGGATTCATTTTGAGCATATCAGTCAAACGCATACGCAAGAAGATAGGTCTAATCATTTCAGTAAAGCGCTCAAAATCCTCATCATCCTTTTTCTTGGATGGTTTGGGAGGAAAAGGCATGGGTTTCTGAACCCATGGCTCCCTTTCTTTACCATGTTTCCTAGCAACAAAGTCTTTCTTATCATAACGTTGATTCTTTGATTGTGGGTTATCAAGATCAACAGCAGGTTCAATTTCTACATCATTATTATTGCTAGGTTGAGCATCATCATGAACATCATCATTAGCATTATCACTAGGTTCATGTTCATTTCCAGATTGTGTTTCAGCATCAGAAATAGAAATATCATTTGGATTCTCAGGTGTTTCAGCAAAGGTTCTCTAGAAGCATGCAAAGTCCTATCATTTTTCTTTTTCTTCTTTTTAGAAGGACTAGGTGCATCTATATTATTTCTCTGAGAATCTTGCTCAATTCTCTTAGGGTGGCCTTCAGGATACAAAGGTTCCTGAGTCATTTTACCAGTTCTAGTAGCCACTCTAATAGCATAGTCATTATTCTTATTATTCAATTCATTGATTAAATCATTTTGAGCTTTAAGTACTTGTTCTACTTGAGTGGTAACCATATAAGCATGTTTACTAATGAGTTTAAGTTCACTTTTAACTCTAGACATATAATCACCCAAGTGTTCAATCATATAAGCATTTTGTTTTAATTGTCTACCAAAATAAGCATTAAAATCTTCTTGCTTAACCATAAAGTTATCAAACTCATCCAAACATTGGCTAGCAAACTTAGTAGGAGGGATTTCAGCTTTATCATATCTATAGAGAGAATTTACCTTTACTACCTGTGTCGGGTTATCAAGACCATGTGTTTCTTCAATAGGTGATGAATTAAGATCATATGTTTCTTCAACAGGCGGTAAATTAAGACCATGTATTTCTTCAATAGGAGGTAAATTCTTAACATCTACAGCTTTAATACCCTTTTCTTCATAGATTTCTTTGCCTCTTGCATATCTTCAGGACTGAGAAATAGAACACATCTTTTCTTCGGAGTTGGTTTAGGAATGGGCTCAGGAGTTGGCTCAGGAAGTATCCAATTATTTTCATTTATCAACATATTATTCAATAGAATTTCAGCTTCATCCGGTGTTCTTTCCCTGAAAACAGAACCAACACAACTATCCAGGTAATCTCTGGAAGCATCGGTTAGTCCATTATAAAAGATATCAAGTATTTCATTTTTCTTGAGAGGATGATCAGGCAAAGCATTAAGTAATTGGAGAAGCCCCCCAAGCTTGTGGGAGACTCTCTTCTTCAATTTGCACAAAATTGTATATTTCCCTTAAAGCAGCTTGTTTCTTATGTGCGGGGAAATATTTAGCAGAGAAGTAATAAATCATATCCTGGGGACTACGCACACAACCAGGATCAAGAGAATTAAACCATATCTTAGCATCACCCTTTAATGAGAACGGAAATATTTTAAGGATATAAAAGTAGCGAGTTCTCTCATCATTAGTGAATAGGGTGGCTATATCATTTAATTTAGTAAGATGTTCCACAACAGTTTCAGATTCATAGCCATAAAAAGGATCAGATTCAACCAAAGTAATTATAACAGGATCAACAGAGAATTCATAATCCTTATCAGTAACACAGATAGGTGAAGTAGCAAAAGCAGGGTCAGGTTTCATTCTAGCATTAAGAGATTGCTGCTTCCATTTAGCTAATAACTTCTTAAGATCATATCTATCATTGCAAGCTAAAATAGCTCTAGCAGCTTCTTCATCCATAACATAACCCTCAGGAACAACATGTAATTCATATTTATTAGGGGGGGAGTCTTCATCATCACTATCACCAATATTATCAGTTTCAATATTTTCATTCTCTCTAGCCCTAGCAAGTTGTTCATCAAGAAATTCACCAAGTGGCACAGTAGTATCAAACATAGAAGTAGTTTCATCATAAGTATCATGCATAGCAGAAGTGGCATCATCAATAACATGCGACATATCAGAATGAATAGCAGAAGCAGGTTTAGGTGTCGCAAGCTTACTCAAAACAGAAGGTGAATCAAGTGTAGAGCTAGATGGCAGTTCCTTATCTCCCCTCGTAGTTGAGAGATAGATTGTTGTTTTTGCGTCTTTCAAGTTCTTCATAGTGACCAGTAGATATAAATCCCAAGTGACTCAAAGAATAGAGCTATGCTCCCCGGCAACGGTGCCAGAAAATAGTCTTGATAACCCACAAGTATAGGGGATCGCAACAGTTTTCGAGGGTAGAGTATTCAACCCAAATTTATTGATTCGACACAAGGGGAGCCAAAGAATATTCTCAAGTATTAGCAGTTGAGTTCTCAATTCAACCACACCTGGATAACTTAATATCTGTAGCAAAGTAGTATGGAAGTAACGGTAACGAAAGCAAAAGTAATATTTTTGGGTTTTGTAGTGATTGTAACAGTAGCTACGGAAAAGTAAATAAGCGGAGAACAATATGTGAAAAGCTCGTAGGCATTGGATCGGTGATGGAGAATTATGCCGGATGCGGTTCATCATGTAACAGTCATAACATAGGGTGACACAGAACTAGCTCCAATTCATCAATATAATGTAGGCATGTATTCCGAATATAGTCATACGTGCTTATGGAAAAGAACTTGCATGACATATTTTGTCCTACCCTCCCGTGGCAGCGGGGTCCTAGCGGAAACTAAGGGATATTAAGGCATCCTTTTAATAGAGTACCGGACCAAAGCATTAACACATAGTGAATACATGAACTCCTCAAACTACGGTCATCACCGGGAGTGGTCCCGATTATTGTCATTTCGGGGTTGCCGGATCATAACACATAGTAGGTGACTATAGACTTGCAAGATAGGATCAAGAACTCACATATATTCATGAAAACATAATAGGTTCAGATCTGAAATCATGGCACTCGGGCCCTAGTGACAAGCATTAAGCATAGAAAAGTCATAGCAACATCAATCTCAGAACATAGTGGATACTAGGGATCAAACCCTGACAAAACTAACTCGATCACATGATAAATCTCATCCAACCCATCACCGTCCAGCAAGCCTACGATGGAATTACTCACGCACGGCGGTGAGCATCATGAAATTGGTGATGGTGGATGGTTGATGATGACGACGGCGACGGATTCCCCTCTCCGGAGCCCCGAACGGACTCCAGAGCAGCCCTCCCGAGAGGTTTTAGGGCTTGGCGGCGGCTCCGTATCGTAAAACGCGATGAATCCTTCTCTTTGATTTTTTTCTCCCCGAACACGAATATATGGAGTTGGAGTTGAGGTCGGTGGAGCAACAGGGGGCCCACGAGGCAAGGGGGCGCGCCCAGGGGGGCAGGCGCGCCCCCACCCTTGTGGACAGGTGGTGGCCCCCTGGCCTTGATTCTTTCGCCAATATTTTTAATATTTTCCAAAAATAAGTTCCGTGGAGTTTCGGGTCATTCCGAGAACTTTTATTTCTGCACATAAATAACACCATGGCAATTCTGCTAAAAACAGCGTTAGTCCGGGTTAGTTCCATTCAAATCATGCAAGTTAGAGTCCAAAACAAGGGCAAAAGTGTTTGGAGAAGTAGATACGACGGAGACGTATCAGCCACCCCCATCAACTGCAGACGTTGTGAACGCCTGGCAGTCGCGTGTTGATGACTACTCAATAGTTCAGTGTGCCATGCTTTACGGCTTACAATCGGGACTTCAAAGACGTTTTGAACGTCATGTACCATATGAGATGTTCCAGGAGTTGAAGTTAATATTTCAAGCAAATACCCGAGTTGAGAGATATGAAGTCTCCAACAAGTTCTATAGCTGCAAGATGGAGGAGAACCGTTCTGTCAGTGAACACATACTTAGAATGTCTGGGTATCATAACCACTTGGCTCAGCTGGGAGTTAATCTTCCAGATGATAGTGTTATTGACAGAGTTCTTCAATCACTGCCACCAAGCTACAAAGGCTTCGTGATGAACTATAATATGCAAGGGATGGATAAGACAATTCCCGAACTCTTCGTTATGCTCAAAGTTGTGGAGGTAGAAATCAAGAAGGAGCATCAAGTGTTGATGGTTAACAAGACCAGTAGTTTCAAGAAAAAGGGCAAAGGAAAGAAGGGGAACTTCAAGAAGAATGGCAAGCAAGTTGCCACTCCCGGGAAGAAGCCCAACTCTGGACCTAAGCCTGAAACTGAGTGCTTCTACCGCAAAGGGATTGGTCACTGGAAGCGGAACTGCCCCAAGTATTTAGTGGATAAGAAGGATGGAAAAGTGAACAAAGGTATATTTGATATACATGTTATTGATGTGTACCTTACTAATGCTCGTAGTAGTACCTGGGTATTTGATACCGGTTCAGTTGCTCATATTTGTAACTTGAAACAAGGGCTACAGATTAAGCAAAGATTGGCTAAGGACGAGGTGACGATGCACATCGGGAATGGTTCCAAGGTCGATGTGATCGCCGTCGGCAAGCTACCTCTACATCTACCGTCGGGATTAGTTTTAGACCTGAATAATTGTTATTTGGTGCCAGCGTTGAGCATGAAGATTATATTTGGATCTTGTTTGATGCGAGACGGTTATTCATTTAAATCGGAGAATAATGGTCGTTCTATTTATATGAGTAATATCTTTTATGGTCATGAACCCTTGAAGAGTGGTCTATTTTTGTTGAATCTCGATCATGGTGATACACATATTCATAATATTGATGCCAAAAGATGCAAAGTTGATAATGATAGTGCAACATATTTGTGGCACTGCCGTTTAGGTCATATTGGTATAAAGCGCATGAAGATACCCCATGTGGATGGACTTCTGGAATCAGTTGATTATGAATCATTTGATGGTTGCGAACCATGCCTCATGGGCAAGATGACTAAGACTCTGTTCTCCGGAACAATGGAGCGAGTCACTGACTTATTGGAAATAATACATACCGATGTATGCGGTCCGATGAGTGTTGAGGCTCGCGGCGGGTATCGTTGTTTTCTAACCTTCACAGATGATTTGAGCAGATATGGGTATATCTACTTAATGAAACACAAGTCTAAAACATTTGAAAAGTTCAAAGAATTTAAGAATGAAGTGGAGAATCATCGTAACAAGAAAATAAAGTTGCTACGATCTGATCCTGGAGGCGAATATTTGCGTTACGAGTTTGGCCATCATCTCAAACAATGTGGAATAGTTTCATAACTCACTCCTCCTGGAACACCACAGCGTAATGGTGTGTCCGGACGTCGTAACCGTACTTTATTATATATGGTGCGATCTATGATGTCTCTTACCGATTTACCACTATCGTTTCGGGGTTATGCATTAGAGACAACTGCATTCATGTTAAATAGGGCACCGTCTAAATCCGTTGAGACAACACCGCATGAATTGTGGTTTGGCAAGAAACCTAAGCTGTCGTTTCTTAAAGTTTGGGGTTGCGATGCTTATGTGAAAAAGCTTCAGCCTGATAAGCTCGAACCCAAATTGGAGAAGTGCATCTTCATAGGATACCCAAAAGAAACTATTGGGTACACCTTCTATCACAGATCTGAAGGCAAGATCTTTGTTGCTAAGAATGGATCCTTTCTAGAGAAGGAGTTTCTCTCGAAAGAAGTGAGTGGGAGGAAAGTAGAACTTGATGAGGTAATTGTACCTTTTCTCAAATTAGAAAGTAGCTCATCACAGAAAACCGTTCCCGTGATGCCTACACCAACTAGAGAGGAAGCTAATGATAATGATCATGAAACTTCAGATCAAGTTACTACCGAACGTCGTAGTTCAAACAGAGCACGTTCCGCACCAGGGTGGTACGGTAACCCTGTTCTGGAAGTCATGTTACTAGACCATGATGAACCTACGAACTATGAGGAAGAGATGATGAGCCCAGATTCCGCAAAATGGCTTGAGGCCATGAAATCTGAGATAGGATCCATGTATGAGAACAAAGTATGGACTTTGGTTGACTTGCCCGATGATCGGCAAGCCATAGAGAATAAATGGATCTTCAAGAAGAAGACTGACGCCGATGGTAATGTTACTGTCTACAAAGCTCAACTTGTCGCGAAAGGTTTTCAACAAGTTCAAGGAGTTGACTATGATGAGACTTTCTCACCCGTAGCGATGCTTAAGTCTGTCCGAATCATGTTAGCAATTGCCGCATTTTATGATTATGAAATCTGGCAAATGGATGTCAAAACTGCATTGCTTAATGGATTTCTCAAAGAAGAGTTGTATATGATGCAACCAGAAGGTTTTGGCGATCCTAAAGGTGCTACCAAGTGTGCAAGCTCTAGCGCTCCATTTATGGACTGGTGCAAGCATCTCGGAGTTGGAATATACGCTTTGATGAGGTGATCAAAGCATATGGTTTTATACAGACTTTTGGAGAAGCTTGTATTTATAAGAAAGTGAGTGGGAGCTCTATAGTATTTCTAATGTGATATGTGGATTACATATTGTTGATTGGAAATGATATAGAATCTCTGGATAGCATAAAAGGATACTTGAATAAGAGTTTTTCGATGAAAGACCTCAGTGAAGCTGCTTATATATTGGGCATCAAGATCTATAGAGATAGATCAAGACGCTTAATTGGACTTTCACAAAGCACATACCTTGATAAAGTTTTGAAGAAGTTCAAAATGGATCAGTTAAAGCAAGGTGTGAAGTTGAGTCACACTCAATGCCCGACCACTGTAGAAGATAGAGAGAAAATGAAAGTCATTCCCTATGCCTCAGCCATAGGTTCTATCATGTATGCAATATTGTGTACCAGACCTGATGTGTGCCTTGCTATAAGTCTAGCAGGGAGGTACCAAAGTAATCCAGGAGTGGATCTTTGGACAGCGGTCAAGAACATCCTGATAGACATGTGTTGTCATTTGATGAATGGGATCACATCATTTGGAGAATGATGTGATGGACAAGACCCATAGTTAGCTTAGCATAATGATCGTTAAGTTTTATTGCTATTGCTTTCTTCATGTCATATACATATTCCTTTGACTATGAGATTATGCAACTCCCGGATATCGGAGGAATACCTTGTGTGCTATCAAACGTCGCAACGTAACTGGGTGATTATAAAGATGCTCTACAGGTATCTCTGAAGGTGTTTGTTGGGTTGGCATAGATCAGGATTAGGATTTGTCACTCCGAGTATCGGAGAGGTATCTCTGGGCCCTCTCAGTAATGCACATCATAATAAGCCTTGCAAGCAATGTGACTAATGAGTTAGTTGCGGGATGATGCATTATAGAACGAGTAAAGAGACTTGCTGGTAACGAGATTGAACTAGGTATGAAGATACCGATGATCGAATCTCGGGCAAGTAACATACCGATGGCAAAGGGAATAACGTATGTTGTCATTACGGTACGACCGATAAAGATCTTCATGGAATATGTGGGAACCAATATGAGCATCTAGGTTCCGCTAGGCTATTGACCGGAGAGGTGTCTCGGTCATGTCTACATAGTTCTCGAACCCGTAGGGTCCGCATGCTTAATGTTCGATGATGATTTTGTATTATATGAGTTATGTGATTTGGTGACCGAAGTTGTTCGGAGTCCCGGATGAGATCACGGACATGAAGAGGAGTCTCGGATTGGTCGAGAGTTAAAGATTCGTATATAGGACGATGATATTTGGACACGGAAGTGTTCTGGGGGTACCAGGTACATATCGGTTCACCAAAAGGGGTTCCGGGCATCCCCCCGGCAACTACATGGGCCTAATGGGCCAAGAAGGGGACAGACCAGCCCCTAGGGGGCTGGTGCGCCCCATGTAGGCCGAATAAGGGGGGAAGGAAAGAGGGGAAGACATAAAGGAAGGGGAGAAATTTGGCCTCCCCCTTCCTTCTCTCCTCCCTCCTCCTTCCTTCCCCCTCCGGTGAATATGGGAGGGGGGGAGGCCAAATTGGGAGGCGCCCAAGTAGGATTCCTCCTACTTGGGGCACCCCCTTGGCTGCCTCTCCTCCTCTCCAACCTATACATATATGAGGTGGGGGCACCGCTAGAACACACAACATTGATTCCTAGCCGTGTGCGGCGCCCCTCTCCAGAGTTTACGCCTCCGGTCATATTCACGCAGTGCTTAGGCGAAGCCCTGCGCGGATTACTTCACCTTCATCATCACCACGCCGTCGTGCTGATAGAATTCTCCCTCAACACTTTGATCGATCAAGAGTTCGAGGGACGTCATCGAGCTGAACGTGTGCAGAACTCGGAGGTGTCGTACGTTCGATGCTTGATCGGTCGGAACGAGAAGAAGTTCGACTACATCAACCGCGTTGTCAAACGCTTCTGCTTTTGGTCTACGAGGGTACTGGACACACTCTCCCCTTCTCGTTGCTATGCATCTCCTAGATAAATCCTGCGTGAGAGTAGGATTTTTTTTGAAATTGCATGCTACGTTTCCCAACAATCTGCACATGAGGAGGTTGTAAACTTATGCTCCTTTGATCACCCTGATCCATACTGATTAATAGAAAGTCTTTCACCCCGCGGAAAAATTGCTATGTGTTTAATGTTGAACATTTGAGCAGTTTCCCATAAATTAATCCAGAAATGTGACAGATAAATCATGACTAAAAGAATAAACATTACGATCAAATGAACATTAGTAGTACGTGTAGTAGACAGGTAAGTGCATCTCCAAAGCCGATCCTCAAACCTCCCACATATGTTAGGATCGCACGGTCTGGATGTGTTGTGCCATCCAACGCGGTCTTGTATCGGTCGGCAGGGTGGTCCAGACGCAGTTTCTCCCGGAAACCGGAGACAAATGTGGGGCTTTGCGGGCACCCGGACAACACCCACGCTCGCTTCTGACCACCCTGGTGAAGGTAATATGCCCTAGAGGCAATAATAATTTTTTTATGTTTCCTTATATCATGATAAATGTTTATTATTCATGCTAGAATTGTATTAACCGGAAACTTGATACATGTGTGGATACATAGACAAATCACCGTGTCCCTAGTAAGCCTCTACTAGACTAGCTCGATAATCAAAGATGGTTAAGTTTCCTAACCATAGACATGTGTTGTCACTTGATGAACAGGATCACATCATTAGGAGAATGATGTGATGGACAAGACCCATCCGTTAGCTTAGCATATTGATCGTTCAGTTTTATTGCTATTGCGTTCTTCATGCCATATACATATTCCTTTGACCATGAGATTATGCAACTCCCGAATACCGGAGGAATACCTTGTGTGCTATCAAACGTCACAACGTAACTGGGTGATTATAAAGATGCTGTACAAGTATCTCTGAATGTGTTTGTTGGGTTGGCATAGATCGAGATTAGGATTTGTCACTCTGAGTATCGAAGAGGTATCTTTGGGCCCTCTCGGTAATACACATCATAAGAAGCCTTGCGAGAAAATTGACTAATGAGTTACTTGCGGGATGATGTATTACAGAACGAGTAAAGAGACTTGCCGGTAACGAGATTGAACTATGTATGAAGATACCGACGATCGAATCTCTGGCAAGTAACATACTGATGACAAAGGGAATAACGTATGTTGTCATTACGGTTCGACCAATAAAGATCTTCATAGAATATGTAGGAACCAATATGAGAATCCAGGTTCTGCTATTGGTTATTGACCGAGAGGTGTCTCGGTCATGTCTACATAGTTCTCGAACCCGTAGGGTCCGCACGTTTAATGTTCGATGACGATTTAGTATTATATTAGTTATGTGATTTGGTGACCGATTGTTGTTTGGAGTCCCAGATGAGATCAAGGACATGACGAGGAGTCTCGAAATGGTCGATAGGTAAAGATGGATATATAGGATGATAGTATTCGGACATCGGGTGTGATCCGGATAGTATCAGGTATTTATCGAAGTACCGGGGGGGGGGGGGGGGGTTACCGGAACCCCCGGGGGAAAGATATGGGCCACAGGAGGGGAGCACACCCGCCCACAAGGGTGCCCCCCTAAAGAAGGAGGCCGAGTGGGGAAAGCAAAAAGAGGGGGTTCGCCCCCCCTTTCCTTCTCCCCTTCCTATTCCCTTTTCCCTCTCCGGAAATATGGAAAGGGGGGGGGGGGGGGGGCGAATTGGGATAGGACCCCAAGTAGGATTCCTGCTACTTGGGGCACCCATAGCTGCTCCCCTCCCCTCCCACCTATATATATGTGGGGAGGGGGCGCCTAGAACACACACCAACAATCGTTAGCCGTGTGTGGCGCCCCCTCCACAGTTTACGCCTCCGGTCATATCTTCGTAGTGCTTAGGTGAAGCCCTGTGCGGATCACTTCACCATCACCGTCACCATGCCGTCGTGCTTATGGAACTCATCTTCTTCCTTGATACCTTTGCTGGATCAAGAGGACGAGGGACGTCATCGAGCTGAACGTGTGCAGAACTCAGAGGTGCCATACGTTCGGTGCTTGATCGGTCGGATCTATAAGAAGTTCGACTACATCAACCGCGTTGTCAAACGCTTCCTCTTTTTGTCTATGAGGGTACGTAGACACACTATCCCCTCTCGTTGCTATACATCTCCTAGATAGATCTTGCGTGAGCGTAGGAATATTTTTGAAATTTCTTGCTACGTTCCCCAACAGAGGCATCCGAGCCAGGTCTATGTGTAGATGATATGCATGAGTAAGAACACAAAGAGTTGTGGGCAGTGATCGTCATACTGCATACCACCAATGTCTTATTTTGATTCAGAGATATTGTTGGATGAGGCGGCCCGGACCAACCTTACATGACCACGTTAATGAGACCAGTTCCACCGACAGACATGCAACTAGTTTTGCATAAAGGTGGCTGGCGGGTGTCTGTTTCTCCTACTTTAGTTGAATCGAATTTGACTGCGGCCGGTCCTTGTTGAAGGTTAAAACAACAAACTTGGTAAATCACCGTTGTGGTTTTTATGTGTAGGTAAGAATGATTCTCTCTAGAAGCACGTAGCAGCCATGTAAAACTTGCAACAACAAAGTAGAGGACGTCTAACTTGTTTTTGCAGGGCATGTTGTGATGTGATATGGTCAAGACATGATGTGATAAACGTTATTGTATGAGATGATCATGTTTTGTAAGACATCTGACAACCGGAAGGAGCCTTATGGTTGTCTCTCAATTGTATGAAATGCAAACGCCATGTAATTGCTTTACTTTATCACTATGGGTTAGCGATAGTTGTAGAAGCAATAGTTGGCGAGACAACCACGACGCTACGATGGAGATCAAGGTGTCGAGCCGGTGACGATGGAGATCATGACGATGCTTTGGAGATGGATATCAAAAGCACAAAATGATGATGGCCATAATATGTCACATATTTTTGATTGCATGTGATGTTTATCTTTTATGCATCTTATTTTGCTTAGTACGGCGGTAGCATTATAAGATGATCCCTTAACTAAAATTTCAAGGTATAAGTGTTCTCCCCGAGTATGCATCGTTGCGACAGTTCGTCGTGTTGAGACACCACGTGATGATCGGGTGTGATGGACTCTACGTTTACATACAACGGGTGCAAGACAGCTTTGCACATGCGGAATACTCGGGTTGAACTTGACGAGCCTGGCATGTACAGACATGGCCTTGGAACACTGGAGACCGAAAGGTCGAACATGAATCATATAGTAGATATGATCAACATAGAGATGTTCACCATTGATGCCTACTCCATCTCACGTGATGATCGGACATGGTTTAGTTGATTTGGATCACGTATCATTTAGATGACTTGAGGGATGTCTATCTAAGTGGGAATTCTGAAGTAATATGATTAATTGAACTTAATTTATCATGAACTTAGTCCTGATAGTTTTTGCATATCTATGTTGTAGATCAATGGCCCGTGCTCCTGTTCCCTTAAATTTTAATGCGTTCCTAGAGGAAGCTAAGTTGAAAGATGATGGTAGCAACTACACAGAATGGGTCCGTAACTTGAGGATGATCCGCATTGCTGCACAGAAAAATTATGTCCTTGATGCACCGCTAGGTGTGCCACCCCCTCCAGCAACTGCGGACGTTGTGAATGCCTGGCAGTTGCGTGTTGATGACTACTCAATAGTTCAGTGTGCCATGCTTTATGGCTTAGAATCAGGACTTCAAAGACGTTTTGAACGTCATGGACCATATGAGATGTTCCAGGAGTTGAAGTTAATATTTCAAGCAAATGCCCAAGTTGAGAGATATGAATTCTCCAACAAGTTCTATAGCTGCAAGATGGAGGAGAACAGTTTTGGCAGTGAACACATACTCAAAATGTCTGGGTATCATAATCACTTGCCTCAGCTGGGAGTTAATCTTCCAGATGATAGTGTTATTGACAGAGTTCTTCAATCACTGCCACCAAGCTACAAAGGCTTCGTGATGAACTATAATATGCAAGGGATGGATAAGACAATTCCTGAGCTCTTCGCAATGCTCAAAGCTGCGGAGGTAGAAATCAAGAAGGAGCATCAAGTGTTGATGGTTAACAAGACCACTAGTTTCAAGAAAAAGGTCAAGGGAAAGAAGGGGAACTTCAAGAAGAATGGCAAGCAAGTTGCCACTCCCAGGAAGAAGCCCAAATCTGGACCCAAGCCTGAAACTGAGTGCTTCTACTGCAAAGGGACTGGTCACTGAAAGCGGAACTGCCCCAAGTCTTTGGCGGATAAGGATGGGAAAGTGAACAAAGTTATATTTGATATACATGTTATTGATGTGTACCTTACTAATGCTCGTAGTAGCGCCTTGGTATTTGATACTGGTTTAGTTGCTCATATTTGTAACTCAAAACCTATGGACTAAATGAAGATTGGCTAAGGACGAGGTGACGATGCGCGTCGGGAATGGTTCCAAGGTCGATGTGATCGTTGTCGGCACGCTACCTCTACATCTACCTTCAGGATTAGTTTTAGACCTGAATAATTGTTATTTGGTGCCAGCATTGATCATGAACATTATATCTGGATCTTGTTTAATGCAGGTCGGTTATTCATTTAAATCAGAGAATAATGGTTGTTCAATTTATATGAGTAATTTCTTTTATGGTCATGCACCCTTGAAGAGTGGTCTTTTTTTGGTGAATCTCAATTGTGGTGATACACATACTCATAACATTGATGCCAAAAGATGCAAAGTTGATAGTGATAGTGCAACATATTTGTGGCACTGCCGTTTAGGTCATATTGGTGTAAAACGCATGAAGAAACTCCGTGCAGATGGGCTTTTGGAATCTCTTGATTATGAATCATTTGATACTTGCGAACCATGCCTCATGGGCAAGATGACTAAAACTCCGTTCTTCGGAACAATGGTGCGAGCTAATAACTTATTGGAAATAATACATACTGATGTATGCGGTCCGATGAGTGTTGAAGCTCGTGGCAGGTATCGTTATTTTCTGACCTTCACAGATGATTTAAGCAGATATGGGTATATCTACTTGATGAAACACAAGTCTGAAACATTTGAAAAGTTCAAAGAACTTCAGAGTGAAGTAGAGAATCATCGTAACAAGAAAATAAAGTTTCTACGATCTGATCGCGGAGGCGAGTATTTGAGATACGAGTTTGGCCTTCATTTAAAACAATGTGGAATAGATTTACAACTCACGCCACCTAGAACACCATAACGTAATGGTGTGTCCGAACATCGTAACCGTACTTTATTAGATATGGTGCGATCTATGATGTCTCTTACCGATTTACCACTATCGTTTTGGGGTTATGCATTTGAGACAGCTACATTCACCTTAAATAGGGCACCGTCTAAATCCGTTGAGACAACACTGTATGAACTGTGGTTTTGCAAGAAACCTAAGCCGTCGTTTCTTAAATTTGGGGTTGCGACACTTATGTCAAAAGGCTTCAGCCTGATAAGCTCGAACCCAAATGGGAGAAGTGCGTCTTCATAGGATACCCTAAGGAAACAATTGGGTACACCTTCTACCACAAATCCGAAGGCAAGATATTTGTTGCCAAGAGTGGAAACTTTCTAAAGAAGGAGTTTCTCTCGAAAGAAGTGAGTGGGAGGAAAGTAGAACTTGATGAGGTAATTGTACCTTCTCTCGAATTGGAAGGTAGCTCATCACAGAAAACCATTCCCATGATGCCTACACAAAATAGAGAGGAAGCTAATGATAATGATCATGAAACTTCAGATCAAGTTACTACTGAACCTCGTAGGTCAACCAGAGCACGATCCGCACCAGAGTGGTATGGTAATCCTATTCTGGAAGTCATGTTACTAGACCATAACGAACCTACAAACTATGAAGAAGCTATGATGAGCCCAGATTACGATATATGGCTTGAGGCCATGAAATCTGAGATAGGATCCATGTATGAGAACAAAGTGTGGACTTTGGTTGACTTGCCCGATGATTGGCGAGCCATAGAGAATGAAAGGATCTTAAGGAAGAAGACTGACGCTGATGGTAATGTTACTGTCTACAAAGCTCGACTTGTCGCAAAAGGTTTTTGACAAGTTCAAGGAGTTGACTACGATGAGACTTTATCACCCGTAGCGATGCTTAAGTCTGTCTGAATCATGTTAGCAATTGTTGCATTTTATGATTATGAAATCTGGCAAATGGACGTCAAAACTGCATTCCTTAATGGATTTCTGAAGGAAGAGTTGTATACATTGCAACCAGAAGGTTTTGTCGATCCTAAAGGTGCTAACAAAGTGTGCAAGCTCCAGCGATCCATCTATGGACTGGTGCAAGCATCTCGGAGTTGGAATATATGATTTGATGAGGTGATCAAAGCATATGGTTTTATACAGACTTTCAGAGAAGCCTGTATTTACAATAAAGTGAGTGGGAGCTCTGTAGCATTTCGAATATTATATGTGGATTACATATTGTTAATTGGAAATGATATAGAATTTCTGGATAGCATAAAAGGATACTTGAATTAAGTTTTTCAATGAAAGACCTCGGTGAAGCTGCTTATATATTGGGCATCAAGATCTATAGAGATAGATCAAGATGCTTAATAGGACTTTCACAAAGCACGTGCCTTGATAAAGTTTTGAAGAAGTTCAAAATGGATCAGTCAAAGCAAGGTTTCTTGCCTTTGTTACAAGGTGTGAAATTGAGTCATACTCAATGCACGACCACTGTAGAAGATTGAGAGAAAATGAAAGTCATTTCCTATGCCTCAGCCATAGGTTCTATCATGTATGCTATGCTGTGTACCAGACCTGATGTATGCCTTACTATAAGTCTAGAAGGGAGGTACCAAAGTAATCCAGGAGTGGATCACTAGACAGCGGCCAAGAACATACTGAAGTACCTGAAAAGGACTAAGGATATGTTTCTCGTTTATGCAGGTGACAAAGAGCTCGTCGTAAATGGTTACGTCAATGCTAGCCTTGACACTGATCCGGATGACTCTATGTCACAAACTGGATATGTATTTATATTGAATGGTGGAGCTATCGGTTGGTGCAGTTCCAAGTAGACCGTCGTGGCGGGATCTAAGTGTGAAGCGGAGTACATAGCTGCTTCGGAAGCAGCTAATGAAGGAATCTGGATGAAGGAGTTCATATCCGATCTAGGTGTAATACCTAGTGCATCGGGTCCAATGAAAATCTTTTGTGACAATACTGGAGCAATTGCCTGAGCAAAGGAATCCAGGTTTCCCAACAGAACCAAACACAACAAGAGACACTTCAACTCCATCCATGATCAAGTCAAGGAGGTAGACATAGAGATTTGGAAAATACATATGGATCTGAATGTGGCAGACCCGTTGACTAAGCCTCTTCCACGAGCAAAACATGATTAGTACCAGGACTCCATGGGTGTTAGAATCATTACAATGTAATCTAGATTATTGACTCTAGTGCAAGTGGGAGACTGAAGGAAATATGCCCTAGAGGCAATAATAAAGTTGTTATTTTATATTTGCTTATATCATGATAAATGTTTATTATTCATGCTAGAATTGTATTAACCGGAAACTTGATACATGTGTGGACACATAGACAAAACACCGTGTCCCTAGTAAGCCTCTACTAGACTAGCTCGTTAATCAAAGATGGTTAAGTTTCCTGACCATAAACATGTGTTGTCATTTGATGAATGGGATCACATCATTAGGAGAATGATGTGATGGACAAGACCCATCCGTTAGCTTAGCATATTGATCGTTCAGTTTTATTACTATTGCTTTCTTCATGTCATATACATATTCCTCTGACTATGAGATTATGCAACTCTCGAATACTGGCGGAATACCTTGTGTGCTATCAAATGTCACAACGTAACTGGGTGATTATAAAGATGCTCTACAGGTATCTTCGAAGGTGTTTGTTGGGTTGGCATAGATTGAGATTAGGATTTGTCACTCCGAGTATCGGAGAGGTATCTCTGGGCCCTCTTGGTAATACACATCATAAGAAGCCTTGCAAGCAAAGTGACTAATGAGTTAGTTGTGGGATGATGTATGACAGAACGAGTAAAGAGACTTTCCGATAACGAGATTGAACTAGGTATGAAGATACCGACGATCGAATCTCGGGCAAGTAACATACCGATGACAAAGGGAACAACGTATGTTGTCATTACTATTCAACCGATAAAGATCTTCGTAGACTATGTAGGAACCAATATGAGAATCTAGGTTCCCCTGTTGGTTATTGACTGGAGAGGTGTCTCGGTCATGTCTGCATAGTTCTCGAACCCGTAGGGTCCGCACGCTTAACGTTCGATGACGATTTAGTATTATACGAGTTATGTGATTTGGTGACCAAATGTTGTTCGGAGTCCTGGATGATATCACAAACATGACGAGGAGTCTCGAAATGGTTGAGAGGTAAAGATTCATATATAGGATGATAGTATTCGGACACCGGGTGTGATCCGGATAGTATCGGGTATTTATCGGAGTACGTGGGGGGAGGGGGGGGGTACCGGAACCCCCGGGGGAAAGGGCCACATGGGCCATAGGAGGGGAGCACACCCGCCCACAAGGGTGGCGCACCCCAAGGAAGGAGGCCTAGTGGGGAAAGGAAAAAGAGGGGGTTCGACCCCCCTTTCCTTCTCCCCTTCCTCTTCCCTTTTCCCTCTCCGGAAATACGGAAAAGGTGTGTGGGGGGGGGGGGCAAATTGGGATAGGACCCCAAGTAGGATTCCTCCTACTTGGGGCGCCCCATAGCTGCTCCACTTCCCCTCCCACCTGTATATACGTGGGGAGGGGCAGCCTAGAACACACACCAACAATCGTTAGCCGTGTGCGGCGTCCCCGTCCACAGTTTACGCCTCCGGTCATATCTTCGTAGTGCTTAGGTGAAGCCCCACGCAGATCACTTCACCATCACCGTCACCACGCCGTCGTGCTGACGGAACTCATCTTATCCCTTGATACCTTTGCTGGATCAAGAGGACGAGGGACGTCATCGAGTTGAACGTGTGCAAAAGTCGGAGGTGCCGTATGTTCGGTGCTTGATCGGTCGAATCTAGAAGAAGTTCGGCTACATCAACTGCGTTGTCAAACGCTTACGCTTTCGGTCTACAAGGGTATGTAGACACACTCTCCCCCTCTCGTTGCTATACATATCCTAGATAGATCTTGCGTGAGCATAGGAATTTTTTTGAAATTGCTTGCTACATTCCCCAACACCTGGCCCACCCAAAACACTCCTCCCTTGCCAGCACGCGTTCCTGCCCAGAGCCAGCTGTCTGCATTCATGCAACTATAGAGTGGCTGCTCCACATTGAAGCCAACCCAGAGCGGACGCGACATCTCACTGGCTCCGCCATTGAAGCGGCGTGCCGGCTGAGGGCGCCGCCCGCTGCACGCCTAGTTGAACACACGTCCTGACATCATTCAAATGTTCCATTAAACCCGCGCGTGTACCGAGAAATCAACTCCAGCCACATGTTCATTCACGAGCGGGTCGGTATTAACCACAACGCCGGGGAAGCTCCTCCCGTCGGGCAGCTATTTAAAGGAGTCCAGACGCCGGGCAAGAATTGCACCACTCCCCATCTCCTCCTTCCACCATTTTCTCCACCCTTTGGATGGCATACGACGAGCAAGAAGAGCAGTTATCCGGCATAAAAGTCGGCTGGGTGCCTGTGACGCCCCCGATTGAATCGTGCACTAATCATACATGCAAATGTGCGCGATCAAGATCAGAGACTCATGGGAAGATACCACAACACAACTCTAGACACAAATTAAAGTCATACAAGCTTCATATTACAAGCCAGGGGTCTCGAGGGCTCGAATACATATGCTCGAATACAAATGAGTCAGCGGAAGCAACAATATCTGAGTACAAACATAAGGTAAACAAGTCTGCCTTAAGAAGGCAAGCACAAACAGCAACATGGATGGAAAAAAGGCAAGGCCTCCTGCCTGGGAGCCTCCTAACTGCTCCTGGTCGTGGGCGGTCTCCACGTAGTAGTAGGCACTGTCAGGGTAGTAGTAGGTGTCGGGGGTGGCATCAGGCTCCTGGGATCCGTCATCTGATCACATCAATCGGGTATAGGGGAAAAGAAGTAGCAAAGCAACCACGAGTACTCATCCAAAGTACCCGCAAGACTTACATCAGAACTATAGTAAGTATGCATTGGTATCAAAGGAATGGGGCTATATCTTTGCACTGAACTGTAGAAATGCCAGAAGAGAAGGGAAAGCCTAGCCTATTGAAGACTAGCATCTTGCAGCGTTAGAAGAGTGCAGATTTGCATAATATAAAGTATTAGTAAGTTGTAGCAACACCCAGAGATCCTTCCTCGACTCCCTGCGAGAAGGAACTCCCGGAGCCATCATATCCATTTCACATCTCCAATATCCAGTTCTAGTTGTATCGACCGGGATACAACTCCGAGCGTCCGTTACCATGGACACGACTATTCGAATAGATTAAGTTCCCCGCAGGGGTGTACAAACTTACCCAAAACTCTTGATTAACTCTGGCCGAACACACTTTCCTGGGTCATGCATGCCCGCCCTCGGATGATCGACACGCCGTAGTCCTACCTAGGTTCAACAGAGGGGCCAACACGCCGGTCTACATCCTAAGCCCTTTGCACTCCTGCATGTTGCGTACGCGACCAGGAGCAGAACCACCCCCTTAATACAAGCGCTGGTGGTTCCCGTCCAACCGGGCACGCGCCGGTTTCGGAGAACCGTATGAGCAGAGTGCCCATACTTATTCCCGCATGGTGGTCAGTGCGAAAAGGCCAGGGGCCTACTCGGATCACATATCCAAATCGTTAGTGTCTTGGGAGCACGCGGAGACTGATACGTCTCCAATGTATCTATAATTTTTTATTATTCCATGCTATTATATTATCCGTCTTGGATGTTTTATATGCATTAATATGTCGTTTTATATCATTTTTGGGGACTAACCTATTAACCTAGTGCCCAATGCCAGTAGCCGTTTTTTCCTTGTTTTTGTCTTCTACAGAAAATCAATACCAAATGGAGTCCAAATGGAACAAAACTTTTTGAGGATTTTTCTTGGACCAAAAGACAACCATGAAGCTTCATGAGGAGGCCAGAGGGGCCACGAGAGAGCCACAAGCTCACAGGGCGTGCCCCAGGGGGGCGCCCCCAGGCTTGTGGGACCCTGGGGACCCCTAACCCTAAGTCCAGCTCCATAAATACCCAAATATTCCCCGTATACCAGAGGGCACAAAAAAAAATACTTTTTCACCGCCACAAGCTTCTGTTCTCGTGAGATCCCATCTTGGGCCTTTTCTAGCACTCTGCCGGAGGGGGATTTGATCACGGAGGGCCTCTACACCAACCTTGCTGCCCTTCCGATGTTGTATGAGTAGTTTACCACAGACCTACGGGTCCATAGCTAGTACCTAGATGGCTTCTTCTCTCTCTTTGATCTTCAATACAATGTTCTCCTCGATGTTTGATACGTCTCCAACGTATCTATAATTTTTGATTGTTCCATGCTATTATATAATCTCTTTTGGATGTTTATGGGCTTTATTAAACACTTTTATATTATTTTTAGGACTAACCTATTAACCCAGAGCCCAGTGCCAGTTTATGTTTTCCCCTTGTTTCAGTGTTTTGCAGAAAAGGAATATCAAAAGGAGTCCAAACGGAATGAAACCTTCGGGAGAGTTATTTTTGGAACGGAAGCAATCCACGGGACTTGGAGTGCACGTCAGGAAAGCAACGAGGGAGGCACGAGGCAGGGGGTGCGCCCTCCACCCTCGTGGGCCCCTCGTGGCTCCCCTGACGTATTTCTTCCTCCTATATATACCGATATACCCTAAAACCATCGGGGAACAGAATAGATCGGGAGTTCTGCCGCCGCAAGCCTCTGTAGCCACCAAAAACCAATCGAGACCCTGTTCCGGCACCCTGCCGGAGGGGTAATCCCTCACCGGTGGTCTATCTTCATCATCCCGACGCTCTCCATGACGAGAAGGGAGTAGTTCACCCTCAGGGCTGAGGGTATGTACCAGTAGCTATGTGTTTGATCTCTCTCTCTCTCGTGTTCTTGAGGTGATACAATCTTGATGTATCGCGAGCTTTGCTATTGTAGTTGGAGCTTATGATGTTTCTCCCCCTCTACTCTCTTGTAATGGATTGAGTTTTCCCTTTGAAGTTATCTTATCGGATTGAGTCTTTAATGATTTGAGAACACTTGATGTATGTTTTGCGTGGGATAACCGTGGTGACAATGGGTTATTCTATTGATTCACTTGATGTATGTTTTGGTGATCAACTTGCGGGTTCCGCCCATGAACCTATGCATAGGGGTTGGCACACGTTTTCGTCTTGATTCTCCGGTAGAAACTTTGGGGCACTCTTTGATGTTCTATGTGTTGGTTGAATAGATGAATCTGAGATTGTGTGATGCATATCGTATAATCATACCCACGGATACTTGAGGTGACATTGGAGTATCTAGGTGACATTAGGGTTTTGGTTGATGTGTGTCTTAAGGTGTTATTTTACTATGAACTCTAGGGCTGTTTGTGACACTTATAGGAATAGCCCAATGGATTGATCGGAAAGAATAACTTTGAGGTGGTTTCGTACCCTACCATAATCTCTTCGTTTGTTCTCCGCTATTAGTGACTTTGGAGTGACTCTTTGTTGCATGTTGAGGGGTAGTTATATGATCCAATTATGTTATTATTGTTGAGGAACTTGCGCTAGTGAAAGTATGAACCCTAGGCCTTGTTTCCTAGCTTTGCAATACCGTTTGTGTTCACTTTTATCATTAGTTACCTTGCTGTTTTTATATTTTCAGATTACAAATACCTATATCTACCATCCATGTTGCACTTGTATCACCATCTCTTCGCCGAACTAGTGCACCTATACAATTTACCATTGTATTGGGTGTGTTGGGGACACAAGAGACTCTTTGTTATTTGGTTGCAGGGTTGTTTGAGAGAGACCATCTTCATCCTACGCCTCCCACAGATTGATAAACCTTAGGTCATCCACTTGAGGGAAATTTGCTACTGTCCTATAAACATCTGCACTTGGAGGCCCAACAACGTCTACAAGAAGAAGGTTGTGTAGTAGACATGAAGCAGTTTCTGGCGCCATTGCCGGGGAGGTGAGTGCTTGAAGGTATATCTTTAGATCTTGCAATCGAATCTTTTTGTTTCTTGTTTTATCACTAGTTTAGTCTATAAAAGAAAATTACAAAAAATGGAATTGAGGGTACCTCATATGCTTCATCTTTTTAATATCTTTCATGAAAAATAAGGATTCCGATAATTGTGCTCAATTGCTAGAGGAATAATTCATTAGAATGTTTGGCACTAAATCTTTGAATGATGAGCATGATTGCAATGTTGTTAGTATGAATTCTTTGAATACCCATGATGCTAATGATATGCAAAGCCACAAGCTTGGGGATGCTATGTTTGATGAAGATGATATGTTTAGTCCCCCAAGTTTTGATGAGCAAATTTATCATGATGAAAGCATGCCTCCTATCTATGATGATTATTGTGATGACACTTATGCTATAAAGAATAATGATAACCATGAAACTTGTCATCTTGATCTTAATTTTCAATCACATGATAGTTATTTTGTTGAGTTTGCTCCCACTACTATTGATGAGAAGAATTTTGCTTATGTGGAGAGTAGTAAAAATTCTATACTTGTAGATCATGAAAAGAATGCTTTAGGTGCTGGTTATATTGTTGAATTCATTCATGATGCTACTGAAAATTATTATGAGGGAGGAATATATGCTTGTAGGAATTGCAATAATATCAAGTTTCCTCTCTATGTGCTTAAAGTTTTGAAGTTATGCTTGTTTTGCCTTCCTATGCTAGTTGATTATTGTTCCCATAAGTTGTTTGATCACAAAATCCCTATGCATAGGAAGTGGGTTAGACTTAAATGTGCTAGTCATATTCTTCATGATGCTCTCTTTATGTTTCAATTCTTATCTTTTATGTGAGCATCATTGAAATCACCATGCCTAGTTAGGGGCGTTAAACGTTAGCGCTTGTTGGGAGGCAACCCAATTTTATTTTAGTTTCTTGCTTTTTGGTTCTGCTTAGTAATAAATAATCCATCTAGCTTCTGTTTAGATGTGGTTTTGTGTTTTAATTAGTGTTTGTGCCAAGTTAAACCTATAGGAACCTCTTGGATGATAGTTATTTGATCTTGCTGAAAATTCCAGAAACTTTCTGTTCACGAAAATAATTGTTAAAAATCACCAGAACGTGATAAAATATTGATTCCAATTGCTGCTGATCAATAAACAAATTTTCTAGGTCTTCCTATTTTGGCTGAAGTTTTTGTGTTCCAGAAGTTTGCGTTAGTTACAGAGTACTACAGACTGTTCTGTTTTTGACAGATTCTGTTTTTTTGTGTGTTGTTTGCTTATTTTGATGAATCTATGGCTAGTAAAATAGTTTATAAACCATAGAGAAGTTGGAATACAATAGATTTAACACCAATACAAATAAATAATGAGTTCATTACAGTACCTTTAAGTGGTGGTTTGTTTTCTTTCGCTAACGGTGCTCACGAGTTTTCTGTTGAGTTTTGTGTTGTGAAGTTTTCAAGTTTTGGGTGAAGATTCGATGGACTATGGAATAAGGAGTGGCAAGAGCCTAAGCTTGGGGATGCCCAAGGCACCCCAAGGTAATATTCAAGGACAACCAAAAGCCTAAGCTTGTGGATGCCCCGGATGGCATCCCCTCTTTCGTCTTCGGTCATCGGTAACTTGACTTGGAGCTATATTTTTATTCACCACATGATATGTGTTTTGCTTAGAGCGTCATTTTATTTTGTTTTGTTTTGCTTGCTGTATGAATAAAATACCAAGATCTGAAATTCTTAAATGTTAGAGAGTCTTCACATAGTTACATAATTATACAACTACTCATTGATCTTCACTCATACCTTTTGGAGTAGTTTGTTGTTTGCTCTAGTGCTTCACTTATATCTTTTAGAGCACGGTGGTAACTTTTGTTTTATAGAAACTATTATTATCTCATGCTTCACTTAGATTATTTTGAGAGTCTTAAATAGCATGGTAATTTGCTTAAAATAATCCTAATATGCTAGGTATTCAAGACTAGTAAAAACTTTCTTATGAGTGTGTTGAATACTAAGAGAAGTTTGATGCTTGATGATTGTTTTGAGATATGGAGGTAGTGATATTAAAGTTGTGCTAGTTGAGTAGTTGTGAAATTGAGAAATACTTGTGTTGAAGTTTGCAAGTCCCGTAGCATGCACGTATGGTAAACGTTATGTAACAAATTTGAAACATGAGGTGTTCTTTGATTGTCATCCTCATGAGTGGCGGTCGGGGACGAGCGATGGTCTTTTCCTACCAATCTACCCCCCCTAGGAGCATGCGCGTAGTGCTTGGTTTTTGATGACTTGTAGATTTTGCCAATAAGTATGTGAGTTCTTTATGACTAATGTTGAGTCCATGGATTACACGCACTCTCAACCTTCCATCATTGCTAGCCTCTTCGGTACCGTGCATTGCGCTTTCTCACCTTGAGAGTTGGTGCAAACTTCGCCGGTGCATCCAAACCCCGTGATACGATACGCTCTATCACACATAAACCTCCCTATATCTTCCTCAAAACAGCCACCATACCTACCTATTATGGCATTTCCATAGCCATTCCGAGATATATTGCCATGCAACTTTCCACCGTTCCGTTTATCATGACACTTCATCATTGTCATATTGCTTTGCATGATCATGTAGTTGACATAGTATTTGTGGCAAAGCCACCATTCGTAATTCTTTCATACATGTCACTCTTGGTTCATTGCATATCCCGGTACACCGCCGGAGGCATTCATATAGAGTCATACTTTGTTCTAGTATCGAGTTGTAATCATTAAGTTGTAAATAAATAGAAGTGTGATGATCATCATTTTCTAGAGCATTGTCCCAAGTGAGGAATATAAAAAAAAGAGAGAGGCCATAAAAAAAGAAGAAGGCCCAAAAAAAAGAGAGAAAAAGAGAGAAGGACAATGCTACTATCCTTTTTTCCACACTTGTGCTTCAAAGTAGCACCATGATCTTCATGATAGAGAGTCTCTTGTTTTGTCACTTTCATATACTAGTGGGAATTTTTCATTATAGAACTTGGCTTGTATATTCCAACAATGGGCCTCCTCAAGTGCCCTAGGTCTTCGTGAGCAAGCAAGTTGGATGCACACCCACTTAGTTTCTTTTGTTGAGCTTTCATATATTTATAGCTCTAGTGCATCCGTTGCATGGCAATCCCTACTCCTTGCATTAACATGAATCGATGGTCATCTCCATAGCTCATTGATTAGCCTCGTTGATGTGAGACTTTCTCCTTTTTTGTCTTCTCCACATAACCCCCATCATTATATTCTATTCCACCCATAGTGCTATATCCATGGCTCACGCTCATGTATTGCGTGAAGGTTGAAAAAATTTGAGATTACTAAAGTATGAAACAATTGCTTGGCTTGTCATTGGGGTTGTGCATGATGAGAGCATTCTTGTGTGACGAAAATGGAGCATGACCAAACTATATAATTTTGTAGGGATGAACTTTCTTTGGCCATGTTATTTTGAGAAGACATAATTGCTTAGTTAGTATGCTTGAAGTATTATTACTTTTATGTCAATATTAAACTTTTATCTTGAATCTTTCGGATCTGAATATTCATACCACAATTAAGAGGGTTACATTAATTTTTTTGCCAACTAGCATTCCACATCAAAAATTCTGTTTTTATCATTTACCTACTCGAGGACGAGCAAGAATTAAGCTTGGGGATGCTGATACGTCTCCAACGTATCCATAATTTTTGATTGTTCCATGCTATTATATTATCTGTTTTGGATGTTTATGGGCTTTATTAAACACTTTTATATTATTTTTGGGACTAACCTATTAACCCAGAGCCCAGTGCCAGTTTCTGTTTTTCCCTTGTTTCAGTGTTTCGCAGAAAAGGAATATCAAACGGAGTCCAAACGGAATGAAACCTTCGGGAGAGTTATTTTTGGAACGGAAGCAATCCAGGGGACTTGGAGTGCACGTCAGGAAAGCAACGAGGGAGGCACGAGGCAGGGGGGCGCGCCCTCCACCCTCGTGGGCCCCTCATGGCTCCCCTGACATATTTCTTCCTCCTATATATACCGATATACCCTAAAACCATCGGGGAACAGAATAGATCGGGAGTTCCGCCGCCGCAAGCCTCTGTAGCCATCAAAAACCAATCGGGACCCTGTTCCGGCACCCTGCCGGAGGGGGGATCCCTCATCGGTGGTCATCTTCATCATCCCGGCGCTCTCCATGACGAGGAGGGAGTAGTTCACCCTCGGGGCTGAGGGTATGTACCAGTAGCTATGTGTTTGATCTCTCTCTCTCTCTCTCTCTCGTGTTCTTGAGGTGATACGATCTTGATGTATCGCGAGCTTTGCTATTGTAGTTGGATCTTATGATGTTTCTCCCCCTCTACTCTCTTGTAATGGATTGAGTTTTCCCTTTGAAGTTATCTTATCGGATTGAGTCTTTAATGATTTGAGAACACTTGATGCATGTCTTGCGTGGGATAACCGTGGTGACAATGGGTTATTCTATTGATTCACTTGATGTATGTTTTGGTGATCAACTTGCGGGTTCTGCCCATGAACCTATGCATAGGGGTTGGCACACGTTTTCGTCTTGATTCTCCAGTAGAAACTTTGGGGCACTTTTTGAGGTTCTATGTGTTGGTTGAATAGATGAATCTGAGATTGTGTGATGCATATCGTATAATCATACCCACGGATACTTGAGGTGACATTGGAGTATCTAGGTGACATTAGGGTTTTGGCTTATGTGTGTCTTAAGGTGTTATTTTACTAGGAACTCTAGGGCTGTTTGTGACACTTATAGGAATAGCCTAATGGATTGATCGGAAAGAATAACTTTGAGGTGGTTTCGTACCCTACCATAATCTCTTCGTTTGTTCTCCGCTATTAGTGACTTTGGAGTGACTCTTTGTTGCATGTTGAGGGATAGTTATATGATCCAATTATGTTATTATTCTTGAGAGAACTTGCGCTAGTGGAAGTATGAACCCTAGGCCTTGTTTCCTAGCATTGCAATACCGTTTGTGTTCACTTTTATCATTAGTTACCTTGCTGTTTTTATATTTTCAGATTACAAATACCTATACCTACCATCCATATTGCACTTGTATCACCATCTCTTCGCCGAACTAGTGCACCTATACAATTTACCATTGTATTGGGTGTGTTGGGGACACAAGAGACTCTTTGTTATTTGGTTGCAGGGTTGTTTGAGAGAGACCATCTTCATCCTACGCCTCCCACGGATTGATAAACCTTAGGTCATCCACTTGAGGGAAATTTGCTACTGTCCTACAAACCTCTGCACTTGGAGGCCCAAAAACGTGTACAAGAAGAAGGTTGTGTAGTAGACATCAATGTTCTTCGAGATCTATTTGATGTAATCTTCTTTTGCAGTGTGTTTGTTGAGATCCGATGAATTGTGGGTTTATGATCAGATTATCAATGAATATTATTTGAGTCTTCTCTGAACTCTTTTATGCATGATTAAGATAACTTTGTATTTCTCTCTGATCTATTGATTTGGTTTGGCCAACTAGATTGATCTTTCTTGCAATGGGAGAGGTGCTTTGTGATGGGTTCAATCTTGCGGTGTCCTCACCCAGTGACAGTAGGGTAGCGAGGCACGTATTTGTATTGTTGCCATAAGGATAAAAGATGGGTTTTTACCATATTGATTGGATCTATCCCTCTACATCATGTCATATTGCTTAAGGCGTTACTCCGTTCTCGTTAACTTAATACACTAGATGAATGCTGGATAGCGGTTGATGTGTGGAGTAATAGTAGTAGATGCAGGCAGGAGTCGATCTACTTGTCACGGACATGATTCTTATATTCATGATCATTGCCTTGGATATCATCATAACTATGTGCTTTTCTATCAATTGCTCAACAGTAATTTGTTTACCCATCGTATGTTTCTTTCAAGACAGAAGCCTCTAGTGAAACCTATGGCTCCGGGTCTATTTTTATCATATTATTTTTAGATCTATAAAACCAAAAACCCAAAAATTCCTTGCTACAATTTATTTATATTTAGTTTATTTTATCTTTTCACTTATATTTTATATCAATCTCTATCAGATCTCACCCTTGCTAGTGACCGTGAAGGGATTGACAACCCCTTTTTCGTGTTGTGTGCAAGTGTTGTTAGTTTGTGTAGGTGCATCTATTGGATACTTGTGTGTTCCTCCTACTGGTTTGATACCTTGGTTCTTAACTGAGGGAAATACTTATCTTTACTTTGCCACAAGCTCAAGAAGTAGCAGGAAGAATTTCTGGCGCCATTGCCGGGGAGGATCTACATCAAGCCTACCAAGTACCTATCATAAACTCTCATCTCTTGCACTTACATTATTTTCCATTTGCCTCTTGTTTTCCTCTCCCCCACTTCGAAAACGTCTTCAGAAAAACACAAAAATATTTGCCTTTTTATTCGCCTTCTTTCCGCCCGTCTCTTCGTTTTCTTTTTGTTTGCTTGTGTGCTAGATTGCTTGCTTTGCCATCATGTTTGAATCTTAGAATCTTGTTATCGAAAATAGTAGTGAAAATCTTGAACAAAAAATTTGAATCTTGTATTCTTAATCATGATCCTCTTGATAATGAAACCCCTACTCATCTTAAAACAAAGATCTATCATGTAGGTGACGAGAATATTATTGGGAAGAATTTTATTCAAGAATTCTTTGATTGCATGGGAGTATGCCTTTAGATAAGGGATCTATTCTTAAGTTATACAAATTGCTATGCGGATGCTATTGCCATGCTTGCGGTTAAATTAGGAAGATAATTTTTTACATATGCATCCGGCCTTACAAAAGATGTTTTACGAACTTCCCAACATACATGATCCTAAGGCTAAGAAAATCGCTATATTACCCTTATGCGTGAGTTCGACTATGTAATTAGGGAAGCTAGAGAAATGTTTTCCTATTATAATAAAAAAATTGAGCACCCTCCCGTAGAAGAAATTCTCCATGGTAAAGAAACTATACGTGGTTTGGAGTCTAGGGATTACCTTGCTTTTAGTGTGAATCTAAGGAAAAGAGTCCTCTATCCGGAAGTTATACAAGCTTTATACCTTGGTGCTTATGATAAATTTGATTGGATTACTAAGGGAATTGACTAGGGATTTGATAAGGAGTGGCTTGAAGAGATGTCTAGGGAACCTATTAAAGATGAGTTACATGTTTCATATGATGATATTTTTGGTGAAGATCCTGAGTATGAAATTATGAATGTCAAATTTACTAATCGAAGTCCTTTCCATGCTTTAAGATCTCCCACTAGAAGGGAAGAACATGAAAAGAGGGATTTACTAAGAAAGGTTTTTGAAGATTTGATTAGGAAAGAATTAAATACCAAAGATGACAATACCTAGATCTGTGCAATATGCCTAGCTAGGGGCGTTAAACAATAGCGCTTGTTGGGAGGCAACCTAATTTTATTTTATGTTTTATGTTTTTGCTCCTGTTCTTGAATAATTATGCAATATCTATAATAATTGTGTTTTAGTGTTTTAATTAGTGTTTGTGCCAAGTAAGACCTTTGAGATGATTTGGGTGATAGTTGATTTGATTTTGCTGAAAAACAGAAACTTTTGTGCCCAGTAACAGAATTGATATGACCAGATGGAAGGTGATAAATTCTATATTTTTTTACACAATATTTATATACAAATTGCCTAAATTTTCCTATTTTTTCATAATTTTTGGAGTTACAGAAGTTTGGCTAAAGTCCACACTACTACAGACTGTTCTGTTTTTGACAAATTCTGTTTTCATTGTGTTGTTTGCTTATTTTGATGAATCTATGGGTAGTATCGGGGGGATATGAACCATGGAGAAGTTAGAATACAGTAAATATAACACAAATATAAAATTGGAATGAGTTTAGAACAGTACCTAAAAGTGGTTATTTGCTTTGTTTCACTAACGGATCTCACAAGTTTTCTATTGAGTTTTGTGTTGTGAAATTTTCAAGTTTTGAGTAAAATTTTGATGGACTACAGAATAAGGAGTGGCAAGATCCTAAGCTTGGGGATTCCCAAGGCACCCCAAGGAAATATTCAAGGACAACCAAGCATCTAAGCACCTAGTGGGCTAAGAAGCTGAAGGCCAAGATGAAGGCCTTGTTCTGCATGCAAGCAAAGGGACAGTACCGGACTCACGTTGCCTCCAAGGAGAGTCGCCGCCATGACAAGAAGATCATGAAGGTTTTTGGAGAGGACATTTCCAGCGGCTCCGAGAAGCACATCACTCCAGAGGCTGACTGGATGGCAAAACAAGGCTACAAGTGGACAGATTCTGAGGAGGAGCCCAGCCCCGCTGCCGAGTTCGACAGAGAGCGTGCGAGTGACTACTCCGCTTGAGCCACCACTTGTGTTGTAGGTGTCCTCTCTACCTTTTTGGCGTCTCGATGCCAAAGGGGGAGAGAGTGTAGGATTTGCGAGTCTTGTGTCGTGTCGTGTTTGTTTCGCTTGCTTTCGTTCTGTTGAACCTCATTTGCTTTGGTTTGGTTTGCGCGTGTGAGACCTCTCTATCATACGGTGTAAGACATATGCACTCTATCATACCTTATTGAGCTTCTGCTATCTTGTGCTATTTATTTTATGCTCATAGTTACTATCTTGCTTAGTGTTATCCTTATTGTCGCAAGATATGCCTTGTCTCTAAAATATAGGGGGAGTGTTGATCCTAGCATGTGTGCCGTGCAGTCCAAAGCACTTATCTAGATAGCACACATCTAGGGGGAGCCCGTCCATATTTTAGAAATGTGGGGTTTGCTCATGTTCTTTGTTATCTCCCTTTATGCAAATCCCGCATTGTCATCAATCCACCAAAAAGGGGGAGATTGTAAGGGCATATTTATCCCTTAGTTGTTTTGGTGATTGATGACAATGCTTTTGCGGACTAATCATGTGCATTGCGTATTTCAGACATTTCATCACTAGGCACAAGACGATTTGGTGCCCCTCGAAGACTATTGAAGACGGTGTTTCTCTACGTTTCTTTTCGGTGGATTTGAGTCGTAGGAAAGCCGTACTATTAAGAGGGGGTCCGCTTTGGAAAGGTTTGGGTGGAATCATCACGTACACGTTTACTTCATTTGCACCGCCTTTCCGTTGGCTCTTTGGAGCATCCTCCGTCTTTTCATGTCTTTGCAAAATGTCGTGTTTGCTGAGCTGGGGCATGCGGTAGTACTGCTCCTAGGAGTGGTAGTACCGCAGGCCCTTGCGGTAGTACCGGCCTCGGGCGAGGTAGTACCGCAAGTGCCCCCGGTAGTACCGCTTCCTTGGAGCGGTAGTACCGTGGCCTCAGGCCAGGCGCCGTGGCGTTTGCGGTAGTAGGGGCGGATGTAATTTTTTACATCCGCGCCCTACGCGGTAGTACCGTGCACTCTGGCTAGGCTCAGCAGCCACGGATGTATTTTATATGTCCGTGCCTTCCCAAAAACTGGAACATCCCTGCCTTGCGGTAGTACCGCATGGGGGAGCGGTAGTACCGCGCCAGCGGTTCTACTGCCCTCTGTCATAGTGCATTTGGGCTGTCCTGGTTAGTGTTGCTCGGGCAGTAGTACCGCGGGGCCCTGCGGTAGTACCGCTGCCCTGGCGCGGTAGTACCGTGCTACGCAGGCTGAGTTGGTGGATAATGGTTGGATTTGTCCCTCAACTATATAAGGGGTGTCTTCTTCCCCGAGTTGACCACCTCTTCCATTTCCAAGCTCCATTGTTGCTCCAAGCTCCATTTTCGCCCGATCTCTCTCCCTAGCCAATCAAACTTGTTGATTTTTTAGGGATTGGTTGAGAAGGCCCCGATCTACACCCAAGAAAAATTTGATTCCCCCACTAATCCCTTGCGGATCTTGTTACTCTTGGGTGTTTGAGCACCCTAGACGGTTGAGGTCACCACGGAGCCATAGTCCATTATGGTGAAGCTTCGTGGTGTCGTTGGGAGCCTCCAATTAAGTTGTGGAGATAGCCCCAACCTTGTTTGTAAAGGTCCGGTCGCCACCTCCAAGGGCACCAATAGTGGAATCACGGCATCTCGCATTGTGTGAGGGCGTGAGGAGAATACGGTGGCCCTAGTGGCTTCTTGGGGGAGCATTGTGCCTCCACACCGCTCCAACGGAGACGTACTTCCCTTCAAAAGGAAGGAACTTCGGTAACACATCCTCGTCTTCACTGGCTCCACTCTTGGTTATCTCATGCCTTTACTTGTGCAAGCTTATATGTGTTATATCCCTTTCTTGCTTGTGTGCTTGTTGTTGTTGCATCATATAGGTTGCTCACCTAGTTGCGTATCTAGACAACCTACTTTGATGCAAAGTTTAAATTGGTAAAGAAAAGCTAAAAGTTGTTAGTTGCCTATTCACCCCCCTTTAGTCAACTATATCGATCCTTTCAATTGGTATCAGAGCCTCATCTCTTTATTAAGGACTTTGCCGTCCGAAGAGTATGGTTGACACCGTAGACGGTGTGGAGGAGCACTCCGGTGCGAATCCGGTCTCGTCTACGGGCGATGGGGGAACCGCGGTCTCTCATGAGGAATTCAATGTGGCTTTAGACACATTGAAAACCTCCATGAAGACCGAGGTTGAAAGCATGTGTAATAAGTTCATAGAAGGGCTTAAATTATCCACCGCACCGATGAAAGTGGGTGATTCCACTAACAAGGTGACAGATGCTAACTCCGACAAGGGGGAAGCTACTAGTGAAAAGTCTCCTTCTTCTAGTGGTAAAAATGGCACCGGCATCTTTGCCCATGTGGAACCTCCACTTGTTTATGGAGGACCGATTCCATCCACTCATTTGAATCATGCCGGTCCTCCCCCTAAGATTGTGAAAAATGAGGACTTTGATTCTTGGGTCTATCTCTTTAAGCGCCATTTAAACCATGTTAATACTAATCTTTGGAGAATCATTGAAGAAGGTTTTTATCCGCATGATCGAAGCAACATCACTCCTAGAGAAGCCGCGGACAATCAATTCAATGAGAATGCTCTCTTCATCATCCAAGATGCAATCCCACCCGAAGATCTTGCTCATCTCCGGCCCTACTCCATGGCCAAGGATGCTTGGCACCAAGTTGTCTCACTCCATAGGGGAAGCGCAAGCATTCAATGCTCCAACTATGAAGTGGTGCAAGATGAAGACGATGAGTTTGCAATGAAAGAGGATGAAGAACCTCGTGAGCTTTATCGGAGATTAACTACTCTCGCGGTCTCTCTCTGAGATCATGGGAGCAAGGATACAGATGACAATTGGATCAAGCGCAAGTTCCTCAAGGCCATGATGCCTTAAAACATGGCCATGTCCTCCGTCATTCGTCAAAGGCCGGATTTCCACACGTTGTCCTCGAGTGAAGTATTGGATGAGTTCGTGGCAATGAGTATCTTGGACAAAACCGCTGACAATGCGGTGTTACGTTCTCAAAGAGCAAAGATGCCCAACCTTGCATTGAAGGCCAAGGTTTGTGTGGAAGAAGAGGATGAAGAGGAAGAAGAGGAGAGCAATCCTGAAGATACAAAGTATGCTTATCATGAACACATGGCTCTTGCTTCAAGGCAATTTTGGAGTAAGAAGAACTCAAGGCCCAACTTCAACAAGAACAACTCAAGTGGCGCGAAAGTCAAGCAACGAGTGAGGACTTGCTATAATTGTGGCAATGTGAGCCATTTTGTTGCGGAATGTCCTTATGAGAAGAGGGAAGACAATGGTGGCAAGCTCATCCGAAAGGACAAGGCCAAGTCTTTCCCCAACAAGAGCAACTTCACCAAGAAGACTCCACCCAAGGGGTTGGTGGCACAAGAAGAGTACAATGAGGATGATGATGATGATGATGATGATGAAGGTGAGTCAGTTGCCGTGGCCTCCCTTGCCATTGCAACAACTCCATGGGTGTCTCTCTTTGACTCACCCAATGAGAACATCACCGCCAAGTGCCTCATGGCTAAAGCCACCAACAAGGTAACCCCCAACATCAAAACTACCATCATTAATAATCCTTGTTTGACGGATTTCATTGATGAACATGAGGGGTCTAATGTGGAGAAGAATGAATTTGAGTCTTTTATGAGTAAGCTTAAGGGTAAATCCAAGAAGCACTTCGTTGCTCTCTTGGAACAACTTGGTGAAGCCAATGACATGATCGAGGCTCACGAAGATACCATCTCTAAGGTGGAAGGGCATAGTCGTGACTATGCTGATGAGATTTCGGATCTTTCCAATGCTCTTGAGGAAGAGCGAGGTATTCGTTTGGCTCTTGAGGAGTCATTCAACGATGACCATGCTAAATTAAAGAAAGATCTTGATCATGCTCTTGTTGTATCTCGTGTGCTAATCTCCCAGAAGGCCAAGCTTGAGGTTGATCTTGCTAGACTCAAAGAGGAGTTTGATTTACTTGACAAGGCTCACAAGGTCTTGAATGGTGCTCATGCTAGCCTCAAAGAGTCTCATGATCATCTCCAAGTAAAGCTAACCAAGGAGAAAGCCACCTTTCCTCATATGGTTTTAATTGATAATGCAAATGCTACTAACCCTTGTTGTGAGCATGTGCATCTTGTTGAGGAGAATGCAAAGTTGAAGAAGCAACTTGAGAAAGGCCTTGTGTCGTGCATACAAGGAGAGAAGAACCTCAATGACCTTTTGAGCAATCAAAAGGAAGTTGTGGCCAAGGAAGGAGTTGGTTTCACACCCAAGTCCAAGAACAAGAACAAGGATGACAAGGCCAAACGACCTCCCCCTCTCAAGCAAACCTTTGTGAAGGAGGGAGAGGGTGCTTCTAAGAAGAAGAAGAACAACAATGTGGAGGGTAGTGATGCTAAGAAGGGCAATGCTACCCCTCCTAACAAAGCCGGCGACTTTAACCCTTCTTATGTGTTATGCCGTGCTAGTGATGGACATGTTATGCCAAATTTGTTGGTTCTTCTTATGAGTAAATTGAATGGTCTATTTGGGTTCCTAAGACCCTTGTTACTAACATCAAAGGACCCATCACAAAATGGGTACCTAAAACCAAGCATTGATTTCTTGTAGGTGTTTGCTTCCGGTGGGGGATCATGGTTGCTCGATAGTGGAGCCACTAATCATATGGCCAGAAGCAATGACTTGGTGGTGGACGTTCACAAGATTCCATCTATGCCCACCAATGTCGAGTGGGGTGATGCCTCGTCCTCTAAGGTATTGGGACTTGGCAAGGTTGTCATTTCTCATGATCTCACGATCGAGAAGGTCATGCTTGTTGAGTCCCTTGCGTACAATTTACTTTCCGTTCATCAACTTGCACTCATGGGCTTTGCCACTTTCTTTGATGTTGATACCGTGGCACTCTTGTGGAGCAAGACTCTTAAAGTAGCCTTTGTTGGGCATGTCGAGAACGGTCTCTATGTGATTAACTTTTCGGAGCGACCCACCAAGACCGTGACATGCCTAATGGCTAAAGTTGACGTGGGATGGCTTTGGCATCGCCGTTTAGCCCATGTCAATATGAGATCTTTGCAAAGTCTTCTCAAGGGGGACCATGTCCGTGGACTAACAAATGTTAGTTTTGCTAAATATCGTGCTTGCAGTGCTTGTATCGAAGGAAAGCTACATGAAAAGGCTCACCCTCCCACGACTATCATTTACTCGAAGAGGCCTTTGGAGCTCCTTCACTTGGATCTCTTTCGGCCTCCATCCTTTGATAGCCTTGGGGGTAGAAAGTATTGCTTGGTGATTGTGGATGATTATTCAAGATACACTTGGGTATATTTCTTCAAGAGGAAGAGCGAGACCCAACAAACCGTCATTGACTTTGCAAATGAAGCCCAACGTCAACACAATGCAAAGATCTTGACAATAAGAAGTGACAACGGCACCGAGTTCAAGAACTACACCTTGGATGAGTTTCTTAGTGATGAGGGGATCAAGCATCAATATTCTGCACCATACACCCCTCAACGGTGTAGAGGAGAGGAAGAACCGGACGTTGATGGATGCGGCAAGGACCATGATGGCGGAGTTCAAGTCTCCATAGAACTTTTGGGCCGAAGCCATCAACACCGCGTGTCATGCATCCAATCGGCTCTACCTCCGCAAGGGCTTGAACAAGACTCCATATGAGATACTAACCGGTAACAAGCACAACCTCAAGTACTTTCGGGTGTTCGGGTGTAAGTGTTTCATTCTCAAGAAAGGTGTTCATTTGTCTAAATTTGAGCTAGAGCTTATGAGGGCATATTTGTTGGTTATGCTACAAACTCTCATGCTTACCGTGTCCTCAGTAAGTCCACGGGACTTATTGAGGAGACGTGTAACGTGGAGTTTGATGAGAATAACGGCTCCCAAGTGGAGCAAAGGCACTTGTGATGTAGGTGATGAAATTCCTCCCCAAGCCATAAGAAGAATGGGAGTTGGTTTTATCCTACCCATTGAGGAACCCCTTGGGGCCGAAGGAGAAGGACAATGCTCCACTCAAGTGGAGCCATCACCAACCCAAGGCCCACACACTTCCGAAGAACAAAGTGAAGGCCCTCAACCTCATGAACAAGACCACGGGCAAGATCTACCTCAAGATGGTGTTGAATCACCAAATGATGCCCAAGGCCAAGTTCTCTCCTCCGAGCAAGTTCAAGATCAAGAGCAAGCTCAAGATCAAGCACAATCTCAAGATGGCTCTCAAGATGATCCAGTGACCGCTCCTCAACTCACCACCGAGGAGGAATTGGAGCGTCGTGCCGCCAAGATTGCATCCAAGCTCTCCACCAAGGGTCATCTCATGAAGAATGTGCTTGGAAGCATTCAAAAGGGGGTAAGCACTCATAGACAATTGGCAAACTATTGTGAACATCACGCGTTTGTCTCTTGTGTTTAACCCCAAAAGGTCTATGAGGCGCTCGAAGATCCGGATTGGCTCAATGCCATGCATGAAGAACTCAACAACTTAGAGTACAACAAGGTGTGGAGATTGGTGCCAAGGCCAACGGGGAACCACAATGTCATTGGAACCAAGTGGATATTCAAGAACAAACAAGATGCTCATGGGACAATAGTTCGCAACAAGGCAAGATTGGTAGCACAAGGCTACTCCCAAGTCGAGGGTATCGACTACGGTGAAACCTTTGCTCCCGTTGCTCGCCTTGAATCCATTCGTTTGTTGATTGCTTATGCTTCTCATCATAACTTTAAGTTGCAACAAATGGATGTGAAGAGTGCTTTTCTTAATGGTCCTATTAATGAGTTGGTATATGTCAAACAACCCCCCGGGTTCGAGGATCCCTACTTCTCGGATCATGTGTATCAACTCGATAAGGCACTCTATGGCCTTAAACAAGCCCCACGTGCGTGGTATGACCACCTTACCGAGTTGTTGCAAGATCGTGGATTTGAAGTTGGGAAAATCGACCCCACTCTTTTTACTAAGAAGGTCAAAGGGGAGTTGTTTGTGCGCCAACTATATGTTGATGATATTATCTTTGGTTCCCCTAACAAAGCTTTCAATGAGAAATTTGCCGCTCTCATGACCTCTAAGTTCAAGATGTCTTCGATGGGAGAGTTGAAGTTCTTCCTTGGATTCGAAGTCAAACAAAGAAGAGAAGGAACCTTCATCAACCAAGCCAAATACACTCAAGACATGCTAAAGAGATTCAAGCTAAGTGATGTCAAGCCGACTTCCACTCCAATGCCCACCAAGTGCCAACTTGGCATTGATCCCAATGGTAAAGTGGTGGATCAAAAGGTATATCACTCCATGATTGGCTCCTTGCTTTACCTTTGTGCATCTAGACCGGATATCATGTTGAGTGTGGGAATTTGTGCATGGTTTCAAGCCGCTCCTAAGGAAAGCCACTTTCTGGCGGTCAAGCGAATCATTCGATATTTGGCTCATACCCCAAACTTTGGCTTATGGTACCCAAGAGGAGCAAACTTCAAGCTTGTAGGTTATTCGGACTCGGATTGGGCGGGAGACAAAGTGGATAGGAAGTCCACTTCTAAAGGGTGCCAATTCCTTGGTTGCTCTTTGGTAAGTTGGTCTTCTAAGAAGCAAAGTTGTGTGTCTCTCTCGTCCACCGAAGCAGAGTATGTGGCGGCCGGTAGTTGTTGTGCACAACTTCTATGGATGAGGCAAACTTTAAAGGATTACAGTGTCATTTGTGACAAAGTGCCTCTTTGGTGTGACAATGAAAGTACCATCAAGATTTCTCTCAACCCGGTGCAACACTTCAAGACGAAGCATATTGAGATTCGGTATCACTTAATCCGGGATCACATTTAGGCGAGGGGAGATCGAGCTCAACTACGTCAACACTCATGATAACCTTGCAGATATTTTCACGAAGCCCTTGGATGAAGCAAGATTTCGCGAGTTAAGGCATGAGCTAACGAGCAATGTTGCTTGAACCCTTGCACACCCCACCATACTCAACTTGTTATCTTGTTTAGGTGTAGGCATGTATATAAGGGGAGTGTTGTTCTCTCAATGAACTCTCCCTCCCGCATTATGCATAAATTGATCAACTCTTTCACATTAACCATTGTTGATGGAACTGGTGCTTCAAGGACGAGTTTTGGTCATGGGCCCAAGGATAATTCTTCGCGGCGCCATACCAATTGACTCAAACATAGGTGGCTCCGGCCACCGCCCTCTTTTTGGAGAGGTTGTGTTGCGTGTCTAGTCTTTGTTGTCTCTTGTCTCTCTTTCTTCGTGCCGAGCGTGTGTGTGATGTCTCTTGTGTCAGCGTTTTGGTCCGTCCGTTCGCTTGAAGGTTGCCTTGCAAAGACCCCTTGTTCTTCTCTGGTTTGAAACTTGCATTGTCTTGGGCAGACGGTACTACCACGGCTTGCCACGGTACTACCGCGGGAGCTGCTCACGGTACTACCGCACCCAGCACGGCAGTAATTTTTTACTGCCGCCTGGGGGAGCGGTACTACCGCCCTCGGTGCGGTACTTCCACCCAGGCGGTACTACCGCGATGACATGCGGTACTACCACGCAGTCGAGAGCGCGTGGAGGTTAAGAGCGGGCAGGGGGAGTTCCAACTCCCCCATACCCATTCACTCTTCCTCCCCACGCCGTCTCTCTCTCTCTCCTGCCCAAGAACGACGCCGAAGACCCTCGCCGGATCTCCGTCTCTGGCCGCTCTCCTCGGATTCGGACCTGGTGGGATCGTTCCCTACCACTTCCTCTTGCCATGGAACAAGGTTTCTCCCCAAATCCCTCTCTCCTTGGTTCGTTCATTTGCTTCTAGGTTTTTGGGGAGATGCATGTTGTTCTTGAGATTTTAGGCCAAATCTATGCAAGAGTAGGATGTAGGAGAGTAGTAATGCGTAGAGATTGTACTTGCTATGTTGCCCCGTGGTAGATTTGATCAATCGTAGTACTGCGTCGTTGTCACGGTTGCGCTCAGATCCAATTGTGGACTCGGATCTGCCGCCGTGCGGTACTACCGCTCCTCTGGAGCGGTACTACCGCGCAGGGCGCGGCACTAAAATGTTACTGCCGCTCCAAGACACGGTACTACCGTGCCACCGTGGCACGGTACTACCGTTGCTAGGAGCAGCACTAAAATTTTAGTACCGCGCACCCATGCGATACTACCGTTGTTGTCAAATCTCCCTCATGGCAATTACCAAGTGCGCCTTCTACTTGTTTCACCTGTTTTGCTGTGGTCTTGCATTGATCTTTCTCGCTTCTCGTGCGTGTTTTGTGTTGTGTCTTAGGTGGTGGCTCCAGTGCCCCTGCTCGCCATTCCAATCCCAGCCGTGACACGGGCTCCAAGCGTCTGCGCAACCAAGACGAAGCTCCAGAGGGCTCCAATGCCCCACAACGCAAGACCAAGACCACCGCCATCAAGAACAAGGAGCCCTCCATGGGCATGGATGAGATACCACTGGTTGAGTTTATCACTCAAAGGAAGATCAACCCCTATGTGAATCCTCGTGCCAACTCAGAGGGAATGACCTGTTCTGGACCAAGCAACAGAATCTCATTTATCTAGATGTGATCAAGGGGAAGCAGAACATATATGTGGACGTGCACTGGATTGACATGAATCACATGAGGGATGATAAGCACCGTGCCTACTTTGGTGAGGCCTTGGATCTCGTGGAGAAATTTGCCATTGAGGATGTGATCTCTTTCCACCTGGACTTTGATCCCGAGCTTGTGGCCCAGTTCTTTGCTTCGGTTCACTTTCACCCTGATGAGGAACGAAGGATGACCTGGATGACCAATGGACGTCAGTTGACTGCTACATGGAAGGACTTCATGGATTTGCTCCACGTACCTGATGAGGGGCTCAACACGCCCGTTGGTGTTCGCCCTCATGCCAACTCCGAGTCAGCCAACAAGAACAAGCTCCAGCAGTGTTATGTTGAGAAGTTGCTTCCTAATGGCAAGAAGACGTGGGTGCTGAACTCTTTCCTGGACATCATGCATCGCATCTTCCGCAACTCCCTCTTCCCCCGCATTGGTGACAAGGACAAGGTGCATGCCTATCTTGTGGATATGATGCTCCTTTGTGAGGAGGCGCGCATTTCTAAGACGCAACCACTTGATGTCTCACATATCATGTGGTGCGAGCTTCGGTTCGCGGTGTTCAACCGCAAGGTACCCATCTATGGACCTTACCTGTTTCTGTTGATCTCGAAGACTTGGGAGAAGCTGTTTCCCGGTGATGAGTTTCTTGCTCCTGACTGGACTCGTCATGAGCCCATCAAGCTCCGTGTCAAGACCCAGTGGGCCAACACTACTACTCGTGTTGAGGCTGAGGCTGCTAGGATGGATGTTGATGAGGAGGAGATTGAGGAGGAGGACACAGATGAGGACAACTCTGTTGGGCATGCTCCTCCCTCTGCTGAGCCCTCGTGGGCTAAGAAGCTGAAGGCCAAGATGAAGGCCTTGTTCTGCATGCAAGCAAAGGGACGGTACCGGACTCACGTTGCCTCCAAGGAGAGTCACCGCCGCGACAAGAAGATCATGAAGGTTTTTGGAGAGGACATTTCCAGCGGCTCCGAGAAGCACATCACTCCAGAGGCTGAGCGGATGGCAAAACAAGGCTACAAGTGGACTGATTCTGAGGAGGAGCCCATCCCCGCTGCCGAGTCCGACGGAGAGCGTGCGAGTGACTACTCCGCTTGAGCCACCACTTGTGTTGTAGGTGTCCTCTCTGCCTTTTTGGCGTCTCCATGCCAAAGGGGGAGAGAGTGTAGGATTTGCGAGTCTTGTGTCGTGTCATGTTTGTTTCGCTTGCTTTCATTCTGTTGAACCTCGTTTGCTTTGGTTTGGTTTGCGCGTGTGAGACCTCTCTATCATATGGTGTAAGACATAAGCACTCTATCGTACCTTATTGAGCTTCTGCTATCTTGTGCTATTTATTTTATGCTCATAGTTACTATCTTGCTTAGTGTTAGCCTTATTGTCGCAAGATATGCCTTGTCTCTAAAATACAGGGGGAGTGTTGATCCTAGCATGTGTGCCGTGCAGTCCAAAGCACTTATCTAGATAGCACACTTCTAGGGGGAGCCCGTCTATATTTTAGAAATGTGGGGTTTGCTCATGTTCTTTGTTATCTCCCTTTATGCAAATCCCGTATTGTCATCAATCCACCAAAAAGGGGGAGATTGTAAGGGCATATTTATCCCTTAGTTTTTTTGGTGATTGATGACAATGCTTTTGCGGAATAATCATGTGCATTGAGTATTTCAGACATTTCATCACTAGGCACGAGATGATTTGGTGCCCCTCGAAGACTATTGAAGATGGCGTTTCTCTACGTTTCTTTTCGGTGGATTTGAGTCGTAGGAAAGCCATACTATTAAGAGGGGGTCCGCTTTGGAAAGGTTTGGGTGGAATCATCACGTACATGTTTACTTCATTTGCACCGCCTTTCCATTGGCTCTTTGGAGCATCCTCCGTCTTTTCATGTCTTTGCAAAATGTCGTGTTTGCTGAGCTGGGGCATGCGGTAGTACTGCTCCTAGGAGCGGTAGTACCGCAGGCCCTTGCGGTAGTACCGGCCTCGGGCGCGGTAGTACCGCTTCCTTGGAGCGGTAGTACTGTGGCCTCAGGCCAGGCGCTGTGGCGTTTGCGGTAGTAAGGGCCGATGTAATTTTTTAAATCCGCGCCATACGCGGTAGTACCGCGCCAGCGGCGCGGTAGTACCGTGCGCTCTGGCCAGGCTCAGCAGCATGCGCGGCAGTAGGGGCGGATGTAATTTTTTACATCCGCACCCCACACGGTAGTACCGCTCCTGGCTTATGGTACTACCGTGTCGGATTTTTGCACGGACTCCAACTCAGCGGAAGTTGCCACGGATGTATTTTTATATGTCCGTGCCTTCCCAAAAACTGGAACATCCCTGCCTTGCGGTAGTACTGCATGGGGGAGCGGTAGTACCGCGCCAGCGGTTCTACCTCCCTCTGCCTCAGTGCATTTGGGCTTTCCTGGTTAGTGCTGCTCGGGCGGTAGTACCGCGGGGCCCTGCAGTAGTACCGCACGCCCTTGCGGTAGTACCGCTGCCCTGGCGCGGTAGTACCGTGCTACGCAGGCTGAGTTGGTGGATAACGGTTGGATTTGTCCCTCTACTATATAAGGGGTGTCTTCTTCCCCGAGTTGACCACCTCTTCCATTTCCAAGCTCCATTGTTGCTCCAAGCTCCATTTTCGCCCGATCTCTCTCCCTAGCCAAACAAACTTGTTGATTTTCTAGGGATTGGTTGAGAAGGCCCCGATCTACACCCAAGAAAATTTTGATTCCCCCACTAATCCCTTGTGGATCTTGTTACTATTGGGTGTTTGAGCACCCTAGACGGTTGAGGTCACCGCGGAGCCATAGTCCATTGTGGTGAAGCTTCGTGGTGTCGTTGGGAGCCTCCAATTAAGTTGTGGAGATAGCCCCAACCTTGTTTGTAAAGGTCCGGTCGTCGCCTCCAAGGGCACCAATAGTGGAATCACGGCATCTCGCATTGTGTGTGGGTGTGAGGAGAATACGGTGGCCCTAGTGGCTTCTTGGGGAGCATTGTGCCTCCACACCGCTCCAATGGAGACGTACTTCCCTTCAAAAGGAAGGAACTTCGGTAACACATCCTCGTCTTCTCCGGCTCCACTCTTGGTTATCTCGTGCCTTTACTTGTTCAAGCTTATTTGTGTTATATCCCTTGCTTGCTTGTGTGCTTGTTGTTGTTGCATCATATAGGTTGCTCACCTAGTTGCATATCTAGACAACCTACTTTGATGCAAAGTTTAAATTTGTAAAGAAAAGCTAAAAATTGTTAGTTTCCTATTCACCCCCCTCTAGTCAACTATATCGATCCTTTCAATCATTATTAGAGCATTGTCCCATGTGAGGAAGGGATGATGGAGACTATGATTCCCTCACAAGTCGGGATGAGGCTCCGGACTTCTAATAAAAAGAGGCCAAAGATCCCAAAATAAAAAAAGAGCCCAAAGAGCCCAAAAGAAAAAAAAATGAGAGAAGAAGAGAGAAGGGACAATGTTACTATCATTTTTCCACACTTGTGCTTCAAAATAGCACCATGTTCTTCATGATATAGAGTCTCCTATGTTGTCACTTTAATATATTACTAGTGGGAATTCTTCATGATGGGCTTCCTCAAAATTGCCCTAGGTCTTCATGAGCATGCGAGTTGGATGCACACCCACTTAGTTTTCTTTTGAGCTTTCATACACTTATAGCTCTAGTGCATCCGTTGCATGGCAATCCCTACTCACTTGCACCGATATCAATTGATGGGCATCTCCATAGCCTATTAATTTGTCTAGTTGGTGTGAGAATTTCTTTCTCCTTTTTGTCCACCACCACCTTCTGTTCCACCCATAGTGCTATATCCATGACTAACGCTCATGTATTTCGTGAAAATTGAAAAAGCTTTGGAACGTCAAAAGTATGAAACAATTGCTTGGCTTGTCATCAGGGTTGTGCATGATAAATACTTTGTGTGATGAAGATAGAGCATGACAAGACTATATGATTTTGTAGGGATAACTTTCTTTAGCAATGATATTTCAAAATGCCATGGTTGTTTTATTAGTATGGTTGAAGTATTATTGTTTCTTTGTCAATATTAAACTTTTGTTTTGAATCTTATGGATCTAAATATTCATACCACAATAAGAAAGATTACTTATAAACATGTTAGGTAGCATTCCATATCAAAAATTCTGTTTTTATCATTTACCTACTCGAGGACGAGCAAGAATTAAGCTTGGGATGCTTGATACGTCTCCAACGTATCTATAATTTTTGTTTGTTCCACGCTATTATATCATACATCTTGGATGTTTTATATGTATTAATATACTATTTTATATCATTTTTTGGGACTAACCTATTAACCTAGTGCCCACTGCCAGTTGTTGTTTTTTTTCCTTGTTTTTGTCTTCTACAGAAAATCAATACCAAACGGAGTCCAAACGAAACGAAACTTTTTGAGGATTTTTCTTGGACAAGAATACAACCACGAAGCTCCAGGAGGAGGCCATGAGAGAGCCACAAGCTCAGAGGGCGTGCCCCAGGTGGGCGCGCCACCCAGGCTTGTGGGCCCCACGGGACCCCCTAACTCTAATTCCAGCTCCATAAATACCCAAATATTCCCCGTATACCAGAGGGCACACCAAAAATACTTTTCCGCCGCCACAAGCTTCTGTTCTCGTGAGATCCCATCTTGGGGACTTTTCTGGCACTCTACCTGAGGGGGATTCAATCATGGAGGGCCTTTACACCAACCTTGCTGCCCTTCCGATGATGTGTGAGTAGTTTATGAAAGACCTATGGGTCCATAGCTAGTAGCTAGATGGCTCTTCTCTCTCTTTGATCTTCAATACAATGTTATCCTTGATGTTGTTGGAGATCTATTCGATGTAATCTCTTTTGCGGTGCATTTGTTGAGATCCGACGAATTGTGGGTTCATGATCAGATTATCTATGAATATTATTTGAGTCTTCTCTGAACTCTTATGAATGATTAAGATAGCTTTGTATTTCTCTCCGATCTATTGATTTGGTTCGGCCAACTAGATTGATCTTTCTTGCAATGGGAGAGGTGCTTCATGATGGGTTCAATCTTGCGATGTTCTCACCCAGTGACAGTAGGGGTAGCGAGGCTTGTATTGTTGCCATTAAGGATAAAAACATGGGTTTTACCATATTGATTGGATCTATCCCTCTACATCATGTCATCTTGCTTAAGGCGTTACTCTGTTCTTGTGAACTTAATACATTAGATGCATGCTGGATAGCAGTCGATGTGTGGAGTAATAGTACTAGATGCAAATAGCAGTCGGTCTACTTGTCACGGACATGATGCCTATATTCATGATCATTGCCTTGGATCTCGTCATAACTATGCACTTTTCTATTAGTTGCTCAACAGTAATTTGTTTACCCATCGTATGTTTCTTTCAAGAGAGAAGCCTCTAGTGAAACCTATGGCCCCGGGGTCTATTTTTATCATATTATTTTCAGATCTATAAAACCAAAAACCCATAAATACCTTGCTGCAATTTATTTATATTTACTTTATTTTACCCTTTCACTTATCTTTTATATCAATCTCTATCAGATCTCACCCTTGCTAGTGACCATGAAGGGATTGACAACCCCTTTTTCGCGTTGTGTGCAAGTGTTTGTTAGTTTGTGCAGGTGCATCTATTGGAGACTTGTGTGTTCCTCCTACTGGATTGATACCTTGGTTCTTAACTGAGGTAAATACTTATCTCTACTTTGCTGCATCACCCTTTCCTCTTCAAGGGGAAAATTAGAGATGACCAATGATCCACGATATGTGGTCCCGTCGCCCCGTCTCACGGACTTACGACAAGGGCTAAGAATACCTCCCATGCCGCGTAGTTCTCTCGTGGGTACCCTCCAGGTCAACCCGACTCCACATCACTTGCGGGTACCCTCACGGTCAAGCCGACTCACAAGATACTGTCGGGAACCCAGGTCCACCTCTACCGGGGTGGTACCGCCTGTCCCTCCAGTCCCGCAGAAACAGTAACTCTCACGGGTACCCATCGGGGCCGACTCGTCTTTAACATGGTTCTGGGGTAAAGTCAAAGTAGCCGCGTGTCTATAACATCAAGGGGGAAAACCCTAGGAATCACCCTTGATGGATTCCACGGGATGTAACCGTCAAGGCGAGCTTGGAGGAATCACCCTCGAGGGTTCACACTTGAGGTGTTGCACAACAGAGTCATTATCAGGAGTGGTGAAGGAGGAATCACCCTCCGTAGACCACGCTCGATGAACTACACTACAGAGATCTCATCGGAAGTGCTATACGAGGTATCACTCTCGTCACTCATAGTAGCTCTACAGAGTCGTACAACTAAGGGGGTGTGCGGTGATGTATTGGGCTCAGTACATCGATCACGTTGATCAGGTCATCTATGATAAAGCGGGGGCACCATGGACAAGGTGAGGGGTCTCTGGTGGATCACTAAACAACCTATCTAAGAATTTAGGATAACAGGTAAGGTAACAACAGTAGGTTACAAAAGTAGGCTATGCACCAGATTAGGAGTTATGGAACAATAGTAGCAAAATCTAATGCAAGCATGAGAGAGAAAGATATGGGCAATATAGAAATGTTCAAGTGGGTTTTGCTTCCTGGAAGCTCTGCAGACAGACTTGGACCCTCGACGATGAAGTGGTCGATCACCAGATCAACAACGGTCTCGGGGTCTACCAGAGCAGAAGGAGGGGGAAGAAAAAAATAGCAGGCATACAAATACAACAAAAAGCATGACATGATCGTAATCTATGCTAGGGGTGACCTATCGCATTGCTAAGTGTTATAGACGGAGTGAGAAAATATCCGGGGATATTTCCCAGCTTTCGGCGGTTTTCGGACAAATGAACTGGAGGGGACGGTTCCATGTTCATCATGTTAGAGGCAGGTGACAAATGAGTGGATAGCATATTCGGATTTGTCATGTTTTTTGAGCAATTTTCATATATAAATTAATTTCAACCGATTTACGGTTTATTTTATATGATTTTTCAAAGTTTTAAACATTTCTTGAAATTTACTGGATTTAAATTAATTCGAAAAATAAAAAAGAATAATTGCTATGTGCACACGGCAGTGCGCACTGTGGCTGACAGTGGGCCCTGTTGACTGGGTCAACAGGCCAGTCAGCAGAGGCTGACTCGTGGGGCCCCTACTGACTCAGCAGGTCCAGTCAATAGTCAACAGGACCATTGACTGGTCAAAACTGACCAGTGGGACCCCACTGTTAGGGATAGAGCCCATTTAACATGGTTTTATTTACTTTAACTAATCTAGTTTAGCTAGTGGGCCCCATAGTGAGTGTCACTAATTAAACGAATCGTTATGTAGGGTGGGACCCGGTAGTCATTGGCTGTTAAGTTAACTAAAAAGGTTTTGAGGCAAGATAATTTCATCTAAATTTTTTATATGAAATTTGATTAAATAGGGTTGTTTAGGTACTATTTTCATGATGAAAGATTCCTCAAAGGATTTTTAGTGACGTTGTTTTCCCCAACATAATTACTTAGGAAAAAATTGTAAAATTATGAACTATTGTGTTTTCGTTTTTGAAGATGTAGATTTTTGACTTGAAATTTAAAATTTGAAAATGGCCTTGATTTTTCTTAAGTGGTAATTTGACTTAGTCAAACTTGATGACATGGCACCATTAGTGGGAGATTACTGTAGCATGACACTGGGGGTGTTAAAGTGCGTGCCGAGCCCGCCGGATACAAGCCATGCAACTCTCTGCGTGGCGGATCAAGGATTTCAGACTTTATTAGTTGATTACGCGAAGTTGTCCAATGATTTCTTGAAAAGGTATCAAGAGCTCAAACCACTGAAGGTATCCTATGATGATCTTAAGAAATAAAATGATTCTCTCTTCGGCGAACAAACTAAAATGTTTCCTGGATTTGTATCACCTTGCCTAAAATGTTTAGAGCATAGCAATGCCGATTCCACTGCTGATACATCTACAACTGTTGAAAGAAATGCAACTAATGTTATTGTTGAAACTAACTCCTCCTCCAAGGAATATGTTGCAATTTCTGATGAGAGTGCTAGGTTGAATAACTTGTTTGATACTGGACTGCTCAAAAGTCTCAAAGGGCACCAGACTCTTTGTGATGTGCTCAAGAAGTCGATTCTTCACAAAAATCCTAGAAAGGAAGGTTTGGGCTTCGAGAGAAAACTAAGTGCTGATGCTACTTACTAGACGCCCGTACGATATCCTAGGACAAGTTGGGTCCTTGCCAAGAGAAACAAACTCTCGAACCTGCATTACTATTTTGATATGACTATCCCATTCTTGTTGATGATGATGAGTTGCTCAACTCTAACTACAAATTGTTAAAGCAAGAGAATGGCAGTGTTTTTGCTCGGTATTTTGGCACTAATTGCAGGATAGGTTCACCCAAGAAGCAAACATGGGTTGAGAAATTCATCATTTGAAAAGCTTAATGTTACTTCTAATCTGACCTTGTAGGGAAATTATCTTCGAGGAAATGAAAATTCTTTGCAGTATGGCGCTGCTTACTCCTTGAAGAGAAATAGATTGAATAATCTATAGAAGGACTACATGTGTACTTCTTCAAAACATGATGTGCATGTCTCTGGAAATGGAATCAATGCCTATTCCTATGATTATGCTAAGTTGCTAACACTTCACACATGAAAAATTCTAGAGCTTCTCGAAAGATAATGATTCCCGCTCGACCAAAAAATGTGTTTGAACCTATGGGTGGTGAAGACTTACTAATCTTTCTTCCAGGAAAAATGTCACAGGGCATCACAATTTGTATCTTATGCCACGAGATATAATTTTTGGTAGCGGGGAATTACTCTCTTTCTGAAAGGAATTCATTCCTACCCTTATCTACCTTCTACTCATCTTCTGTTATTTGTTTGAGTCATTAGGTTTCCTTTTTTATCTTCGTGTTTCCCCTCTTTTCTTTGTTTCTTAGGATGCTCTTCTATTCTAGATTTGGTGTTTCATCCAATGAACTTATCACTCATAGCTATCTACTTTATTTTTATTCTTTATCTGGCCGAGTGATTTTGTTTCGTACCCTTTCCCCTCTAGTCATTCTCGCCCAAATCTATGCTTGTAGTTATGGGCACGTAATTTGTCAGAAATGCATTTCTCACTGATGTCATTTTTCATGAGAAATATGCCTAAAAAATTAATCTATTTTGGTGAAAGCCCTCGAAAGGCTGGGCCTCTGAAAGCGCAGGTTATCTCCCAGAGGGGGGTGAATGGGAGATTTTTAGAAATTCGTCGAACTCTAAAGAATTTGACAAAGATCGGAGTGAAAAATTGAAACACAAGGGAAACTAAGTCATCACAGAATCAGAATACTTGCAATCAGGATATGTTGTAGTGAAGAACATGCCATCATACACGCATGAAGAATATGAACAGAGGAAATGAAAGATAGCATGATAAAATTCTTCAGTTCAAATTTGTCAAATGATAGATTACAAATTCTTTAGCAGTGGAATAATGTAAGGGGGGTGAGTAATTTGAAACTAGGTTGGCTTGGTGAAGACAACGCAATTTGTTAGACTAGTTCCAGTTGCTGTATCAACTGTACGTCTAGTTGAGGCGGCTGAGTCACAACTCAGAGGAGACACAGTCCTCACTGTATTTGTCTTGAGCTAAGATCACTTGTCCTCGCCCAACCACTTGTGGTGAGTCTTCAAGGTAGACTTCCAAAACCTTCACAGACTTGTTCACTCACACACCACAATGACTCTTGGTGTACTCAGAACTTGACGCCTAACCGTCTAGAAGAATGACAGTCTTCAAAGGTAACAGGAGTTGGATCACACAGATCAATCTATTCAGTGATGCTCAATCACTTTGGCTCTGTGTTTTTCCTCACTTAGGATTCTCTCAAAGTCGTCAGAGGATGGGTTGCTCTCAAGTGACAAGTGTCAAGTTCTCTCAGAGCAGCCAACCAACAAGTGGTTGTGGGGGCTGCTATTTATAGCTAGGGTCGACCTGACATGAATTGTCATAAATGCCCTTCTCTGATTCGACCGTTGTCAGGATAAGGATCCACTCGACAGCTGGCCCGCTGCGCAGCAATGGTCGGAATTTGAACCCTCAAATTCGTCGGGGCATTCAATTTCCTCACCGTAGGCAGATCGCACCGGTGAACTCCTAATTCCTTAGCCTGAACAAATTCGTCAGCGACAAGATGAACTTCATCACTGTCACTAGCAAACACATGAGCTGTTCCGGAGATTTCCAAAGGCTTCACTCGAAGCGGCTTGTGTATGTATAGGTTTGAGTAAGTTTGGGCATCACTTTGGAAATGTGAAATATGTTTCACCTAGACCCCCTTTAACAGTACGGTTTTTCCTATGACTGACATAAGAAGAAAAGAAACTATGAAAACGAAAGTCTTCAAGCTTCAAAGTCTTCACATCAATTTCTTCAAAGGTCGTACCAATTTCATCATCAAATTATCCACTTGAAGAAATCCATTTTTAGGGGGTGATCTTCCATGTGTTAAGCCAAATCTTCAGGGACTCTACCTTCTGTGTATACTCATGAACACATTAGTTCCTCAACCTATTTGTTTTCAATACTCCAAAACCACTAAGGGGGCACTTGATGCACTTACAATCTCCCCCTTTTTGGTGATTGATGACAAATTGGTTAGGCTTTCAATGGGAGTAAAAATAATTGAAGTGTAAGTACTGAGTTTGAAGAAATTGGTTACGAGATATGGAGGAACTCCCCCTGAAGATGTGCATATGAGGAATTTGCTTTTGGATTGAAATGCACATGGTAGGTTAAAATTATGGAGATCTTCCCCTATATCTTGTAATCCAATCATGCATGATCATAAGATATTTGAAGAATATGGATGCATGATGAAAATTGGTGTCTGATGAAATTGTGCATGCATGAGAAAATATATGTAAGGTCAGAGCATGCGTATCAAGAGTAGCAAAAGATTTAGACAACCAACAGTTATTAAGTTACAACTCATCAAAGAGCAAATCAAATGAAAACCAAGAGTTGCACCTTAAGCAGAAACAACCCATATATAAACCCGCTTGAAGACTAACTCAAACTTCTCCCCCTTTGTCATCAAATGACCAAAATGAGACAAAGCTGAGGACTAAATGCCATTGAAGAATATCACGGAGGGGTCGAGGGAGCGCTAACATTTTCGGGGTCACGAGATGCAGATGGACCAGCCGCAGTGTCTTCAATAGCTTCATTTTTGTCAGTTGTGCGCGATGAAGACTTTGAACTTGGCATGGGAGGAGGAACTTAGGTTTTCTTGAACTTCTTCCTTGGCGATTCAGCCCAGTCAAAGTTCATTTGGAAATCCATAGCAACAAGTTCATCAGTTTTGAAGTGAGAGAGTATGGCCCAGGTGCGATCAAATATCTCACGGAGATAATATCTGTTCTTGCGGACGACGTTATGTGTCACAATCATGTTGGCTTGAACTGCAGCAAAATGATGCTTAACCGATCGGTGATTTTTTTCAATCTTCTGATGAAGGCTTATGAGCAACTCACGGTCAGTCATGACACGTGGTGCTTTAGGTGAGGCAGATGATCTTGAAGCTTTTGCTGCAGTATCCTGGCTAGCAGATTCATCGGCATTGGAGCTGGAGATAGGCTGACAGAATTGTCCATTGAGGGGACGAATTCCTTCATCAATTACGGTCTGGCCGTTGCCAGGAACTGTGGATAGAGTGCTTTGAAGAATTTCAACTTCAGGAAAATAGCTCAAATGATTCCGACGATCAGCCTTATAACGGGATCTGATGAATCTCATGATCCATGGAGCATATGACTTTAAGTCAAAAGGCGACTGTGCCACAGTGACCAAAGTCCTTAGAAAGAAATCATGAATGTTGATGAGAGTACCATGAATAATATGGAACAACAAATTCTTCATAACTCCCACTACTTCTTTAGTATTGGAATTGTGTCCTTTGATAGGATTGAGGGTTTTGGCCAGAATGTGGTATACTGTGTTTGGCACAAAGAGCAAATCCTTCACTAGGAAGGTTATCCTTGGAGCATTTCCTTCAGCCGTGGGCTTCGCCAACACTTGCATCAGGTGGTTGGGCATCTCAGTTTCTTCATAGATTTTCCTTGCTACTTCTTGGGGTGGATCAACTGGAAGAGCATGAAGAAGTTCATCAATAGGTGCTTTGTAGTGAGTGTCCTCACTCATCAAGTCCAGAGCCCATGTAGCAGTGTCGTCAGCATTGCCAGAAAAGTGCACAATTGTATAGAACGGAAGAATTAGTTATTCATTCCAATCAGAAAGGTCAGTGCAGAAGTTGAGTAGACCAGCATCATGAAGAACTGGCCAGAATATGGGAATAGACCATATCCACATGAGGAATATGGTGATGCAGGAATACTTTATTCTTGTCAAACAGAAGTGAAGCATAGTGATACGTCTCTCATGTATCTATACTTTTTTATTGTTCCATGCTATTGTACTATTTATTTTGGATGTTTCATATGCATTAATATGCTATTTTATATTATTTTTGGGAGTAACTTATCAACCCAGAGCCCGGTGCCAGTTTCTGTTGTTTCCTTGTTTAGAGTTTTACAGAAAAGGAATATCAAACGGAGTCCAAACGGAATAAAACTTTTTGGTGATTTTTTCATGGACCAGAAGACATCCACGAAACTTGGAGAGGGGGCCAGAAGGGTCCCGAGGGACCCACAAGCCCTGAGGCCGCGCCCTAGTGGGGCGCCTCCATGTCTTGTGGCCCCCCGGGACTCCTCCAACCCTAATTCTTTCCCTATAAATTCCCAAATATTCCCAAACCACTAAAAGGATCCACCAAAATACTTTTCCGCCGCCGCAAGCCTCTGTTCCCATGATATCCCATCTTGGGGCCTTTTCCGGCACCCTGCCGGAGGGGGATTCGATCACGGAGGGAATCTACATCAACTCTGTTGCCCTTCCGATGAAGCGTGCGTAGTTTACCACAGACCTACGGGTGCATAGCTAGTAGCTAGATGGCTTATTCTCTCTTTCTGATCTTCAATATAATGTTCTCCTCGATGTTCTTGGAGTTCTATCCGATGTAATATTCTTTTGCGGTGTGTTTGTAGAGATCCAATGAATTGTGGATTTATGATCAGATTATCTATGAATATTATCTGAGTCTTTTCTGAACTCTTTTATGCATGATTAAATATCTTTGTATTTCTCTTCGAATGATCGGTTTGGTTTGGCCAACTAGATTGGTTCTTCTTGCAATGGGAGAGGTGCTTAGTTTTGGGTTCAATCTTGCGGTGTCCTCACCCAGTGGCATAGTAAGGGTAGCGAGGCACGTATTTTATTGTTGCCATCAAGGATAAAAATATGGGGTTTTCATCATATTGCTTTAGTTTATCCCGCTACATCGTGTCATCTTACTTAAAGCGTTGCTCTGTTCTTATGAACTTAATACTCTAGATGCAGGCAGAAGTCGGCCGATGTGTGGAGTAATCATAGTAGATGCAGAATCATTTCGATCTACTTAACACGGACGTGATGCCTATATTCATAATCATTGCCTTGGATGTCATCATAACTTTGCGCTTTTCTATCAGTTGCTTGACAGTAATTTGTTCACCCACCGTATGTTTTCTTTCAAGAGAGAAGCCTCTAGTGAAACCTATGGCCCCCGGGTCTATTTTCCATCATATATTTTCAGATCTATAAACCAAAAAACCCAAAAATACCTTGCTACAATTTATTTGTTTTTACTTTGTTGTACGTTTTAGTAATCTTTTATATCTATCTCTATCAGATCTCATCCTTGCAAGTGACCGTGAAGGGATTGACAACCCGTTTATCGTGTTGGGTGCAAGTGTTTGATTGTTTGTGCAGGTGCATAGATTGGAGACTTGCGTGTACCTCCTACTGGATTGATACCTTGGTTCTCAGACTGAGGGAAATACTTATCTCTACTTTGCTGCATCACCCTCTCCTCTTCAAGGGAAAAACCAATGCAAGCTCAAGAAGTACCAGGAAGAGTTTCCAGTGCCGTTGCCAGGGAGGTTCTACTTCAAGCCTACCAAGTACCCATCATAAAATCTCATCTCTTGCATTACATTATTTGCCATTTGCCTCTCGTTTTCCTCTCCCCACTTCTAATTGTTTTTCTTCAGAAAATCACAAAAGATTTGCCTTTTTATTTGCCCTTCTTCCGTTCGCCTTTTCGTTTGCTCTTTGGTTGCTCGTGTGCTAGATCGGTTTCTTGCCACTATGTCTCAGGGGAGGTATCGCTGAACATTTTGAGGATCTTGATAGTATAAATCTTGAGGAAAAACTTGGGTCTTGTTCTTTAGATCGTCAAACTGACACTCCCCCTAATTATAAGGCAAAAACCTTTCATGTGGGAGACGGTAATATTATTGGGAAAAGTGTTATTCAAGAATACTCTGATCGTACGAGAACTATGCCTATTAATAAGAGATCTATCCTTCTTGATACAGATAGTTATGAGGATGCCATTGTCATGCTTATTGATAAATAAGAAAGAAAATTTGTGCACATCCACCCCGCTTTGCAAAAGGTGTTTTCTGAACTTCCCAATATTCATCATCCTAAGGCTAAAAATATTGTCACTATCATCCTTATGCGGGAATATGATTTTTTTAATACAAGAGGCTAGGAAAATTTTGTTTTCTACAATAAAAATATTGAACACCCTCCCATTGAAGAAATTCTCCATGACAAAGAAACTTTGTGTAGATTCGAATATAGAGATTATCATACTTATAGTGACAATCTGAGGAGGAGAGTTCCCTACTCAGAAATTACTCAAACCCTTTACCTTGAGACTTATGATAAATTTGATTGGATAAATAGGGGAATTTATGTAGGATTTAATGATGATTGGTTGGAAGAGATGACCAGGGAACCCATTAAAAATGAGATAAGTATTTTATATGATGATATGTATGGAGATGATCAAGACTATGGCTATATGAATGTCAAAATCACTAATCAGAGTCCTTTTCATGAATTAAGTTCACCTACTAGAAGGGAAAGAAAAGAAAAGAGAGATTTACTAAGAAAAGTTTTGGAATTCCTCAAAAAAAGTTTTGGAAGATTTGATTAAGAAGGAGTTGCATGACAATACCAAGATCTATGTTTTATGCCTAGCTAGGGGGCGTTAAACAATAGTGCTTGTTGGGAGGCAACCCAATTTAATTTTTATGTTTTTGTTTTTGTTCTTGAATAAATACACATTATTACCTCTGTATTAATTGTGTTTTGGTGTTTTTATTTAGTGTTTGAGCCAAGTAAGACCTTTGAGATACTTTGGTATATCGTTGATTTGATCTTGCTGAAAAACAGAAACTTTTGCGCCTAGAAACACAATTGATCTGAGCTGCTGGCATGTGATAATTTCTTGAATTTTTTTACACAATTTGATATATGAATTGCCTCTTTTGTTCTAATTTTTCAGAATTTTTGGAGTAATAGAAGTATACGAAGTTTTCAGATTACTACACTATTGTGTTTTTTAAACAGATTCTGTTTTCTTTATGTTATTTGCTTATTTGGATGAATCTATGGGTAGTATCGGGGGGTATGAACCATGGAGAAGTTGGAATACAATAGATATTACACCAATATAAATAAAGAATGAGTTCACAACAATACCAAAAAGTGGTGATTTATTTTCTTATACTAACGGATCACATGAGTTTTCTGTTGAGTTTTCTGTTGTGAAGTTTTCAAGCTTTTGGTAAAGATTTGATGGACTATGGAATAAGGAGTGGCAAGAGCCTGAGCTTGGGGATGCCCTAGATGGTATCCCCTCTTTCGTCTTCTTTTTATCGGTAAATTTACTTGAGGCTATATTTTTATTCACCACATGATATGTGTTTTGCTTGGATCGTCTTGTATGGTATGAGTCTTTGCTTTTTAGTTTGCCACAATCATCCATGTTGTACACACCTTTTGAGAGGGACACGCATGAATCGTGAATTTATTAGAATACTATATGTGCTTCACTTATATCTTTTGAGCTAGGCAATTTTGCGATGAACTCTCATGCCTCACTTATATTATTTTGAGAGTCTCTAAACATCATGGTAATTTTCTTAGGTTACTAAATTAGTCCTAATACGATGGGTATCCAAGAGGGATATAATAAAAACTTTCATATAAAGAGCATTGAATACTATGAGAAGTTTGATTCCTTATGATTGTTTTGAGATATAAAAATGGTGATATTAGAGTCATGCTAGTGAGTAATTGTGGATTGGTAGAAATACTTGTGTTGAAGTTTGTGATTCCTGTAGCACGCACGTATGATGAACCGTTATGTGATGAAGTCGGAGCATGATTTATTCTTTGATTGTCTTCCTTATGTGTGGCGGTCGGGGACGAGCGATGGTCTTTTCCTAGCAATCTATCCCCCTAGGAGCATGCGTGTAGTACTTTGTTTCGATAGCTAATAAATTTTTGCAATAAGTATGTGAGTTCTTTATGACTAATGTTGAGTCCATGGATTATACGCACTCTCACCCTTCCACTATTGCTAGCCTCTCTAGTACCGCGCAACTCTCGCCAGTGCATTACATCCACCATATACCCTTCCTCAAAACAGCCACCATACCTACCTATTATAGCATTTCCGTAGCCATTCCGAGATATATTGCCGTGCAACTTCCACCGTTCCGTTTGTTTATGACACGCACCATCATTGTCATATTGCTTTGCATGACCGTAAGATAGCTAGCATGATGTTTTCATGGCTTGTCCATTTTTTGATGTCATTGCTACGCTAGATCATTGCACACATTGAACATCCCGATACACCTCTGGAGGCATTCATATAGATTCATATTTTGCTCTAGCATCGAATTGTAATTCTTGAGTCGTAAGTAAATAAAAGTGTGATGATCATCATTATTAGAGCATTGCCACATGTGAGGAAAGGATGATGGAAGCTATGATTCTCTCATAAGTTGGGATGAGTCTCCGGACTTTACAAAAAAATAAAAGAGGCCAAAGAAGCCTAAATAAAAATGAGAGAAAAGAGAGAAGGGACAATGTTACTATCCTTTTCCACACTTGTGCTTCAAAGTAGCACAATGATCTTCATGATGGAGAGTCTCATATGTTGTCACTAGTGGGAATTTTTTATTATAGAACTTGGTTTGTATATTCCAGTGATGGGCTTCCTCAAATTGCCCTAGGTCTTCGTGAGCAAGCGAGTTGGATGCACACCCACTTAGTTTCTTTGTGAGCTTTCATACACTTATAGCTCTAGTGCATCCGTTGCATGGAAATCCCTACTCACTCACATTGATATCTATTGATGGGCATCTCCATAGCCCGTTAATACACCTAATTGATGTGAGACTTTCTCCTTCTTTTTGTCTTCTCCACAACCACCATATTCTATTCCACCTATAGTGTTATATCCATGGCTCATGCTCATATATTGCGTGAAACTTGAAAAAGTTTGAGAACATCCGAAGTATGAAACAATTGCTTGGCTTGTCATCGGGGTTGTGGATGATTTAATACTTTGTGTGATGAAGATGGTGCATAGCCGGACTATATGATTTTGTAGGGATAACTTTCTTTGGCCATGTTATTTTGACAAGACACGATTGCTTTATTAGTATGCTTGAAGTATTATTGTTTTTATGTCGACATTGAACTTTTGTTTTGAATCTTATGGATCTGAATATTCAAGCCACAATAAAGAAAATTACATGGATAAATATGTTAGGTAGCATTCCACCTAAAAAAATTGTTTTTATCATTTACCTACTCGAGGACGAGTAGGAATTAACCTTGGGGATGCTTGATACGTCTCCAACGTATCTATAATTTTTTATTGTTCCACGCTATTATATTATTTGTATTGGATGTTTTATATGCATTAATATGATATTTTATATTATTTTTGGGACTAACTTATTAACCTAGAGCCCAGTGCTAGTTTATGCTTTTTCCTTGTTTTTGAGTTTTACAGAAAAGGAATATCAAACGGAGTCCAAACGGAATAAAACTTTATAGTGATTTTTCTTGGACCACAAGACATCCATGTAGCTTGGAGAGGGGGCCAGAAGGGTCCCGAGGGACGCACGAGCCCTGCGGCCGCGCCCTACGGGGGGCGCCTCCGTGGCTTGTGGGGCCCCCGGGACTCCTCCAACCCTAATTCTTTGCTATAAATTCCCAAATATTCCCAAACCACCAGAAGCGTCCACCAAAATACTTTTCCGCCGCCGCAAGCCTCTGTTCTCGTGAGATCCCATCTTGGGGCCTTTTCCGGCACCCTGCCGGAGGGGGATTCGATCACGGAGGGCATCTACATCAACTCTATTGCCCTTCCAATGAAGCGTGAGTAGTTTACGACAGACCTACGGGTCCATAGCTAGTAGCTAGATGGCTTCTTCTCTCTCTTTGATCTTCAATACAATGTTCTCCTCGATGTTCTTGGAGTTCTATCCGATGTAATATTCTTTTGCGGTGTGTTTGTCGAGATCCGACGGATTGTGGATTTATGATCGGATTATCTATGAATATTATTTGAGTCTTTTTTGAACTCTTTATGCATGATTAAATATATTTGTATTTCTCTTCGAATTATCGGTTTGGTTTGGCTAACTAGATTGGTTTTTCTTGCAATGGGAGAGGTGCTTAGTTTTGGGTTCAATCTTGCGGTGTCCTCACCCAGTGACATAGTAGGGGTAACGAGGCACGTATTTTATTGTTGTCATCTAGGATAAAAAGATGGGGTTTTCATCATATTGCTTGAGTTTATTCCGCTACATCATGTCATCTTACTTAAAGCGTTGCTCTGTTCTTATGAACTTAATACTCTAGATGCAGACAGGAGTCGGTCGACGTGTGGAGTAACAGTAGTAGATGCAGAATCGTTTCGATCTACTTGACACAGATGTGATGCCTATATTCGTAATCATTGCCGTGGATATAGTCATAACTTTGCGCTTTTCTATCAATTGCTCGACAGTAATTTGTTCACCCACCGTATGTTTTCTTTCAAGAGAGAAGCCTCTAGTGAAACCTATGCCCCCCGGGTCTATTTTCCATCATATATTTTCAGATCTACAAAGCATAAAATCCAAAAATACCTTGCTGCAATTTACTTTTTTTACTTTGTTTTACGTTTTAGTAATATTTTATATCCATCTCTATTAGATCTCATCCTTGCAAGTGACCGTGAAGGAATTGACAAACCCTTTATCACGTTGGGTGCAAGTGTTTGATTGTTTGTGCAGGTGCATAGATTGGAGACTTGCGTGTACCTCCTACTAGATTGATACCTTGGTTCTCAAACTGAGGGAAATACTTATCTCTACTTTGCTGCATCACCCTTTCCTCTTCAAGGGAAAAACAACACAAGCTCAAGAAGTAGCACATAGTAGTTCATCTGAGTATTAGTCCAAAAATGCAGGCGCCTATTCTTGGCCGAGCCATATGGGGACTCACCAATGAAGAAGGTCTTCTCTTCGAAGAATTTGGCATTGTCGAATTGAGGCCGCCTGAGGACTCTGCCAATCTTTGGCATCATAGGAACAGGTTGGAGGTTGTGCTTCTTTGGATGTACATCAAACACTGGTCGAGGGGACCCAGTGGAATCGTTTGGGTCAGTCATGGCGAGAGCTTTAGCAACTTCCTCAGCTGTGGCAGTTGGGATAGTATCAGTCTTAGCTGATGGAATGGGTCTGCACATGTAGGAGATGTATTGATGACATCAACCATTGGCTCATCTTGAGCAATTTCACCAGCTGTTGCAGCTAGATTTCTTCAGGAATGCTTTGGAGTGATGGTTGTCTTTCCATAGAGCCAGTGTGTATTCTTCAGTTCGTGCAGGCGACTGAGGCTCTAGAGTGAGGGCAGTGGTGACGAGTGAATTTGGGTGAGCTACTTACCAAAATTCATTAGGAAGAACGGGCGTTGTAGCACCTTCAATGTCCACATCCTCTTCAGATGCATCACTACTTCCAGATGAAGTAGCAGCATGCTCTTCAGTCAACGGAGCCTATGAGGGCTTCTGTTACGAGACTTGGTGAAGCGAATCATCTTCTTCAACTTCTATTTCTTCATCGACTTGCTCTGTGGTAGCAGCAGAGTGGTTTTCATCATCATCTTCATCAGCCTGAGGGATTTCATAATTCACCCCATACGGAACAATCTGACGATCATATGTGGTAAACAGAGTAGGGGACGCTGATGAGATGGGAATAGCATTAGTGGGAATGACAATTGAAGACAATGTTTCCATCTTCAATTTCTTCATAATTTCCAGAGCAGTGGGAGGAGCTGAAGCTTTTCTTTTTCTAGTGCTTTTCTTAGTAGACTTTTTCTTCTTCACTTCTGATGTAGAAGGAAGGGTGATAATCTTCAAATATGAAGTCATTGATGGCGCTGCTGCTGAGGAACTTGATGGTTCAATCACTTCAGGAACGACTGATGCAGTCACCCTGGCAGTTTCTCCAGGAACCACTTCTTTAGTTGCCCCGGTAGTCTCACGAGGAGGAGAGGGATGCGCAGTATTGGCCTGTGCACTATGTGGAGGAGATAAAGAACTCGCAGGTGGCACTAAGCCAAACTTGACTGCCTCAAGCTGATTGTGGTCTTCAACAATGTTGTTGGTTGCAGTGATGAATCTGCCACGCACACCACAACAGTGATTTGACTGTCTTTCAAACTCTTTAGATAGCTATTGAATTTCAGACTACAAAGTCCTAAGCTGCTAAGGTGTTATAGAGAGCTTGTTCTTCCGTAGCTCCTTCTCTTTTTGCAGTTGTTGTTTCCTCACCAGCTTTGCTTGTGCAATCTTGTTCTTCTCATTCTGCATGTCCTGGGCCAGGAGGCAAGTTCAAGTCATCAAGAGGCGTATCTGTCTTGGTGCACCAGATGCCAATGAAGCCAGGAGCTTCTCCGAGTCCAGCGACATTGGAACTGAGGAATTTTTAGCAATAGCACCTTGCTCTTGCTTCCTTCTGAGGAACTCCGCGAGCTCATCTTCGTTAGCTAGCCCATGTTCGTCAACCTGAGGCACTACAACCTTGCTCTTCTGACTTGGCCTAGTTCCACAGCTAGCAGTTACTTTTGCTTCAGCTTGGGCATTGAGGAAGATGGTTGCCCACTAGTTGAGCCACTTGATGCATCAATTGTGGCTTTTGAAAAGCCCTCGGTGCGCTGGCAAGATGTGAGCACGACCGGTGTTGAAGATCTAGCTGCTGCCATTGATGAACTTGAAGCAGGAGGAAACACTGAAGATTTTCAAATCTTAGGTGCTGAAACCTTTGAAGCTACCGGCTGAGCCACTGAGGGCTTTGGGCCAGATGACTTGGGCTTGTTGGCAAGCTTATTCTGCATAGCCTTCTTGGGAGTGATTGCACTGCAACTGCCACTTGCACCAGCTTCATTTGAAGCTTTTGTTTCCCTGTTGAATTCTTCAACAGCTTTCTAGGCTTGTTTAGCCAACTTAGCTTGATGCTTAGCCCATTAATTGGGGAATTCTTCACCCCTTATGACACTTGTGGGATGAGCAACTTGACCTTCAGCAAGCGCTGGCCCCTTGCATGGAGGCTTCATAGCAAAATCCTTCATGTATTTGGGAGTGACATATCTATAATCCCTCCACTCATATGTCCAATATCTCTTGATCTTTTGTGTGCGCATTTTACGCCGCTTCTTGGTCTCAGTGCCATGAATATTCTCATCTGGTGTACAGTGCCCTGCGTACAAGTCGCTAGGAATCTCAAAAGCAGTGTGTTCCTCTTTTCTTTTGCCACCCTTATGAGGTCTCTTTCCATCAGCCATTTTTTTCAGCTGAGGTTTTTGTACTCGTGAGGACTCTGAAGATGTTTGAAGGTTTTCCTCAAGCAATGCTGCAAATGAATTAATTTAATGAGAACCTAGAGATTCGTCACAGACTTTGTACCTATGAATAGATTATAGTTACGAGGAAATAGGGAAGAGTCACATGCGTTCTCAGATATTTTTCAAAAAATAGATCAGTTGAGAAAATTGACCCTTATCGTCTTGACGCAATTCACTAAGTGTTATTGACCTAGGTTCCAGAGTTGTACAGATTGAAGCAATTACACAATTGAGGAACCTAGTTGTTAAGGATAACTTAGATGAAAATACTCAACACTGTCCAAAAGCAAGTGCTGAAGAATTGGAAGAGTGGTAAAAACATCACTTGAAGATTTTTGAGTAGAGTGAAGATCAAATGGGGCGGTAAAATTAGCATTTAGTTACCCCAGTGATGAACTCGATGAACTAGACGACGAGACAAAGGAAATCGTCAGTTCAGATCTTCCATGCCCTAACTCGGCGACGAAAGACGTCTACAGCGGCGGCGGAGGTGAAGAAATCCGCGACCGCCATGAGTGCATCGACAAAGAAGTCCATGCAGTGAAGCTCCTCTTCTCCAACGGCGATGAAATCCAGCGGCGACGCTAGGGTTTGAGGTTTGAGAGCGACAGGAGCTAGGAGGCGAAGTGAAATAATGTTGACGGGGTCAAGACTATTTACAGCCACAGTGAAAACTGAGGGGGTCCAAAGTTTTTGGACGGATAAGCCCCTGACTATTCGCATCTTAGTGACATGCGTCGCACATGCATTTTCGCACTTATCCTCGCGTGTGAAGTAAGAGATGAAGTTACTGTGGCAACCGCAATTTTTTTGAGATTTTAAAAGGTGTTCGTGATTTCTTAGCTGTCAAGGACACAGTGTGAAGACTTTGAACAATGTCAAGTAGAACACATATGAAGAATTTGTGAACAGAGTGGGTTGAGCTTAGCATAGAGGGGAGCGTGTCCGATCACATCCACCTAGATGAAGAAATCAAACTAAAGAATTAGCAATGTGTGGATGCTATTGAGGACATGAAAAGCATAAATAATAATTAGTGAAGAATAACCTCAAATGACGAATTTGAAAAGTTTGACGAAATTGCAAATGACAAAAAACTCACATTTGAAGAATGTCATAAAGAGGTGGTGGCTTTATCCACCGTATAAGAACTATGATGACTACAGACACCGCATACAATTGTTGTAGGGGTTCTTAGAGTCATTTTTCATTAATTTCTTCACACTTAGGGGGTTAGTCTTCATCGATTGAAGAAAAATGTTACTTCGTGTGTTGTGCATCAAAGTCCTAAAAAATGCAAGCGTTAGGATGTGTGTCCACTTCAGAGGACATTCGAAGATTCTAGGATGTTTAGCTCACACCGCAACTTGCAGAACCTCTTTTCATCCAAGGGCTTAGTGAAGATATCGACATGCTGGTCTTCAGTCTTCACATGGTCGATGATAATGTCTCCCTTTAGCCCATGATCACGAAGAAAGTGGCGACGAATCTGAATATGCTTCGTCTTGGAATGTTGCACTCGGTTGTGGGTGATCTTGATAGCACTCTCATTATCGCATAACAGAGGGATTTTCTTCACGTTGACGCTATAGATCTTCAGGGTTTGCTTCATCCATAGCAACTATGAGCAGCAGGCACCAGCGACAATATATTCAGCCTTAGCTATGGAAGTGCCACATTAGTATGCTTCTTTGAGGACCAACAGACAAGAGTTTGTCCAAGGAAATGGCATGTGACTGATGTAGACTTGCGATCCACACGATCTCCAGCATAACCAGAATCAGAAAATCGATCTAGATTGAAAGGTGAGCCCTTGGGATACCATAATCCAAGCGTTGGTGTGTGAGCTAAATATCGAAGAATTCGTTTCACAGCCTGGTGGTGTGATTCCTTTGGTGTCGCTTGAAAACGGGCACACATGCAAATGCTAAGCATAATATCTGGCCTAGATGCACATATGTAAAGAAGCAAACCAATGATGGAGCGATATACCTTATGATCGAAATCTTACCATTTTTGTTAGTGCCGAGTTGACCATTGGTAGGCATTGGAATTTTGAGGCCTTTGCAATCTTGCATGCCGAATTTCTTCAGGAAATCTTTGAGGTATTTCTCTTGAGAAATGAAGTTGCCATCTGGTTGTTGACGAATTTGAAGACCAAGGAAGAATTTCAATTCTCCCATCATAGACATACGATATTCTTCATGCATAATATATGCAAATTCGTCACTGAAACGCTTGTTAGTGCAACCAGATATAATATCGTCAACATATATTTGGCATATGAAAAATTCACCATCATAAGACTTTGTGAAAAGAGTAGGGTCAAGTGAACTGGGTTTGAAACCTTTTCCTTCAGGAATTCCTTCAGAGTATCATACCAAGCCCATGGGGCTTTCTTCAGGCCATATAGAGCCTTATTTAGTATGAAGACTTTGTCAGGATGCTTTCGATCCTCAAAACCTGGGGGTTGAGCAACATATACTTCTTCCTCAAGCTTACCATTAAGGAATGCACTTTTCACATCCATTTGATATAAGAGAATATTGTGATGGTTAGCATATGCAAGCAATATACGAATAGCTTCAAGCCTAGCAACGGGTGCAAATGTTTCACCGAAATAAATACCCTCAACTTGTGTGTAGCCTTGTGCTACAAGACGGGCCTTATTCCTCACAACTTGGCCATTTTCGTCTTGCTTGTTGCAGTAGATTGACTTGGTGCCGATGATATTGTGCTTGCGTGGATAAGGACGATTCACAAGCTCCCACACATTGTTGAGCTTGAATTGTTGCAATTCTTCTTGCATGGCTTGAATCGACTCAGGCTCTACAAATGCTTCATCAACTTTGGTGGGCTCTGTGATAGAGAAAAATGGAAAATGCCCACAAAATTTAGCTAAATGTGAAGCTCTTGAGCGAGTGAGGGGCCAGGTGCATTGATGTTGTCGACGATCTTCTCAATCTGCACTTCATTCATCACTTGTGGATGAGCTGGACGAGGGCCTTGTTGAGGTTGAGCATTTTCCTCGGATTCATGTTCTTCAGGAGCAGCAGTTTCTTCATGACAGGGAATGATCACTTCTCCTTCATCTATTTATTTACTAGGCAAAATTTCACCAGTGCCCATTAGCCTGATTGATTCCTCAGGAGGCATTTCATCTAGCACAGGAGGCAGGTGCTCTCTTTGCGAGCCATTAGTTTCATCAAACCGCACATCTATAGTTTCAACAACCTTGTTGTGGTAGGTGTTGAAGACTCTGTAGGTGTGTGAGTCCTTTCCGCAACCAAGCATAAAACCCTCATGTAAAAATTTGGAATTGTGTTGTGGATCTCTAATACAGCATTTAGCACCGAAGACTTTGAAATAACTCACATTGGGTTTCTTGTCAGTGAGGAGCTCATATGAGATCTTCTTGAGGAATTTGTGAAGTTATACCCGATTAATGATGTGACAAGCAGTATCAATTTCTTCAGGCCACCATCGATGAGAAGTCTTGTATACATCGAGCATAGTGCGAGCCATCTCAACGAGAGTCCTGTTCTTGCGTTCATCAATTCCATTTTGCTGAGGAGTATAAGGAGTAGATAGCTCATGAGAGATGCCAAGTTCATCAAGATAGTCATCAAGGCATGTGTTCTTGAACTCGGTGTCGTTGTTGCTTCTGATATGCTTGATCTTGATGCCATAATTCGTCATGGCACGATTTGCGAACCGTCTGAAGACACCTTGAACTTCAGTCTTGAAGGTAATGATATGCACCCAGGTGTAATGAGAATAGTCATCAACAATGACAAATCGATAGAGTGATGCTGCATTGGTTAGTGTGGCATAATGTGTGGTACCAAAGAGATCCATATGAAGTAATTCAAAGGATGAGTAGTGGTCATGATTTTCTTTGCAGAGTGCTTGGATCTGGTCATCTTTCCAGCCTCACAAGCACCGCAAAGGTGATCTTTGACGAATTTGACGCCATCGACGCCAATGATGTGCTTCATCTTGACGAGCGTGCTCAAATTCCTCATGCGAGCATGTCCAAGTCATCGATGCCATAGCCAACATTCTAAAGCTTTTGCCAGTAGACATGTGGACGGTTGAGGATGAAAGTGTGTTATATCGACTAGAGGTGGTGAATAGGCGATTTTTACAAATTTGTCACTGAGGAAATACTACTTGAGAAATTTGCTAAGTGACGAAATACAAGCAGCAGATAAATTACTCAGCAGCATGCATAACAAGACAGTAGCATAGTCATCATGATGAAATGAAACATGCACAGAGCACAGGTAACGTGTAAACATGATAAGCAGGCAAAATACAAGATGACTGAAGAAATAGGATTGAGGAAATTGAGAAAGTCTTCAGTCAAAGTCTTCAAACAGTAACGATCAATTTCATCAACACATAAAGAGAGGAAATGAAAGGGTTGAGGAAATAGAACCAGTAGCTTGGTGAAGACAGTGATTTGGTAGACCAGTTCCATCTACTGCGACAGTTGTACGTCCGGTTGGAGCGGCTTGGTATTTAAACCAAAGGACACACAGTCCTTACCGTATTCTCCTTGAGCTAAGGTCACACAGACCTTGCCCAATCACTCGTGTTAAGTCTTTGAGGTGACTTCCAAACCTTCACAGACTTGGTCACTCGGCGATCCACAATTCCTCTTGGATGCTCTAGACCATGACGCCTAACTGTCCGGAAGATGCACAGTCTTCAAAGGTAACAAGTGTCGGTTCCACACACGAACAATCTCTTCAATGATGCTCAATCACTTTGTGTTGTAGGTGTTGGGGTTTTGCGTTTTTCCTCACTGATGATTTTCTCTCAAAGTCCTCGGAGGATGTGATGCTCTAAATGACGAGTGTCAAGTTCTCTCGGAGCAGCCAACCAACTAGTGGTCGAGGGGGGCGGCTATTTATAGCCAGGGAGCAGCCTGACATGATAAGACATAAATGCCCCTAATTATATGACGGTTGGATGGATAAGATATTTGGGACAGCTGGCACAAAGAACAACAACAGTTGGAAATTCGAACCATGAAATTCCTCAGGGCTTTCATGTTCCTCACTGTAGGCAGTTCGCACTGGCGAATTCCTAACTCCTCAATCAGAACAAATTCCTTAGAGACGAGAAGATCTTGGTTTCTGTCACTGAAGAAATTGACTGAACTGCAAGAAGTTTCCAAAGGTTTCACTCGAAGGATTGGGTATGTGTAGGCTATGAGATGAGCATCACTTGGACATTTTTCCTTAGTATTACCTCGACCCCCTTCAACAATACAGTGTTTACTATGACTCAAAGGAAGGAAATTAAACTACAAAAACAAAAGTATTCACGCTTCATAGACCTTGCATCAATATCTTCAAGGTCACACCAATTTCCTCATTTTCAAAGTCGCCAGATGAAGATATTCACTTTTAGGGTTCGACTTTCTTCAGATATATCAAACTCCTTAGAGACTTATAAGACCTACATACACTCACAAACACATTAGTCCCTTAACCTATAAGTCTTCAATGCACAAAAATCACTAAGGGGCACTGGATGCACTTATAATCTCCCCCTTTTTGGTGATTGATGACAAATAGTCTAAGTTTTCAACGGGGATAAACATATGAAGTGTAAGTACTGATTTTGAGGAATTTGATTGCAAGATATAGAAGAACCCCCCTGAAGATGTGCATGTTTGAGGAATTTGCTTTGGACTACAAATGCACATGGTAGGATAAAATCATGGAGATCTCTCCCTATATCTTGTAATCCATTCACGCATTTAACATATAGTATGAAGAATTTAAAATGGATGACGGAAAATGGTGTCTGGCGAAATTTAGCATGGTGTCTGACGACATTTAGCATGCGTGCATTCAGGTACTTGAGGAAATAGGCATGTTGAAAGCAGTTCAAAAGTATCAGACCACCATCAGTTAAGTTTACAACTCATCAAACAAACACCTCAGAATTACGGGAGTTGTAACTTAAAGAAAAAACATCCCATATATAGAGACCCGCTTGAATACTAACTCAAATTTCTCCCCCTTTGTCATTGAATGACCCAAAGGGACGAAAAATGAGGACTAACGCCCCTGAAGAATATCAGCTTGAGGTCAGTGGAGGAGCGTCGGCGTTGTTGGGGTCGTTTGCCGATGTAGGGCCTGCCACAGTGTCCTCGAGATCCTCAGCTTCATCCGTCTCAAGCGATGAAGAATATGAACTTGTGACCAACTAAGGAACTTTGACCTTCTTGAATTTCTTCAAGGGAGGATGAGACCAGTCAAAGTTCGGCTGAAAGTCCATCTGCTTGAGGTCTTCATCATTGTAAAGATGAAAAATTATAGCCCAAGTGCGATCGAAGATTTCATGCACATAGTTCTTCTTCACAGTGTTCTGCGTGACAGTCATGTTCTGAAGAATTGAGCCAAATTGACGCTTGACCCTTTTGTGATTGCGATCGACTTTCTGGTGAAGACTTAGAAGAAGCTCGCGATCAGTCATCACATGCGGGGCAGTGGCTTGAGGATTTTGCTCTATGGCTCTTGCAGTAGTTCATGGGTTGCAGAGTCATCATTGGTGGAGTAAGATGTAGCCTTAAAAAATTGGCCATCTAATGGACGAGTTCCTTCATCAATAACAGCAGCTTTGCCTTTTTCGTCAACTTAGGAAATGGTCCTTTTGAGGACTTCAATAGGAGGAAGAAAGCTGAAGTGATTCTGAAAGTCAGCCTTGTAGGAATTGAAGACCTGGTTCTGATGAATCTCATAATCCAAGAAGCATAGGGCTTCAATTCAAATGGCGACAGTGCAACATTGGACAAAGTTCTCATGAAGAAATCATGATCGTTAATGGGAATCCCATGAATCATGTTGAACAACATATTCTCCATGATGCCAACAAGTTCTTCTTCTTCAAAATTGTGGCCTTTGATTGCACTGAGGGTTTTGGTCAGAATGCGATAGACTGTCCTGGGCACATACAACAAATCCTTCATGAGGAAAGTGGTTCTTGGAGCTTGGCCTGGATGCAAAGGCTTCATTAACACTTGCATCAGATGATTTGGAAGTTTAGGTTCCTCATAGATAAGCCTCACACCTTCTGCGGGAGGACTAACTGGAATGGCATGAAGCAATTCAGTCGCTGGAGCTTTGTAGTGAGTGTTTTCACATATCCAGTCCAGAACCCATGAATTGACATCAGAGACATTGCCAGTGAGGTGCAGAGTTGCATAGAAGTGAAGAATTAGCTCTACTTTCCAATCATATATGTCAGCACAGAAATTGAGGAGTCCAGCTTCGTGACGAACATTCAGAACTGGTTGAAAGCATGGAATGGACCCCATATCCACATGAGAAATTTGACGGTGTTGGAAGACTTTGTCCTTGCCAAACAGAACAGAGGCATAGAAATTCATCTGACTAGCAGTCCAGAACCTCTTGCGCCTTAGTCTTGATGAGTCATAAGGATTTTCATCAGTGAAGAAATGATGCTCGACAAAGAAATCAACATTGTTAAATTTCGGCCTCCTTGTGCCAGACTAAGGAATTTGAGGCTTGGGCTGAAGATTTGCAGCAGTAGGCCTCACAACCTCTTGAGTCACAACTTCTAGTCCAGCAGACTGAGGAATTGAAGTGGCAGTTTCATCAGCAGTCTGTGTTTCCATTTCTTCTGCTGTTGCAACTGGAATTTCTTCAGTGATGGACTGGACAGAAGTTTGACGTCCTTCAGACCCTATCAATATTTCTTCAGTCTGCACAGGGGTCTGAGGAATTTGATGGAGAGGTGCGGCAATTGGTGAATTTGGGTGAAGATTTTCCCAATAATCATCATTGAGGACATGGGTGGTTGAACCAATGTCCACATCCTCACCAATTTCTTCTATGCCAGCCTCTTCTGCAGTGAATTGAGCATATACGATGATACGAGAGGTGTTGAAGCATTTGCTTCAACCTCAATTTCTTCGTCCATCTTCTGTGAGGAAGCAACAGAGTGATTTTCTTCATCATTGTCATCATCAGGAATGGCATAATCTTCACCAATAGGAACTATTTCCTTTGATGGCACAATAGAAATGGGAACATCATCAATTGGTTCACTAAAAGAGCTCGTCAAAGTCCTCACATTCTTGGGACCTGAAGATTTTGCAGAGGTTGATTCTTTCCATTTCCTGGCGGCTTCCTTCTCCGCAGCTTTAATTTTCTTCACTTCTGATGCAGAAGGAAGTGTTGTTTTCTTCACCTTTGAGGATTTTGCAGGAGGAGCAGAGGATGAAGTTGGTGCAGTTTTTTCAGGCACGACTGATGTAGTCGCCCTGGCATTCTCAGTTTCTTCAGGCGCAACATATTCTTTAGCTGGTCTGGGTTGTTCTTCAGGCGCAACATTGGTGGTTACCCTGTCAGTTTCTTCAGAAGCAGGAATTTCTTCAGCCGCCCTGGTAGCTTCTTCAGCAACCTGAATTTCTTCAGCTACGCTTGCATGTTCTTCAGCTAGCTGAACAGAATCTTCAGCCTGAGGAATTTTTTTGTTGCGATGGAGCTGCAACACTTGCCTTGAGGTTCTTGGCGATGTTGACAAATCTGAGCTTGGCTCCTAGCCAATCAACATGGTATCGGTCAAATTCATCACTGATGACTTTGATTTCCTTCTGAACTCTGACAAGTTCTTCAGGAGACAAAGTGAGAACATTGTTCCTCAGAAAACTCTCTTTCTTGTACTGGTCCTTCTTGATCCGCTTGGCCTTCTCAAACTTCCATTTTTCTTCGCCTACGAAGGCGGTCAACATGTGACTTTGACCAGGAGTCAAATTTAGGTCAGGGAGTGGAGTGTTTGGATCCTTGTGCCAAATGTCTATGAAGTCAAGGATCTTTTTCGGATCCAGCATAAGAGGAACATAGCTGCCTTTCCCTCTTGCATCCCTTTCTTGTCTATGTCTGATGATTTCAGTAAGTTCATCATCATCAGATGGCACCTGGAAAGCCACTTGTTTCTTGTGAGGACTTGGCCTCTTTCCACGTCCAGCAGTGGACTTGACCTTCAGCAGAGTTGGACCACTTGAGGATTGTGGTTGAGCTGAGGAAGTTGCAGATGCCCCCTGAGGCAATTGAAAATCCAGCAGTCCGCTGACACGTTGCAAGATGCACATGCATTGAGGACTTTGTGGCAGCCACTGTGGATTTTGTAGCAACAGAAGGAGTTGGTGCTGCTCTTGAGGAAGTTGCCCCAGGTATTTGCTCTGTGGGCTTTGCTGTTGAGGAACTTGGCCATGAGGGCATTGATCTTGAAGATTTTGTTTCACAGCTGATTTCTTCAGAATGGCCTTCTTTGTCGCAGTTCTACTGGCAGATGCCCGAGCAGTAGCAGCTTGAGAATCCTCATTGAATATCCTCACTGCTTTCGCAGCAACTTTCTGAAGCTTTGGTTGGCGCTTGGCCCATTCCTTGGAAAAATCCTCACAATGCTTGATGCTAGTAGGATCAGCTCGTTAGCCAGTAACCGGAGGTGGTCTTGGGCATGGAGGATTTATAGCAAATGTCTTCATGTACTTGTGAGTAACATAACAATATTCCTTCCATTCCTTCACCCATCTTTTCTCAATCCTCTGAATTCGCACTTTGCGCTGTGTCTTGGGTCTCTTTCCCATGAGTTTGTTCATTAGGTGTGCAATATTCATCATAGACGTCCTCAGGGATTTCAAATATTGTGTTGGTTTCTGACCTCTTTCCTCCTTTCTGAGGTCTTTTCCCATCTGCCATTTTTCTCACTTGAGGATTTTGAACTTTTGAAGATTCTGAGGAAGTATACAATTTTTCTTTGAGGAACACTGGAATGAGTTCAGTTGATGAGAACCTAGAGATTCAACAGCAGACATTTTGTACCTGTGAACAGAGTATAGGTGCGAAAAATTTGGAGAGGTCATATGCGTTCTCAGAAATTTTTCTTGAAGTATCAAGTTGAGGAATTTGACCATAGATGTCTATAGGAATTTCACTAAGCGTGCTTGACTCGGGTTCCAGAGTTGTACAAATTACAAAATCCAGACAATTGAGGAATCTTGAGGAAAATCATAGCTTAGAGAAATAAATCAAGGAAAGGAAGCATTGCGGTGTTTAAGGACTGGATTGTTGAAGAATAAACATCTTTTGAGGATTTTGTGAAAATCATAAGAATGAAAGTAGGGTAGTAAAATCATATTTTAATTACCCTTGATGAAGAACACGGCGAATTGGGAGTTAGAACTTGGAAGTTCGTCTGTCCAGATCTCCCACGCCCTAACTCGGCGGCGGGAGACAGCTACGGCGGCGGTGGAGTGAAGATTTCCGCGGCCGGCACGAGTACGACGGCGACGAGGTCGAGGCAGCGAAGCTCTTCCTCACCGGCGACGATGGAGTTCAGCGGTGGCGCTAGGTCAGAGCTTGAGCGAAGGAGAGATGCGGTCGAGCGGAGTAAATGAGGTCAGTGGAGGGTAATGGGTATTTATAGCTGAGGTGAAAAACTGTTCGCCCGAAGAATTTGGACGAACATGCCCCTAACCTTTGCTATCCTATCGACATGTGTCACCCACATACTGAGAAGTGGAGATCTTGAGGGATCGTGGGTGAATAAAAATATCCCATCAGGGGAAGTGAAACGGTTTCAGCGGCAACCGCCAAATTCGATATGAATTTTTTAATATTTCGTTCGCAAATTCTTCAGCTGTCAAGGACACAACAAAGACTTTGAATGGGTTTCAAATAGAACTCACATGAAGAATTTGAGAACAAACTGGGTTGAGTTTAGCATAGAGGGGGAATGGGTCCGATCACATTCACTTAGAGGAAAACTCAACTTGAAGAATTAGCAATAAGTGAATGCTGTTGAGGACATGAAAACTCAAATATATATATATATATATATATATATACATACGTATATATATATAGTCAATGAAGAACACCAGCCGAAAAGTTGAAGAAATTGCAAACTTGAGGAATTCGAAAATTTGAAGAATTTGCAAAATGACGAAAAACTCAAATTTGAAGATTTTCAACTTTGGTCGGTGGCGTAACCCACCGTATAAGAATGATGATTTCAGACACCACGTACAGTTGTCGTAGGGCTCTGAGAATCAAATTCTTCATAAATTTCTTCACACTTAGAGGGTTAATCTTCATTGATTTAAGAAAAACGTTACTTCGTGTGTTGCACATCAAAGTCATCAATTTTGCATAAGTGTTAGGATGTGTGTCCTTTCAAAGAACATTCAAAGATTCCAAGATATTTAGCTCACACCGCAACTTGCAAAATCTCTTTTCATCCAAGGGCTTTGTGAAGATATCCGCAAGTTGTTCTTTAGTCTTCACGTGGTCGATGAGGATATCGCCCTTCAACACATGATCTCGAAGAAAATGATGACGAATCTGGATGTGCTTTGTCTTCGAGTGTTGAACTGGGTTGTGAGCAATCTTGATGGCACTCTCATTGTCGCAGTAGAGAGGCACATTCTTCTCATTGATGCCATAATCCTTGAGGGTTTGATTCATCCACTGCAATTGAGCACAGCAAGCACCATCAGCAATATACTCAGCTTCAGCGGTAGAGAGTGATACGCAGTTCTGCTTCTTCGAGGACCAACATACTAAGGATCGTCCGAGGAAATGGCATGTGCCTGATGTTGACTTGTGATCCTCCCGATCATCAGCATAGTCAGAGTCAGAATATCCAATGAGATCAAAAGCCGAGCCCTTGGGATACCATTATCCAAGTGTTGGAGTGTAAGCTAGATATCAAAGAATAAGTTTCACAGCCTTATGGTGTGATTCATTTGGTATAACTTGAAAACGGGCACACATGCAAACACTAAGCATAATTTCTAGCCTAGATGCACATAGGTACAATAAAGAGCCAATCATGGAGAGGTATACCTTTTGATCGAAGTCTTTACCGTTTTCATCGGCGTAGACTTGGCCATTTGTGACCATAGGGATTTTGACGTCTTTGCAATCCTGCATGCCGAATTTCCTCAGTACATCCTTGAGGTATTTCTCTTGAGATATGAAGATGCCATTGCGTTGTTTACGGATTTGGAGACCTAAGAAGAATTTCAATTCTCCCATCATAGACATTTGATATTCCTCACGCATCATGTATCCAAATTCATCATTGTAACGTTCGTCAGTACAGCCAAAGATAATATCATCCACATATATTTGGCACATGAATAATTCATCATCTTAAGTTTTGTGGAAAAGAGTTGGGTCAACTGAACCGAGTTTGAGGCCTTTCTTCATGAGGAATTCCTTCAGTGTATCATACCACGCCCGAGGGGCCTGCTTGAGGCCATAGAGGGCCTTGTTGAGTCTGAACACTTTGTCAGGATGCTAAGGATCTTCAAAACCTGGGGGTTGAGCAACATATAATTCTTCCTCAAGCTTACCATTGAGGAATGCACTTTTCACATCCATTTGATATAAGATGATATTATGATGGTTACATAAGCAAGCAATATGCGAATAGCTTCAAATCTAGCAACAGGTGCAAAAGTTTCATCGAAATCAATTCCTTCAACATGTGTGTAGCCTTGAGCTACAAGACGAGCCTTATTCCTCACCACTTGGCCATTTTCGTCTTGCTTGTTGCGGTAGATCCACTTGGTACCTATGATGTTGTGCTTGCGAGGATCTAGTCGCTGGACAACTTCCCACACATTGTTGAGCTCGAATTGATGCAATTCCTCTTGCATTGCTTGAATCCACTCAGGCTCCAGAAATGCCTCATCAACTTTGGTGGGCTTTGTGATAGAGACAAAAGCAAAGTGCCCACAAAATTTAGACAAATGTGAAGCTTGTGAGAGTGTGAGAGGACCTGGTGCATTGATGTCGTCGATGGTTTTCTCAATCTGCACTTCATTTGCCACGCAAGGATGAGCAGGTTGACGACTTTGATTGGGCTGAGCATTTTCCTTAGCATCATTTTCTTCACGAGCACCAGCATGTTTGTCTTCATTATCAGGAATAACTTCTTCAGCAGGTTCTTCAGTGGGTATGACCTCCTCAGTAGCCTTGAACTTGTTGGATTCCTCAGGAGACATTTCATCTAGCACAGGAGGTAGGTGCTCTCTTTGCGAGCCATTAATTTCATTGAACTGCACATCTACAGTTTCAACAACCTTGTTGTGATAGGTGTTGAAGACTCTGTAGGTGTGCGGGTCGTTTGCGTAACCAAGCATAAAACCTTCATGTGCTTTCGGTGCAAATTTGCAATTGGGATGAGGATCTCTAATCTAGCATTTAGCACCGAAGACTTTAAAATAACTCATATTGGGTTTCTTGTCAGTGAGGAGCTCATATGAGGTCTTCTTGAAGAATTTGTGAAGATACACCCTGTTGATGATGTCGCATGCAGTATCAATAGCCTCAGTCCAGAACCGACGAGGCGTCTTGTATTCCTCAAGCATGGTGCGAGCCATCTCAACAAGAGTCCTATTCTTGAGCTCCACGCTGCCATTCTGCTGAGGACTGTATGAGGCAGATAAGTCATGAGTAATACCAAGTTTATCAAGATAGTCATCAGGACCAGTGTTCTTGAACTCGGTCCCATTGTCACTCCTAATATGCTTGATCTTCACACCGAAATTCATCGAGGCCCTGGAGGAAAATCATTTGAAGACTTCCTGCACTTCAGTTTTGTACAAAATGATATGCACCCAGTTGTAACGAGAGTAATCATCAACAGTAACAAAGCCATATAATGATGTTGCATTTGTTAGTGTGGCATAATGAGTGGGGCCAAAGAGGTTCGTGTGAAGCAATTCAAAAGGACGAGTGGTAGCCATCATAGTCTTCGAGGGATGCTTGGATCTAGTCATCTTTCCAGCCTCACAAGCCCCGCAAGGATGATCTTTGTGGAATTTGACACCCTCGATGCCGATGCAGCTGGAGTTGCTGCAAAGGAGAGTGGAGATGACAAAACTATGACTGAAAGACTCCAGACAGTGCCTAGGGCATCCAGGTCTGCTGTTGTACCTGTTGCAGACACGAGGACTACAGTTTCTGCCACAACTGCTGCTTCATCAGTGCCACCACCAGTCTCTACTCCACCAACCTAGCTGACATCAGCTGAAGCTTTTGCATACGCACTTCTCTCGATGCCGTCTACGCACACCAGAGCTGCCAGCCAGAGATCTTCGCCTCCAGGAGCCGCCGAGGATCGTGCCTAGAGAGACGCATAGCTCTATACCTATTCAAGATTTTTGGTACTTGTTGCCAAAGGGGGATTTGTACGACTCATTAGGCTGAGAGAGAGAGAGAGTCTTGCTTTTGCTCGTTTGCTTTCTCGAGTTATTGCTACTACTTGGTTCGTGCTACTTTGTTAGTTATGTTTCTGAGATATTATGTTGGTTGTTTGTGTTTGATCATACTATGCTTCATGTTATCCTTAATGCCTATCATTATCTTTATCCTTGTATGATCATTCATTGTGTTTTGGTGATGTGTGCTTACTATTTCAATCATATCATTGTGTGTGCTCCACCAAGTTGTATGTGACATGGAAGAGTGACCCATGATCCTAATCGATTGTGCATTTGTATTCAAACACAAATTTTTAATAATGCACAAATTTAGGGGGAGCTCTGGCTTATCACATACTTCTCAAAGTGACGATGTTCATTCATTTAATCATTTGTCGAAGCTTTGATCTACATGTTGTCATCAATTATCAAAAAGGGGGAGACTGAAAGTGCAACTAACACCGGGTGGTTTTGGTAATTCATAACAACATATATCTCATTGAACTAATATCCATTCAAGTTAAAGATTTCTGGAAGTTCAATGATTGGCATGGCCGGTACTAGTGATTGTGGACCCCTCAAAATGCTAAGGACATGGATTGGCAAAAGCTCAATACTCTAAATTTTTGGTTAAGCGATCCAATATCACATTGAGTCCATAGGAAAGCCAATACTATTAAAAGGGGTTGAGGTTTTGATAATGATATGTTTGCTCAAGTGCTTAGTGATATTGCTCCAAAACCCTCAGCCACTTTCTCTATCCAAATCTGTCCAAAACCCTACATTCCAACTCGGCCCCACCGAAACATACCTATCCGGACCCACCGAGTTCACTGGACACTTCCACAGCCAAACCCTAGCAAATCGGATCCACCGATATGGTTCTCGGCCCAACCGGGATGACTTGCCAACTCTATGTAACTTGTTGCGGATATTTTGGTCTTACCGAGTTTTGCAATCGGTCCCACCAAAATGGCTTGCCAAACCTTCTGTAGCCAGTTGCAATTATTTCGGTCTTACCGAGTTTTGCAATAAGTGCTATTGAGACGGCTTGCCAACCTTTCTGTTGCCTTATTGGTTCATTTCGGTTCTACCGAGTTGATGCAATCGGTGCCACTGAAACAAGGCTTGCCTTTGCCATTACACATTGATCCCCCGAGATGTTTCCAGTTGGTCCCACCGAGATTCAACATCCATATCTTTTACATAGGTCGGTGCCACCGAGATTTCTCATCGGCGCCACCGAGTTGAGCCAAAAGTGTGTAATGGTTGGATTTTGTGTGGAGGCTATTTATACCCCTCCACCCCCTCTTACTCAGAAAGAGAGACATCAGAACGTGCCTACACTTCCACTACTCATTTTTTGAGAGAGAACCACCTACTCATGTGTTGAGATCAAGATATTCCATTCCTACCATTTGAATCTTGATTTCTAGCCTTCCCGAATTTCCTTTCCACTCAAATCCTTCTTCCACCATAGCCAAATCTGTGTGAGAGAGAGTTCAGTGTTGGGGAGACTATCATTTGAAGCACAAGAGCAAGGAGTTCATCATAATCACACCGTCTATTACCTTTTGGAGAGTGGTGTCTTCTAGATTTGTTAGGTGTCACTTGGGAGCCTCCGATATGATGTGGAGTTGAACCAAGAAGTTTGTAAGGGCAAGGAGATCGCCTACTTCGTGAAGATCTACCCCAGTGAGGCAAGTCCTCCATGGACGATGGCCATTGTGGGATAGACAAGGTTGCTTCTTCATCGACCCTTCATGGGTGGAGCCCTCCATGGACTCGCGCAGCCATTACCCTTCGTGGGTTGAAGTCTCCATCAACGTGGATGTATGGTAGCACCACCTATCAGAACCATGCCAAAAATCTTCGTGTCCCCATTGCGTTTGCCATCTCCAAACCCCTCATTTGCTTACATGTGCAATGTCTTAGTTTCCACTGCTATACTCTTAGAATTGCATGTGGAGGGTGTTGCTTGACTTGTGAAAATTGCTAAAATCTGCCTACAACTAAAATTGGGAAAAGGTTAGGTTTTATTTGGTCAAGTAGTCTAATCACCCCCTCTAGACATACCTTTGATCCTACATAGGCTAATCCTCTTGTCCTCATAATTAGAAGCCCTGTGCGGTTCTAATCTCCTCCCTCTAATTCTCCAGCGACAATTAGCTCTGGACGGGGAAACATTGTCAGAACATGAAGGTTGTATGGTTGCAACCAAGTAGAGTGGTCGTGTTCGGTCTTCTATTCGAGGGACTATTTGTGGGCGGTATGAGGGATCATTCATTGACGGTTCGAGGGACTCCAAGTACGATCTACACCGACACGTTCTTCTTCCGCTACAACTCGGTGACGGTAACGATCGTGATCTCAACCAGTATTTGATCTTGGGTGATCATAGGTGCAGAAATTTTGTTTTCTACTATGTTTCTTAACACCAGGTTCGAGCAGTGACCGGTGGTTAGCGGTGGTTGCAGTCCTGGTTGCGCTGGATTACAATTGTTTGCCTGGAGTGGGTTGCCGATGTATCCATGAATTAGCTCGTTTAATCTACTGATCTAGAGCAAGACCTTAGTTTCCACTACTTATAAGGTTGCCATGGTGTTGAAGGAGGCAACGAGGGAAGATGGAGATCCAACTCGGGTTCGAGCTCATCACCGGCGGACAACATCGATGGTTTATGTCTCCCGTTGTTGCGATCGATGCCGGTCGTCGCTATTGAATCCTCTCACCGAATGGTGGTATTTCTTCTTCCTCCTAGCCAAAAGCCAGATAGGAGGCACTGCAGCTTCATCTTGGAGTTCATGGTGTGGTGCCATGGAGGGCTCGCCACACCAAATGATGTCGTCCCCAGTGAAGACGTGTAAAGTTTCAGGGTGAAGATGCCAGGGATCCCAATTGCTTCTTTCCTCAATTTTCTGGGGTCTTCATTGTAATAGTCAGGGAGAAATTAGTGTTTTCTTTTTTCATTCAGGGTCCTGCTTGCTGTGTACTACTTCTTTCTAGTCAATGCAGCTTCAGGGTCCATCTAGACCATTAGTTTGTTTAGTATTTTTAATCAGAGTAGTAAGGGGTGCGATTTAAAAAAAATAATGTCTCTCGGGTAGTTGTTGGGGACTAACTATACGTTAGGTACCTAAAAACGATTCATTCATCAGTTACTTTTCCCGCGAACCATTAGAACTCAATCCGGCGGTCCAAAGAAATCGTCACTATTCAATTTCAACCTCCTCCTCTCTTCTTCCTCACGTATGCCCCCAACCTCCCTGCCCTAAAAGTCGGCCTCCACCACCCGCGGGCCCTACCGGATACCTCCTCGCCGCCCCTACCCTCCCCTCAACCTTCCCGCCATAACTGTTGGCATCCACCACCTGCGAGCAGTACTGCATACCACCTCATCGCCCCCGCCCTCCAATCAACCTCCCTTCTACTTGTGAGCTGCGTTGGCATTGCCCCGAAGAGGAGAGGATGATGAAGTACAGTAGAGATAAGTACTTCCCTGAGTTAAGAACCAAGGTTATCAAGCCAGTAGGAGAATCACACAAAGCCTCGTGAACAGCACCTTCACACACAAAAGCAAAGACTTGCACCCAACGCGAACAAGGGGGTTGTCAATCCCCTCGGCGGTTACTTGCAAGGATTAGATCTCTTAGTGGTAGGTAATAAGATAAATTGCAAACAAAAAAAGAAATAAAATTGCAGCAAGGGTTTTTTATGTTTTTATATATGATAAAAGTAGACCCGGGGGGCATAGTTTTCACTAGAGGCTTCTCTCTTGAGCACATAGCATACGGCGGGTGAACAAATTACTATTGGGCTATTGACAGAAAAAGACATAGTTATGACGAAATTCAAGGCAATGATCATGTATATAGGCATCATGTCCGAGACAAGTAGACCGACTCCTACCTGCATCTACTACTATTACTCTACCCATCTGTAACATCCCAAATTTTCAATTTGGAATGCTATACATTAGATCATCATGCATAACATATTTTATTGCATTTTGTTTTGCGATCCTAGAAATTCTACGCAACTCAAGGACCCACAGAGAGAGTTGGGGATTTCATTATTTTCATATTTGGGTTTTCTCAAATTTTGAAAATAGGATCATTTGTTTTAATTATTTTATCTCCAAAAATATTTCATATCAAATATATGAGAGGGGATAATATGACTTCTCCAAAAATAATGAAATATTGGAGGAAAAATATTAAAAACAAATATTTGATTTTATTTGAATTAGGAAAAATAAGCATTTTTCAAAATTGCATCTTAGGCCCAAATAAATGTTCATCTTGTCCGGCTTTTTTTAGAGGACGGGGAAAATTTATTTCGGGATTTTTGGAGTCCGTTTAGTATTTCTTTTCTTTGTTTTTTTGCACGTCTGATTTAAAAAAACGAACCGACCTACCGGGCCGTGTCCGGCTAGGACTCTGGCCCGGCCGGCCTTTATAAGCCAGGAGGCCGAGCCCCGCAGCCCAGCCCAAGCCGCCGTCGCCCGCCCCGCGAAACCCTAGCCGCCGCCCCGCCGCCGCCGCCGCCGCTGCCCGCCGCCGCCGCCCGTAGCCGCCGTCGCCGGAGCTCTGCCGCCCCTCGCCGGACCTCGCCGCCGCCGGAGGTAGCCACCCGCGCCGCCGCCGGTTTTCTCCGGAAAACCGTGCGTGTTTTTTTTGAAAACCCCGGTTTATTTTTTTATTAGATCGGTTTTATTTTTTTTCCAGTTTATTTGTTTTGCGGATGTTCGTCCGTACATCCATTTTAACGAACGGTTTTCGTCGTTTAACCGCAGACAGCGAACGTTCGTTCGTTAGCCTGTTCGTCAGTTTTTCTTTTTCTCGGATTTTTCGCGATTATTTTCGATCGCGATTTCCGATCTGTTTTTCGTTTTAGTATATCTTTTCGCTCGTTTATCGGAATCAGGCGATTCAAGCGCCTAGAGTTTCGTCTCGAAACCCTCTTTCTGATTAACCAACTCAAACAAGTTTTTTCTACTGTAAAATTTGACTTAGGTCCAGATTAGTAAACGAAGCTTGTTTCTTTCGCCGTTTGAGTTTCGTTGCTTCGTTCGATTTGATTCTTTTTGCAAACCGGAGTTCTTAAGTTGAACTTTCTAGTTAGATCTCTTATTTTGAGTTTTATCCGTGCAACCTTGCTTGATTGCTTATGTATGTATTGTTTGTTTGCGATAGAGTACCCGGAGTGCGAAGCGTGCTACTACGAGTCTTTAGGTTTCACGGATCATCAGCAAGGCAAGTAACACTTTGATCATACCTCTTTACCACCCAGTTTTATTGCATTAGATCAATCCTCAAACTATTGCATGATTAGGATCTGATTAAAATGTGGGTTTTGGGAAGTAGATGAGGTAGTACCTATTGCCCTGTTTATATCAAACCATTGGGAGTTACTTCTAGTTTGCTTATATTGCTATGCTATGCTCATAGACGTGGATTGGGTTTGAGAGTTTTCCATGACAGATGTGAGATTGTTAATTAATGGTTCAACTTAAGGTGGCTACTTTAATTTACATCTGGGTGGATTGAGGCACCTGGAGAACCCAGTGTTGCCTGTATTTTTGGATATCCCGGAGTACCCGTGTGATCATCCTATGGACCGCCATCCAGACTCAAAGGGATCATGAGATTTTTCATGCTAGAAACTTCCGTGTGCAGCCACAAGATATTATGGGCTCTAGCATAGTTGAGTAGGTTACATGACCTCTTGAAGAGGTGGGCTAGCAGATGTAGGGGAAAGTAGGTGTAACTGTCCACCCGGAGTAAAGAGTATTGTTTCTGAAAGACTGTGTCTCGGTGATCCGTTTCTCAAACACCATGTAGTGCGAGAAATCAAGCAGAGGCGATCGAGTCTTGTGGGGAAAAGTGCGCAAACCTCTGCAGAGTGTACAATCTAATCATGGTTAGCCGTGTCCCCGGTTATGGACATCTTGAGTATCTAGTTCTTGGATTATCATGTGAATCTCATCATCATGTTACTTAATTTAATTTGATTGGGTTAATCACGTTCTTAATTGGGATTGAGTAGGAGGTACCTTCTCAATGTTTAACAACCACCATGATAGTTACATAAAATTTATTCCTTTGTGGTAGGGGAAAATTGGCTTTTCGCAAAACTGTAACCATAGAGCTTTCCACCAGCCAAACATGCATGTAGTGATAGCATTATTCTGTTCATTACTCTCTATGTGTTACATTGCCAGCATATTCCATGTGCTGACCCGTTTTCGGGCTGCAACGTATCATGTTGCAGACTTTTTAGACGACGAGTAAGGTGCCATAGGTCGTGGTCTTATACTCAGTGATGCCGTTGGAGTTGATGGACTCACTTTATCTTCCAAGCCTTCCGCTGTTATCGTTTTTAGATGGCCTTAAGCCGTATTTATTGTATTAAGTTCTCTTTTGAGACATTCGATGTAATAAGTGTGTGATTGCTACTCTGTTATAAATCCTTCAAGTAATGTGCGTGTTAGCATTACCGATCCAAGGATGACACTGATGCACAGAGACTAGACTGTTTGAGATCTGGTCGCTACACCATCGACCACTATCTAGCGTGCATCTAGGGTATTAAGTATAAAACAGAGTAATACCTTAAGTAAGATGACATGATGTAGACAAAGTAAACCCAAGGAATATGAATAAACCCTGTCGTTTTACCCTTAATGGCAATAATACAAATACGTGTCTTGTACCTTTTTGTCACTAGGATATAGAGCACCGCAAGATTGAACCCATCACAAAGGACCTCTCCCATTGCAAGATAAATCAATCTAGTTGGCCAAACCAAACGGATAAATCGGAGAGAAATACAAAGCTATAACAACCATGCATAATAAAGTTGAGAAAAGATTCAATTAATATTTATGAATAATCAAATCATAAACCCGCAAATTCATCTGATCCTAGCAGACACACCGCAAAAGAAGATTACATCAGATAGAACTCCAAGAACATCGAGGAGACAATTGTATTAAAGATCAAAGCGAGAGAAGAAGCCATCTAGCTACTAGCTATGGATCGTAGGTCTGTGGTGAACTAGTCACGCATCATCGCAGGGCAGCAATGATTCCCCCTCTGACATTGTACCGGAAAAGGCCTCTAGATGGGATCGCGGAAGAACAAAAGGTTGCATTGGCGGAAAAAGTGTTTTGGGTGGCTCTTTGTTGGTTTCCCGATTTTAGAGAATTTATAGAGGTGGAATTATGTCAGACGGAGCCACGAGGGGCCCACAAGGCATCAAGGCGCATCAACCCCCTACGCGTGCCCTGTTGCCTTGCCATCTCCTTGCTTCTTGTCTGGTCTCCTCCCGAATCTCCTAGGGTCTCTTTTGTCCAAAAAAAAATCATCAAAAAGTTTCGTAGCATTTGGTCTCCGTTTCGTACTGATTTCCTGGAAAACCAAAAACAAGCAAAAAAACATCAACTGGCACTAGGTACTGGGTTAATGGGTTAGTCCCAAAAATTGATATAAAATACCACAAAAAAGTTATATAAATCATCCAAGATTGATACTATAATAGAATGGAACAATAAAAAATTGTAGATACGTTGGATACATATCAAGCATCCCAAAGCTCAATTCCTGCTCGTCCTGGAGTAGGTAAATGATAAAAACAGAAATTTTGATGTGGAATGCTACCTAACATGTTTACCATGTAATCTATCTTTTAGGGTATGAATATTAAGATCTGAATGATTCAAAGCAATAGCCTATAATTTTACATAAAGACATCAATACCGGGCATCCCAACAAACAATCATGCCTTTCAAATTAAAATGCTGAAGAACGCTATCCCTACAAAATCCTATAGCCTTGTAATGCTCCATCTTCTTAACACAAAATATAAATCATGTACAACCCTGGTGTCAGCCAAGAAATTGGTTCATACTTTTTAATACGCTTCAACAATTTCAGCCCCCACGCAATACATGAGTGTAAGCCATGGACACAACACTTTGGCTGGAATAGAATGCAGTGGTAGAGATTAATAAGGGGAAGACAAAAATGATAGTCTCAAATCGACGCAGCTAATCAACGGGCTATGGAGATGCCCATCAATTGATGTCAATGAGAGGAGTAGGGATTGCCATGCAACGGATGCACTAAGAGCTATAAGTGTATGAAAGCTCAAATTGAAAACTAAGTGGGTGTTCGTCCAACTTGCTTGCTCATGAAGACCTCGGGCATTTGAGGAATCCCATCATCAGAATATACAAGCCAAGTTCTATAATGAAAATTTCCCATTAGTATATGAAAGTCACAACATAGGAGACTCTCTATATGAAAAACTGTTGGGGAACATAGTATTTCAAAAAAAATTCCTATGATCACGCAAGATCTATCTAGGAGAAGCATAGCAACGAGCGGGGAGAGTGTGTCCATGTACCCTCGTAGACCGAAAGCGGAAGCGTTTTAGTAACGCGGTTGATGTAGTCGAACGTCTTCGCGATCCAACTGATCCAAGTACCGAACGCACGGCACCTCCGCGATCTGCAGACGTTCAGCTCGGTGACGTCCCTCGAACTCTTGATCCAGTTGAGGCTGAGGGAGAGTTCCATCAGCACGATGGCGTGGTGATGGTGATAATGAAATTACCGGCGCACGGCTTCGCCTAAGCACTACGACGATATGACCGAGGTGTGTAACTATGGAGGGGGGCACCGCACACGGCTAAGAGATTGTCTGTTGTGCTATTGGGGTGCCCCTGGCCACGTATATAAAGGAGGGAGGAAGAGGAGGCCGGCCTAGGAGGGGCGCGCCTATAGGGGGAGTCCAACTAGGATCCTAATCCTAGTTGGAGTCCAACTAGGATTCCTAATCCTAGTTGGAGTCCCCTTCCTTTTCCAAGAGGGGAGAGAGGGAAGGAGTAGGAGAGGGAGAAGGAAAGAGAGGGGGGCGCCGCCCCCTCCACTACAAAAAAAGACACATCCGTGACATTTTGGGTCGAACGAAATCTTTTTCTGTCATACATATGACACTTCTATGACGATAATTGTGACAAAACCCGGTATCATCATAGATGTGGTGGGCTCCTACTTCTATGACAAAAAATCATGACAAAAAAATGGGCTTTTCGTCCTGGGCGGGCCGGAGACGTAGATGCATGACATTCTTTGGGCCGTCCATAACGGAAAAACCCGTGGTAGAAGCGAGGGCGAGGAAAATTTCGGGGAGTTCCCGGTTACGGTGGGAGGTCGGGGGCCGAGCGATGCGCGTTTCTCTCATACACGTACGCGCGTGTGTGCGAGGCGTTGGCTCTAACTGAACCCGAGCGAGGCGTTGGGCTCTAACTGAACCCGAGTGATTGCATTGTAGGCTACGCGTTACTGAACCCGAGCGATCGATCGATGGCTGTTAACTGTACCCGATCGAGCGATTCCTTCGCTACTGCTGCTAACTGAAGCCGATCGATGCTGCCTCTGGATGAACAGTGAGCGTTGCTGGGGGGTTTGGATGAACAGTTCTCGGTGGGGGTGGATGAACAGGACCCCATGGTGTTGCCTCTGGATGAACAGGACCCCGATCGATCGAGCCGGTTGGGGCTGGATGAACAGGACACCGTGGAGGGCAGTATGAACAGGACCACCCCGTGGAGGGCAGAATGAACTGTAGACGGTGGAGGGCTGGATGAACAGTAGCCCGTGGAGGGTTGAACAGCAGCCCGTGGAGAGGGCTGGTTGAACAGTAGCCGGTGGAGTAGCGCGTGGTGGAGGCTGGATGAACAGGAGCCCGTGGATGAACAGTCGCAGGTGGAGGCTGGAGGAGGTCGACGGTGGATGAACAGTAGCCCGTGGAGGCGAGAGGGGGTCGATGGTGGAGATGAACAGTGTCTCGTGGAGTCCCGTTTTGTGGTACGCCACACCCCTCCCGATGAACAGGACCCCCGTTTCAATCGTAGCGCTCCAACACAAGTATGTTTCCTCCGTTTTGCGGTACGCCACACCCCTCCCGATCAACAGGACCCCCGTTTCGACCGTAGGAGGTCCGTTTCCTCCGTTTTGCGGTACGCCAGACCCCTCCCGATGAACAGGATCCCGTTTCAAACGTGGCCGGTCGAAGACAAGGCCGTTTCCTCCGTTCTGCGGTACGCCAAGCCTCGTTTCCATCGGTTGTTCCGTCCAAGCCCTCCCGATGAACATGACGACGCATTCCATTCCGACCCAGCCGGTTGGCTCCCCTCGAACACGACGACGACGCTGTTTCTCCATTCCGACCCAGCCGGTTGGCTCCCCTCGAACACGACGACGACGCTGTTTCTCCATTCCGACCCAGCCATGTACACGAGCCCTGGCCGTACGTATGCGTGAGTAGGTGTTCGAGACCCTGCCCGTATGTACGTACGTGGCCGTATTTTCTTTCTTGCACACTGGCCGTTTTACGTACGTGTACATGCTACGTGCGCGCCTCTACTACGATACGTGCGCGCCTCTACATCGACCAGTATGTACGTACACGTTCGCGACCAGAATGACAATGCTACATACGCTTTGACCAGGTGGGTCCCGACTGTCAGGCACTTCCTTGCCTGCGAAGATGTAGCTGGTGGGTCCCAGCAGTCAGGGGGCGAATCGTTTTTTTTGCCCGGACGCACTTCCTTGCGTGCGAAGATGTAGCTGGTGGGTCCCAGCAGTCAGGGGGAAATGTTTTTTCGTGAAATACAGTGGCCCGTCCGGTGGGTCCCAGCTGTTAGGTGGAGGAATCATTATTTTCCGCGTAATAAGGAGGCACTTCCTTGCTGCGGCCGTGGACCCAGCTGTCAGCCTCTCCATGTACAGTCCACGTCCGATGGAAGTCGTTCCTTGACCACGTTGACCACGCCGCGCCGAGAGCACCAGGGCGGTAGACGACGGTGAGGCCTAGGAAGGGGACGACGGGGAGCCGGGGAAGACGCGGCAGTGGAAGCCCGCGCGGAGAGGAGTACGAGGGTTCACTGGTTCGGCTGCGGTGTGAGGTTGCCGTCGCCGCAGGGCCTGGCCAGCGGTGGGAATAGTAGGGGGCGGTGAGGCCTCCGCGGTAGCACAGCCGGCCACGGGAGGCAGGAGCATGCGGCACGACCGGCGCTGCTTTGGGCGGCTGGAGCAAGAAGACCAGAGTTTGAAGAAGCACTACGGCCGTTGGATGGACATCATACGGTCACTGGAGCTAGAATCGTGCATATTGACTAAAGTTGACAAAGGCCCCCGTCCCAGTCAACTTAGTAGGCCCACAAGTCACCCACCATGGTGGGTCCCAGCTAGCAGGGGGAGTATTCATTTTTTTGTGCGTAATAAGGAGGCACTTCCTTGCATGCGAAGATATAGCTGGTGGGTCCGAGCTGTCAATGGCGGTAACGTTTTTTTCACGAAATACAGAGGCCCTTTCGGTGGGTCCCTGATGTCAGGTGGAGGAATCATTATTTTGCGTGTAATAAGGAGGCATTTCCTTGCGTGCGGTCGTGGACCCAGCTGTCGGCCTCTCCACGTACAGTCCACTTCAGATGCATGTCGGTCGTTGACCACGTTGACTAGGCCGCGCCGAGAGCACCAGGGCGGTGGACGACGGCGAGGCCTAGGAAGGGAACGACACGGAGGCAGGAAAGACTCGGCAGTTGTTTCCCACGCGGAGGGGAGTACGACTGTATGAGGGTTTACTGGTTCGTCTGCCGTCGCCGGAGAATAACAGCAGGTGTGGGTGAGTAGAGGGATGGCTAGGCCAGCGATGGGAGTACGGTGGGGCGGTGAGGCCTGCGCGGCAGCAGAGCCGGCCGCGGGGAGGAGGGAGCAAGCAGTCCTGCCGGCGCTTGTTTGAGCGGCTGGAGCAGGAAGAGCAGAGATTGAAGAAGCACGACGGCCGTTGGATGGCCATCCAATAGTCACTGCTTGTGCGTCAACCTTTTTTTTTAGGAAAGCCTCAAATATGTGGAAAACAGCATACAACCCATCTGCCATTATTTCTAATAATTTACAGCCCATTTGCTAATTATTATGGTTTTTTTGGAGCCCATATTCTTTTTGTTAGCATTACAGCCCATATTGTGGCCACGGTTAAAAAATTATACGAAATTTTGCATATTTCGGTGCGGTCCGAACTGTTTTTAATCACGAAATTTTGACTCACATGCAAACTGATTTTAAAAATAAATGTATATCACTATAAAATCGAACAAATTCTCCACGCATAAAAATTAATGTAATTTAAAATCTCGAAATGAAAAAAAGATATTTGAAACTAATTGCCGGTTTGATGTGTTTTAAAAATGTACAGCCCATTTCTCATTACTGATGGGCCATTTTCTCGGCCAGCCGAATGAAAGCTCTCCTCGTCTTGAAAGATTTGCAGCCCAACAGGCCTGACAAAGCGACTTACTTGGCAAATCACAAAAAAAACTGGGCTGTGGCCGTGGACCCAGCTGTCAGCCTCTCCACGTATAGTACTCTTCCGATGGAAGTCGGTCCTTGACCACGTTGACCATGCCGCGCGGAGAGCACCACGGTAGTGGACGACGGCGAGGCTTAGGAACGGGACGAGCGGAGCCGGGGAAGACGTGGCAGTGGAAGCCCGCGCGGAGAGGAGTACGAGGGTTCACTGGTTCGGCTGCGGTGTGAGGCTGCCGTCGCCGCAGGGCCTGGCCAGCGGTGGGAATAGTAGGGGGCGGTGAGGCCTCCGCGGTAGCACAGCTGGCCACGGGAGGCAGGAGCATGCGGCATGACCGGCGCTGCTTTGGGCGGCTGGAGCAAGAAGACCAGAGGTTGAAGAAGCACTACGGCCGTTGGATGGACATCGTACGGTCACTGGAGCTAGAATCGTTCATATTGACTAAGTTGACAAAGCCCTTCGTCCCCTTCAACTTAGTAGGCCCACAAGTCAGCCTCCCACCAAGGTGGGTCCCAGCTAGCCGGGGGAGTATTCATTTTTTTGTGCGTAATAAGGAGGCACTTCCGGTGGGTCTGAGCTGACAGCGGGGGAACGTTTTTTTCGCGAAATACGGTGGCCCGTTAGGTGGGTCCCAGCAATCATGGGGCAAACGTTTTTTTTGCAAAATACGGTGGCCCGTCCAGTGGGTCCCTGCGGTCAGTTGGAGGAATCATTATTTTTCGCGTAATAAGGAGGCACTTACTTGCTGCGGCCGTGGATCCAGCTGAGACACTCCACGTATAGTATACTTCCGATGGAAGTCGTTCCTTGACCACGTTGACCTCGTCGCGTTCCGCTGCATGCGTGCGTCCATGGGCGTGGTGTGTCCCCACTGTCAGCCTCTCACGTACAGTCATCTTCCGATGATTCTCGGTTGTTGACCACGTTGACCACATCGTGCCGAGCGCACCTAGACTGGAACGACCCAGAGATGGGGAAGACGGGGCAGTGGAGTCGCAGATGGAGAGGAGTGGGAAACTTCACTGGTTCGGGTGCGCGGCAGCACAGCCGCGGTGCCGCCCACGGGAGACAGGAGCAAGAACAGAGGTTGAAGAAGGAGCATGGCTGTTGGATTAACATCCAACGGTCCAGCTGCTAGAATCATTTATTGATTAAGTTGACAAAGTCGTGCGTACACGTCCGCTTAATAGGCCCACAGGCCAGTCACCAAATCTGACGGGTCCCAGCTGTCAACGGGATGAATAATTTTTTCGCAAAACAAGGAGGCACTTCCTTCCGTGTGAAGATACAGCCGGTGGGTCTCAGCTGTCAGGTGGAGGAAACATTTTTTTTCAGCTTAATAAGGAGGAACTTTCCTTGCGTGCGACCATGGACCTCGTGGGTCCCAGCCGTCAGGCTCTCCACGTATAGTCCTCTTCCGATGACTCTCGTTTGTTGACCACGCCGCACCGAACGCAGTGAGGCGGTGGACGACGGCGAGGCCCCGGACAGGAACGACTCGGAGATGGGAAAACGCGGCAGTGGAGTCACAGATTGAGAGGAGGAGAAGGGTTATAACTGGTTCTGTTGCGGCGTGGGGCTGTAGTCTGTGGAGAATAACATGAGGTGTCGAGGGGTGCAGGGATAGCCTGGCCGGCGGTGGGGTAGCGCTTCGCAGCGATGCGTGCTAAGCAGAGCCCCTAGCCGGTGGAGGCCGGACCAGGCGGTCCCGGCGACGCTGGAGGAAGAAGACGAGAGATTGAAGGTGCATGCCGGCCGTTGGATATAAATCCAATGGCTGTGGATGACACAATCATTTGTTGACCAAGTTGACAACGCCCTGCGTAGGCTTCGACCTATTGGCCCACATGTCAGCCTGCAAAAATGTGGCATATGTTTAACCCATGTTTTCTAGAATGTACAGTCCATTTGCTGGGCTGGGTGAACAAATAATTTCGCGTCAATCAGGCCCATTTATATTTTCTAAGAAAACCCAGCCCATTTGCACTTCCTTGAAATACACGTATTAGGTGGGCTCGTTATATATATAATGTTATGTTAGAAGGAGCAATTAATATCAAAGAATAAATCGGAGAGGCACATTATATATATATATAATTAAGAAATTAGCGAGTTATTTCTCAAAATAAAAATGAGCGCGTTATTATTAAATTGGTCCTTAAAATATTCGCAAGCTTTTGTACGCAATCACCAGGATTTTCCTTGCGTGTGAGTCAAAAACAACCAGGATTTTCCTTGCCAACTTCCGGTAAACATTTACTTTTATAAGTTAATAACACGTTGGTTGTTTTTATAATGTATATATAAGTCTCTATAAAACATACGATAATAGTAATAATATAAATATATATAATGTGGTTAGAAGGGAAAACATAAATTGGACACAGCATTACTTTTATAAGAGACCTGCGTTTTATACCCCACAGTAGGCATACTAACAAGTTCACACACAAATACAACAGAAAAGGTAAACATTCATATCAAACTCTGGTTCACAGGACACGTTCATATTCATAGCCAACATTCACTATCAACAACTCAAAAGATTCATATATACACAAGCTCAGCATATCTATGCATCCAAATGATTGATAGATCACACGACAATATTCATACATAATTCACAAAAAGATTCAGATATACACATGTTCAGTATGTTTATGCATCCAAATGATTGAGATCACAGCCAATATGATCCATGGACGAACTTTAATTACCTAGGGTACAGACTGGTAAATGGTGTTCAATCGGAGGTACTTCTTGCTAAAATTAGTTCTTGTACGAGTAAACTTTCGAGTACATAAGAGGCAACACAGACAATCTAAACTTTGCTTGTAGGTTTATCCTCAAATAGTGGCCTCGTGCCGAGGGAGGTTTGAGCAACTTGGCCACTACTTTCATCCAACTAGTTTACTGGCTCATCTTGGTCTTGTATCTCGCCAAAATTCTACATTGCAGACGAGAAAGGAGGCGGTTGAGAAAATGAACAACCCAATTTTTTTGTGCAGTTCAACTAAAATGGAGCATCCTTGGCGTGCAGACTGATTAAGTGCCAGATGAATATACGCGTCAACCAACTTGTCTGGAATCTTTAGACTCCATGCCATATAGTTCGCTACCATATGTGCCGATAACCAAAAGGCACAAGTTGGGACCAAAGACTGGACTGCGTTTTTCTGGGCTATGCACCAAGCAATATTTTTGGTGTTCACTCTCCTAATACTTGGAGTTTGACAATTGGTTGACGCCGGTTGATACTCGAATGAATATAGGCACTTCTTGTCAACATCGATGCTTGTCTGAGTGAACTTTGGAGTACATAGCAGCAGCATAAGTACCTCTCCATCTGATCATTTTGTGCAGTTCTACTGAAATCACCCGATGTAATGATTTGCCTGCGAGTTCAGGCTCCAAATTACTCCTTTATGAAATCGGCAAACAGTAGCGCAATACCAAATTACCAATACATATGACAGGCACAATAATCAGGATAAAGACCAGTACCAACCTGTGTGAGGTAGCATATCAATTACAATTTCCTTTGACTGGAAGCCGAGATAAGCCAAGCGACTGACAGCAAAGGAAGAAAGCAAGCGGAGATTAGCGACTGACAGGAAAGGACGAAAGTTGTCGAGGCAATGAAGCACCCAAAGTTTTTGTGCAGTTCCACCAAAATCGAGCATCCCTGTTGGCACATATATTGAGAGAGTGAGATTACTGTAATAGTGGGACTAGTTGATGAAACATACACTAACAAATAGAAGCACCCTCATTATCTTAATGGGTAAAGTTAGCAACATAGTAGTCTTGCTTAAAGAGAGGTATTAGTTTATTTAATCAGTGCCAATTAGCTCAACTCAACACTCAAAGCATTGCCATTTATCATAGGTTGCAAAACTTTAACGTGCAAAGATAAAGGAGTTTCTCATGACAGTAGCACGATACAAATAGAGATGACAGCAAACTAATATGGATGAAGGCCTTAGGCCCGTACCAACCTGAGAAAAAAAGCTTATTCATGTAGTCCCATAAGCGATGATAAAGCACTCACTGGAATCACACAATAGTATATATTTTTGTGCACTTCAAATGTATGGTTGAAATCACTCTTGTTTACCAGTGCTGAGATTATATCGAAAGATTATCAAGAACTTCCAGCAGAGTTAAAGCACTGGCTGGGATACAGTTCATTGTATTGTCTTGTGTAGTTCCACTAAATTGTATGATTGGCACAACATGATCCATGTTTGCACAAGTAGGAACAAGGTGAAACCTTCATTAGCTTAGTGGGAAAGGATAGGAAGACATTAGCATATTACTCAAACAGTAGCATCAAATTCATGATGGACAATACGCAAAACATTGCCTCATTGAACCAATGGCAATAAATTGACATGCAAAACAATAGCACTATTATGTCATGACACTAATAATATTCCCTCCCTGCTCCACCACATGATTCACCTCCATAGACAAACATACACACGTACATGATTCATCATAGGGTCCTACTAAAGATTTGTTTAACTCCAACAGGAAAATTAGGCAGTAATAAATTAGTGGTACTTAAGCACTCCTAATTAATTAAGTGAGACAGCAGAAGTGGAAGGGTTCCCTAGAGGATCGTCTCACATGTAAGGTAGTCATTGCCGGAGCCCTTGAATGGCCTCGACTGAGGCCTCTGGCTTCAGCAAGATCGCCTTGGCACTGTTTATTCTTCTTCTTCCTCCTCTTCATGCTCTGTTTCTCTTTCTCCTCACCAGTTGGTGAAACCAAGTACATGATTGGCCTTCTAATTCAGAATTGGTTTTGTCAGTGAGGGAGTACAAGTGTACTAGTAAAAAACAACATTATTTTCTCATGGCAGTCAGAAAATAGAGATGAACACATGCATTAAATATCATTCTTACCTAAAGGAAGGTTATGGCACCAATATGGATGATGAGGATTGGAACACAGATCTCCCTTTGTGCAGTTCCACCAAAATGAACCAACTGCCCCATTCTGACATTCCAGTTAAACAGCACAAAAGTCACTTCTTTTAAGAAGAGTTTTGTGCAGTGCACCAAAAGGTCACAACAGTAACTAGGTGAATTGGATATCCCTGTTTGCACAAAAAGGCACAGAGGAAAACGTCAGAGTCTCAAACAATTACTGGCAAAAACATTTGGCTAAACTTGTCATGGCTTATAACAGTGGCATGGCTTCATTTTTACCAGGGACATTAGATTAAGAACAGCTAAGGCTGCGTTCGGTTCACAGGTTTGGTGCAGGATTTTTGTAGGAACACAATTCCTACGGTATTCTTTCCCTTCCAACCGTTCGGAACATGGGAAAGGTGAATAGTGTTTCATAGGAAAGCTGGTCTGGTAGTACTGATTCCATAGGATTAGAAACATCCACGCGCTGCTCATTTTTTGGGCGGAAGCCCGAGGCAGGCGCTCACTGCCATGCGTTAGACAGGTTGATGTGTTGTGTTACCGGAATAAAAAAATCAACCTATGTGTGGTACGTGAGGTGAGGACAAGAGTAGTCACTATGCAGCTGAATAAACAAATAGCATCTCATACTGCCAAGCATGCTACTCTAAAAAAACAAATCTGTACATTTCGTAGTCCATCCAAACACATTCTCTTGAGAGTTTCCTCCGGTTCGCTGTTCCATAGTTTTATACCTACATTCCTTTCCTATTCCTCTATTTTCATCAAGACCTATGTTTTCTGCCCCTTTATTCCGAACGGAGCCTAAATATTTGGTATAAGGGCATGGGACAGTGGGTGCACCAGCAGTCCAGCACCATGTACGTAAACAGGGGCATAAAGTGGTGATTCATAGTTTGTTGCCCCGAGAAACAAACATCTAAGAAACATATCTGGGTTGGTCCCATTTTTGTTCACTCTAGCCACCTACTCCTATGTGTGGATAGCAAATCTAGTCCTGGTCATACCACTGTGTACAGCGTTACCCCTATATTTCCCTTTTCGACCAAGAGACCGGTTGGATGACCAATCTGTACTACTTTCACTCCCTTTCCTTCCTGTTTGTACCAAGTCCGATGTACTCCCTCCGTTCGGAATTACTTGTCGCAGAAATGGATGTATCTAGATGTATTTTAGTTCTAGATACATCCATTTCTGAGACAAGTAATTCTGAACGGAGGGAGTACATACTAAATTCCCCCACCCCCACTTTATTTCTTGTTTGAACCAAGTACTCCCTCCGTCCGGAATTACTTGTCATCAAAATGGATGTGTCTAGAACTAAAATACATCTAGATACATCCATTTCAATGACAAGTATTTTCGGACGGAGGGAGTACAAGATTCGACTCCATGAAGTAGCTTTACCTCTAACAATAGAAGAAAAAAAATATGTGACGTTGGACCATCCGATCGAGAGGGGCTGAAAGGTAGAAAATGATGCACATGCAGCGACGTAGTGAGCTGGGGAAGTAGAGCTAAGGCGGTTACGAATGAAGATATACCTGAAGGTCGTCGGGATGTGGATAGGTGGGCGGCGGGAGGCCGGATCCGCCCACAGGCAACAACGAAGGGATCGGAGGACCTCCCACGTCGGCGCTCGGCCAGAGATAACGGTGCGACCGGCAGTGGGTCTCCTCCCTCGCTGTCGACGATGGCCTAAACGCTGCCCCTCCTCCCCTTCACCGGCGGAGGGGGATACGTCCGGATTTGTAACCAGCGGTGAGGATAGAAAGCCAGTGTTTTTTGAAGGGAGAAAGACAGTGTCACTACCCCTATCTTGTTTAGATCTGGAGAGGATGAGAGTGTGTGAATAGAGAAACCCTTGCAAGCAAGCGCGGAGGCTCCGGCCTATATATACGTAGTGGGGTAGTTTTCCTTTTTCACTCCATCAAAACAATCGTTTAAAATTGTGTACTACTACATGCCAGGTCGCGGTTTTTTTAGTTGTTGATTGTTTTTTGAGATAGCTACCCACTTGTTCCAAGTGGTGTTACGGTGTGCCAGGTCGCACTTTGTATCGTTCAAGTCTGGTACTACAAGTCCCTCCATTAAATGAACAACCAACCCCTCGTAAAAATTGTGAACAAGCCCACGGCTAAAATTAGCGGAAACGTGGGTTGCCCCAACATGCATTATTATTTATATTTTCTACTCCCTCCATTTCTAAATATAAGTCTTTTTTATAAGCCACACCTAAGACAAGAATTTTTTTATTAGCAGTGAACCCCACATGTCATAGACACAAAAATTGTGGCAAGATTCCCTTAGGCAAGCCAAAGTGTGTCTAACAATTTGAGCAACTCAGGTTAGGCAAGTGTGGCAAGTGTGGGAAAAATAATGTGGCAACATAAGACAAACATAGTCACAATCCAAACAGCCCCGTAATTTTTTGTGACATGCATGAAAATTTGGTTAGTTAAATTTATAGTCAAAATTTGGCAAGGTGCATCAAATCAACACATGCAAGTATCAAAAGGAAAGTCACGGCATGCATGCATGCGTTGTACTCCCTCCGTTTCCAAATATAAGTATTTTTAGAGACTGCAATAAGTGACTACATACGAAGCAGAATATGTCTACTCCTACATACGAAGTAGCCCATTTTAAATGTGTAAAAAGACTTATATCGAGTGCAGTGCTTTGATGTGTCGCGTCAACTCGTACAAGACCGAGAAAGTTGATTACTACAACGCCCTCTCCCTCGCGGACTGAGCTCCGGTGCCTTAACTGCACCTGCCTTTGGCTGCATGACAGGAGGGCCAACCACCTGTTGGGCCCACCTGTCATAGACGCAAAGGCAGGAGTAGTAAGTAGAAGCTTTCGCTACACGCTATACCTCCCGCACGAGGTGGACGGACATGCAGCAGTGGATTTGATACTGTAGAAGTAGGAGTAACATCATTGTTCGTCTTCTCGAAGAGGCAAAGAGCCAAGCGCAACCCGAACGTGGCAGTTGCGAACACTCGCGTGGTGCGGTTCCTTGGAGTACTAGCCAGACTCTTGCATGAGACAAAATTGCTATTGTTTAACAATTAAACTCCATTGTCCATTGGTTGATACTCATTCTGCATAGGTCCACGTGCTTAGCACCATTTCCTCCTGGGGTCACCAATGTTTATTTGCTAATTAATAGCATTGCATGCAATGAACTAGCCATTGCAAGTCATTAAAAGCATGCACACCTCTCATCTCTTATTGGTTGATATGTCAAGAAACAAGAAACAAGGTAGAAGTTAATGCACCGCGCCTAAGTGTTTTGGGACTATTTGGTTTTCGTAAGATGACTTACACACCTAGACGGAGGGAGTAGTATAGCCCTGTAAACCGGAAAGGAGTATTTGCCTTTCTAGAGATTTCAACAAGTGACTAGACTACACCGTGTGCAGTACTCCCTCCCTTCCGGTTTATAGGGCTCAAATCTCAAATCTCATGAACCAAGGCATTTTGCGATTGGAGGAATGTATCTCGTACTTTACAAAACTACCCTAATTAAACTCATGCATTAATTTTGTTTGATAGTGAATCATGCGAACCCTCTCCGAGTTATGGAAACAGATGTATCCTCACCAGCTTTTGATGTAATATATGGCATGCTTAGATGTAAGTTTGAACTGTTTATCATATCAGCAGGGCTTGTTTGATGATTCTTGGTGTTAGTAGGCTAGCTACTGTGCGAGCTATAGTACTTGCAAAACACTCACCGAAGAGAAATGTTGGGGCTGATGAGCTCGTGGTACGCTTATACTTATCCCTCGTTGATCGACCAATAGCCCTAGCTCCTAAAATTGTAGGCTTAGCGATCGATCAGACAATAGTCGACATACATTCATGCCTCATTTGGTTCATAGGGTAGGAAGATCGTAGCAAAAGTACAGAGAACATGCAACACAAAATCATAGCAGTGCAGAGACGTACTCCCTCCGTTCCAAAATAGATGACCTAGGCGGGCTAGTTTGGCCTAGTGGGTTTCTGTGATATGACGTGGTACAGTGCCGTCCAGTCTTCGCGTGTGGTAGCAGCATTGCGGGTACAGTAAGTTTTCTTGAAGAAGCGGAATTCAACGAAGTCATGATGGTTCCTTCGTCCGAACAACTTACAGTGGGAAAGGTTGGGCCTGCGATACGACCGGGGTAGACCAGGATAATTTTGTGCATGGCAGGTGGACCAGGATGGTCGACTTCCCACATGTCGGCGAATGAAAGTATTCTTTCCGATATAGAGGACGAGCAACGAGTATTCATTGTTTATTTTTGATGAAAGCTATTGTCTCCACTGTTACGACGGAGGAGTGTGAAACACGGCAGCCCAGTGAACTTGGCATGTGCACCACTCCCTCCTTCGTCATGAAATGCCCAGGTTACAGCTTTTTCTCACTTTCTCTCTATCTATTTCCTCTCAAATGTTTTTTACCTTTCTTTTTTTAAGACACAATTGTTTTTATGCCTTTTTTAGAATTATTATTTTTATACCTAGGAGCACGTGTAGAGACGGGTTCTTGCAGAGCCCACTCCTTGACTTTATCAATGCCTCTCTCTCCTCCACATAAGGAGTACTACTAGCTATGCATGCATGCGGCAGGCAGCTGGCGTCTTGAGGGGCCAGGGCGGTGAGAGCAGGCTCCGGAAGCGGTCCGGACTCCAGCATGACCCACCTCACATTATCACCATATGTTTCTTGGAGTCCATGCGCGGCGGGCGGGCGATCTCTTCTCCCTCCCCGTTTCTCTCTACACAGCCGACGCCCGCTGAGCGATTAGATTTCGGCTATCGACGGTTTATTCAATTACGGTCCCACATGTCAGTGAAATTTCAAGACAACGCGTGTCCCCTCTGGTGAGCGGCGTGCGAGCCGGACTGTCGGCGTTGCGACGCGTACGAGTCATAAGTGTGCCGCCTTTTCCTTTAGAACTTGCGAAGCGTAACATTTTCGCGCGATCAATCGATAGAAATCCAGAACAAAATGACGAGGGCGGTGCTTTCCCGCTCGTTAGGCGGGCTAGTTCGAGTGATATGACGTGCTACACTGCCGTCCACTTGCTCCATTTTTATGTAAGCAGGAGTTTACACTCTTACGCGGGAGGAGTGCGAAACACCGCGGATCTGATTTTGATCGAGGGATAACTGTTCCCTGCCAAATAACCGGACGAAATTCGTGCAAACAAAGCAAATTTCAAATTAACCGGATGAAATTCATTACATTTCAAAAACTTTTCCTACAAACTGGACGAAATTCATTACATAGTTCGCACAAACCGTACTAAAACCTACTGTAAACCTAATCTAAACGATCGCCGGCGCCCGACCACCAATTCCGGCCATGAACCCGAGAAAGCCGGCCATTGCCTTTGCCTCCTCCTCATCCGCCTCGATAACCTCCTCCTCCAGAGTGGCGGCGACCTACCATGTACTACTCTTCCTCGCTTCCGGCTGCGCCCGCGCACGCGCGCCGGCTTCGTGTTCGTGGCGGCGGAGGGCGGCCGGGGGGTGCCGGCGATCTCCTTCGTTTGCTCCTGCGACAGTACGTCGAAGAGAGCTTTGGAGCGCGCCCGGAGCGGAGCCGCCGATGTCCGTCATCTGCTCCTACGACAGTACGTCCAAGAGAGCTTCGGAGCGCCATGAGGCCATGGTTGAAGTGGTGCCGACAGAAGGAAGGGACCGGAGGAGAATAAGTGTGGGTCTTTGGCTATGGCTGGGAGCTGGGGCTCAAGTTAATATAGCGGGCGAATGGCAATGAGCCGCGGCAGACGGATGGACAACTGGCGCCGGAGTAGGTTCGTCGGGCGTGAATGCGGACGCTGCTTCGGTGACTTAACTGCAGATGCGTTTGGGTTACTGACATGTGGGCCCAACGGGCATCTGGCCCGCATGTCAGTGACACACCAATTGCACCTGTAGTTAAGTCCGGTGAATGCGGCATTGACATTCTAGAGAGACGGTGACCGTTTCAGGCGGGAAGCGCGCGCTAGCGATGGAAGGGGTTTCGGTGTGCAGTGGCACTAAGATCGGTCGCTCACGATAGTACATACTCCGTACCATACTACCATAGTACCCTCTCTAGCTTAGGCTGTTTTATAGATTGTCGTTGTGATGGACGATATACATGAGCAAGGCGGTCCGAGTATGACCATTGGTGTTGAGCCAGGTGAATACATGCTCGGCGTCCGCGTAGGCCTCCATCAAACGTCTAAACAGTAATGTCAGGCACCGCCGGGGCGCGCAGGTGATGGGCTCGCCGTTTGCGTTGCGCCATGAGCAGGACTTTGATTTAGAGGGCGACGTGCATGCATTAGCATGCTTTGACAGCGTGAGTGTGAGTGTCTGACGCGAAGTATTTCATTTTCATTTGGCCGACGAGGGTGCGTTGCAGCGACGAGTCCGTGGTTTGATTCCCCACATACGCATAATTTTGGTTTTTACAGTATTTCTTTCTCCATTGACAGGTAGGCCTGCGTAGATAGATAAAGAACACGAGCTGATGAGGCGCATGCGGACTGTTTGACTGGTCAACTAGACAAATACGGAGCTATACGCTGAGCCATTGACCGTATAATCACCATATCTCGTATACAATGATCAAAGTGAGCTATCAAGACAAGTTCGATGACCGCCAATGCATTTTACTCGGTAATAAATGACCAGGATTGAAGGGGAATCCAAATTTGCTTCGTCTTCTGTCCTTGAGCTCTTGACAAACCAATGCACTATACGGTTGTCCGGCCACTCCACCCGAGAGCTCTCACCAAGCGTCATTCATGCCACCGCGCCGCACACTAACCGGTAACGCAGCGATGGCATCCCGCCGCGCCGAGTTCCTCGCCGCCCACGACCGCACACAAAATGGTAGGGAAGCGATGGCATCCCACCGTGCCGAGTTCATCGCCGCTCACGACCTCACAACTATGTGGGAGGAATTTGAAGATGCCAAGGCCGAATGGGCGGTAGAGCAAGAGGCGGCCAAAGTCGCACATAGGGAGCGGAAAAGTCAGAAAGCACTCAAGAAAAGAGAGGCCCGCCGCCGCAAGAAAGAAAAGGACGCACGCGCTGCTGCGGAGAGGTCGGCGGAGATCCAAGCACGATGGGGTGTCGCCGATAAAGCCGGGAAGGAGAACGACGGCGTCTGGCCAGCATGTGAGAAGTAGTAGTACTAGTAGTTAGTGTGTGTGTCTGTGTCTGAGTACGAGCATGTACCAATACTACTAGTTACTACTGTAGTTTTTAGAGCAAATCACCAGTACATTAGCCTAGACTAAATGGAAAAATTCCTATCCTAAGCATCAAATGGCATCTCTTTCTCTATAGGAATTGAGATGCATGTCATCTCACTTCCTATGATTTTCATATTCCTATCCTATGAACGAAAGGAGGCCTCTGTTGGAGTAACTACTGTAGCTAGCAGTACTGCTGGTACAGTAGTTTTCTTCAAGAAGCGGAATTCAACAAAGTCATGATGGTTCCTTCGTCCGAGCAACTTCAAAGTGGGAAGTGGGCCTGTGATTTGACGGCTCATTAGTCATTGTTACTGCGGCGCGACTACCTGGGTGACTCTCCCTTGGAGTTCTGCATGCATGGCAAGTGGACCACGATGGTCGACGTCCCACATGTTGGCGAAGGGAAGTATTCTTTCCGATATCGAGGAGCAAGGAAACCGCGTGGTATAGTATCACTGCTGATTGGTTTGCAAAAAAATAGTATCACTGCCGATTTATAATTATTTTTTATTTCTGATGAATGCTAGTGTTTCAACTCTTACGACGAAGGGTGCCAAACACGGCATGTGCTGGATGTCCCACACGTCAGCGAAAGGAGTGGGACATGAACAGCGTGGTAGAGCCCAGCGTAAAAAAACAGCGTGGTAGAGCGTCTCCACTTCTTCCACTTCTAGGTCGGAGACCACACGTAGTAGTACTTAGTGGTATGAACGATACAAAGTGCGACCTGCAGAGAAAGACACGTCTAGTTGGAAGGTCTCGGGGCATACACGTAAACAAATATAAAAGTTAATATGTGCCTCCAACTAATATAGTAGTAGTAGAGTACTTAGGCACGTACTCCATAACATCACCGTGCATTGCACGGACAACATTTAGTGGTAGTACGTAGTAAGAGACAAATGCCGCCCAAGAGTTCCCTTCTCGACCTACTTTTGGGTGTTTGGTAGAGTGTATGGAGGGTGCATGAGTCCACACTAGTTTAGCACAAATACACTAGAAGCATGCATGAAGAGAGCATGCACGAAGAGGGGTGTTGAGTTGAGCATGCATGAAGAGGGAACAACTATGCTGAGACGAGAACGCAACCAAACACACCCTATATGCCACACATGTTCATACCATTTGTGACTTTCTACTTCACTTACTGCGCTACATTACTCAGGTTCGTACGTCCACTCCTGGGTACATGTCCGTCTCGTAGTTCCAGTCCCACGTGTTCTTCATATAGATGGAACGATCCTTGCATAACACGTGCACCTTGATGCTAGATGTCTCGCGTGTTGGCAAAAGGATGAACAAAGCTCACGTAAAAAAAATAGAGTGGAAGAACATAGATTCCGGACGACCGAGAAGGAGCAAAGAACCTCGTGGTGGAGCATCTGCACTCATAATATTTAATATTATTCAGCGATATAAAATTAACCAATCATCTCCATAGTGGACTAGAAGAGTACGAAACACGGCAGCCTAGTGTAGTTACATCATACTAGTACATGGCTAACCCATGCTATCACCATATTTCTTGGCTTCCGTGCGACACCTATCTCTAGTAATCCAGCAGCCTGTATCGCTTCTCCCTCCTCGTCTCTATCAAAGTGCGGCGGGCTGGCGTTTCTGCCGTCTATTGAGGTCGGTTAACTATCACATGTTAGCAACATGCCAAGAGCATTCTAAAAAAAATTCCTTTCATGTTCCGTTTTCAAAAACAAAAAAAATCCTTTCACGTACGAATTTGCCTGTATGCTTTGAGCAACTTGCATGTCCTATACTGCTCCTGTTTGATACTCTAACTTAGCTAGAGGTTAGACTAACTCATGACTAACCCTGAACTAACTGTAGCCAAAGAGGTGTTTGGGTGACAGGGTTAGATTGACAATAAATGCACTTCATGGAGAGAGAAAAGTGATTTTTCAGTGGTCCCAATGAGAACTATCTCCAGTTAGCACCTCTTGGGTGGGATAGTTTTTTTGGTGGGTTCGGTGCAACTTGCTCCAATTTAAACCCTCATGCTTGGATACTTTAGGGCTATTTGAGCCCCAACTATCTCAAACTAACTCTAACCCATGGATCCAAACAGGGCCTATCGCTAGTCTCGACGCGGAGCAGTCGCGTGCACCGGGAAGCGGCGCTCTCTCGGCCATCGCGCCACTTCAAAGCCGACGCCAGTGAGAGGTCGCCTCCGCTCTAGCCGGGCATTAATGCGGCACTAACGCTCCAGGGCGACGCTGACCGTTTCACGCGGGAAGCGCGCGCTGGCAAGGGAGTATAGGTTTTGAACCGTTTCAGGTGTAGTACTGGTAGTTTGCAAAACTACTCAATTATTGCACTCAGTTTCCTAAGAAATTGTGGTAAAAAACGTTACTCCACAGCCCGCTTCCCTTCTCCTTCCTCTTCCACCGTCCGCGCACGTCCGCGGGAAGCGACCGGCCAACCCTTATATAGGAGTGCTAGCACAAAAAGATGCATGCATGACCACTAAAATTTCCATATTAAAGCGCCGCTCCGGCGGGAGTATGGTGTATGTTGTTACCTTTGGCTGGCCCATGGCTACCGGGTGACGGCGACCAGAGAAGAGGCGGCGGGAGGGGAATGAATGCAGCTACTGTTTGGGTTCGCCTTCCGGCTTAAATAAATGCGCAGCATCACGTGTACCCGCGGGTGCACAAATTGTAACATACGTGTCTGCTTAAGTGGGCGTCACGTAACTGGTGTGTGTGAGAGAGAGAGATTCTGTGAGACAGAGTGCGTGTGTGCGACTCTACTCTTCGGACATGTACTCAACCTTTTGCATCGGGATATAAGTATAATGGTATTTACTTTAGCTAGTGATTTACGTGGCCATGTTAAGGTGGTTGTGTCAAAAAAATGTCACTTCCTGCTCGTGATTTGCGTTATATAATTACAAGCAAGATTCTCGTGCATTGCACGGAACATCAATATGCATTTTGTTACAGAACACCTGTTGTGATTGACCCATGCAGGAGTAATCCCATGTGTAAAAACTAATGATATCTCGAGAATTTTATCGGAAAACTGGTATCTCGAGAATGTCATCGAAAAAATGAAAGATGAGAGATAAGGCGAGGAGGAGTGGAGCGTGGTGGTGACTGGTGGTCGGAATGGGCGGAGGCATGGGGATGGACGGCGCCGGCAGGCCGCAGCGGCCACCATGCATGCTAGATTGTTCCAGAGACTTATTCCTTTTTTAATTGCTGAGCAATGAGGTTGCGGGAGATAATGAGGTGGAGAGAGGTGCGGGTATCTTTTGTAAAATTATCATAGTTTGCTTTTTATCCTCAGATATAGATCATACGGTCTGTATTACAAGATGGCAGGCACACCATCACCGCCAACTCGTTTTTTTGTAAGGGTACAGATGATAAGTTTGCTGACTACTAAAGTAAAGTGGAATTTGTCCATGTTATGCAAGTAAATAAAGGTGATTGTTTATCATACGGGTAAGGTTGGATGAAGGGTGGTAGGAACAAATGCTCCGCCTAGAGAGACGATGAACGCGTATAGGTCCAGAGAGATAGTCCTATATAAGCATGAGTGATAGCTATATGAGACGAATATCTGGATTAAAGGGGATTCAAATATTTAAACTGGAGATCACGACATCGATAATATCATAACGCAAATTGGTGTATCAAACATGCATATTCATTTGAATTTGGGCACACGTGTAATGTTATATAGTTTATCAATATTGGTGATCCATAGATTCGTCAATTACAAACAATGCATGGTTTATATGCAATTAATGTCTAAACGGGATTACACTATATGTTGCGTGTGTGAAACACATTATACATGTTTGAGAAGTAAAAAAAACCGCATGAAACACACATTAATTGGAGACAGTTAGCGAGGAATGCATACATTGGATTTCAACATAAAGTGGTTTCAAATATTTGAAAATCCAAATTGATGGATACAACCTTATGAATCCGAGATCATGCCATTTGTAAACCATATTTATGTATAAATGGTGTTGTGCTTTTGAAAGTATATATAAAAAATGATGTATATAGAATGTAATTCCAATTGAAAATGGATCCCGCCCGGAAAAAAATAGAATACAAACGGGATTCGAATTGAGTTGGTACGGTAAACGTGCACTCTGCAAAATTTGAACGAAGCGGGGAAAGTCGGAGTAACCGCCCGAAACCAAAATCTGCGAGATGGAAATCACTACTGCCTATCCCTGCCACGCAAAGCCTATCTGCTGGATTTCTATAGGTTTCGATAGGGGTAGGTTTGTAATTTCACCCAAACGTGACGTAACCGCCTCTCACCCGGATTCATACACGGTGGGCGCCAAAACACAGTGTGTCCTCGGCCGAAATCGACTCCCTCCCCGATTCATATTCATACACGGTGGGCGCCAAAAACAAACACTCGTCGGCAAATATTCGGTGTATGCGAGATTACCGTCCTATCCCCAACCGACTAATGTTGCTGTGATGTAGTAGAAATTTGTAACGGGGGCTAAGTTTGTAAATTTCCTCGCATTTGAGACAAGCGTGCCCTGAATACATGGTTCCCCCTTCCTCTCTACCTCCCTTTTCCCCATTCGTACTCCGTGGGCGCCAAAACACCCTCTCCACCCCACCCTCCTCCGTCTGCCGCCGTCCGCCACCCCATCCACCGCCGTCCCCCTCCACCATGCCGGAGCTGATACCCCAACACCGCCGTCCATTACAAGAGATCGACCTCTCTCATCCACGTCTTCGGACCGGGATCCTTGCATCCCGTCCTCTCGCTTCATCCCCACCGTCGTCCACCTTGCCGGCGCCGCTCCTACGACCGTCTCGTCCACCGCGCCCCGCCGCCACCGTCTACCCTCCTAGATCTGCTTCCACGCCGCTGACAGCCATCGCTACCGCAGCACCGTCAAATTCTCAGCAGATGCGTACACGGCGCCGCACCAGAGGCGGTACTCTTTCGTATCTGCTCAACTTATTTATCGCAACAAGAAAATAGATCGCCACTGCTTTACTCTAATTTCTTGTCTTGGTTGTGAAGTTGCCTTTGTCCGGTTTGCACCTTCAGATCCGCCATGGCACGCTCAACACTATACTCCCAATGATTATGGTTTTCCCCTTTTATATTCCACACTAGTTAAATCACAGTAGACTAAATTTCAAAATTGGGTCAGTCGATTTTTCAGAGCTCGCCGGAGTTCGCCGGTGCGAACGATGGGGCTCGGGTGGTTGTGGGGCCTCGCCGAATGAAGAATACTCGACACAGGTGCGGGTTGGGGCGGGGTGGGGGTGGGCGTAGCGGAGGAACACAGGCGGCGGGGGCCGGTGGTCCGGCCGGCAGCGCGTGCGGTGTTCTGTATGGGAAGAATCAGAGACGAGGAAGAAGACGGGTTAGGAGACGTAGGATCTTCATCCAACCGCCTGAAATGGTCGAGAGACAGCTGGGAGTTGCATTCTTAATGCGCTCTGGTTCATCATGTGTGGGCACTGCGCAACCAACATTTTATTATCCAAAATCTGCTTGCTCTTCTTTACCATGTTCCTCTTCCATTCTTCTTTAATATGTACTCTCTCCGTTCCTAAATACAAGTCTTTGTATAGATTCCACCATGGACTACATATGGAGCAAAATGAGTGAATCTACACTCTAAAATGTATCTGGATACATCTGTATGTGATCCATAGTGGAAATCTCTACCAAGACTTATATTTGGGAACGGAGGGAGTATGATAGTGGTACAGTATGTTCCTTGTACTGAAGATGAGCAGGGACTTTTGCAGTGTAGAGGTCTATACGGTCGGTTGTGATGGACACTTTGAGCATCTTTGATTCGTAGGATCTTGTAAACATAGGAATAGGATTTGTAGTCACCTGCCCACTTGAATCCTATAAGAATAGCAAGGAAATGCGGGGAGCTGTGTCGCCTTTGAGAGTAACACTGTTATTAACAGTACCGCACCTTCACTTGAAGAGAGCTGGTATCCGAAGCCTTTCTAGCCGTACCGGCAATACTAGCACATATATTCCAGCAAGTTCCACTTTGCTGATTTTACTCTGATGCCTACGGTTTTCCCCATTATATCTACACTATGATCTGTGTAGCTGCTTTCTGTCGCACTAGCAGCAGTCCACTCTTGAAGCTAAACACTGCAATGACTTACAAAATTGGCACCAAGGCATTGAGTGCCATTCTGGATGCAATGAAACTCATACGCTCCCCACCTGTTGATTCTTGTTCAGAATATGATCCTAATGACTCTTGTTCAAAATTGCCACATATAGAGAGACATCATTGAATTGCATTTCTTTGGGCGCTATGATTCATCATGAGTGGGCAACCAACATTGTATGCAATGAAGCGGAACCTCAAGAATATGCTTCCTCTTCTGTTCTTTAACATGTTCCTCTTTGTTTATTCTGTATTTAGTACGTACAGTATGTTCCTTGTCAGGAAGGGGCGCAGGGACATCTGCAGTCAACAGCTGATAGAGCTGGCCTGTACATGATCGATAGGCTTTCAATTACTAGTGACAATACAACACCGTATTTTCAAGCCAGTTCCACTTTCCCAATTTATATATCGTGGTTATGGTGTACCCCTGTTATGTACACTATGATCTGCCTAGTTGTTGTGTGCTCTTGTTATCATGGTTTGGCAATAAACTCTCTATATAGTATATTATGAACCTATCATATGCCAGCTATCCTTACTTCTGGAGCCTATTTTTGTGTGTACTTGTGCCAGATTATATAAATGCACGCACCATATTACAGCACACATGAGCTCTCTCATCAGAATCCAGTGATAGCACACAAATGTTTACAGGGGCGCCCCTATATTAGAATATCATCTGCATTACAAAGATAATCTCACAACTATTTATGTTTTCATGGTTCTCAGATATTATACGCAATTACAGTGAATATCAGAATCCGCGCATCAGAAGAATATTGTGGAACACTGCAATGACTTACAAAATTAGCACCAAGGCATTGAGTGCCATTCTGGAAGCAATGAAACTCATACGCTCCCCACCTGTTGATTCTTGTTCAGAATATCATCCTAATGACTATTCTAACCTCGAGGAGTCAAAGGCAGATGGCCTGTCCTGTTCACCCATCAAGGTGCCTGTTCTAATTTGGCAAGGTTTTATTGATTGCGTGTATCTTGCATATGTTGTCTTGCATTTCTTCTACTTTGTTGCACCGCCATCTGCTTAGTTTACTCATCATATAACTCGAGATGCCATGCCCATCCATTATCAATACATATTCCATCTGTCATCATACCATGTTTTTCCACTCAAATGTTGTTCTTGTGCATCAGACATCAAAAAGGAAGAGGGTGATTGCCGAACCTGAAGGAGCACCAGCAAAGTCCTTGAAAAACGTGGTGGTGCCAGAGAAATCAGACAGCGCCCCACTTATATTGGTTGTACAACCAGTGACACTAAACGTAGGACCGACTCCAGCAGACTGTACCCATACTTCACTTGCCACACCACTAGCCCCACCACACAGGACCTGCACTCCAGCAAAAGGTATACCGATTTCATTTGTCATAGCACCAGCTGTACCACAGAAAAATCCCACTCCAGCAAAAAGTACAGCAAGCCCACCGGCCGAAGACCTATCCCAACTGCAGAGACAGCCAATTCCTGCAGATTGGAACCCCATTCCATTTATTCCCAGTTTAAAAGACAATGCTTTCAATGTTGTTAGGGACTACGTGCATATATTCCCATCATGGGAAGATTATAGCGAAGACAAACACCATTTTCACATCTTCCTGTCCAACTTACGTGTAAGTGCTATTATTCATGGTTATTATTTTCCTGTTTTCTGCTGATCGAACACATTAATGATTTACATTACATTGCTGTAACTAGGCGAGGGTCAATCTGGATAGTCATGACGAGCAAAGCTTGCTTGTGCTTTTCAAGGAAGCATTGCAGCAGTATCGGTGTTACCTGAGGAAATCACACTTTGATGACAAGTCTATAAACGAATTTCCGGTGAAGTCTCCTGTGCTAAATTTAGAAGACATTGAATGGAAAAACTTGTTATGCACTGGTCTCGTTCCCAGGATGAGGTACTGTCTATGAAATCAAATGACAATTTGAACTTCTACTTTTCCGCATGTGCCTTACGGATCTTTTTTGCAGGAAATCTGCTCGAAGAAGAATTCCGGTTTGAAAAGAACGACAGGATATCACAAATATGCTGCCCGCTGCTTTGCTCTTGTTAGTACCCGTTGTCCTGTATCACTGTACTTGCATACATACCTTGTTCATTATGTGACAGCAGTATGCATGGTAGCTTGCTTATCAATTGTTCGCTCCAAATTATCTGATCTGTATGAATGGTTACATTAGTGTAGAATATATCCAATGCCAATGATTTTTTTAGCTCTGCATTGTTCTTGTAAGTACATGCTGTCCTTTAACAGTGTACTTATATTGACAGGTAGTTGTTCATGTACCATCACTCTGCAGCTTATTTTCCTTTGCCCTCCATTTTCTACACATCAGATCTATATTTACTCTTACCATAAGGTTGGTACTGAAGAAGTTTAGCTGTGCATTGCTCTTGGCTGTGCCTTTTGCCTGTATCGCTGCACATACATTTATAGCTACTTGGTTATGTAGCATCACTCTTCATATTATCTTAAATATTCTCCATTTTTTCGTATATTATCACATCTATATTTACTCTTAACAAAATGTAGAATAAAGGCAATGCTTATGAAGAAGATTCTGTGGTAAACTTCTTGAATTGCCCCCCCCCATCAGCATGGACAAGGGCTTTATAGAGCCTGTCTTCACCAGTAATGTAAGTTTGTCCTTCTCAAGCCTTCAAACTTTGTTGTGTATATTTGGTTAGGCATGACTGCAACAGCTGTTTATTTTTGGTGTTTGCATCAAATTGCATGTTTAAAGTTTATTATGTAGTTCATAAACAAAAGTTTGTCCTTCTCAATTTAAGTTTTCAGTTGTACAACCAAGTTCCTTCTTCATACCATGTAAATTAAACTATACAGAGCAAGTGATCTTCTTTTGCACTTCATGTATGCTTCTGTTCTTCATCCGTAATCCAGTGGTGTGGTGAACCTACCCACTACAACACAATGTCATATTCTGCAATGTCTTAACTATGAAAAATGTCATATCATTCTACTATTATTTAAACCGTCTCTTTATTTGCCAATCTGAAATGGGATAAATTGACAGCACACTAACCATTGATACTTATGAGTTCTTGATCTGTAATCCAGTGGTGTCGTGAAGCTGCCAACTCCTTCACAATGTCATTTCCTGCCATGTCTTGACCTGAACAATACCATATTGTGTTAATGCAATTTTAAACTGTGTCACTTTATTCGTCAGTAAGAAATGTGAAGAATTGTCAGCACTGATACTTTTATGTGCAAAACCTGTCATCTGTCTGCTTGTTTATCTTTCAGAGTGAGGAAGATATAAGTGTTGAACAAGCGCAGTCTCATCATCTTGCTCAGGTGGTTGCGCTGCAGCTCGCCAGCAGGGCTAACCTTTCTTGAACTCGATTGAAGTGTTGTCGGTTTCGTATATTATTTTGTCGGCGTGTTTATTTGCACTGGTGGCGATCTTTGATGCCCAGTGTATATAATCTGCTGTCTGCTTGTCCTTTATTATCATAGTGGCGAACTTTGATGCCCAGTGGATGTAATATGCCGTAATTTCTTTATTGTATAGTCTAGGTTTTTTCTTATTCACGATGCTGCAGTTATTTTACTGTATATATATCCTATCTTCGCAGTAAACCGGCCAAACCGTAAAGTTACGGTACATAATCGGGCCGTCATGCAATCACGATGTATGATCCGCATCATGGGCCTCGTCAAACTGGCCCACTAGTAGATTCGGGCCTTTAATAGGCCGAGTAACCCCCGGCCCTCTTTTCGCAAGAAAACTCAATGGGCTTTTAGGAGGCTGAGAAGTAGGTTGGGCCTAAAACGTGCCGAACAGCTCACGGGCCGGCAGCAGCCCGAAATGGACCCGGCCCATGATTGTGCGAATCAAATCATGGGCTTTTAACAGGCCAAAATTGTCTCGGTCCTTGTTTGGCCCAATCAGATATCGGCTGCGAGCAGGCCGGATGCAAACCGGGCCGTAGTTAGGCCCAACTATATGACGAGCTTTTAACAGGCCAAAATTAATATAGGGCCAAAATGTTGAACGGGCCCTTAACAGGCCGAAACTAATATAAGGCCGAATTACTAAATGGGCCTTTAGCAAGTGGGCCCAAAAGCATAGCGTCCAGTTAACGGGCCCAATCTGATATGGGCCATAATTGAGGACAAAGCCTCTTAAAGGGTCGGACCTGATCTGGGTCGTGATTTGGCCCAGAACGTGGGAGGCTTTTAATGGGCCGGATCTCATATGGGCCATTATTAGGCCCGGAACATGGCAGGCCATTAATGGACCGGATCAAATATGGGCCGGCATTTGGCCCAAAACATGCCAGCCAGTTAATGGGCCGGCCTACTAGGGTCCTCAAAATCTTGTGGGCCTACAGCTAGGCCAGCCCATTAGTGTCGGCGAAATCTCATGGGCCTTTAGCTGGGCCGGCCCATTATGATCCGCAAGAATTTTGTGGGCCTTTACCTGGGCCGGCCCATTATGGCACACAAAAATCTTGTGGGCCTTTACCTGGGCCGGCCCATTATGGCCCGCGAAATCTTGTGGGCCTTTAGCTGGGCCAGCCCATTATGGTCCGCAAAATCTCGTGGGCCTTTAGCTGGGCCGGACCATTATGGTCCGCAAAATCTTGTGGGCCTTTAGTTGGGCGGGCCCATTTAAACTTGATGGGCCGTGCCACGTCTCGACGTATCATAGGCGCCTTCTGTCCAATGAGTGGATGACATCTGTCCCAACGATGAGCCGACACGTGTTTGCTCCAGCCAATGATAATTTTACACGTGGAAAATCCCCATTGGTCGCGGCTGTTAACGGGTTATCGGATCCAAAACCTGACCCGATAGCTTAACGGCGTTCCGTTACGGTGGATGCCATGTGTCGGTCACCCTTGACTAAAGCACTTCTATGATGCGCGATTTATCGTCATGGAAGTGGACACTCGTGATGGTAATTTTGGTAATGTCATGGAACACTTCTACGACAGCACAGGTATGACTATCTTGATTCTGTCATAAATTTGTCATGGATGTACATGCATGACAAAAAACGCGACCTACTGTGACAAACACGTATCATCACGGAAGTGTATTTTTTTGTAGTGCTCCCTAGTCCAATTCGGACTTGCCATGGGGGGGCGCGGCCACCCCTTGAGGCCCTTCTCTCCTTTCCCGTATGGCCCATTAAGGCCCACTACTTCCCCCGGCGAATTCCCGTAACTCTCCGGTACTCCGAAAAATACCCGAATCACTCGGAACCTTTCTGATGTCCGAATATAGCCTTCCAATATATCGATCTTATTTTGAGACTCCTCGTCATGTCCGTGATCTCATCCGGGACTCCGAACAACCTTCGGTACATCAAATCACATAACTCATAGTACAAATCGTCATCGAACGTTAAGCATGCGGACCCTACGGGTTCGAGAACTATGTAGACATGACCGAGACACTTTTCCAGTTAATAACCAATAGCGGAACCTGGATGCTCATATTGGCTCCTACATATTCTACGAAGTTCTTTATCGGTCAAACCGCATAACAACATACGTTGTTCCCTTTGTCATTGGTATGTTACTTGCCCGAGATTCGATCGTCGGTATCACCATACGTAGTTCAATCTCGTTACCGGCAACTCTCTTTAATCGTTCCGTAATGCATCATCCAGCAACTAACTCATTAGTCACATTGCTTGCAAGGCTTATAGTGATGTGCAATACCGAGAGGGCCCAGAGATACATCTCCGATACACGGAGTGACAAATCCTAATCTCGATCTATGCCAACCCAACAAACACCTTCGGAGACACCTGTAGAGCATATTTATAATCACCCAGTTACGTTGTGATGTTTGATAACACACAATGTGTTCCTCCGGTATTCGGGAGTTGCATAATCTCATAGTCAGAGGAACATGTATAAGTCATGAAGAAAGCAATAGCAATAAAACTCAATGATCATAATGCTAAGCTAACAGATGGGTCTTGTCCATCACATCATTCTCTAATAATGTGATCCCGTTCATCAAATGACAACACATGTCTATGGTCAGGAAACATAACCATCTTTGATTAACGAGCTAGTCAAGTAGAGGCATACTAGGGACACTCTGTTTTGTCTATGTATTCACACATGTACTATGTTTCCGGTTAATACAATTCTAGCATGAATAATAAACATTTATCATGATATAAGGAAATATAAATAACAACTTTATTATTGCCCCTAGGGCATATTTCCTTCAGTCTCCCACTTGCACTAGAGTTAATAATCTTGTTCACATCTCCATATGATTTAACACCAATAGTTCACATCTTTATGTGATTAGTTCACATCTCCATGTGACTAATACCCAAAGGTTTTACTAGAGTCAATAATCTAGTACACATCGCTATGTGATTAACACCCAAAGACTCATCATGTTTTGCTTGTGAGAGAAGTTTAGTCAGTGGGTCTGCCACATTCAGAGCCGTATGTATTTTGCAAATTTTCTATGTCTACAATGCTCCACACAGAGCTAGTCTAGCTAATCGCTCCCACTTTCAATATGTATCTAGATCGAGACTCAGAGTCATACAGATTGGTGTCAAAGTTTGCATCGAGGTAACTCTTTACGACGAACTCTTTGTCACCTCCATAACCAAGAAACATTTCCTTATTCTATTAAGGATAATTTTGACCGCTGTTCAGTGATCCACTCCTGGATCACTATTGTACCCTCTTGCCAAACTCATGGTGAGGTACACAATAGGTCTGGTACACAGCATAGCATACTTTATAGAACCTATGACAGAGGCATAAGGAATGACTTTTCATTCTCTTTCTATTTTCTACCGTGGTCGGGTTTTGAGTCTTTACTCAACTTCGCACCTTGTAACAAAGGCAAGAACCCTTTCTTTGACTGATCCATTTTGAACTTCTTCAAAATCTTATGAAGGTATGTGCTTTGTGAAAGTCCAATTAAGCGTCTTAATCTATCTCTATAGATCTTCATGCCCAATATGTAAGCAGCTTCACCGAGGTCTTTCATAGAAAAACTCTTATTCAAGTATCCTTTTATGCTATCCAGAAATTCTATATCATTTCCAATCAACAATATGTCATCCACATATAATATTAGAAATGCTACAGAGCTCCCACTCACTTTCTTGTAAATACATGCTTCTCCAAAAGTCTGTATAAAACCATATGCCTTGATCACACTATCAAAACATTTATTCCAACTCCGAGAGGCTTGCACCAGTCCATAAATGGATCGCTGGAGCTTGCACACTTTGTTAGCACTCTCTCGATCGACAAAACCTTCTGGTTGCATCATATACAACTCTTCTTCTAGAAATCCATTCAGGAATGCAGTTTTGACGTCCATTTGCCAAATTTCATAGTCATAAAATGCGGCAATTCCTAAGATGATTCGGACAGACTTAAGCATCACTATGGGTAAGAAGGTCTCATCATAGTCAACTCATTGAACTTGTCAAAAACCTTTCGCAACAAGTCGAGCTTTGTAGACAGTAACATTACCGTCAGCGTCAGTCTTCTTCTTGAAGATCCATTTATTCTCTATGGCTTGCCGATCATCGGGCAAGTCAACCAAAGTCCACACTTTTTTCTCATACATGCATCCCATCTCAGATTTCATGGCTTCAAGCCATTTCGCGGAATCTGGGCTCATCATCGCTTCCTCATAGTTCGTAGGTTTGTCATGGTCAAGTAACATGACCTCCAGAACTGGACTACCGTACCACTCTGGTGTGGATCTTTCTCTGGTTGACCCACGAGGTTCGGTAGTAACTTGATCAGAAGTTTTCATGATCATCATCATTAGCTTCCTCACTAATTGGTGTAGGAATCACTGGAATTGATTTCTGTGATGAACTACTTTCCAATAAGGGAGCAGGTACAATTACCTCATCAAGTTCTACTTTCCTCCCACTCACTTCTTTCGAGAGAAACTCCTTCTCTAGAAAGGATCCACTCTTAGCAACAAAGATCTTGTCTTCGGATCTGTGATAGAAGGTGTACCCAATAGTTTCTTTTTGGGTATCCTATGAAGACGCACTTATCCGATTTGGGTTTGAGCTTATCAAGTTGAAACTTTTTCACATAAGCATCGAAACCCCAAACTTTAAGAAACAACAACTTAGGTTTCAAGCCATACCACAGTTCATACGGTGTCGTCTTAACGGATTTAGATGGTGCCCTATTTAATGTGAATGCAGTTGTCTCTAATGCATAACCCCAAAACAATAGTGGTAAATCGGTAAGAGACATCATAGATCGCACCATATCTAATAAAGTACGGTTACGACATTCGGACACACCATTACACTGTGGTGTTCCAGGTGGCGTGAGTTGCGAAACTATTTCACATTGTTTCAAATGAAGACCAAACTCGTAACTCAAATATTCGCCTCCACGATTAGATCGTAGAAACTTTATTTTCTTGTTACGATGATTTTCCACTTCACTCTAGTATTCTTTGAACTTTTCAAATGTTTCAGACTTATGTTTCATCAAGCAAATATACCCATATCTGCTCAAATCATCTGTGAAGGTTTAGAAAATAACGATACCCGCTGCGAGCCTCAACACTCGTCGGACCGCATACATCAGTATGTATTATTTCCAACAAGTCTATTGCTTGCTCCATTGTTCCAGATAACGGAGTCTTAGTCATCTTGCCCATGAGACATGGTTCGCAAGCATCAAGTGATTCATTATCAACTGGTTCCAAAAGCCCATCAGCATGGAGTTTCTTCATGCGCTTAAGATCAATATGACCTAAATGGCAGTGCCACAAATATGTTGCACTATCATTAGCAACTTTGCATCTTTTGGCATCAATATTATGAATATGTGTATCACTACGATCGAGATTCAATAAACCATTCACCTTGGGTGTATGACCACAGAAGGTTTTATTCATGTAAATAGAATTACAATTATTCTTTGACTTAAATGAATAACCGTATTGCAATAAACATGATCCAATCATATTATGCTCAACGCAAACACCAAATAACATATATTTTAGGTTCAACACTAATCCCGAAGGTAAAGGGAGTGTGCGATGGTGATCTTATCAACCTTGGAATCACTTCCAACACACATCGTCACCTTGCCCTCAACTAGTCTTTGTTCATTTTGTAACTCCTGTTTCGAGTTTACTAATTATAGCAACTGAACGAGTATCAAATACCCAGGGGCTACTATGAACACTAGTAAAGTACACATCAATAACATGTATATCATATATAATTTTGTTCACTTTGCCATCCTTCTTATCCGCCAAGTATTTGGGGCAGTTCTGCTTCCAGTGACCATTTCCTTCGCAGTAGAAGCACTCAGTTTCAGGCTTGGGTCTAGCTTTGGGCTTCTTCATGGGAGTGGCAACTTGCTTGCCATTCTTCTTGAAGTTCCCTTTCTTTCCCTTGCCCTTTTACTTGAAACTAGTGGTCTTGTCAATCATCAACATTTGATGCTTTTCTTGATTTCTACCTTCGTCGATTTCAGCATCGCGAAGATCTCGGGAATCGTTTTCGTCATCCCTTGCATACTATAGTTCATCACGAAGTTCCAATAACTTGGTGATAGTGACTAGAGAACTCTGTCAATCACTATTTTATCTGGAAGATTAACTCCCACTTGATTCAAGCGATTGTAGTACTTAGACAATCTTAGCACATGCTCACTGGTTGAGCTATTCTCCTCCATCTTGTAGGCAAAGTACTTGTCAGAGGTCTCATACATCTCGACTCGGGCATGAGTCTAAAATACCAATTTCAACTCTTGGAACATCTCATATGCTCCATGGCATTTCAAAACATTTTTGAAGTCCCGGTTCTAAGCCTTAAAGCATGGTGCACTAAACTATCAAGTAGTCATCATACCGAGCTTGTCAAACGTTCACAACGTCTGGATTTTCTCCTGCAATAGTTCTGTCACCTAGCGGTGCATCAAGGACATAATTCTTCTGTGCAGCAATGAGGATAATCCTCAGATCACGGACCTAATCCGCATCATTGCTACTATCATCTTTCAATAGAGTTTTTTCTCTCTAGGAACATACCAAAAATAAACGGGGAGCTACATCGCGAGCTATTGATGTACAACATAATTATACAAATACTATCAGGACTAAGTTCATGATAAATTAAAGTTCAATTAATCATATTACTTAAGAACTCCCATTTAGATAGACATCCCTCTAGTCATCTAAGTGATCACGTGATCCATATCAACTAAACCATGTCCGATCATCACGTGAGATGGAGTAGTTTTCAATGGTGAACATCACTATGTTGATCATATCTACTATATGATTCACGCTCGACCTTTCAGTCTCAGTGTTCCGAGGACATATCTGCATATGCTAGGCTCGTCAAGTTTAACCCAAGTATTCTGCATGTGCAAAACTAGCTTGCACCTATTGTATGTGAACGTAGAGCTTATTACACCCGACACATGGTGTCTCGGCACGACGAACTGTCGCAACGGTGCATACTCAGGGAGAACACTTATACCTTGAAATTTAGTGAGAGATCATCTTATAATGCTACCGCCGAACTAAGCAAAATAAGATGCATAAAGGATAAACATCACATGCAATCAATATAAGTGATATGATATGGCCATCATCATCTTGTGACTTTGATCTCCATCTCCAAAGCACCGTCATGATCACCATCGTCACCGGCTTGACACCTTGATCTCAATCGAGGCATCGCTGTCGTCTCGCCAACTATTGCTTCTACGACTATCGCTACCGCTTAGTGATAAAGTAAAGCAATTACATGGCGATTGCATTTCATACAATAAAGCGACAACCATATGGCTCCTGCCAGTTGTCGATAACTGTTACAAAACATGATCATCTCATACAACAATTTATATACCATCATGTCTTGACCATATCACATCACAACATGCCCTGCAAAACCAAGTTAGACGTCCTCTACTTTGTTGTTGCAAGTTTTACGTGGCTGCTATGGGCTTGGCAAGAACCGTTCTTACCTATGCATCAAAACCACAACGATTTTTCGTCAATTTTTCTGTTTTAACCTTCAACAAGGATCGGGCGTAGTCACACTCGATTCAACTAAAGTTGGAGAAACAGACAACCACTAGCCACCTGTGTGCTAAGCACGGCGGTAGAACCGGTCTCATGAAATGCGGTCATGTAATGTCGGTCTGGGTTGCTTCATCCAACAATACCGCCGAATCAAAGTATGACATGCTGGTAAGCAGTATGACTATTATCGCCCACAACTCTTTGTGTTCTACTCATGCATATAACATCTTCGCATAGACCTGGCTCGGATGCCACTGTTGGGGAACGTAGTATTTCAAAAAAATTCCTATGATCACGCAAGATCTATCTAGGAGAAGCATAACAACGAGCGGGGAGAGTGTGTCCACGTACCCTCGTAGACCGAAAGCGGAAGCGTTTTAGTAACGTGGTTGATGTAGTCGAACGTATTTGCGATCCAACCGATCCAAGTACCGAACGCACGACACCTCCGCGATTTGCACATGTTCAGCTCGGTGACGTCCCTTGAACTCTTGATCCAGTTGAGGCCGAGGGAGAGTTCCATCAGCACGATGGCGTGGTGATGGTGATGATGAAGTTACCGGCGCAGGGCTTCGCCTAAGCACTACGACGATATGACCGAGGTGTGTAACTGTGGAGGGGGGCACCGCACACGGCTAAGAGATTGTCTGTTGTGCTATTGGGGAGCCCCCTGGCCACGTATATAAAGGAGGGAGGAAGAGGAGGACGGCCTAAGAGGGGCGCGCCTTTAGGGGGAGTCCAACTAGGATTCCCAATCCTAGTTGGAGTCCCCTTCCTTTTCCAATAGGGGAGAGAGGGAAGGAGTAGGAGAGGGAGAGGGAAAGAGAGGGGGGCGCCGCCCCCTCCCTAGTCCAATTCGGACTTGCCATGGGCGGCGCGCGGCCACCCCTTGAGGCCCTTCTCTCCTTTCCCGTATGGCCCATTAAGGCCCACTACTTCCCCTGGCGAATTCCCGTAACTCTCCGGTACTCCGAAAAATACCTGAATCACTCGGAACCTTTCCGATGTCCGAATATAGCCTTCCAATATATCGATCTTTATGTCTCGACCATTTCGAGACTCCTCATCATGTCCGTGATCTCATCCGGGACTCCGAACAACCTTCGGTACATCAAATCACATAACTCATAATACAAATCGTCATCGAACGTGAAGCGTGCGGACCCTATGGGTTCGAGAACTATGTAGACATGACCGAGACACATCTCTAGTCAATAACCAATAGTGGACCTGGATGCTCATATTGGCTCCTACATATTCTACGAAGATTTTTATCGGTCAAACCGCATAACAACATACGTTGTTCCCTTTGTCATCGGTATGTTACTTGCCCGAGATTCGATCGTCGGTATCACCATACCTAGTTCAATCTCGTTACCGGCAACTCTCTTTACTCGTTCCATAATGCATCGTCCAGCAACTAACTCATTAGTCACATTGCTTGCAAGGCTTATAGTGATGTGCATTACCGAGAGGGCCCAGAGATACCTCTCCAATACACGGAGTGACAAATCCTAATCTCGATCTATGCCAACCCAACAAACACCTTCGGAAACACCTGTAGAGCATCTTTATAATCACCCAGTTACGTTGTGACGTTTGATAGCACACAAGGTGTTCCTCCGGTATTCGGGAGTTGCATAATCTCATTGTCAGAGGAACATGTATAAGTCATGAAGAAAGCAATAGCAATAAAACTCAACGATCATAATGCTAAGCTAGCGGATGGGTCTTGTCCATCACATCATTCTCTAATAATGTGATCCCGTTCATCAAATGACAACACATGTCTATGGTCAGGAAACATAACCATCTTTGATTAACGAGCTAGTCAAGTAGAGGCATACTAGGGACACTGTGTTTTGTCAATGTATTCACACATGTACTATGTTTCCGGTTAATACAATTCTAGCATCAATACTAAACATTTACCATGATATAAGGAAATATAAAGAACAACTTTATTATTGCCTCTAGGGCATATTTCCTTCAAAAACATGGTGCTACTTTGAAGCAGAAGTGTGGAAAAGGCATGATTGGCTCTTTTTGGGACTCTCTATAAGCGTATGAACACTCTCATTTTTTGTTGGGCTCTTTTTGGCCTCTCTTTTTTTCTTTTTATTTTATTTTATTTCCTCACTGGGACAATGCTCTAAAATGATGATCATCACACTTCTGTTTACTTACAACTCAATAAAACTGAAACATATGACTCCATATGAATGCCTATGGCAGTGTACCAGGATGTGCTATGATACTAGCGTAACATGTATGATAATGGTGAATGGTGGCTGAGCCACAAATACTATGTCAGTGCTACTTGTGAGCTGCGTTGGGATTTCCTCGAGGAGGAGAGATAAGTATTTCCTCAGTTATGAAACCAAGGTTATCAATCCAATAGGAGAACCAAGCAACACTATGTAAACAGCACATGCACACAAACAACAAATACTTGCAACCCAACGTGTAGAGGAGTTGTCAATCCCTCAACAGTTATGAGCAAGAGTAATTTTATAGTTTTTGATAGATAGATCTGACAAAAATACAAAATAAAATAAATAAAAGAAAATTGCAGCAAGGTATTTTTAGTTTTAATATATGATAAAAGATATACGCGGGAGCCATAGTTTCACTACAAAAAGGACACTTCCGTGATGATACGTGTTTGTCACAGTAGGTCACATTTTCTGTCATGCATGTACATCCATGACAATTTTATGACAGAAACAAGATAGTCATACCTGTGCTGTCGTAGAAGTGTTCCATGGCTTGCCAATATCATCACGGAAGTGTCCACTTCCATGACGATAAATCACGCGTCATAGAAGTGCTTTCGTTAAGGGTGACCGACAAGTGGCATCCACCGTAACGGGACGCCGTTAAGCTATTGGGTCCGGTTATGGATCCGACAACCCGTTAACAGCCCGGACCAATGAGGATTTTCCACGTGTAAAATTGTCATTTGCCGGAGGAAACACGTATTGGCTCACCGTTGGGACAGATGCTATCCACTCATTGGACAGGAGGCGCCTATGATAGGTCGACACGTGGCACGGCCCAACAGTGGCCCATTTCGATGAAAAGGCCGGCCCGTTTGACTTGGTCAAAAGGTAACGGGCCGGCCCACGGAAAACATGTTAACGGCCTATTCGTATATAGCCCATTTACGACCCGCTAACTACCGGCCCGTTACGGCCTATCGGAATGAAGCCCAGTAGCTTCATCTGGGCCGTCCAATATGATTCCAGCCCATTGTAACTTCCGGCCCATGTATGGCCCATGATGTCTTTCGGCCCATATGAGGTCCCCTATAACTCTCGGCCCATTAAAGGCCCGAGATGAAACTGGCCCATAATCAACAGTGTATCGCTTTATACCCATTAACGACCCATTATTCCGTCGGCCGTTTCCAGCCCGTGTTAACTTTCGGCCTTCTAAGGGCCATTTATTCTTGGGCTCATTTCTAGAATTCGGTTAGTTATGGTCCGTTACTGTCCTGTTCCATTTGTGGGTCAAATTAAGCCTGTGGTTACATTCGGTCCATTTGTGGCCCGTTAACCCATTGGGCTATTGTCGGTGTCAAAACCGGCGGATCTCGGGTAGGGGGTCCAGAACTATGCGTCTAGGATTGATGGTAACAGGAGACGGGGGACACGATGTTTACCCAGGTTCGGGCCCTCTCTATGGAGGTAATACCCTACTTCCTGCTTGATTGATCTTGATGAATATGAGTATTACAAGAGTTGATCTACCACGAGATCGTAATGACTAAACCCTAGAAGTCTAGCCTATATGACTATGGTAATGAATATGTGCTATCCGGACTACGCCCTCCGGTTTATATAGACACCAGAGGGATCTAGGTTACATAGAGTCGGTTACATAAGGAGAAATCTTCATAGTTGATCCCAAGCTTGCCTTCCACGCTAAGGAGAGTCCAATCCGGACACGGGTAGAGTCTTCGGCCTTCATGTCTTCACAGCCCACCAGTCCGTCCCACGGATAATAGTCGGACGCCCGAGGACCCCTTAGTCTAGGACTCCCTCAGTAGCCCCCGAACCAGTCTTCAATAATGAAGTGTTCGGCACACAAATTGTCTTCCGCATTGCAAGGCAGGTTCCTCCTCCGATGACCTCCAACTGATGTATTCGGCCGTTGATCAATGTCGCTCCCCTCGGCTTCTGCGCGTTAAATTACTTTATCTTCCACGTGTCGAGCGAATGTGAAAGGTCAGGGTATTTTTGCAAATAGCACCCCATCCATGCAAGGAAGAGCGCCTATTTAAAGAGATTGGATCTTAGACCCATTCGGCACCACACAGAGAAAGATCGCCGAAGACTGCTAGGAGAAACCATTCCAACATGGTTAGCGTACCCAGCTCCTCCTCCCGTTCCGGCCCAGAGAAAGGTGAGTGGGAGAGGTGTTCTGTGTCCCACAGTCAATTAGCGAAGCTGCAAACGCAGGGGTTTCTTCCCCCTGCAGATCTGGTCCCTGTCCGAGTGGGGCTGACCTCTTTTAATGGTGAGACTCAAGCAGAGAACTTCCCCAATCCATCCGGGGGGAGCGAGTGTGTTTCGTCCCCTATCTGCTAAGAGGCGTCGGATTTCCAATCCATCCGTTCCTCCGAGGGTTGCTGGAATACTATGGCCTCCAGCTGCACAACTTCACCCACGCCTCCATTCTGCACATTGCGGGTTATGTTGCTTTATGCGAATTATTCCTGGGCATTGAGGCCCATTTTGAGCTGTGGAGGAAGTTGTTCTGTCTTCTCCCGCGCAACCATGAGGGGTTAATATTTGAAGTGGGCGGAGCCGAAGTATGGCACATCGCCGATACCGGATATCTGTCCGGCACACCAGGGAAGGCATCTGAAGAATGGCCATCCGAATGGTTCTATATTGAGGACGTCACGCTTCCCGACCCAGTTCGAAAGGGTCTCCCACAATTTGCAAGTGTTCTGTTGAGGAAACGCCACAGCTGGCGCCCCCGAAGCCTTGAAGAAGAGGATAGTGCGGAGGTTCGTCAGCTCCTGGGCAAGATAAGGATGCTTGCCCAGTATGGCTTTACAATAGTAGAGATAATGGCGACCTGTAACACCCACGATGCGGCTATATCCCCCACGTGTCGAGGCACAACTTGGAGGCATAACCGCATGGTGGTTTTGGCGCAAGAAGGGTCATCTTCACACAATCCCATTTAATGAACAAGAATGGGATAAAGAGTTGGCTTACAATCGCCACTTCACACAAATAACAAGTTAAACATACATCATCCAGAATACAATCAAGGTCCGACTACGGAACCAAAATAAAAGAAGACAACCCCAAATGCTAGATCCCCGATCGTCCCAACTGGGCTCCACTACTGATCATCAGGAAACGAAACATAGTAACGACCAAGTTCCTCGTCGAACTCCCACTTGAGTTCGGTAGCATCGCCTGCACTGGCGTCACGGCACCTGCAACTGTTTGGAAGTATCTGTGAGTCACGAGGACTCAGCAATCTCACACCCGCGAGATCAAGACTATTTAAGCCTAAGGGGAGGAAAGGGGTAGTGAGGTGGAGCTGCAGCAAGCACTAGCATGTATGGTGGCTAACATACGCAAATAAGAGCGAGGAGAGAAGCAACGCAACGATCGTGAAGCTAGAAGTGATCAAGAAGTGATCCTGAAACTACTTACGCACAACCATAACACAAGAACCGTGTTCACTTCCCGGACTCCGCCGAAAAGAGACCATCACGGCTACACACACGGTTGATGCATTTTAATTAAGTCAAGTGTCAAGTTCTCTACAACCGGACATTAACAAATTCCCATCTGCCACATAACCGCGGGCACGGCTCTCGAAAGTTTATACCCTGCAGGGGTGTCCCAACTTAGCCCATCATAAGCTCTCACGGTCAATGAAGGATATTCCTTCTCCCGGGAAGACCCGATCAGTCTCGGAATCCCGGTTACAAGACTTTTCGACAATGGTAAAACAAGACCAGCAAAGCCACCCGATGTGCCGACAAATCCCGATAGGAGTCGCACGTATCTCGTTCTCAGGGCACACCGGATGGGCAAGACGTCGGGTTGGCATAGACCCTGGTTGCCCAGGGGGCGCCGGACATCGCCCGGTTTGGACCAGCACTCAGAGGAACACTGGTCCGGGGGGGGGGTTAAAATGAAGATGACCCTTGAGTCTGCAGAACCCAAGGGAAAAAGGCTTAGGTGGCAAATGTTAAAACCAAGGTTGGGCCTTGCTGGAGGAGTTTTCTTCAAAGCGAACTGTCAAGGGGGTCCCATAAATCCCCAACCGCGTAAGGAACACAAAATCAAGGAAGATAACACCGGTATGACGGAAACTAGGGCGGCAAGAGTGGAACAAAACACCAGGCATAAGGCCGAGCCTTCCACCCTTTACCAAGTATATAGATGCATTAATTAAATAAGAGATATTGTGATATCCCAACATATCCATGTTCCAACATGGAACAAACTTCATCTTCACCTGCAACTAGCAACGCTATAAGAGGGGCTGAGCAGAAGCGGTAACATAGCCAAACAACGGTTTGCTAGGAAAGGTGGGTTAGAGGCTTGACATGGCAATATGGGAGGCATGATATAGCAAGCGGTAGGTAGCACGGCGAAGCAATAGAGCGAACAACTAGCAAGCAAAGATAGAAGTGATTTCGAGGGTATGGTCATCTTGCCTGAGATCCCGCTAGGAAGAAGATCGAATCCATGAAGAAGACAAACGGACGTAGTCGAACGGATCCTCACAAACGCAACGATACCAGAACTATCAAGAAGAAGCAACACCGAAAAGAAGGAAACATCATGGTAAACAACCATCACATAAACATGGCATGATGCACAAACAAGTATGATGCATGTCCGATTTAATGAGGCATGGCATGGCAAAGTGCAACAAACAATACTACAAATTAAGTGGAGCTCAATATGCAACGAGTTGCATATTGACGAAACACCACATCAATTATTTAGTTCTCTCTCGTTTATGTACCCAACAATATTAAATGTTATTAAACATGGCAAGGGGTGAAGCATATGAAAACTACCTATCTAGGCAAGTTTAAATGAGGCCGGAACAACAAACAACAATTCCAAAAAATCCTCATGTGCATATTTTAGATTTGGTACTGTTCTGCCATAAACACAATTTTAATGTTGTTAAACAGCAAAATAAAGTGCACCATGTTAAACTAGGCATTTTTCTACCCCATTTACATATCAAGTTTATTTAAATCCAAGCTATGGTTAATTAGTTATGATTTAAATCATTTTAACATGACAAATATGCAAATTATATGCAAACATCGTTTTAAACATTTTAACATGGATGAAAATTGCATATTATGAAACTAGATGAAATTCAAAACATTTTACATGTCAAGTTTGTTTAATTCCGATGCATGGTTTGTGAGATCTTAATGCATGAACTCTAGGGGTTTTTCTGCAAAATAGGTTTCTCTGGAAATTAGATAATTCGCGTAACTGGAAAAAAACATGAACTGGGCTGAAACTGGTTGGGCGCTGGATCCGTGGGGGCTCACCATGGGCCATCAGGCCGGCTCGGGGAGAGGCTGGGCTGACTGCGCAGTGGGCTGGGGAGGCGCTGGGCTACGCGATACAGGCAGTCAACGCAGGGTGAACAGAGGGTGTCGCGCGGCTGTGCGGGCAGAGGACTTGGCGCGGGGCAGAGGTGGACTTGGGGCTCCGACAGGAGGAACTTGAGGCGCAGGGGACGGCGAGCTTGAGCAGATCCGTCCGGCGGGGTCGCGCACGTCGGTCGCGGCCGTGGAGGGGCTTGAGCTCCTGATTCCATGGGAAAAACGACGCCGGGAGAGCGAGGTGAGAGGCGTACAGGAGAAACGAAGGGAGATGGAGAGGAAAAGATCAGGGGATGGTCAGCGGGACCTGCTGGATAGTGCGCGGCGGCTTGGCTCGAAGACGGGCTGGTCGCGGGCGTTCGTCCTCCCTGCAACGAGGACGAGACGCGAGGCAGACGAGCTGGTCACGCCGAACCAGAGCGACGACGGCGGCCTTCGACGGGAACAGGGCCGGAGGAGGTCGTGGGGGTCGGGAAAAGGCCCGGCGGCAGTGACCCCCTCCAGATCTGGCACGGTTTGGGATTTGGCAAGCCCGCACGAGGTGGAACTTGGGAGCGGCGACTCCTGTCGATGGCATCGGGGCGGAGCTCCTTTGGTTCCTGCGGAAGCAGGAGAAGGAGAGAGAGAGAGAGAGGGATTAGAGCAAAGGAGGGAGTAGAAGGCAGGGAAGGAGAAGAAGGGGCGCAGGTGAGGGCGACAGTCTGGTCGTGGTCGTCGGCGGGGATGAGGTCTCGAGCGCAAGGAGACCGGCGAGCGGCGCTGGTTGGTTGGGTGCAGAAAATGAGGTGGATTGGAGGCTGCGGGTTTGTCTGGGAGGGATCCCGAGAAGGATTCGATGGAGTGGCGGCGGCGAGGGACAATCCTCCTAAAATTTAGGGTTTCTCTAGATTAGGTATGAGGTTGGACTATATATAGGGAAAAGAGGGAAGTTTGGATCATCCGATTAAAATTGGATGGTCGAGATAAAATAGGCTATGGAGTCCAATTAAGAAAACGGAGATGTTTTATAGATGTTTGGGGATGAACTGTATGCAACGGTGGTGACTGAGCGGGTCGGGTTCGGGAGAGGTTTCGGACGAGCAAGCGAGGGGGTCTGTGCACTTTACAGAGAGACTCCGGGTTAGGCAAGAGGGAAAAACGAAGAACAAGGTTGGTCTCGGAACGGTCAACAAAAGCGAGGGGTAAAGCGGCAACTACGAGCTGATGCAAGTTTTATGAAAACATGCAGATGCCATGCGCATGATGCTGTGAGATGAGATGCATGACCTGAACAAAATGCAAAAACGAAAGACAAAACCCAACCACGAAGGAAATTATCATATCACATAGCCGGAAATGGCAAGAGTTGGAGTTACAAATATGGAAAGTTACATCTGGGGCGTTACAACACTCCACCACTACAAGAGGATCTCGTCCCGAGATCTAGGATGGCACCGGGGAGAAACGGAAGAGGAAGATAAAAGGTAAAACTAAGTTGCTTCTTCGATGAATGAGTGAAACCAAGGAACCTTCAGAGGTTAAACAATTTTGAGAAAAGAATACAACGGAGCAGAACGAGATTACAAACACTCCGTTAGAAAAGGGGAACAAGGAACATTATGAGAACCTTGTGGGTTGAAAGACATGAAACAAGGGCTTAACGAACCAAAATAATATGAAACCACACCGGTATAACGAGATAGCCAAGGAACAAGAATGACATAATTTTGACAGCACTCCGGTTGAAAAAGAGAAGGAAAACTTGATAAGATGAAAAGAAATTGAAGAGATGACACAACACTCCGGTTAAATGGATAAGCAAGGAAAGAAGATGATCTTGACAAAACAAGAAGATGGGTCAAAGAGAGCAATACCACAATGCCTCCGGTAGAAATGAAAGAATGCAATGAAAAGAACGGAGAAGAAAACAACATGTTCTACCTTAAGTGAATTTGAGAGAGCATCCTTAAAAGAAGGATAGAACGGAGTTGTTTAAAAATCAACAAAGAAAGGATATGATCTTCGTGGGCTTATGGAGACATCTCAAAACTTGAGGTGAAATTCTGCCACTAACGAAAACAATTGCTTGCTTGAGATCAACAAAGAGATGAAAACTTCTCTCGCCGAGAGGATAGGAGAAATCTTGGATCATTGATAGACACCACAATTAGCAACATTCCTTCGAGAAGGCTGTAAGTGAAATCTATACCAAGATAACTCCAACAAAGAGATTATTATGGGTTGAAACAACTCATGGACGAAGAAAATATTATGGGTTTAAATATCTCATTCTTGAAACCTTGTGAATCATGAAACATGAAGAAAATTATCAAGAATGACATAACACCACCTCAAAAGATAAGAGAGAAAGAATTGCACTTCGGAATACAAGATGAAGAATGCTTGAACTCCTCAAAACAAACATGTGTTGAGCACCATCTTTATTTTAGAGTATAGCTTGACGGATCTTGACTCCGAGAGAAATCTTGAAGAACAATTGAAGAACGAAAGGAATCCTTGACGAAGCACCATGTAGAGCCTCCATGAAGAACTCCGTTAAACAAAAGGATGATAGAAAGAAAAGAGAAGTTGAAAGAACAAGGTGAAGTCTTGCAATGATTTAGATGGAGCTTCAGGACGATATAATGAGGAAACTTTGAACTCCGGAAAGAAATGATGAAGCATCTCGAACCGAGAATGTGATATGATGAACAAACTCCGGAAAGAAGAGATGAACAACTTAGAACTGAGAAATTGATACCATTACGAACTCCGGAAGAAGGAATTAATCACTTGGATGAAACAATAATAAGAATTACGTTATGCGTATCCTTCACCAATTTAAATTGATGACAAGCAACAGATTTTTGCATACTACTTATTGTCGTTGAAAAAGGATTGAAGAGAGATATTGCTCAACTTGGGAAGGTCTTCAACGAACCGTCGGTAGGATTGGAAAGAACGAATGAATTGATATGATAACCAATGAAGAGAACTCTTGAACGAACCACCGTAAGAATTGAAAATGAATGAAGAAAAGATAAAGAAACACCGGGAAGAATTATAAAAAAAACTAAGATACTTCAGAGAATTTAGATACATGAGAACGAAGAGATCATGAATAGAGGGTATTTGAACGATGCACCGGTATGATTTTGGAGAACGAGAGCTGAAAGCTGGAATGAATAATTCTGAGATGATGGGCTCCGAAGAATCAAACTGAAAAATACTCCTGAAATGCTTCAGATGGGTATGAAAAGAATTCTCACAATCGAGAACAATTATGAGGATGACAAGAAGTTAGATCCATGAATCTTTAAGAGAACGGATATGATTTAGAGGAAAACTCTTCTTCGGTCGTCAAATGCAGAGAATGACGATGAGAAACACCACCATGAATTGTTGAGGCACTTCGAAATGAAAATTAGAAAGGTTGAACCAAAAATGAAAAGAATTTGGAAGATCTTGGAGAAAGACATTTGACTGATGATGACTCATTCTTACGTCAAACTTTGAAATGAATTTGAAAATAACTCCGGAAAAAAATTAGAAGAGTCAGGTAAGATCCTGGGAAAAGACCTGTGGGTTAGGGCCCACTCAAAAGATACACCGTTAAAAAGGTTGCTTGGAAGAGAGATTGCGCCGGTTGAATTAAATGGCTTGAATGTGATACAACCTCGAAATAGCTTGAACCGATTGATAATGGAGACACACATCTTCTGAGATATCTTCGGCACTCCAGAACAAATGAATGGCGAGAAGTGGATGATTAAGAGGTACACCGGCATGAGAAAGCATTTGAAATGAGGAAAAGATATGATCGAGAAAGCTGGAATTGAATCCACCGGAGAAGAAAATGTGACGAAGAATTGATAAACTTGAAGGTCCGTTAGTAACTCCGCGAGAATCGCCGGCTAAGAACATTGAATGAAAGAATGAAGAAACTTCACATCCATAAGATGGATACTTGATTAAGATATATGAGTCCTTGAAGAAAAAAAGGGTGGGAGGGCGGGGAAAACAAAGGCAACTTGGGGCAGATGAAACGAACACCATTGAGAAAAACTTAGGATTGATCTTGCGAATGTTGGAATGATCGGATGCACTTGAAAAGAAACACGCCGGTTGGAAATAGAATTAAGATGGCAATCTCGATGATCAAGAAGGATTAGTATCCACATAGGAATATGCGAACACCACTTAGAAAAGGTAGGGAATCAACACCTGACATTGATGCAACTCGAATACTACAACTTAAAACAAAACAAAGGATTGGCTTGCAAAATAAGCCAGAAACAAACATATGATAGTGATTTTGCCCAAAGTGTTCGTGATGAGGCCCCACGGGCACGACGTACAGCGGACGTCACGAATGACAAACAAGACGTCCCCGAATTGGCATAGCCGAGGATTCTTTAAGACGCCTCACGACCACTGTAAATCGACCGTGAAAAGCGAACCACTAGACGTTGGACCCCAATCTCAAATCATACATCTGTCGACAAGATATTATAGGAGCTACTTGAATTCCCACCGATAAACTCCCGAAACTTTCTGGTTATGCAATCTGGTGTTGGGGATACAGGGGACGCAATATATCTCACCCAAACTAACAATCCCTAGATCCAGCTGTATCCATTCGTCAACACATAACCAAGAAAACTACGGAAATCGTGTACCTCAACCTTCGAAAAGCATCCGTTATACGAGTTATGGCAATACTCCCAAACTCCCGCCCCAGTACTGGGTGGCGTCGAGGTGATCTCACCAATAACTGCATAAAAGAGATTTTCGATGTCGGCGAAACTCAGGTATTCCAGAACTGCAATGATAAAATTGTGACAACAACACCTTGGAGCTCAACTCCCCGGGACACTGCCACAACCCCTAAATGTCAGGAGGCACCAAGAACAATGTTCTCATCACCAGAATATCGGAACGATCCCAAGATACTCGCGTGATCCTAAAAAAGAAAAAAATTAGTGAAATTTGAGGAGAGGAAAGACAAAACATCTACGTCAGGAGGCCTCACCAGAGTGACGAAGGGGCAGAGGAGTAAAAAGAATCCTACTCTCCGATATATATAATCCTAAGACTCAAAACATTTTTGTTCTAGACTCAACAACGTCAGCGATTCGATCAAGCAGGGGGCTCCTAAGTCGGGGATGGCTCTGATTACCAACTTGTAACACCCACGATGCGGCTATATCTCCCACGTGTCGAGGCACGACTTGGAGGCATAACCGCATGGTGGTGTTGTCGCAAGAAGGGTCATCTTCACACAATCCCATGTAATGAACAAGAATGGGATAAAGAATTGGCTTACAATCGCCACTTCACACAAATAACAAGTTAAACATACATCATCCAGAATACAATCAAGGTCCGACTACGGAACCAAAATAAAAGAAGACAACCCCAAATGCTAGATCCCCGATCGTCCCAACTGGGCTCCACTACTGATCATCAGGAAACGAAACGTAGTAACGACCAAGTTCCTCGTCGAACTCCCACTTGAGTTCGGTAGCATCGCCTGCACTGGCGTCAATGGCACCTGCAACTGTTTGGAAGTATCTGTGAGTCACGAGGACTCATCAATCTCACACCCGCGAGATCAAGACTATTTAAGCTTAAGGGGAGGAAAGGGGTAGTGAGGTGGAGCTGCAGCAAGCACTAGCATGTATGGTGGCTAACATACACAAATAAGAACGAGAAGAGAAGCAACGCAACGATCGTGAAGCTAGAAGTGATCAAGAAGTGATCCTGAAACTACTTACGCACAACCATAACACAAGAACCGTGTTCACTTCCCGGACTCCGCCGAAAAGAGACCATCACGGCTAAACACACGGTTGATGCATTTTAATTAAGTCAAGTGTCAAGTTCTCTACAACCGGACATTAACAAATTCCCATCTGCCACATAACCGCGGGCACGGCTTTCGAAAGTTTATACCCTGCAGGGGTGTCCCAACTTAGCCCATCATAAGCCCTCACGGTCAAGGAAGGATATTCCTTCTCCCGGGAAGACCCGATCAGTCTCGGAATCCCGGTTACAAGACTTTTCGACAATGGTAAAACAAGACCAGCAAAGCCACCCGATGTGCCGACAAATCCCGATAGGAGTCGCACGTATCTCGTTCTCAAGGCACACCGGATGGGCAAGACGTCGGGTTGGCATAGACCTTGGTTGCCCAGGGGGCGCCGGACATCGCCCGGTTTGGACCAGCACTCAGAGGAACACTGGTTCGGGGGGGGGGGGGTTAAAATAAAGATGACCCTTGAGTCTGCAGAACCCAAGGGAAAAAGGTGGCAAATGTTAAAACCATGGTTGGGCCTTGCTAGAGGAGTTTTATTCAAAGCAAACTGTCAAGGGGGTCCCATAAATCCCCAACCGCGTAAGGAACGCAAAATCAAGGAACATAACACCGGTATGACGGAAACTAGGGCGGCAAGAGTGGAACAAAACACCAGGCATATGGCCGAGCCTTACACCCTTTACCAAGTATATAGATGCATTAATTAAATAAGAGATATTGTGATATCCCAACATATCCATGTTCCAACATGGAACAAACTTCATCTTCACCTGCAACTAGCAACGCTATAAGAGGGGCTGCGCAGAAGCAGTAACATAGCCAAACAACGGTTTGCTAGGAAAGGTGGTTAGAGGCTTGACATGGCAATATGGGAGGCATGATATAGCAAGCGGTAGGTAGCACGGCGTAGCAATAGAGCGAACAACTAGCAAGCAAAGATAGAAGTGATTTCGAGGGTATGGTCATCTTGCCTGAGATCCCGCTAGGAAGAAGATCGAATCCATGAAGAAGACAAACGGACGTAGTCGAACGGATCCTCACAAACGCAACGATACCGGAACTATCAAGAAGAAGCAATACCGGAAAGAAGGAAACATCATGGTAAACAACCATCACATAAACATGGCATGATGCACAAACAAGTATGATGCATGTCCGATTTAATGAGGCATGGCATGGCAAAGTGCAACAAACAATACTACAAATTAAGTGGAGCTCAATATGCAACGAGTTGCATATTGACGAAACACCACATCAATTATTTAGTTCTCTCTCGTTTATGTACCCAACAACATTAAATGTTATTAAACATGGCAAGGGGTGAAGCATATGAAAACTACCTATCTAGGCAAGTTTAAATGAGGCCGGAACAACAAACAACAATTCCGGAAAATCCTCATGTGCATATTTTAGATTTGGTACTGTTCTGACATAAACACAATTTTAATGTTGTTAAACAGCAAAATAAAGTGCACCATGTTAAACTAGGCATTTTTCTACCCCATTTACATATCAAGTTTATTTAAATCCAAGCTATGGTTAATTAGTTATGAATTAAATCATTTTAACATGACAAATATGCAAATTATATGCAAACATCATTTTAAACATTTTTAACATGGTTGAAAGTTGCATATTACGAAACTAGATGAAATTCATAACATTTTACATGTCAAGTTTGTTTAATTCCGATGCATGGTTTGTGAGATCTTAATGCATGAACTCTAGGGGTTTTTCTGCAAAACAGGTTTCTCTGGAAATTAGACAAATTCGCATAACTGGAAAAAAACATGAACTGGGCTGAAACTGGCTGGGCGCTGGATCCGTGGGGGCTCACCGCGGGCCATCAGGCCGGCTCGGGGAGAGGCTGGGCTGACTGCGCAGTGGGCTGGGGAGGCGCTGGGCTGCGCGATACAGGCAGTCAACGCAGGGTGAAGCAGAGGGCGTCGCGCGGCTGTGCGGGCAGAGGACTTGGCGCGGGGCAGAGGTGGACTTGGGGCTCCGACAGGAGGAACTTGAGGCGCAGGGGACGGCGAGCTCGAGCAGATCTGTCCGGCGGGGTCGCGCACGTCGGGCGCGGCCATGGAGGGGCTTGAGCTCCTGATTCCCTGGGAAAAACGACGCCGGGAGAGCGAGGTGAGAGACGTATAGGAGAAACAAAGGGAGATGGAGAGGAAAAGATCAGGGGATGGTCAGCGGGACCTGCTGGACAGTGAAAAAGCTCCAGCGCGGCGGCTTGGCTCGAAGACGGGCTGCGCGCGGGCGTTCCTCCTCCCTGCAACGAGGACGAGACGCGAGGCAGACGAGCTGGTCACGCCGAACCAGAGCGACGACGGCGGCCTTCGACAGGAACGGGGCCGGAGGAGGTCGTGGGGGTCGGGAAAAGGCGCGGCGGCGGTGACCCCCTCCAGATCCGGCGCGGTTGGGATTTGGCAAGCCCGCATGAGGTGGAACTTGGGAGCGGCGACTCCTGTCGATGGCGTCGGGGCAGAGCTCCTTTGGTTCCTGCGGAAGCAGGAGACAGAGAGAGAGGGATTAGAGCAGAGGAGGGAGTAGAAGGCAGGGAAGGAGAAGAAGGGGCGCAGGTGAGGGCGACGGTCTGGTCGTGGTCGTCGGTGGGGATGAGGTCTCGGGTGCAAGGAGACCGGCGAGCGGCGCTGGTTGGTTGGGTGCAGAAAATGAGGTGGTTTGGAGGCTGCGGGTTTGTCCGGGAGGGATCCCGAGAAGGATTCGGTGGAGTGGCGGCGGCGATGGACAATCCTCCTAAAATTTAGGGTTTCTCTAGATTAGGTATGAGGCTGGACTATATATAGGGAAAAGAGGGAAGTTTGGATCATCCGATTAAAATTGGATGGTCGAGATAAAATAGGCTATGGAGTCCAATTAAGAAAATGGAGATGTTTTATAGATGTTTGGGGATGAACTGTATGCAACGGTGGTGACTGAGCGGGTCGGGTTCGGGAGAGGTTTCGGACGAGCAAGCGAGGGGGTCTGTGCACTTTACACAAGGACTCCGGTTTAGGCAAGAGGGAAAAACGAAGAACAAGGTTGGTCTCGGAACGGTCAACAAAAGCGAGGGGTAACGCGGCAACTACGAGCTGATGCAAGTTTTATGAAAACATGCAGATGCCATGCGCATGATGCTGTGAGATGAGATGCATGACCTGAACAAAATGCAAAAACGAAAGACAAAACCCAACCACGAAGGAAATTATCATATCACATAGCTGGAAATGGCAAGAGTTGGAGTTACAAATATGGAAAGTTACATCTGGGGCGTTACAACACTCCACCACTACAAGAGGATCTCGTCCCAAGATCTAGGATGGCACCGGCGAGAAACGGAAGAGGAAGATAAAAGGTAAAACTAAGTTGCTTCTTCGACGGATGAGTGAAACCAAGGAACCTTCAGAGGTTAAACAATTTTAAGAAAAGAATACAACGGAGATGAACGAGATTACAAACACTCCATTAGAAAAGGGGAACAAGGAACATTATGAGAACCTTGTGGGTTGAAAGACATGAAACAAGGGTTTAACGAACCAAAAGAATATGAAACCACACCGGTATAACGAGATAGCCAAGGAACAAGAATGACATAATTTTGACAGCACTCCGGTTGAAAAAGAGAAGGACAACTTGATAAGATGAAAAGAAATTGAAGAGATGACACAACACTTCGGTTAAATGGATAAGCAAGGAAAGAAGATGATCTTGACAAAACAAGAAGATGGGTCAAAGAGAGCAATACCACAATGCCTCCGGTAGAAATGAAAGAATGCAATGAAAAGAACGGAGAAGAAAACAACATGTTCTACCTTAAGTGAATTTGAGAGAGCATCCTTAAAAGAAGGATAGAACGGAGTTGTTGAAAAATCAACAAAGAAAGGATATGATCTTTGTGGGCTTATGGAGACATCTCAAAACTTGAGGTGAAATTCTGCCACTAACGAAAACAATTGCTTGCTTGAGATCAACGAAGAGATGAAAACTTCTCTCGTCGACAGGATAGGAGAAAACTTGGATCATTGATAGACACCACAATTAGCAACATTCCTTCGAGAAGGCTTTAAGTGAAATCTATACCAAGATAACTCCAACAAAGAGATTATTATGGGTTGAAACAACTCATGGACGAAGAAAATATGATGGCTTTAAATATCTCATTCTTGACAACTTGTGAATCCTGAAACATGAAGAAAATTATCAAGAATGACATAACACCACCTCAAAAGATAAGAGAGAAAGAATTGCACTTCGGAATACAAGATGAAGAATGCTTGAACTCCTCAAAACAAACATGTGTTGAGCACCATCTTTATTTTAGAGTATAGCTTGACGGATCTTGACTCCGAGAGAAATCTTGAAGAACAATTGAAGAATGAAAGGAATCCTTGACGAAGCACCATGTAGAGCCTCCATGAAGAACTCCGTTAAACAAAAGGATGATAGAAAGAAAAGAGAAGTTGAAAGAACAAGGTGAAGTCTTGCAATGTTTTAGATGGAGCTTCAGGACGATATAATGAGGAAACTTTGAACTCCGGAAAGAAATGATGAAGCATCTCGAACCGAGAATGTGATATGATGAACAAACTCCGGAAAGAAGAGATGAACAACTTAGAACTGAGAAATTGATAGGATTATGAACTCCGGAAGAAGGAATTAATCACTTGGATGAAACAATAATAAGAATTACGTTATGCGTATCCTTCACCAATTTAAATTGATGACAAGCAACGGATTTTTGCATACTACTTATTGTCGTTGAAAAACGATTGAAGAGAGATATTGCTCAACTTGGGAAGGTCTTCAACGAACCGTCGGTAGGATTGGAAAGAACGAATGAATTGATATGATAACCAAGGAAGAGAACTCTTGAATGAACCACCGTAAGAATTGAAAATGAACGAAGAAAAGATAAAGAAACACCGGGAAGAATTATAAAAAAACGAAGATACTTCAGAGAATTTAGATACATGAGTACGAAGAGATCATGAACTGATTAGAGGATATTTGAACGATGCACCGGTAAGATTTTGGAGAACAAGAGCTGAAAGCTGGAATGAATAATTCTGAGATGATGGGCTCCGAAGAATCAAACTGAAAAATACTCCTGAAATGCTTCGGATGGGTATGAAAAGAATTCTCACAATCGAGAAAAATTATGAGGATGACAAGAAGTTAGATCCATGAATCTTTAAGAGAACGGATATGATTTAGAGGAATGATTTAGAGGAAAACTCTTCTTCGGTCTTCAAATGCAGAGAATGACGATGAGAAACACCACCATGAATTGTTGAGGCACTCCGGAATGAAAATTAGAAAGGTTGAACCAAAAATGAAAAGAATTGGAAGATCTTGGAGAAAGACATTTGACTGATGATGACTCATTCTTACGTCAAACTTTTCAATGAAATTGATAATAACTCCGGAAAAAAATTAGAAGAGCAGGTAAGATCCTGGGAAAAGACCTGTGGGGTGTTTTACTAGGCGAGCTATGACGGCACAGAAGTGGCCATCATCACCGATTATCCTGGTGTTCTTCCAGCTTCCCACGTAAGTAATCAGGAGAAACACCCCTCGAAAGAGTTTCCTCGCACTGCCTCACCCACCGCACTATCTCATCCTTCAAAGGGGAGGCATTCGGCGCGTCATGATACGCCGGGGATGATTCCAAGAAGAGCAGCTCCCGCGCCGAGAAAGGCCTCGAAAAGGAAGGCTGGCGAAGACCAGGCCGACCCTTCGTCGAAGAGGTATGGATTTAAAGGTATGCTTTGGCAGTCATACCCAACCGTGATTGTTATGTTGGTCCTGTATCAGGAAAAAGGTTCACCGGACTATGTCCGGGGATTCAGCCGGTCGCACTCCCAACAACCGGGATTTATATCCCACCGGAGAGGTGGGGGCCGCTATGGGGGCAACGCCGGACTGTCCTTCGGCCGAGGGTTCGGAAGACATGTCCGTTACCAACTCGGAATTAGAGAGCGCCATGAATCATCGGCGCTGCAGGACTGTCCTACGAGACCCCAAGTTCTTGGAAGAGGCATTCAATGCCTTCAGCTCGGCTGACGCATATCTCTGAGCTGCTCGAGATGGGCTTAGAAAAGCCACAAAGCAACATTTGACAGATGTGCAGGTAAGTTTTTTCTTCGTCCGAAAAGGATAACCATATGCCCGTAGCCCCCGAGACTGAAAGCAGTTGGTACAACTGATTTAAGGATCGTTGTATAACCAGGTCCTTACCGAGAAGAATGCCCTGCTAGCCCAAGAGCTGGAGCAGTGTCGGGCGCAGCTGAATGTTGCTACCACCGAACTGGAAAACTTCAAGAAGGCGTCTTCTGGTAACATTCCCCTCCATCGAGGAATGATAATTGTATACCAACTGTACTAATATTGTTGCTGATTGCATAATAGGATCGCCCGATCAACTTGAAGAGAAGTTGAAGATCGCCCAAAAGGGGAAAGAGAGGCAAAAAGGCTACACGCCACATGCGAGCGTGTGTTGAGCCGAGTCAGGGACGAGAAAAACAAGCTACAGGATTCCAACACCGCATTGGGCGAAGAATTGAAAGATGTGCGAGCCCAGCTAGCCGACTCCATGAAGGAGAATATGACGTTGCGGGGCGGTATATTTAGTATGTGTCTGAACTATTTTGAAAGTAGTTCGGAGATAAATAGAACTGATATAATTATGATTGCAGGTATATTAACGGGTCGTCCCGACTAGGAGGTGTCCGGATCATCAAGTGATATGCTGCAAAGGCTGTCGCAAGTGCACGAGCAGGCTCGGCTGGCAATGCGGAGTGTTCCCAAAGCCCTATGGCCATCCGCCTCCCCTCCAGGAAGTATGGAGGAGCTTGTAGAGCTGTTCAAGGGAGCACGGCAGCGTATTCGACTATGGAAGAAATCGGCCTGCCGAGATGGTGCGCGAGAGGCCTGGGCCATGGTGAAAACGCGATATACCATGCTGGATCCTAATCACATGGCTCGGGTCGGACCGCTTGGGTCGAATGGGGAAGAAATTCCCATTAGTTTAGTATATGACCAAGTAGAGGTGGCCGCCAACTATTCCCAACAGGATTGTAAGTTAGACTGCCTGTTGGACAGTATAGAGGAGGAAGTGTTTGAGTCCAAGTGACTATGTACCTTCCTTACCCTGTGTAATTCTAGCTGAATTGTATAGCATTTGTCATGGCAGACCTTTTTGCTTCAACCTCCGGACCCGAGGGTGCGGAGTGTTTCCGAATACCCTCGCGGTCGAATAGACTGGGGTATGCCTGGAAAACTAGGCGTAGGGGTCATAGTTGCTTGAACAGACAAGTTGTATCCTGCTAGTTATGTTATAATACATTGAGATCGTAAGAAACATCTTCCAGAGAGAATAGTTCCGTTAAGGGTTCCTTTCCCTGGGTGTGCATGTATTAATGTACATGTCCGAATTGTGATGGAAAAATCACAGTGTATGTAACTTCTGGGGGTTCGCAATAGAGTAAATGCAAAAACGTCTTTAATTCACCGACCGAATATTCCCTTAAGAACGCTAGCTTTTGGCTTCACCCAGTCTGAGGTACACATCCGGATGAACTGGCAGTAACAATCCCAGAGGTGCTCCCTTTATGCCCTAGCCGAACTAACGGGAAAGTAGGGCATAAGCACAGGAGCCAGGCAACCCAGCTTGGACAAAACTTAAGTCATATCGATGCATATAATGGCGAAGAAAAGGTACATATGGAAGAACTCATATGTGGAGAGATTGATGCTCGAGGAATAATAATAAAAAGCTTCTGTCCAAGAAGCCCCCAGGTATAATGGACATACATATTTTAAAGATGTATGTGTCAGGGGTGTGCGGTCTAGCCGTACCAAAGCTTTAAAGCGAGAAAGGAAAAAGTAATCAGAAAAGAGAGAAAAAAATAATGGAAACTATAGGGGAGAAGGAGACAAACAAGGAGTTCGGCGCTAGGCATAGAATCTTCGGAGTCTGGCCGCGTTCCAGGAGTTCGGCTCGAGGCGATTGTTTGATGTATCACGAAGATGGTACGCTCCACCGGTGAGAACTTCGTCAATTATGAAGGGACCCTCCCATTTGGGCTTGAGTTTGTCCTTTTTCTTCTCCGGCAGGCATAGAACGAGTTCGCCAATGTTGTAAGTCTTGGCCCATACTTCTCTGCTTTGATATCTTCGAGCCTGCTATTGGTAAAATGCTGAACGGGCTTTTGCGACATCGTGCTCCTCCTCCAGGGCATCTAGGCTGTCCTGCCGATCAAGCTCGGCTTCTGTCTCTTCGTACAGATGCACTTGAGGTGAGTCATGAATAATATCGCAGGGCAACACAGCCTCTGCGCCATACACCATGAAGAAAGGTGTGTATCCGGTAGTACGGTTGGGCGTGGTCCGCAGCCCCCAGAGTACGGAGTCGAGCTCCTCAGCCCAGTGCTTGTCTGATTCTTTCAAAGACCGCACTAGTCTGGGCTTGATGCTACTCATAATAAGACCATTGGCTCGTTCGACTTGACCGTTGGTTTGCGGGTGGTAGACGGAGGCGTAATCGAGTTTAATGCCTAGATTAGTACACCAGGTTTTTACCTCGTCGGCTGTGAAGTTAGAGCCGTTGTCGGTGATGATGCTGTGTGGGACACCATAACGGTGCACAACACCGGATATGAAGTCTATCACCGGGCCGGACTCAGCCGTTTTGACCGGTTTAGCCTCTATCCACTTAGTGAATTTGTCCACCATAACCAGCAGATATTTTTCTTATGGCTTCCCCCTTTAAGGGGTCCAACCATATCCAGTCCCCAGACCGCGAAAGGCTAAGTGATGGGGATAGTCTGTAAGGCAGTTGGGGGCATGTGGCTTTGGTTGGCGAAGAGTTGGCACCCGACGCAGCGTTGGACAAGGTCCTGCGCATCTGCTCGGGCCGTCGGCCAATAAAACCCTGTGCGGAAGGCCTTGCTAACAAGGGCCTGGGCTGCGGCGTGGTGTCCGCCTAGACCATCATGAATTTCTCTCAAAAGCTGCCGCCCCTCCTCCTCGGAGATACATCTTTGAAGCACTCCGGTAGTAATTTTCTTCTAGAGCTCTCTGTCGTGAACCTTGTAGGCCTTCGAGTGCCGGACAATGCGGCGGTCCTCATTCTGGTCTTCGGGCAGCTCCTTCCTATTAATGTAGGCCAAGAAGGGTTCGGTCCATGGGGCAATGACTGCATAACGAGATGGGCCGACGGTGTAATTTCGGTTGCTGAGCCCCCGATGATATCGGTGTGTTCAGAGTTTGGGGTTGTGTTTGGATCTGGACTGTTGTTGCCGCCCTCCCCTTGCCACACCACGGATGGCTTGAAAAGCATTTCCAGGAAGATGTTAGGTGGGACGGGGTCGTGCTTAGCGCCAATGCGAGCAAGGACGTCCGCCGCCTGGTTACTTTCTCAGGCGACGTGATGAAGTTCAAGCCTCTCGAACCGAGCCGACATTTTTAGGACGGCATTACGGTAAGCTGCCATCTTTGGATCTTTGGCATCAAAGTCTCCGTTTATTTGAGATATTGCGAGGTTTGAGTCCCCGCGCACCTCCAGGCATTGTATGCCCATGGATACGGCCATCCGAAGACCATGCAATAAGGCCTCGTATTCGGCTGCGTTGTTGGAGTCTGTGTATAATATTTGGAGCACATACTGGACGACATCTCCAGTGGGGGACGTTAACATGACGCCCGCTCCCAGCCCCGCCAACATTTTGGAGCCGTCAAAATACATAACCCAATTGGAATATGCACTGTACTCTTTGGGGAGTTCGGCCTCTGTCCATTCGGCGACAAAGTCAGCCACTTGGGATTTGATGGCTCAACGTGGCTTGTATGTTATGTCAAATGGAAGTAGCTCTATGGCCCATTTGGCGATTCGTCCCGTGGCGTCACGGTTGTTTATTATGTCATTGAGTGGGACTTCAGAAGCCACCATGATTGAACACTCCTGGAAGTAGTGTCGTAGCTTTCGGGATGCCATGAAGATCGCGTATGCTATCTTTTGGTAATGGGGGTACCAGGATTTGCATGGTGTGAGGACAGTAGATACGTAGTATACTGGTTTTTGGAGCAGAAATTTGTGTCCGTCCTGTTCTCGTTCGACGATGAGCACGACGCTCACCACCTGATGTGTTGCCGAAATGTAGAGCAACATGGGTTCGCCAGCATTTGGTGCGGCCTGGATTGGGTTGCTTGCTAGGAGGGCCTTTATTTACTCCAGTCCGGCAGTCGCCGCGTCTGTCCATTCGAAGTTATCGGTGCACCGTAAGAGGCGATACAGTGGTAGTGCCTTTTCTCCTAATCTGGAGATAAAGCGACTTAATGCTACCACACAACCAACTAGTTTTTGGACTTGTTTGAGGTCTGTTGGCGTAGCCAACTGTGACAGAGCTCGGATTTTAGCTGGATTTGCTTCTATTCCTCTATTGGAAACGATGAAGCCCAGCAGTTTTCCAGCGGGGACGCCGAAGACACACTTTTCCGGGTTGAGTCTAATGTCATACGCGCGGAGATTGTCGAATGTAAGACGTAAGTCGTCTATTAGTGTTTCGACGTGCCCGGTTTTGATGACGACGTCATCGACGTAAGCTTCTACTGTCTTGCCGATCTGCTTCTCCAGGCATGTTTGAATCATGTGTTGGTATGTGGCGCTGGCGTTCTTGAGCCCAAAAGGCATGGTGTTGAAGCAGAATGGCCCATATGGGGTAATAAATGCTGTTGCAACTTGATCGGACTCCTTCATTTTGATTTGATGGTATCCGGAATATGCATCGAGGAAACACAGTGAGTCGTATCCTGCGGTGGTGTCAATGATTTGATCAATGCGGGGGAGGGGGAAGGGATCCTTAGGGCAGGCCTTGTTGAGGTCTTTGAAATCGACACACAGGCGCCAGGATTTGTCCTTTTTTGGTACCATCACCAGGTTTGCCAGCCAGTCCGGATGTTTGATTTCTCTAATGAATTCGGCTTCAATAAGCTTGGCCAGCTCCTCCCCCATGGCTTGTCGCTTGGGTTCGGAAAAGCGTCGTAGTGTTTGCTTGACCGGTTTAAATCCCTTTAATATATTGAGGCTATCTTCGGCCAGCTCACGTGGGATCCCTGGCATATTTGAAGGGTGCCAGGCGAATATGTCCCAGTTTTCGCGTAGGAATTCTTGTAGTGCAGCGTCAACTGTTGGGTTCAGCTGTGCTTTGATAGATGCTGTCTTCTTGGGGTTCGTCGGGTGGACCTGGAATTTGACTATTTCTTCTGCTGGTTTGAAGGAGGTGGATTTGGGGCGTTTGTCGATTATTACGTCGTCCCTGTCCACCGTGGAGCGCAGTGCGGTTAATTCTTCGGCCGCGAGAGCTTCGGATAGCGCTTCAAGGGCCAGGGATGCAGTTTTATTTTCAGCACGGAGTGCTATGTCCGGATCACTGACGAGAGTGATTATACCGTTTGGTCCGGGCATTTTGAGCTTCATATACCCGTAATGACGTATAGCTTGGAAGCGCGTAAAAGCATCCCGCCCCAACAGGGCGTGGTACCCGCTCCTGAAAGGGGCCACTTGGAAAGTGATTTCTTTGGACCGATAATTCTCCGGCGTGCCGAATACCACATCAAGTGTGATTTTTCCCGCGCATCGTGCCTCTCGACTGGGAATGATTCCTCGGAAGGTTGTGCTACTTTGCTTGATGCGGCTCCTGTCTATTTCCATTTTGTGGAGTGTGTCCTTGTAAATGAGGTTTAGTCTGCTGCCGCCCTCCATGAGGACCTTGGTACGTCGAAATCCGTCCACGATGGGACTGAGGACTAATGCGGCTGGCACTCGGACTGTCTTGTACTTCGGCTCGTCAGCGGCATTGATTGTTATAGCTGTGTCGTTCCAAGGGTTTATTGCAGCGATTTGGCAGACTTCAGCGAGGTCACGAAGTGCTCTTTTGCGTTTGTTGTTTGAAGCGAATGTATCGAAGACCGTCAATACTCTTGTGTCATCGTCTTCTAGAGGGTGCTGTTCTGGGGCATCCTTGATAAGGATGTCCTCGCCGCTCTTGGCTACCTGTCGGAGTATCCAACAAGCTCTAAGGCTGTGGTTTGCCACGGTATCTGGCGTTGTGTGTATTTTGCATGGGCCATCAAGCCATCCCTCCAGAACGGTGCCGTGTCACGTAATGGGTTTATGTCTCTTGACTGTTGGACTGGGCGTGCCATGGGGGCGCGCCCTCTTCGTCTGTAGGAGGAGTTTAGTTGGGACCGACGGTTCCCAGCAAGCTGCCTGAGTTTTCCAGGCGCTTTCCATCACGCTGTACTTCCGTACGATAGTTGCTAAGTTGGCGAACTTCAGTATGCGGCGGCGATTGATGGCGTTGAGGATTCCTTCGTCCGCACAATTGTTGCAGAACGCTGATATCGCGTCCTCATTGTGGCAATCTTTTACCCTGTTTTTGACAAGGAGGAATCTGGCCCAGAAGTGGTGAACCGTTTCCTGAGACTGCTGTTTTACGCTCATAAGGGCGTCTATCTCCGGGTGGTTGGGTGGAATTAAATCCGAACCCTGACTTGAACGATTATCTGGAGTCTAAAGACCTTCCGAACACAACAGTCCAGGTTCCGGAATATCTTCTGATTGTTTGGGACTGCCATCCGATTCTATGTTCGGAGGGCTGGTCGCATCCTTTCGCAGGTAGGTATCTGGCTCTTCTTGATCGGTGATCCGAACACAATCAGTCTTTGATATAGAGGAAGACTCGCCGTCCTGCTCCTCGACTACCGCTATCTGGTGGGTGACCGGTGGAGTTTTGATTTCTCCTTGATCGGTTTTAAGCCCGATCCGATCATAATCTGTGGCGATTCCCAAAGCAGCGATGCGATCTAGGAGTTCGTTCAAGGATGAAAACTCTGCCGGATCCATCTGCTTGGAGTGTTCGGAGTTGATGCGAAGGGGATTTTCGATGGCCCGAGAGGTCATCGTCGGCTCAACGGCCGAACGGGCGATCATAGTAAAGCCGCCCAGCCGGAGGGTTTGGCCTGGGGCCAGAACTCCTCCGGAGGTGATGTTGTCTTTAAGGACAAGGCGAGCCATCGAACCTTTCGTCAACGTCAAAGTGGAACTCTCAATGAAAGGACCAATGTCGGTGTCAAAACCGGTGGATCTTGGGTAGGGGGTCCCGAACTGTGCGTCTAGGATCGATGGTAACAGGAGACGGGGGACACGATGTTTACGCAGGTTCGGGCCCTCTCTATGGAGGTAATACCCTACTTCCTGCTTGATTAATCTTGATGAATATGAGTATTACAAGAGTTGGTCTACCACGAGATCGTAATGACTAAACCCTAGAAGTCTAGCCTATATGACTATGATAATGAATATGTGCTATCCGGACTACGCCCACCGGTTTCTATAGACACAGAGGGATCTAGGGTTACATAGAGTCGGTTACATAAGGAGAAATCTTCATAGTTGATCCCAAGCTCGCCTTCCACGCTAAGGAGAGTCCACTCCGGACACGGGTAGAGTCTTCGACCTTCATGTCTTCACATCCCACCAGTCCGGCCCATGGATAACAGGCCGGACGCCCGAGGACCCCTTAGTCCAGGACTCCCTCAGCTATTTTCATAGCGTTATCAAATATGGCCTATTAACAGCCCGTTATGGTCCACGAATAATACGGCCCATGTTTGGCGAAATAATGATACGCCCCATAGAAGGCCCATGTACTACAGCCCGTAGAAGACCAATGGATCCTACGGCCCGTAGAAGGCCCATGGATCATACGGCCCGTAGAAAGTCCATGGATCCTACGGCCCGTAGAAGGCCCGTGGATCCTACGGCCCGTAGAAGGCCCACGGATCCTACGGCCTGCAGGAGGCCTATGGTTACAACAGTCCGTGTGCTGCCAAAAATAGGTTATTGTGGCCACTAGAAAAACGCGGAAAAAGAACTGCAGTGACTACAAGCAAACAACTAAACAAGGCAATAAGGAAATAAATAAGCAAGCAACTAATGCTAGCCTATTACAGCTATTACACATATTACATCCACTGGGCATCATAGTTCGCCACCAGTGCAAATATAGGGAACAAAGCAGCATATTACATACACTGGCCGTCTAAATTGGCCACTGGTGCAAATAAACGCGGCAGCAAAACAAGTCCATAACAGAAACAACTTTAGAAGAGCTCAAGAAACGTTATCCTGGGTATCCACCATGCTGGCAATAAGCTTAGCAAGCTTATTAGCTTTGTCCTGTTTGGCGCTAAAATCCTCCAACGCTTGCTGTTGCACCAGAAAGTATGCATCTGAATACTCCAGGGGACTTCCGCAGTCCTTCCGCTTCTTGTCGCAGCACAGCTGATCGATGTCTTTCAGCTCGTAGTTGAGACTCAAGAAACCGAACTGATTCAGACAGTGAGTTTGAATAGTTTGTGCAAGCGGTAGTGGCTAGTAACTCAAACAGTAAACCAAGACAGGACTTTGGGGTTGCCTCACTGTCTTCAAGATAGTTTTCCTTGGCTGTTTTATCATCTTTGTTGGAGACCAACAAGGATGTCTCACGATCCTGAACCTTATCTGCATTACTTCCTTTATCATTGCTTAATAAGGTACTCTTCCCCAATATTCTGTCAGCATTCTGAAAGAAGAAACAAGCAGACACATAACAGGTTTAGCATGTACTAGTATATGTCGGTGAACCAATTCATTAGTAAGGTGGACAAGATTAAACTACCAAGTCTTCTATTGCCAAGTAGTACATTATAAAAGCATCAAACAAACATATATCTATGTCCTATAGCCACTGCATTGTCTTGCCAAATCAAAATAGAGACACGGTTCAAATCATATCAGTTCAAGAGAAAGTAGCACTGAAAGAATACAAAGCGTAGGAAACTACACGGCACAACAAGATTTCAAATGGGTACCACGGGTCTACATGTACAACAACACTATTGGCCCTGTTATGATGCTAGTAATGTGCATGATATGAGAAGTCAACTGTATACACAATTGAAATTGAAATCAACAGAGCTATTCATAAGAGCAAACCTGTTAAAGAAACATGTGTAAACATACATGTTGTGCCATTGGAGTTTCCATTGGATCGTTCAATTTAAAAATAAGTTTGTATGAGTAAATATAGTGATATAAGAGCAAAGCAGTATACACGATAGCAATGGAATCTTAAATGAGAACATTTGTTCTTCAGGTTTAAGCACTTGTTCTACATGAACAGAGTACAGTAAGACGCAAGCATATACTACTTAAAATAAAATGAGCTCATAGACCTTACCACATTCTTGGTTCGGGACCCGTAAAGAACAAGGCATTCCCAGTCATCGTCCAGTAAATGTGTCTCAGGAGAACGTAAGGGAATTTGATGAGTTTTTTTGCTAGTGAATTACGTTTTCTTCAGGTAATTCCGATACTGTCACCAAGCATTCTTGAAGATAGCAGAGGTATTAGCACAAGTTACCTCATCCCGAGTTTCCAAATCGGTCCTTCTCTATAGAGAAAAATGGGAAAATTTGCTGTATTATAACCATCATGCAGGTAGAATGTATGGGACAAAGCAAAGTAATTGCCATGAATAACATTACTTACACATAACTGCTGGACAAACACCTGCAACTGGCATTTTCCTTCATCTTCAGTATAATATTTCCATGATGAGAAGATACACACATAGGATTTAACAACATCAAATGTGATAGATGCTAAACTATGAATGGCTGGTTGTGCTTCCTCCACAGGAATAGGTGTACTAACTGGTGGAGTTGGGGTTTGCCGTGGTAGTACTGGCGCTTTGGGCACTGGAGCTGCCTTACTAACTCCGCTTGTTTGGGAGCTCTGTGGTGGAGATGGTGCTGTGTCAACAGGAACTGGGTTACTATCTGCTGGGGTTGGGGTTAGATTGGGTGAAGCTGGTTCTCTGTCCATCGCAGTAGGGGTAAAATCTGCGAGAGTCTGGGTTATGTGTGGTAGGGCTGGTTCTCGTGCATGTACAACCGGGGTGCTATCTCCACCAAGAGGTAGCACTGTTTTATTTGAAGACCGTGTTTTTACTCCGCTAGATACTGCCATCACCCGCTCCAATTCAAATGGCTGATAAACAGGAAACATAGTTGAATGTACAGACATTGTATGAGAGACAGATGCAATAGATAGTGTGGAAAAAAGAGGGCATTAAATAGTTGACATGTATATTTTTTAACTAAAATGGATAGCCACATATATGATGTCTATCTAAACTGGATAGCATAGCATAACATAATTCAAAGAGATGATGACTAACTAAACAGGATCGCATGACATAATTCACATACATGTTATCTAAGTAATCATGATCACATGATTTAATTCAGATATGTGATTTATATGCTAAGCAGAGGGCATTTGCATATATGATGTCTAAACTCAGAACATGGTGTTGAATATTGTGTATATGATGTCTAAACTATGCAATGGAAGACACCATATGCATGATATGAGTAGTGGAACCATGCCAAGTTAGAGCATACACCTCGGTGGGGGAATAGGACTGTTCATCTGTCTCTGAATCCATCTCTGGGGAGCTATCGAGACCAAGCAAGAGATCTGCTTCGACAGGTAGCACTGTCTGCTCTGAAGGCCTTGTTTTCACTCCAGATTTTTCCATCACCCACTCAAATGGCTGATTCACAGGAAGAGTAGTTTAATGTACAAACATTGTCGACAAAAGGAAATTTAATGAAGAAAAGGCCATTGCCGATAATAGTTTTCGCTTTTGTTTTGGCTCACCCCGAACATTTTATTTTTTTAATAATTGAATACTTTATTGTTTGCTTGATTTTAAATTTGAATTTGGATCGGTTCTGGACTAACGCGAGATTAGCAACAGTAACGGAGGTGACGTGGCATCTTTAGCAGAGGTTTACTGTAGCTTAAATATCCGGGCGTCACAGTTCCGTTGTTGAAGCAGCTCCAGTGAGCCGTAAGACGTCAAGGCTGAAGCAGCACAAGACAGACATCGTTAATCTCAAGTGGGATTCTAATAGCATCTCCAATAGATGATGTAAAATGCATTACCAAAAAGTGATAGATGTAAAATTTACATCACCAAAAACCACCTGACTACAACACAAGAGGTAAAAACTGTTGACTCTGAACTTAACTGTCAAAACTGAAATTTACTGTGGATTCTTAATGTTACTGTCGAAACTGAACGCAATGGTAGCAGAGAGGCACTTCACATGGGTTAGTTTAGGGAGGGCCTGCAGTTCGTCTTCAACCTGCACCCCCTGAGCCGCCAGCCACCACCGGCCGAACCCCGCGCCGCCTCGCAGCCCCGAAACAACTCCCCACCGCCGGTCCGCCGCCGCCCCGAAACACTCCCCACCACCGGTCCGCCGCCGCCTCGCCGCCCCGAAACAACTCCCCACCGCCGGTCCGCCGCCGCCCCGGCCAGCCCTCTAGCCCCCTCCCCCCCCCCCCCCCGCGTGCCAAGCTTTTTCTCCGGTGATCCCCACGCCACCGCGCCCCCACCGCCGGCGAGCAGCACCCCACCCAGAACCCTAAGATAGATAGTGGGGTACCTCTCCGGCGATCCCCCTCCTCGCTGCGGGTGGTTCTTCCTTAACTCCGGCGAGACCCCCCACCCCATAAAAATCGACTGACCCAAAAGTCGATTCAGTCGACTGAAGTGTAGGTAAAGCGGAGCAGAGCAGCAGCACGAGCGAGGGGGAGAGCAGCAGCACGAGCGAGGGGGAGAGCAGCAGCAGCGCGAGCGAGCGAGCGAGAGCCAGAGCAGCAACAGCAGCGCGAGCGAGCGAGAGCCCGAGCAGCAACAGCAGCACGAGCGAGCGAGCTAGCGGAGCAGCAGTAGCAGATCTGGCTGGTATGGACGCCGCCGCCGAAGGGGCCTCGCACTGGGGGAGAGCCGCCGTGGAGACGTCGCCCGCGGCGCCGGCTTCGAGGTAGCCGCTCCATGGGGGTGCGGGATGGAGCACCGTCGGCGCCGGGAGGTCAAGTTAAGGAGAAGGTGCGATGCGATGAGTGTACAACCTCTTTGGTGGCGCCGAGTAGGCCTCGGCTTCGTCCCAGGAGTCGGTGAGGATGTTGCGGTTCCGGTGGAGTAGGTTAAGGCGGTGCTGTGGGGATGGAGCAGCCGCGATAAACGAGGCGATCATCGGAGCAGCTCCTTGGAGGTGGAGGACGGGGGGCTGAACCGGTGGACGACGGGATGGATGACGGATCCTCATACGGGGAGGTGGATGAGGGACGCTGACCTATTGCGGTGGACTACGTCGTCGGGGAAGAGGCTCCGGCTGGGCAGCGGTGAGGTGGCAGACGGAGGAGGGTGGGGTTTTGCGGCTCGAGCGGAGAGGTTATGGCGGCTAGATTTCGAATGACGAAAAGGAGGCGATGGGAGGGGGGAACCATGACTTAGGGACGCACTTGTCCAAAATGTAGGGTGTGTTACAAAAGTACCCCCACTGATTTGAACTAGCGGCCCATTCGGCTCAGGGTTAGAAGGGGGATTTCGCAATTTGGCAGCTGGAGGGAGTTTTCGCGCGCGTTGTAATTTCAGGATAGCAAGGCGCGGGTTGTGAAGGCGCCAGTTTTGGGAGCACGATATCTGAATTTTCGGGATATAACAAAGGCGCGGGTTGAATTTTAGGGACAAACCTAACGTGTAATATTGTACTTGTAGTACGTACCAAATCAATTCGCACTTCCCTCAACGAAAAAACGAAAAATAAAACTATTCACACCACACAAAGAGAGAGTCTTGTCCCGTTTTACTATACAAATGCTATTCAAAACTACTCCCTCCTTCCATCTCTATAGGGCCTAATGCGTTTTTCGAGGCTAAATTTGATCAACCAAATATTAGAGCAATAATATATGACATGCAACTTACACAAAGCACACCGTTAAATTCGTGTGTGAAAGGAGCTTTCAATGATATAATTTTCACATTGTGCATGTCATGTACTATTAATCTTGTCAATAGTCAAAGGCGGTCTTAAAAAACGCATTAGGCCCTATATAGATGGAAGGAAGGAGTATGGATCCATGTTATGTCCAATTAATTTTTTTCGCTGGCTGTATAATGAATGTAAACTACTCATGCCAACATTTTAGTGCATTCCAAATGTCTATACTACCGCTGCAATTCGAACTGAATTTGAATTCGTTTCTCTATTTCAATAAGAATCTACAATCATGATTGTTGCCAACTTCAACCAACATTCGTGTATTACCTTAACAACACACCACATGATTACTATAGAGATAGATATGAACTATGTGTACTATATGAACTCAAAATCAATTTTTTGAATATACTTGATGTTGATTCCAAATAATAGTACATTTGTTGTACTAACTAGATATTCATAATCTAAACCATGTTCCATACGTACACTATGTTTATCACACTAAGTATAGTGCCCCGCCCCCTACATTATGACAAGTATTTAGCCCTGAGCTGCAAAAGCCACACATTAGCCCAAATTATAATCAATTTTCTACATTATGATATCTTCTTCAAGTATCTGTATCCACTTTTTTATAATGAATTATGATCTATGTTCGTCTTTAACACCTTCATGATCCTGTTCTCTTTGTAGCTAGCTAGCGCTAATTTTCTATCGTGCATGCACACGCCCGCCCCCCTCTCACCCTCCCTCAGTGTCCCCTCCATCGCGCACGCTCGTTATTTCTCTTTAGGTCGTTCACCCGCGGTGTGTGTAGGCCCCCCGACTCCTTCTTTCCGGCACACACCAGTCGATATACCTCTCTAGCCAAGTGTGCCTACCACAAACACATACTTCCCTTCTTCTCTTCTCACCGTCCATGCCCCCTATGTCCAATACGGTTCCACGCAGGTGCACACTCCCGCCCCTATTTTCATCGATCTCATACTCGCACACTCCTCCCCCTCGACATAGTAGGCCTCTCGCACCACCTCCTAGCCGCACCCCTCTCCCCCTGTCTGTTTCTCCGGACCTTATTTGCTTCTAACACATGCATGCATGTATACGTACTGGTCTCCCTACATATAGCTAGGTCGACTATAATTCTTTTTCCCCACGCACCGATAGACTTACCTCACTAGTTATGTCTCTCCCTTTCTCGGACACACAACGGTTGATCTTCCTATGTAGTTACGTATGCTTACCACAACCATATCGTGTCCCCTCATAATCCTCGCATACCTCCCGACCCGTCTCTCACACGCACGTGCATAGATAGACAGACATCCCGCCCTCTCTTATTGATATTGCACTCGTACCCTCCGTTTGTCTAGCAGGCCTCTCCCACCATTTGTGAGATGCCACTCCGCCACCAACCCTCCGACACTCTACCTTTATCTTTCTCCCAACCTTATTCCTCTGCTACACATGTCCATGGATGCCGATCGATCTCCCTCTATACATAGCTAGGTCTCTCTCCTTCTCCACACATATACTAGTCGATCTACCTCTCTATAGTTAGGTCTCTGCCCCCTCCCCCCCACCGATAGTCGAACATTGTAGGTAGGTATCCATGCCACAGAGAAAACTGCACCTCTGCCCTCTCAAATTCCAGTAGGCCAGCCGCCCTATATCTTTGACGTGGGCTAACACGAATTCAATGGCACTCTTTATCGATCGCGCAGCCACACAATTCATCCCTGTTTTCGATTCTATAGATATCTCACACCGATGATCCCTCCACTCTCTTCTCGTGGATCGCTCCCTCTATATATGATATATCCATGACTCTGTTTCACACACATTGCATATGTTACATTTTTTTGTTTGAGATATCATCGACACATTGCCTCGGTTTCGCACAAACCATCTCTCTCACACCCACCCACGTACGTACCTGCACCTAAAGAAGAGGTGCACGCAGGATGCATGTACTCACGCCTCGTTCCCGGCCACACCCGTGTGGGTACACGATGGAGTTCGTTTCTTTACGAAAAGGCAGCCCACGTGATAATTTGACGCGTGTAGCAGTTGTTTACTCGAGGGAGGGTCGGTTACCACGTCTAGACAGAACAAAGTTCGACTTGACGCGTTAGTATTAAATAAAGTTATATATTCCTCCTCAATGGCGCGTAGTACAAAATATAAAACAATTGCTGTGGGGAAAATGGAAAAATCCGCTCCACTATATACAACGGAGCCTGCCTACCGGGGTTTGTCTCTCGTCACACCATCTCACACAAGGCGGCGGTGGCCTTTCTCTCTCACCGTTGGTCAGTGATCCGGCCGCATCCCATCCGCCGGCGGAAAGGGAGGATGTGCATCATTTCTCCGTTCGACGGCGTTGAGGCAGCACGTCCCGATCTGCGGTACCCGCCGTTCTCTCTGACCAAGCTCCGACGCGGTAGGGCCTTCGCCACTTGCTCGCTGCCGCAGTATGGGCAGATCCCGGCCGCCGGTGCCCTCCTAGTAACATCCCGACGACCCTCAGGTACAGCTTCCTCCGGCCTTGCTCCACTGCCCATCTTCCCATGTTGATGCATGTGGATCTTCTTTAGTTGTTTGCTTAAAACGTATCTCGGCCGGCGTACTTTCCATCTTGCAATCTCGTCCTCAAACCATTTTTGATAAACCACCATGCTGCTATCTTTCCCTTATTACATGGAATATGCTTCTTTTTTGTCGGCGTATGTGTCTTCAACTCATGTTATTCGCCAGTAATTGTTTCCTTTCTACCTCTTTTTTGCAAACAGGGCTATCCATTTCACCTCGTTGCTATTGCAACCTTTTGGTGAACTACACAAATCACTTTTTTCTTAAGAGTGTTTTGTGCAGTTCCGCCAAAATGTCATACGGGCAACGTTTTACATTTCTGTGGGACTGCAGAAAGGGAGATTGGTTTTGCTATCCTCCTCATCCAACCCCGTGCCTAATCTTCTCCAACAAGTAGTTAGTCGTAAAGAGAGATCGCAGAGGTGATCGGCTTCTATTTGTGTGTGTTATGTTTCATCATCTAGTTCTACTATTATTGTAATCACACTGGCTGGATATCTTTCCAAACAAGGATGGTCAGCTCAATTTTAGTGGAGCTGCACAAAATGATCGGATTGTGGTGTCCTCCGTACACCCCCTTTTTGGCTACAACGCTGGGTGAAACTAGCTGCCAAGCAATGAACACTGTGCCCAGGAAATGGACCCATGCCTACGAACAACATCGATCAATTATATATTTTTCTTTATTTCTACACCTTCTCACAACTTTGTCTTCAGTTGTGATGTGAATATTGGCGCTGATCTGCGAACCATTGAGATGCATTAGCAGCCATGGTAGTTTCATTTGTATTTGATGGAATGTTGTAACGAGATAATCTTGAGGCAAGAGGACACATGAATCCTAAGTTGAAACCTTTTTTTCCTGCGGGAACCAAAGTTGAAACCTTCATATCATCACAGTACAATTTCATTAAAATTATGCATACATATAAACAAATCCTGAAGGATTGATAGCAATGCCAGAAACAATTCAACTTCGTTTCGCCGACATGTGGGACATGCTTCATCCGGCTCCACCTGCCGTGCAACAATATTGAGTGCACAACTGCAGGGAAAGATTCACCCTGGTCGTTGCGCCGCATTAGTAATGACTAGTTAGCACTCAAATCATAGAGCCCCACCTTCACCACAGTAAGTTGCTCGGACGAAGCAACCGTCATTTCTCTGTTCCTTGAATCCGCTGGTACTCCCATATTCCCAGAGTAATAAGTTGCTCGGGCGAAGCAACTATTACTTCACCTTTCCCACAGTAAGTACCTCCTTGGGCCCACTGAAAAATCACTTTTTTCTCTCCATCAAGTGCATTTATTGTCAATCTAGCCCTGTCACCGAAACACCTCTTTGGCTACAGTTAGTTCAGGGTTAGTCATGAGTTAGTCTAACCTCTAGCTAAGTTAGAGTATCCAAACAGGAGCAGTATAGGACATGCAAGTTGCTCAAAGCATACAGTCAAATTCGTACGTGAAAGGATCTTTTTTTCTTTTTGAAAACGGAATGTGAAAGGATCTTCGAATGATATAATTTTCAAATTATATAAAATCTTATCAATAGTCAAAGGCATCCTCGAAGAATACATTAGGCCCTACCCCCTCCGTCTAGGTGTATAAGTCACCTTACGAAAACCAAATAATCCCAAAATACTTAGGCGCGGTGCATTAACTCCCACCTTGTTTCTTGTTTCTTAACATATCCACCAATAAGAGATGTGGGGCGTGCATGTTTTCAGTGACTTAAGACTACCAAACATGACATGCAATGGTTAGTTCATTGCATGCAATGCTATTAATTAGCAAATAAATATTAATTTCTCTCGTTTTCCCCTCTTCCTTGGTCACGATGCACAATCTAAGATGACTTATTCACTAGACAGAGGGAGTATATAAAATCTTACCAATAGTCAAAACCAAGTGTTACTACAACACTAAAAAAGTTCAAAACAAGAAACTGGACCCACTCACGGCACGGCACGCCTGTCTCGTTTGGTCCGTGGTCAAAGCACTTCCTCTTCTTGGCATAACAATAGAGTACAATGATTTTTTTAGAATGCTCTTGGCATGTCGCTAACATGTGATGAGTTAACTGACCTCAATAGACGGCAAAAACGCCAGCCCGCCGCACTTTGAGGGAGACGAGGATCGAGAAGCGATACGGGCTGGTGGATTACTAGAGCTAGGTGTCGTACGGAGGCCAAGAAATATGGTGATAGTGTGGGTTGGCCACGTACAGTATGATGTAACTACACTGGGCTGCCGTGTTTCATACTCTTTCGTTCTATTGTGGAGATGATTGGTTGATTTTATATCGCTAAATAATATAAAATATTATGAGTGCAGATGCTCCACCACGAGGTTCCTTGCTCCTTCTCGGTCGTCGGGAATCTATGTTCTTCCACTCTTTTTTTTACATGAGCTTTGTTCATCCTTTTGCCAACATGCAGGACATCTAGCGTCAAGGTGCACGTGTCATGCAAGAAAATGGAGACAAGCAGTGCGTAAGTGAGTCATGCACTACGATGGCACCTAGTACTACACAATATTTTTCCTCCTCGATGGCATGCGAATAGTGCACGTACTCAATGACGGAGCACGGGATGGTAGCCATGGACATGGTTGGCCCTTTTTGGAGAGAGTACTAAATACGTATTAAATTTGATATGTCCCGTCAACTCGCAGAATGACGAGAAGCACACACTGAATGACGGAGCACGGGATGGTAGCCATGGACATGGTCAACCCTTTTTGGAGACTAATGCACTACATTTGATGTGTCCGGTCTACTCGCAAATGAGGAGAAGCTTTGCTTACTAGTTGTACACTATCGACTGTAGTACCATCATCATTGTTCGACTTTCGAAAGAGGCGAAGAGCCAAGCGCACGGTCACCTACTCACAGTATAACCGGCCGTGTTTGCACTAATTTTTTAACGTAGTACCTGAGTGTATTGCTCCAGTGGTCATCACACGTGAGGCAATCGATTCGCACCCTTCCACGCTCCATTTTGTCTTGCGTTCCTTCCTCTGTCCAGCATGATGACAAGTGGGCCCAATGCTCATGTATGCCAATGTGGTAGTTAATCATTTTGCAAGAGTCAGCTATCACACCCTTTCGATGCCACGTCAATGTACCCACTAGAAACAAGTTATACTTGTTCGGTTCAACCACCTCCCTAGGTGTTTGGAGACGAATTGGCCTACGCCGCCTGCCCACCTATAGAACCGCCTCGCACTTAATGTTTATTTGCTAATTAATAGCATTGCATGCAATGAACTAACCACTGCATGTCGTGTTTGCTAGTCTCAAGTCATTAAAAGCATGCACACCCACATCTCTTATTGGTTGATATGTCAAGAAACAAAAAACGAGGTAGAAGTTAATGCACCGCGCCTAAGTATTTTGGGATTATTTGGTTTTCGTAAGATGACACCTAGACGGAGGGAGTATTATACTTGATGGCTACAAGGTTGGCTATACATGACGTGGCAGTGTCATGTAGCCATCAGCTGGTTATACTATTAACCATGCTCTTATAATACTCCTATATTTAGGAACGGAGGGAGTAGTTGGCATGCATGATACTACCTATAATACTCCCATTACAACCAGCCTGGTAGAATTAAAATACCTAATCTAAATGGTCGCCGCCCGATCTCTTTGTCCTCCTCCAGCATCCGTCAGAAGAAGAATCGAGCAAGACACCGGCTGTATTCACCTGCGTCGCCTTGGCGGTGGCCTTCATGGGATACAATCGACGGCGGCCTCCCGTGTTCTACTTTTCCTCGATGATGGCGGCGGGCGGGGACGTGCTGCCCGTCACCTCGTCCACATCCGTGTAGCCGCATCACCTCGTCGACATCCGCAGCGGCTTCTTTCTCTATCTGCATGTCGCGGTTACGCGCGCGTCAACGGTGGATGGCGCAGTGGCAGACACTGGAGGCGCTGTACGACGCAGCGGCATCGAGGGCAGCGATGATGCCCGTGCCGCCGTGCTCCCCGACAAACTGGCGTGGAGCAAGGCGGCACTCTTCCTTGAGCTGTATTGGAGAGGCCAGCTGTGGAACCACGCACTGGCTTAGTGCGGCAACTGCCTCCGATGGGCTAGGCGAGGTATGTGCAGAAGCGAGCTGTCGGGCTCGGCGGGCCACCCAGACGGCTTTTATGCCGGAGAACTGCTCTTCCTGCTCGTCAGATGCCGCCGACAGAGTGGACAAAATGGTGGAAGGAGGAGCTTGGCCGGCGTCCTGCTCCTGAATGGACGTGTGTGGCCGGAGTTGGTTTCTCGCATTCCACGCGGGTTTCTATATCTATACTATCTTCTTCTTCTGTTCTTCTATTTCTCTATATATAGTGTACCAATTTTAAGTAGGACTAAGAACATCAATCATAACCATTGATCTTCTAGATCCAGCGGCCAATATCAGTAGGATTCGCATGAACAGTACACTGCTGCTACCTCACCTGTGTTCTAGAACAATCATGTACCCTTTCTATAAAAAAAGAAGCCCATAACTAGCTCCAATAGGCTGTGTTGCCACATGACCACCAGATGGTTTGATTGAGCCCAGTCGAGATGGTTTAGTAGGAGAATGTGGATATTTCTCAAAAAAAAGAACACGTGGAAAAAGTGAAGCAACGTGCAGTTCTTGTTAAATGAACATACAATTTTATGGCATGAATACTACTTCCCGCTTTTACAATATTGAACTAATATCAGCATTTACACATCACTATAATTTCTTTTTCTTTGAATATATTAGCACATATATTACTTCTTTTCCCTTTTACCAAAATCACTCTGTGATATTAAGACGTGCCTTGCACATGTATACATACTAGTAAATGTAGGTTTTTGAATGCGGCGGGGAGGTGGTACAGCTGGGAGTGCAGCGGGCGGCGCCTTGGGCCGGCGCGCCGCTTCAAATGGCGGACGCAGTGAGAGGTCGCGTCTGCCCTGACCCCCTTGACCGTGGACCTTGACGGTGTACGTCACCTTGTCTCCAGATCTGAGATGCCACGTGTACCAGATGAATGACTCCAAGCTCGACCACCGTGATGCAAGAGGTGCGAGCCGAGGAACACTGTTGGAGACCCCCCCCATAATATTCCTCGTCATCATCTGAGTCCTAGAAGATCTCACCCACATCATCATTAGGTATGCAGCCGCCTTCATAGACAACGTGCGCAGAAGGAGTAGAGGCGACTGGGGATGCACCACGTCGTGGGCACTCCGTACGTGCTCGTGTGCATGCAGCGTGCGTGCTTTTCCATCGGTGCTAGCTCTAAGGCTAAGGCTACTGTCGTCTTCGTCTCCGGCTAGTCGTTGAGCAACGACGGCAAAGAGGTACTGCAAGAGATGTGTAGGTGCCGTTGTGTGCGAGCTTCGCCGTAGCACGACGAACCGGACATCGCCGCAGATGGCACACGCCTCCATGCAGCCGCGTGTGTGCGCATGCATGTGTTATTCACGTGCATTCTGCGGCCGAGTGTGTGTGCATGCATGTGTTATGTACGTGCGTTGTGTGCTCCATGCTGTGCGCGTTTGTGCATGAGTTGGATCGGCATGAGTTAGTGCGTCGGCATGTGTACATGCGTGGCTTCTTGCGTGGTTATCAATACTTGCTCCGTCTTGGTTTATAAGACATGCACTTCATTCTAGGTTGACAATTTAACTAGCTAAATATGTATCATATTGGATGAAAAATATATGTTTAGAAACTACATCCACTTAAGAATCTAATGATATACTTTTGGTGACATATAACTCATATTTAGTTAGTCAAATCGACGACCTAGAACTATGTGCACGCCCTATAAACCGAGACAGAGGGAGTATAAACTAATAAAATATCTTCAACTTAGCATCCTGATGTATCATCTCTAGTGGTTAGCGAAGCGTTCATGTTCTTTTATTTGTTTATAGGTGGGCAGGCGGCAAAAAACAGGGGAAAACGCGCAAGGTTCCTTGGAGATGCTCCACCTCCAGGTTCCTTGCTCCTTCTCGGTCGTCGGGAATCTATGCTCTTCCACTCTCTTTTTTAGTGAGCTTTGTTCATACTTTTGCCAACACACGAGACATCTAGCATGAAGGTGCACGTGTCATGCAAGAAAATGGAGATAATCAGATAAGCATTGCGTAAGTGAGTCGTGCACTTCGATGGCACCTACTCCTACTACGCAATATTTTTTCTCCTCGATGGCACGTGAATAGTGCACGTACTCAACGACGGAGCATGGGATAGTAGCCATGACATGGTCAGCCCTTTTTTTGGAGAGAGTACATACTAAATAACTTTGATGTTTCCCGTCAACTCGCAGAACAACGAGAAGTTTGCTTACTACGCCTTCTCCCTCGCCAACGCGTGCGTGGTGGCTCGCAGCACGAGGAGAAACTTTTGCTTACAAGCGGTGGACGTGTAGCAGTTCATTTGGTGTCAGATTGCCAGAAGTACTACTATAGTACCACCATTATTGTTCGACTTCCGGAAGAGGCGAAGAGCCAAGCGCAAGGCTAGCCATAGTGGGAGTAACATAAGTAGGAGTACCTCCTTTTTTTATTCTAGAAACAACCACACGCGAATATTGGATGGTAGCAGCACAGCAACTGAATCAAAAATCAAAACCTTCCCGCCCGGCGCCAGCTGAGCCCGCCGCTCCACATTGATGGCAAGTCAGGGCGACGCGACCTCTCACTGCTTCCGCCGTTGAAGCGGCACGCCGACCGAGGGCACCGCCCGCTGCAAGCCCGACATTTCAGACTACACATACTTTGTGAGACAAAAGGTGGGGCTATTATTAATGATATAGTATTATACTAAAGGGACTAACTATTGTAAGAAGGCTACGTATTAGGTTGGTTCTAGATGATGTGTCAACTTCATATAGCCAGATGTTGGCTATACTATTAACCATGCTCTAAGTGTGGTGTGAGTCAGAAAATTTATTAAGTCATTAATTAATAATTAACGGACACCTTAATTACTCAGCCGTTTCTGATTCTTTTGGATAGTGGGGCTATTATTGACTTGGACGTGGGGTTTGGGCCAAAGGACTACTATTATGTACATGGTCTTACTCGCACGACCGACCTGACAGGCTCTACCCTAGCTGTTGCTGTATCATATGGTTTCGCACCATTCCAGATCTTAGCACTGCCACACAATTCTTCTCCATCCCTCCTTCCGGCGTGCACCGCGAGAAGGGACAGCAGTCCTCCGAACCCCGCCTTTCGTGATCCTGTACAGGAGAGGGGCGATCAGGTTTTTGGGGAGCACACTCCTGTGACTGCTGCCAGCGACGACTTCCTCGACGACAGCCTTCTTCCTCGACCTCGGTAACCTCTTCATCAACGACATGAGTGACAACATCAACCACAGCGGTTCTGCTCCGGCTGTACAGTATGTGATTCTGTCCTCATGGTTTAGTCCGCATCATTACTTTGATATTTGCAATTGTCGTCATGATCTATTTGTAGCGACCAGACCTCAAACAGTCTGTGCTCTATGCTTTAGTGTCATCCCTGGATCAGTAATGCTGACACGCACAGTACAAATGGAGGATTTATAACAGAGTAGCAATCACACACTTATTACATCGAGTATCTCAAAAGAGAAATAAGTATGATAAATATGGCTTAAGGCCATCTAATACGATAACAGCGGAAGACTTGGAAGAATAGTGAGTCCATCAACTCCAACGGCATCACTGAGTATAAGACCACGACCTAAGGCACCTTACTCGTCGTCTGAAAAGTCTGCAACATAAAACGTTGCAGCCCGAAAACGGGTCAGCACATGGAATATGCTGGCAATGTAACACATAGAGAGTAATGAACATGATAATGCTATACTACATGCATATATGGCTGGTAGAAGGCTCTATGGTTACAATTTTGCGTAAAGCCAATTTTTCCCTACTGCAAAGGAATAAATTTTATTTAACTATCATGGTGGTTGTTAAACATTGAGATGGTTGACAGCATCTCAATCCCAATTAAGTATCATCATTAACCCAACAAAATTAATTAAAGTAACATGGTGATGAGATTCACATGATAATCCAAGTACTAGATACTCAAGATGTCCATAACCGGGGACATGGCTAACCATGATTAGCTTGTACACTCTGCAGAGGTTTGTGCACTTTTCCCCACAAGACTCGACCGCCTCCGCTTGATTCTCGCACTACATGATGTTTGAGAAACGGATGACCGAGACACAGTCTTTCAGAAACAATAACTCTTTACTCCGGGTGGACAGTTACACCTACTTTCCCCTACATCTGCTAGCCCACCTCTTCAAGAGATCATGTAACCTACTCAACTATGCTAGAGCCCATAATAGCTTGTGGCTGCACACGGAAGTTTCTAGCATGCATAATCTTATGATCCCTTTGAGCCTGGGTGGCGGTCCTTAGAAAAACAGGCAACACTGGGTTCTCCAGGTGCCTCAATCCACCCAGATGTGAGTTTTAGTTGCCACCTTAAGTAAACCATTAATTAACAATCTCACATCTGTCGTGAATATCTCTCTCAAACCCAATCCACGTCTACTAGCATAGCATAGCAATATAAGCAAACGTAGAAGTAACTCCCAAGGGTTTGATAATAAACAGGTAATAGGTACTACCTCAACTACATCCCAATACCCACATTTTAATTAGATCCTAACCATGCAATGTTTGAGGGTTGGTCTAATGCAATAAAACTGGGTAGTAAAAGAGGTATGATCAACGTGTTACTTGCCTTGCTGATGATCCGTGAAACTTAGCGATTCGAATTAGCAAGCGGCGCACTCCAGGTACTCTATCGCAAACAAACAAGCATACAATAAGCACTCATCAAATGCACAGGTAAAACTCAAATAAAGATCTAACCAAAAAGTTCAACTTAAGAACTCCGGTTTGCAAATAGAATCAAATCAAACAAAGCAACGAAAGTCAAATGGCGAAAGAAACAAGCTTCGTTTACTAATCTGGATCTAGGTCAAATTTTACAGTAGCAAAAACTTGTTTGAGTGGGTTAAACGGAAAGAGAATTTCGGGACGAAACTCTAGGCGCTTGAATCGCCTGATTCCGATAATCGAGCGAAAAGATAAACGAAAACGAAAATCTAATCAGAAATCGCGATCCGGAATAATCGCGGAAAATCCGACAAAAAGAAAACTGACGAACAGTTAAACGAACGGACGTTCGTTAACAACGTCTAACCGACGAACATATTCGTTAAAACGAACGGGTCGGTGAACATTCACTAATTAAACAAACCGAAAGAAATAAACCGATCTATATATATAAAAAAACTAGGGTTTCGAAAAAAATAAACCAGGCGGTCTTTTTAAAGAAACGGACGGCGAACGGCGGCGGCTCCGGCTAACCTCCGGCGAGGCTCGGGACGGGGCTCCGGCGGGTCGGGCGGGGGCGGCGAGGGGCGGCGGGGCTGCGGGCGTCGAAGGGCGACGAGGGCGGCGGCGTACGGCGTCGGGGCGGCGAGCTTCTCGGGCGGCGGCTGCGGGCTCCGGCGGCGGCGGCTTCGGATCGGGGCGGGGACGGGGTGAGGGAGAGGGGGGCGGGGTCGGGGTATAAAAGGAGCGGGGTGTCGTGGAGGAGGGGGCAAGGCGGCGAGCGGCGGCGTGCTCGAGCGGGACTCGGGCGGCGGCGGCGCTGCGTGCCCGAGAGGGAGACGGGGCGCGGGGCAAGCTGGGCCGTCGGCTGGGCTTCGGCCCAGTCGGCGCGCTCGGCGTTTTTTTTAATAATGCCGCCGGATCTAAAAAAATCATAGAAAAATAAATAAAAATCAAAAAATACTAAAACAAATTTTCACCGTCTAATTAAAATAATTCGAACAAGATGAACATTTTATCTGGCCCAAAATGCAGTTTGAAAACGTGCAATTTTTTTAACGCATTTAAAATTGCAAATAAAACCCGAATAAAATCCAATATTTGATTTTAATATTTTTCCTCCAATATTTCAATTATTTTGGAGAAGTCATATTTCCTCCTCTCATTTATTTTAATATGAAATATTTTTTGGAGAGAAAAATAACTAAACCAAAAATCCTCGTTTTATTATTTGATAAAAATCAAATATGAAAACCGGGAAAAATCCCCAACTCTCTCCGAGGGTCCTTGAGTTGCTTAGGATTTTCGAGGATTTGCCAAAATGCAATAAAATATGCTATGAAATGATGATCTAATGTATAACATTCCAAATTGAAAATTTGGGATGTTACAAACCTACCCCCTTAAGATGAATCTCGCCCTCGAGATTCGGGTTGGCTAGAAAATAGGTGAGTGGTTTTTCCGTAGATCTTCCTCTCGCTCCCAGGTGGATTCATCTTCAGTGTGGTGACTCTACTGAACTTTGCATAACTTGATAACCTTGCTGCGGGTGACTCGGCTGGCATACTCAAGAATCTTACTGGTTTCTCCTCATAGGTCAAATCACTTTCCAACTGAATCGTTTCCAGGGGCACTGTATCTCTCAGTGGTATCTCAGCCATTTCTGTGTGGCACTTCTTTAACTGGGAAACGTGGAATACATCATGAACTCCTGACAATCCTTCAGGCAATTCCAGCTTGTAAGCAACTTCTCCCATACGTTCCAAAACTCTTTATGGTCCGATAAAACGGGGCGCTAACTTTCCTTTAACTCCCAAGCGCTTCACTCCTCGAAGTGGTGACACTCAAAGATAAACTCTGTCTCCGACTTCGTGAACTGTCTCCTTACGTTTAGAATCCGCATAACTCTTCTGCCTGGACTGGGCTACCTTGAGCCTATCGCGAATCAACTTCACTTTCTGTTCTGATTCCTTAATCAAATCTGGTCCAAACAACTGGCGGTCTCCAACTTCGTCCCATAACAATGGTGTTCTACACCTCCTTCCGTATAAAGCTTCGAAAGGGGCCATCTTCAAACTGGTTTGATAGCTGTTGTTGTAAGAAAACTCTGCATATGGCAAATTGTCGTCCCAACTTGATCCATAATCTAGCGCACAAGCTCTCAGCATGTCCTCCAAAATCTGATTGACTCCCTCAGTCTGTCCATCTGTCTGTGGGTGAAAGGTTGTACTGAATTCTAGCCTGGTTCCCAAAGTTTCATGTAACTGATTCCAAAACTTCGAGGTAAACTGGGTTCCTCTATCTGATACAATGGTCCTCGGAACTCCATGCAAACATACGATTATGGTCACGTATATCTTTGCCAACTTAGCACTGGTGTAAGTGGTCTTCACTGGGATGAAATGAGCTACTTTTGTCAAACGATCGACTACAACCCATATTGAGTCATAGCCTGAACGAGTCCTGGGCAATCCCGTGATAAAATCCATGCCTAGTTTATCCCAGTTCCATTCGGGTATCGGCAATGGCTGTAGCAGTCCTGCTGGCTTCTGATGCTCTGCCTTCACTCTCTGACATACATCACAAACTGCTAGATACTCCGCAATATCCTTCTTCATTCCGGTCCACCAGAAAGTATCCTTCAAATCCAAATACATCTTGGTATTTCCTGGGTGAATCGAATATGGTGAATCATGGGCCTCTTGCAGGATCAACTTCCTGATCTCCGGATCCTTGGGCACATAAACGCGGTCCTCAAACCATAAGGTATCGTGCTCATCCTCACGAAATCCCTTGGCTTTACCTTTGCTCATCCTTTCCTTTATCTCGTCAATCTCCTTGTCTGTCTTCTGAGCTTCTCTGATCTTTTCCATCAAGGTAGAATGAATCTCCAACGTTGCTAAATAGCCTCTTGGAACTATCTCCAAACATAGCTCGCGAAGATCCTCGGCTAATAATTCCGGTAATTCTCCGGTCATGTGGGTGTTAACATGGCTCTTGCGGCTCAACGCATCAGCTACTACGTTAGCCTTCCCTGGGTGATAATGCAATCTCCTATCATAATCCTTAATGAGCTCCAACCATCTCCTTTGCCTGAGATTCAACTCCTTCTGCGTGAAAATGTACTTCAAACTCTTGTGATCCGTGTACACCTCACAATGGTTTCCGATGAGAAAATGTCTCCATGTCTTCAACGCATGCACTACGGCTGCTAACTCCAAATCATGTGTGGCATAATTCTTCTCATGGGGTTTAAGTTGCCGTGAAGCATATGAAACAACTCTTCCCTCCTGCATTAGCACTGCTCCAAGTCCTCGACGTGAAGCGTCGCAATAAACTTCGTATTCCTTGCGCTGATCTGACAGAATCAACACTGGTGATGTAACCAACCGTTTCTTCAACTCTTGGAAACTAGCTTCACATTCCTCAGTCCAATTGAATTTGATGTCCTTCTTTAATAGCTCTCTCATGGGCTTAGCGATTCTCGAGAAATTCTCAATGAACCTCCGGTAGTATCCTGCAAGTCCAAGAAAACTCCGGATTTCTCCAACTGACATGGGTGATTCCCAGTTTGTTACTGTGTCAACTTTGGCGGGGTCTACGGCTATTCCTTCTCCGGATATAACATGTCCGAGGAATCCAACTTCCTTCAGCCAAAATTCACATTTGCTGAACTTGGCGTATAACTAGTGTTCTCTGAGCTTCTCAAGTACCAAACGCAAATGCTCCTTATGCTCCTCTTCGTTCTTTGAGTAGACCAAAATGTCATCAATGAACACCACGACGAACTTATCCAAAAACTCCATAAACACTTTGTTCATCAGGTTCATGAAATAGGCAGGTGCGTTAGTCAGACCAAATGACATAACGGTATACTCGTACAGCCCATACCTGGTGGTAAAAGCCGTCTTAGGTATATCCTCCTCTCGAATCTTCAATTGATGGTATCCTGATCATAGATCGATCTTGGAAAATACCTTAGCTCCTTGTAATCGGTCAAACAGATCATTGATCATTGGCAGTGGGTACTTGTTCTTGATGGTCACTTCATTCAATCCACGATAATCAACGACCATCCTCAACGATCCATCTTTCTTCTCCACTAGAAGTACTGGTGATCCCCAAGGTGACGAACTTGGGCGAATATAGCCTTTATCCAGTAACTCCTTAATCTGCTTCTTAATCTCCTCCAAATCTTTTGCGGGCATCCTGTACGGTCTCTTAGATATTGTCCCTGTGCCTGGCAAAAGTTCAATCAAAAACTCAATGTCTCTATCTGGTGGCATGCCTGGCAACTCTTCTGGAAATACATCCGGGTAATCTTTCACCACTGGTACTTCCTCCTGTACAACTCCTGATAAGGAATTCACCTAAGTCCTCTTCGGCATATGCCGGGATACATGCTTAATCCTTCTTCCTTCTGGGGTGGTAAGCAAAATCGTCTTACTGGCGCAATCGATGTTTCCTCCATACATCGATAGCCAATCCATTCCCAAAATCACATCCAAACCTTGCGACTCCAAAACTATTAGGTCTGAGGGGAAAACATGCCTACCTATGGCCAATGGCATCTGAAAACATCCTTGGCTTGCCATATACTCTGCTCCTGGCGAGGTTACTAACATAGGTGTTCTAAGAACTTTGGTAGGCAATTTATACTTATCCACAAATCCCCTTGATATGTATGAATGCGATGCACTAGTATCAAAAAGAACGATTGCAGTAAATGACTTAACCAAAAACTTACCTATTACTGCATCAGGCCGTGCTTCAACCTCCTCCACGTAAACTTGGTTCACTTGTCCTTTATTGAACGGGTTAGGCTTCTTCCCAGAGCTTCCATTGCCATTTCCATTCGGGGCTTCCGGGCATTCAGTGGCATAATGTCCAGTCTTCTAGCACTTGAAACAAGTAATGTGACTTAGATCCCTCTTGGCTGGGGTAGATGGGTTATTACGGTTCTGCCCGTTGCTTCCTCCATTCCCATTACCCTTCTTGGGTCCATTATGGTTGTGCGGACTACCTCCTCCATGGGTATGCTAAAACTGTCCTCCCGACTTCGGGGTAAAACGTGGCTTCTGCTGAGCTCCAGAATTGTACTTCCCTTGTCCATACTTCCTCTTACGGTTTTCAATCTGCTGTTGCTTCCCTTCAATCATGAGAGCTCTATCTACCAACTCCTGGTAGTTGTTGAAGGTTGCTACCATCAACTGCATGCTCAGCTCATCATTCAGTCCTTCGAGAAACTTCTGCTGCTTGGCTGCATCTGTAGCAACGTCATCGGGAGCATAACGTGCTAACTTACTAAAGTCCTCCACATACTGGCCTACGGTGCGTCCTCCTTGGCATAGGTTGCGAAACTCACGCTTCTTCATAGCCATAGCTCCTGCTGAAACATGGGCAGTACGGAAAGCTTGCTGAAACTGGTCCCATGTGACAGTGTCAATAGGGTGGGTGGCTGTGTAATTCTCCCACCATGATGCTGCGGGTCCATCAAGCTGATGTGCGGCAAAACGCACTTTCTCCGCATCCGTGCATCCTGCAGTGGTCAACTCCCTTCCAACTTTGCGGAGCCAATCATCTGCAACAATCGGCTCGGTGCTGCTGGAAAACACCGGCGGATTTAGCCTCAAGAAACGGGCTAAGTGATCAACAGGTGGTGGTGGTGGGTTGTTGTTGTTGTTGTTGCCTTGGTTCTGTACTAACACTTGCATCAGGGCATTTTGCTACTGAATCAACTGAGTGATCTCCGGTGGGAAAACAAATCCGGTGTCGCGTCTCGGAGGCATCCGATAGGTTTAGAAAAGATGAGAATTTAGAATAGGATGAGGTCTAAAGGGAAAACACTACCCATATGCTCATGAGACAAAACACAATCAATAGCACTCAATCAAATCAAACAAGGCATACAATCGATCTAACTATCGTTACAAAAGTGCTCGGACTATACTATATACATGGGGAATACTACTATTGATTTTGGTGGTCTACTAGAAATTTTGATCGGTCGAAGACTCCATGATATCTGCTCCAGCTTCATCAATAAAGTCATCTTCACTGGGGTCCGAGTCGGTGTCATCGACGTTTATGTAGTTATCCGGGCAAGTAGAATCGTCATCTTCTTCTCCAGGTGATGGGTCTCCCAGGAATACTTCGATCTTCTGTATCAGTTCACCGTTCTTCTCCAACAACGTGGTGATCTCCTCCTCATATCCATCGCGCGTAGACTTGAGTTCTTCCTCCAACTCCGTGATCTTGGTCAATGCCTTCTTCAGATATATCATGTCTGAGCACATCCGGTTCTCCTGGCGACGAATGTGTTGGTTTTGCTCCTGGATGAAAGCTGCAATTAATCCATCCTCCTTGGTGCTGATCATCTCCCATTGTTCATCTCGCCGTCCACAGATCTGATAAACAGTATCCTTAAGCTCCCTGCGGTAGACTTCTCCAATGCGTCCCATAGAGATGTGGGCTGCCATGCTCTTCCCTAAACTCCAGCTTGGTGCATCAAAGGAAAACTCTATAGGCTCAGTGACTGGCGTAAACGTCCTTCCAGGAATTTGAACTTGAATCTTCCAGCGCTCCTCTTCTGGTAGTGTGGCGTTGTGGGTCCCGGTGAAGCTTGGTATTCCGATGTTTAGGTACTTAGTGACTTCCTTCAAGTGTCGTCCAAAAGGTGTATCTTCATCCGGTTGCATGAACTTGTTCCTTGCATCCGCCATTCCTAAAAGAGTAGAAAGTGGAGAGGACTCAGAAATGAGAAGAGAGTAGTGTTCTAGGGTTTAAGCTTAGTGGTCGTGTCCTACAGACAGCGTGTGCTCTGATACCACCTTTGTAGCGACCAGACCTCAAACAGTCTGTGCTCTGTGCTTTAGTGTCATCCCTGGATCAGTAATGCTGACACGCACAGTACAAATGGAGGATTTATAACAAAGTAGCAATCACACACTTATTACATCGAGTATCTCAAAAGAGAAATAAGTATGATAAATATGGCTTAAGGCCATCTAATACGATAACAGCGGAAGACTTGGAAGAATAGTGAGTCCATCAACTCCAACGGCATCACTGAGTATAAGACCACGACCTAAGGCACCTTACTCGTCGTCTGAAAAGTCTGCAACATAAAACGTTGCAGCCCGAAAACGGGTCAGCACATGGAATATGCTGGCAATGTAACACATAGAGAGTAATGAACATGATAATGCTATACTACATGCATATATGGCTGGTAGAAGGCTCTATGGTTACAATTTTGCGTAAAGCCAATTTTTCCCTACTGCAAAGGAATAAATTTTATTTAACTATCATGGTGGTTGTTAAACATTGAGATGGTTGACAGCATCTCAATCCCAATTAAGTACCATCATTAACCCAACAAAATTAATTAAAGTAACATGGTGATGAGATTCACATGATAATCCAAGTACTAGATACTCAAGATGTCCATAACCGGGGACACGGCTAACCATGATTAGCTTGTACACTCTGCAGAGGTTTGTGCACTTTTCCCCACAAGACTCGATCGCCTCCGCTTGATTCTCGCACGACATGATGTTTGAGAAACGGATGACCGAGACACAGTCTTTCAGAAACAATAACTCTTTACTCCGGGTGGACAGTTACACCTACTTTCCCCTACATCTGCTAGCCCACCTCTTCAAGAGATCATGTAACCTACTCAACTATGCTAGAGCCCATAATAGCTTGTGGCTGCACACGGAAGTTTCTAGCATGAATAATCTTATGATCCCTTTGAGCATGGGTGGCGGTCCTTAGAAAAACAGGGAACACTGGGTTCTCCAGGTGCCTCAATCCACCCAGATGTGAGTTTTAGTTGGCACCTTAAGTAAACCATTAATTAACAATCTCACATCTGTCGTGAATATCTCTCAAACCCAATCCACGTCTACTAGCATAGCATAGCAATATAAGCAAACGTAGAAGTAACTCCCAAGGGTTTGATAATAAACAGGTAATAGGTACTACCTCAACTACATCCCAATACCCACAATTTAATTAGATCCTAACCATGCAATGTTTCAGGGTTGGTCTAATGCAATAAAACTGGGTAGTAAAAGAGGTATGATCAACGTGTTACTTGCCTTGCTGATGATCCGTGAAACTTAGCGATTCGAAGTAGCAAGCGGCGCACTCTGGGTACTCTATCGCAAACAAACAAGCATACAATAAGCACTCATCAAATGCATAGGTAAAACTCACATAACGATCTAACCAGAAAGTTCAACTTAAGAGCTCCGGTTTGCAAAAAGAATCAAATCAAACGAAGCAACGAAAGTCAAATGGCGAAAGAAACAAGCTTCGTTTACTAATCTAGATCTAGGTCAAATTTTACAGTAGCAAAAACTTGTTTGAGTGGGTTAAACGGAAAGAGAATTTCGAGACAAAACTCTAGGCGCTTGAATCGCCTGATTCCGATAATCGAGCAAAAAGATAAACGAAAACGAAAATCTGATCAGAAATCGCGATCCGGAATAATCGCGGAAAATCTGACAAAAAGAAAACTGACGAACAGTTAAACGAACGGACGTTCGTTAACAGCGTCTAACTGACGAACACGTTCGTTAAAACGAACAGGTCGGTGAACGTTCACTAATTAAATGAACCGAAAGAAATAAACCGATCTGTATATAAAAAAAACTAGGGTTTCAAAAAAAATAAACCGGGTGGTCTTTAAAAAAAACGGACGGCGAACGGCGGCGGCTCCGGCTAACCTCCGACGAGGCTCGGGACGGGGCTCTGGCGGGTCGGGCGGGGGCGGCGAGGGGCGGCGGGGCTGCGGGCGTCGAAGGCCGACGAGGGCGGCGGCGTACGGCGTCGGGGCGGCGAGCTTCTCGGGCGGCGGCGTCAGGCTCCGGCGGCGGCGAGCTCCTCGGGCGGCGGCGGCTTCGGATCGGGGCAGGGACGGGGTGAGGGAGAGGTGGGCGGGGTCGGCGTATAAAAGGAGGGGGTGCCGTGGAGGAGGGGGCAAGGCGGCGGGCGGCGGCGTGCTCGAGCGGGACCCGGGCGGCGGCGGCGTTGCGTGCCCGAGAGGGAGACGGGGCGCGGGGCAGGCTGGGCCGTCGGCTGGGCTTCGGCCCAGTCGGCGCGCTCGGCGTTTTTTTTTAAATAATTTCGCCGGATCAAAAAAAAATCATAGAAAAATAAATAAATATCCAAAAATACTAAAACAAATTTTCACCATCTAATTAAAATAATTAGAACAAGATGAACATTTTATCTAGCCCAAAATGCAGTTTGAAAACGTGCAATTTTTTAAACGCATTTAAAATTGCAAATAAAACCCGAATAAAATCCAATATTTGATTTTAATATTTTTCCTCCAATATTTCAATTATTTTGGAGAAGTCATATTTCCTCCTCTCATTTATTTTAATATGAAATATTTTTCGGAGAGAAAAATAATTAAACCAAAAATCCTCGTTTTATTATTTGATAAAAATCAAATATGAAAACCGGGAAAAATCCCCAACTCTCTCCGAGGGTCCTTGAGTTGCTTAGGATTTTCGAGGATTTGCCAAAATGCAATAAAATATGCTATGAAATGATGATCTAATGTATAACATTCCAAATTGAAAATTTGGGATGTTACACTATTTACTGTTGATTCGGATTACATCTCATAGTAAATTGCTCATATATTCAACAATCCAATCCGAAAACCTGATTATAGGCAATTTACTCCGAGTGGTTTTGCTGCGCTTTTGAAGCCGCCTACTTTTAAGGGGGTGCAATATAAAAGGTGGCGCACAAGAGCAGTATATTGGTTTTAGATCATGTACTGCTATGACGCCACTAAGGGTAAGCCTGAGGGCGATCTTAATCCTACATAGCAGGAAGCTTTTGAGAACATGGATACCCTCTTCAAAGCCGCCCTGATGAGTGTTCTTGACGATTCCATTGTGGATTCATATATGTCATTTGACAGCGGCAAAGACATGTGGGCTGCGGTCGAGGCCACGTTTGGGGCCTCGGACTCTGGCAACGAGTTGTACGTCATGGAGCAATTCTGTGACTACAAGATGACTGGTGAGCGCTCTGTTGTTCAGCAGACTCATGAGATATAGTCACTCGCTAAGGAACTTGAGATATAGTCACTCGCTAAGGACCATCATTGCCAAGCTTCCACCTTCGTGGAACGATTTTGCTACTTCTCTGAAAAACAAGAGACATGAGTTTTCCGTTTTGGATCTCATTAGCAGTCTTCATTTTGAAGAGAAGGCGAGAACAAAAGACACACGTGCTTGGGTCGCTGAGGGAGCTTCTAGTGCCCACATGGTACAGGAGAAGAACTTCCAGCCCAACCAGCCCCAAAACAACAAGAACAAATCTCAGGGGAAAGGCAAGTTTGATGCAAAGAACAAGCCGTCACATTCTACCAACTTCAAGAAGAACTCTCATAATGGGAAGGGATACAAAACCTCAATTTTGGTAGCACCGCACAAAACATATATGGCTGCATCTACCTGCTGTCAGCTAACCTCATGGTGCTCCAGGTATTCCTACATTCCTAACTAGGTACAATCACCGCCGCAAGATGAAATAAGCTTATTCGTACGTAGACTTGTTGATTGCAGTGCGGGACGATCCTGTCATGTGTGGAGTAGCGAACAAGCAATGCAGACGAAGGTGGAAATCAACCAAGGACTTATGAAATTATATATAATCTTCCTCAAGCAGGTCAGTATCCCCTTTGTCCAGATGATCATGTTTTGTCATGCCGAGGTATTGATATGTGCTACTGTTTTGCAACACCGTTTAAGCATAGCTATTGATTTCCTATCTTTTCAGATTCAGGACAATGAAGATGATTTCAGGGGAACTGCACAATAGGGACTCATGTTGAGTCATCTCTATTGCCTCATGTGTTTGCTGCAAGTGTGTCAGCATCAATTGCAAGATGAGGCAGGTAGCTAGCTGTGGAGTTGCCAACATGCTCAGAGTGATCGCAACATTGAGAAGAAACAAGCATGCCCAGGAAATTAATGCACGCGCAGGGAGGCCCTTTGCTCAGAGAAGCATCGACCGATTTTCTTTATTTCCACACCTTCTCACAGCTTTGTATTGGTTATAGTATGGTGAATATTGAGATGCATAAACATGCTGAACTTTTGTTCTTTTGAATGTTAGTATGCATATCGTATCTTCTGAAGCTTAGTTTAATGTAAATGTTGACTAGCCTGTGAACCTTCACAATCTAGTAAGTATATTGTAGGCCTGTTATTTGATACCTCACTTTGCCGCGCTACACGACCAGTGTGAATGTCTGCATCCAGTACCGCATCCTCTAATTTGGTGGATGCCAAGTTGAAAAAGGTTACCGATGAGTAGCCATAAGCTGGAGGCGTCTATTTTTTTATTTCGAATGGGCAATAAGCTGGAGAGTGTCTCGGGCTGCCTCTAGCACAAGGCTCTCCAGTACGAAACACGGGCAGTCGACTGGGCCGATACAAAAGCCTATCCATCTTAAAGCCCATTTGTTTTTGTTTTTTGCGAGGAGAAGCCATATTTCTTGAAGAGGGGGCGATCCCAGGAAAACCCTCCTTCCTCCTCGCTTCCACTTACGCTTCCGTCTCGCCCCAATCCCCCCCACTCCCCATCTTCGTCACTCTTCCAAAAAAACACTCACCTTGTTCCTCACTCATACAGAAAACGCCTGCTCCTCTCCTTCCACTCCTATAGAAAACCCCAGCCCTCCTTCTTCCCCACTCGCACTGCCACTAGGCTCATCTCTGGCTACTCTTCTCAAACCCGTGAGCTCGGCGCGACGCCCACAAGGAAAATGTAGTTGGCTGGCCCCAGCGCCAAGAAGATGAGGCTCCCGCCAGCGGCGACGCCGGTTGTAGATCCCGCACCCAGCATCGTGGGGAGAAGCGGCGAGCCCCCCCACCCGGATCTAAGGAACCGGTAGAATCTCCGGTGGACCGCATCAGCGATCTCCCGGACGTCATCCTTGAGGAGATCGTCCCGCTTCTCCCCACCAAGGATTGCTGCCACACACAAGTCCTCTCAACTCGGTGGTGCCCTCTATGGCTCACCGCGCCCCTCAATCTCGACTATCGTCAGATATCTCTCCTTCCTAAATTTGATCTCCTCAGAGCCATCGTCTCCTCTCACCAGCAGGGCCCCGTTCAACGCCTCTGCATCCCGACACCCTACCTGTTGTCCATACCTGGCATGGTGGACGCTTGGCTGATATCCCCTGAATTCGGAAAACTCCAGCAGTTTTAGTTCTACCATTACCACAAAAGTTTCATACCACGAACATACCAAGAATTCATGCCCACACCACCATTGTACATCTCGCGGTTTTCCTCCTCTCTCCACACCGCCACCTTCGCCCGGTGCCATCTACCAAACGATCTGGTACAAATGCTTCGACTCCCACTGCTAAAAAAACTTACGCTTGTGGTGGTTTATCTGTCGGAGGCCTCACTTCACAGTATCATCCACTCCAATTGCCCTGCCCTGGAGCGCTTGCTGATTGTTTTGGGAATAGAAATCCCTATCAGCTGTCTCCAAATAAATTCGCCTCACCTTAAAAGCATTGGAATTTGTTTTGAAGGACAGCAGCTCATCATCGAAGATGCCCCTTCACTTGAAAGGTTGCTCCTTGATAATTGTTATAAACCTTCACGAATAACTGTCGTCTCTGCGCCCAAACTGGAGACCTTGGGTGTAATTCGTGATCCGTTTAATGATCACAAGAAGTTGGTGTTTGGCTCCTCACTTTTTCAAGTACCGTATATTATCATCTACACATTTGTAATCATAAGCTGCACTTTTCATTTGTGCGCATTAGTTTTATATCATCTTGGAGTACACTTTGGGTACTAATATTATGTTATATGCTCAATGAAGAGTTCGTCCATGGATAGCCTATCAATGCTGCTGGATTCTGTCAAGATCTTATATATGGGAATGTATAGTTATGATCTGAACATAATTATTGGCTTGCTGCGATGCTTTCGGTCTCTGGAGAATTTATATATGGAGGTGATGATTTCATGCACATTGAAAGACTGTATATATTGTACTAGAATTAACCGTTCAGTTGTTGCTCTTTCGACATACTCTTTTTTCAGACCTTAACTGTTTTCAAATCTTCATGTCTACTTAGGTACTGCAAGCACATGGACAAAAACGTATAACAAATCAGTGGCGTAATAAGCACCAGGATTTTCTCAGTTCTCATGACATTCGTTTGAGGACAATAACGATGGAAGGATATGCATCCAACCAGGAAAATAGAAGCTTTGTCACATTCTTCCTATTGAATGCGAGGTTACTATTGTCCCTGAGGATTAAGTTTTACCGCAAGAGATTTCTCATGGGCGGACACGTTGAAGAGCAAAAAAAAGAAGTTTCAGGTGGACAAATGGGCTTCTAAACGTGCTCGGCTTCTATTTACAACAAGTTGTAGTCATCGTGCAATAAATTTTTATGCACAGGATGTTGATTTTATGGATCAGACCAATCCATTGTTTGTGAGTGCGAAAAAGAGTGGTTGGGTTAGATGATACTGCCATGTTCAATCTGGGTTTTGTCTAAAAAATTTGATGAACAATTAATCCTTGGGCTTTTTGTACCATTTGTAAGCTTGTGTTGCATGTTGTTGCCCTCGTACTCCCCTCCACCTGCCACTACACTGCCGCATCTTCCACGACTGCTGTTCCTTCTCGTCCGAGGGCTCGCCGTCGTTCTCCGCCTTGGTTCGCTCACTGTGCCCGCCACCGTCTGGCGTTGTCAACATGGTCAACAACCAAGAGGAATCAGGAGATGACTATACGTGGAGAGGCTGACAGTAGGGACCCACCAGGCTCATTGCATTACGCAAGCAGGTGCCTCGTTATTACAAGCCAAAAAATACTTCCTCCTAATTCCTGACTGGTAGAAAATCACTTAAATGTCTTAAAAGGTCAAATGACCCCTGAAATTTTCCAAAATTTGACATGACAGTTCTATTAGTACTACAAAAATTTCTCGTTCATTTAAAACACCATCCGTTGCCACTTTACTACAAATTCGTCTTTCACAGCTAATAAAAAATATGTACAACATCACACACAGTTGTTTTCTAGGAACCGTTTGCGATAAAAATATCTGGGTCTATTTAAGTCTCCCTCCTTAAGCTTCGCCGGCTCGTCTGCTCCAGTCCTGGCAACCAACGAATCCATGAATCCCAATCCCCATCCCGCACCCCCTTCCTTCAAAGATGACGCTGTGGAAACGGTGAAGGCCCGTACGATGGCCGCGTCCCCCCCCGAGCGCCGCCGCCTGTGCTGAGAGCGCGGCCGCCTACACCGAGAGTGCCACCGCATCCGCATTGAGCGCGGCCGCTTCCGCCGAGAGGGCGTCTGCCGCAGCCGACAGGGCAGCCGCGGCAGCCGAGACGGCTGCAGCTGCTGCTGCGACAGCGGCTGCAAACGCCGAGAGCGCTCGAGCTACCGTCCGTGCCGCCGATGTCGCCCTGGCCCAGGTCGAGGCCATCCACGCCAAGATATTCCAGGCCACCTCGGACTCCAGCATGCAACCCATGTCTGAAAAGGCGGCGGCGGCCATGGAGCACCTGCTTCCTCATGAGGTCGCCGAGCGGGAGCTGTAGATGCAGGAGATGGCGGAGATCGAGGAGCGCCGGGAGGAGGAGTTGCGTGTGGCCGAGGTCGAGGTAGAGAAGAGTCTGTCCGTCGAGGAATCAGCGGTGGTGTACCAACGCGAGCTCTAGCGCAGCCACTACTACGAGTACTACAACCTTGAGGGCGGCGCCGAGGACGAGGACGCGGTCGACTTCAGCAAGGGGGATGTGGAGTCCACCAACGGCGGCATGTCGCCAGGACAAGTCATCGATGTCTCATCTCACACCGGCGATGCATAGGCCGGCGCGGCGGCGGATTTGTTAAAATTACACAAAAAGCGGATAACACCAGGGACCCAGCAGCTCGCCCAGTTGTTTTTTTAGTTTCAGAGACGGGGCTCAACTGCGCGCTGTGCGGGGGCTGTGGCCCCTCTATCCCATGCTTACGCTTTTATTTAAGCACATGACAAGCCCAGTTGATATATTTTTTCTTTCTGAATATGGCTAGCCCATTTCTTTTTTTTGGAGAACACCAAAACTGAGGCCTACATGCTTTTCTCAGCCCTGCTGGGCAGCAAATCTTTCAAGACGAGGGAGGGATGTAAAGTAGTAAGATCCCCAGAAAATGGGCTATAAGTTGTAAGAAATGGACTGTAAATTTTTAAACCAAAGCCAACCGGCAATTACATTAAAATATCATTTTTTCTGGATTTCTCTACTCTCTACTCTTATAAAAACCAAAGCCAATTGGCAATTACATTAAAAGATCATCTTTTCTCCCACAAGATAAACTACTCATACAAATGCATGTTCATGTTCCGTGCAATGCACGGGCATCTTGCTAGTTAAGATTTTAAATTTCATTCATTTTTTTGCGGAGAATTGTTTTTTGATTTTTATTTCGATATAATTTTTTTAAATTATTTTTAACGCGACTCAAAATTTCATGATTAAAAGAGTTCGGACCCCACCGAAATATGAAAATTTTCATTGAATTTTTTGTCAGTGCCCAGAATATATGGTTTGTAATACTAATAAAAAGAATATGTGCTTCAAATATCCTTAAGAATTAGCAAATGGGTTGTAAATTATTGAAAATAATGGCTAATGGGCTGTATGTTGTTTTCCACGGATTTGGAGGCTGACTTCTGGGCCAACTAGGTTGACGATGACGTTGTCCTAATTTTTTTGACCCGTACGCAAGGCTTTGTCAACTTAGTCAACACAGAGCAGTGACTGTTGGATGTCCATCCAACGGCCGTCGTGCTTCTTCAATCTCTGATCTTCCTGCTCCAGCCGCCCAAACCAGCGCCAGCGGGACTGCCTGCTCCCTCCTCCCATGGCTAGCTGTGCTGCCGCCTGGCCATCCCTCTACCCACCCGCACATCCTGTTATTTTCCGGTGACGTCAGCCTCACCCCGCAGCCGACCAGTCAGCGCTCGTACACCCCTCATCGGGGGCATCCGCTGCGCCAGCTCCGGTCGTTCCCTTCCTGGGCCTCGCCCTCATCCACCGCGTTTGTGCTCTCGGCGTGGCGAGGTCAACATGGTCAACAAACAACAGCCATCGGAAGAGGCTGATAGTAGGGGTCCACACAAGGAAAAGCCTCCTTATTACGCGCAAAATAATGATTCCTCCACCTGACAGCTGGGACCCATCGGAAGGGCCTATGTATTTCTTGAAAAAAATGTTCCTACCGCTGTCAGCTCGGACCCACCATCTATATCTTCGCACACAAGGAAGTGCCTCCTTATTACGCACAAAAAAATGAATACTCCCCCTGCTAGCTGGGACCCACCATTATGGGAGGCTGACTTGTGGGCCTACAAAGATGACGGGGACGGAGGGCTTTGTCAACTTAGTCAATATGAACGATTCTAGCTCCAGTGACCGTACGATGTCCATCCAATGGTCGTAGTGCTTCTTCAACCTCTGGTCTTCTTGCTCTAGCCGCCCAAACAAGCGTCGGCCGTGCCGCCGGCTCCTGCCTCCCGTGTCCGGCTGTGCTGCCACCGCTGGCCATGCCATCCCTCTATACTCACCCACACCTTCTGTTATTCTCCGACGATGGCAGCCTCACACCGTAGCCGAAGCAGTCAACCCACGTACTCCCCTACGCGTGGGCATCCACTGCCGCGTCTTCCCCGGCTCCGCGTCGTCCCCTTACTAGGCCTCACCGTCGTCCACCGCCCTGTTGCTCTCGGCACGGCGTGGTCAACGAATGACTTCGATCGGAAGAGTACTGTACGTGGAGAGGCTGACAGCTGGGTCCACGGCCGTAGCAAGGAAGTGCCTCCTTATTACGCGGAAAATAATGATTCCTCCACCTGACAGCAGGGACCCACCGGACGGGCCACCGTATTTCATGAAAAAACATTCCCCCTGACTGCTGGGACACACCAGCTACATCTTCGCATGCAAGGAAGTGCTTGACAGTCGGGACCCACCCGGTCAAAGCGTACGTAGTGTTGTCATTCTGGTCGCGAACGTGTACGTACATACGATCGGTCTGTCTGCAGGCTGCAGCGATGAACCGTGGCCGTGTAAGGAAGGGCACGTGTCGTAGTAGAGGCGCGCACGTGTCGTAGTAGAGGCGCGAACGTAGCATGTACACGTATGTACAGCGGCCAGGGTGCAAGAAAGAAAATACGGACACGTACGTACATACGGGTGGGGTCTCGAACGCCTACTCGTGCATACGTACGGCCAGGGCTCTTGTACATGGCTGGGTCAGAACGGAGAAACTGCGTCATCGTTGTGTTCATGGGGAGGCAACGGAATGCGTAGTGTTCATTGGGAGGTAACAGAACGCGTGCTGTTCATCGGGAGCCAACCGGCTTGGACAGAACAGCCGATGGAAACGAGGCCTGGCGTACCGCAGAACGGAGGAAACGGCCTTGTGTTCGACCGGCCACGGGGGAAACGGGATCCTGTTCATCAGGAGGGGTCTAGCGTACCGCAAAACGGAGGAAACGGACCTCCTACGGTCTAAACGGTGTCATGTTGATCGGGAGGGGTGTGGCGTACCGCAGAACGGAGGAAACGGACTTGTGTTGGAGCGCTACGGTCGAAACGGGTGTCCTGTTCATCGGGAGGGGTGTGGCGTACCGCAAAACGGGACTCCACGGGATACTGTTCATCTCCACCGTCGACCTCCTCCAGCCTCCACGGGCTCCTGTTCATCCACCGTCGACCTCCTCCAGCCTCCACCTGCAACTGTTCATCCACGGGCTCCTGTTCATCCAGCCTCCACCACGCGCTCCTCCACCGGCTACTGTTCAACCAGCCCTTTCCACGGGGTCCTGTTCAACCACCCCTCCACGGGCTGCTGTTCATCCAGCCCTCCACCGGCTACTGTTCATCGATCCCTCCACGGGGTCCTGTTCATCCAGCCCTCTACAGGGTCCTGTTCATCCACCGGCTCGATCGATCGGGGTCCTGTTCATCCAGCCCCCCACCAGCAACTGTTCATCCAAAACCCCCAACAACGCTCACTGTTCATCCAGAGGCAGCATCGATTGGCTTCAGTTAGCAGCAGTAGCGAAGGAATCACACTCGGGTTCAGTTAACAGCAAGGGATCGATCGGGGTTCAGTAACGTAGCTAGTGCAATCGCTCGGGTTCAGTTAGAGCCTGCAGTGCAATCGCTCGGGTCCAGTTAGAGCGCAACACCTCGCACACACGCGCGTACGTACGAGAGAAACGCGCATCGCTCGGCCCCCGACCACCCACCGTAACCAGGAACTCCCCCGATATTTTCCTCGCCCTCGCTTCTACCACGGTTTTCTCCGTCATGGACGGCCCAAAGAATGTCATGCAGCTGCGTCTCCGGCCCGCCCAGGATGAAAAGCCCATTTTCTGTCATGATTTTTTGTCATAGAAGTAGGAGCCCACCACATCTATGATGATACCGGGTTTTGTCACAATTATCGTCATAGAAGTGTCATAAGCATGACAGGAAAAAAATTCGTTCGGCCCAAAATGTCACGGATGTGTCTTTTTTTTGTAGTGTTTTCACTAAAGGCTTCTGATATGTCTTCAACGCATCTATAATTTATGAAGTATTCATGCCATGTTTACAACAATTTTATATGATTTGAATTGAACTAACCCGGAGTGACGCTGTTTTCAGCAGAACTACTGTGGTGTTTTTGTGTGTGCAGAAATCAAAGTTCCCCAAATGCAGCAAAACATTTTGATGATTTTTTGGGAATAAAAGAGGCACTAGAAGCTTCATGGGAGGACCGGAAGGGGAAGGAGGTGGACACTAGGCACCAAGGCATGCCACCCCCCTCTGGCGCGCCCTGGTGGGTAGTTGATACGTCTCCAACGTATCTATAATTTTTGATTGTTCCATGTTGTTATATTATCAATCTTGGATGTTTTATAATCATTTTATATCATTTTTTGGTAGAAACCTATTGACATAGTGCCAAGTGTCAGTTGGTGTTTTCTACATGTTTTTTACATCGTAGGAAATCAATACCAAACGGAGTCCAAATGCAACTAAACTTTTCGGAGATTTTTTAGGGACCAGAAGACACCCAATGGGCCAAGGCAGCGCCTGGGCGCGCCTTGGTGGGTTGTGCCCACCTCGGGTGCCCCCCGGACCACCTCTTTGCTCTATAAATACCCCAATATTCCAGAAACCCTAGGGGAGTCGACGAAAATCAATTCCAGCCGCCGTAGAGTCCAGAACCACCAGATCCAATCTAGACACCATCACGGAGGGGTTCACCACTTCCATTGGTGCCTCTCCGATGATGCGTGAGTAGTTCTTTGTATACCTTCGGGTCCGTAGTTAGTAGCTAGATGGCTTCCTCTCTCTCGTTTGATTCTCAATACAATGGTCTCTGGGAGATCCATATGATGTAACTCTTTTTGCGGTGTGTTTGTTGGGATCAGATGAACTTTGAGTTTATGATTAGATCTATCTTTTTATATCCATGAAAGTTATTTGAGTTTCTTTGATATCTTATATGCATGATTGCTTATAGCCTCGTTTTTATTCTCCGATATTTGGGTTTTGTTTGGCCAACTTGATCTATTTATCTTGCAATGGGAAGATGTGCTTTGTAGTGGGTTTGATCTTACGGTGCTTGATCCTAGTGACAGGAGGGGAACCGACACGTATGTATCGTCGCTACTAAGGATAAAACGATGGGGTCTATATCTACATAGATAGATCTTGTCTACATCATGTCATCGTTCTCATTGCATTACTCCGTTTCCCCATGAACTTAATACACTCAATGCATGCTGGATAGAGGTCGATGTGTGGAGTACTAGTAGTAGATGCAAGCAGGAGCCGGTTTACTAATCTTGGACGTGATGCCTATATAATGATCATTGCCTGGATATCGTCATGATTATTTGAAGTTCTATCAATTGCCCAACAGTAATTTGTTTACCCGCAGGTTGCTATTTTTCTCGAGAGAAGCGACTAGTGAAACCTACGGCCCCCGGGTCTCTTTCTCATATTATTTGTCCTTGCGATCTATTTTCCTTTGCTTTTATTTTCAGATCTATTAAACCAAAAATACAAAAATAACTTGTTGCACTTTATTTTATTTGGCGTTCGATCTATCAATATTTACTACACTCTCACGTTCGTTTGCCAATTTCTGGTGACGTTACCTGAAAGGGATTGACAACCCCTTTCACACGTTGGGTTGCGAGTAAGTATTATTTGTGTGCAGCAGCTGTTTAAGTTGTGTTGCTTGGTTCTCCTACTGGTTCGATAACCTTCGTTTCGTCACTGAGCGAAATACCTACCGATGTTGTGCTGCATCATCCCTTCCTCTTTGGGGAAATACCGACGTAGCTTCAAGCCGCAATCAAAAGGACTTTCTGGCGCCGTTGCCGGGGAGGATCTTCAACATCTACCAGGTTCCTAATCACAAATCTCATCTCCTCGCAATTACATTATTTGCCATTTTCCTCTCGTTTTCCTCTCCCCCACTTCACAAAAATTTGTCGTTTTATCTGCCTTCTTTTTCATTCGCCTTTTTCGTCGATCTCTTGTTTGCTTATGTTGCCATGTGTTTTCCATTTTCTTGCATTTTCGCTTGCTAAAAGCAATTGATATGGATCCTCATCCACTTGCTAATATTTTCAAGAGATCCAATTATGATGAACCCATTGCTAGTGAATTGAGTTCACTAGATTATCTTTATGAAGTTTTGCTTGAGATTCATGAATCTGAAAATTATGATGAAGTGTTAAATGGAGAAATTTATAAATTGATTCATGATAGCTCCTTGAATGAAAAGCATGATTGCAATGATGTTATCATAAATTCTATTAATGTCAATTGTGTTAGTGATATGCAAACCCCAGGCTTGGGGATGCTTGTTTTGGTATATCGACGACTTATTGCAATGATCATGATTGGGGTGATGATTCTTATGATCTTGAAAATTTATTTAAAACACATGACGAATATGTTTGCAGTAATATTAAAAGTGGGTTTGGAAGAGTGCCAACTTTAGCTAAAAATAATCCCACTTATTTGGAGAGTGTTCAAGCTTATGAAATTTTTGATTAAAGTGGGCTTGGAGAGGTCATGACTTTATTTGATGATAATCCCACTATTTTGGAAGAGTGTCAACTTTCCATGCATGTGGATCATGAAGAGAAAAATTTATATGATAGCTATATTGTTCAATTTTATTATTATCCTACATGTAATTGTTATGAGAGAGGAAAATATGGTTGTAGAAATTTTCATGTTACTAAATTACCTCTCATTATGTTGAGATCGTCAATGTTTTATTTCTCTCCTATGCATATGCTAGACATTTCTTGTCTTGGTAATTTGTTTGCTTATAAAATTCCTATGCATAGGCAGTATGTTAGACTTAAGTGTGTTTTTCACATGTTTTATGATGCTCTTTTTATGTTTCAATTATTATCATTCATGTGAGCATCATTGAAATCTTATGCCTAGCTAGGGGCATAAAACTATAGCGCTTGTTGGGAGGCAACCCAATGAATAAAATTTATTTTTGCTTGTTGAGTGCTTGCACAATTATACTACTTTTATGATTGTGTTTTTTGTGTTTTAATTAGTGTTTGTGCCAAGTGAAGCCTTTAGGATCTTCTTGGGTGATAGTTGTTTGATCTTGCTGAAAAACAGAAACATTTGCGCTCACGAAAACAATTATTATTATTTACCAGAGCATGATAAAAGGCCAATTCTCTTTGAAAAGATTAATATACAAATTTCTCAGGTCTTCCTAATTTTTCAGAATTTTTGGAGTTTCAGAAGTATTCAAAAAATTCAGATTACTAAAGACTGTTCTGTTTTTGACAGATTCTGTTTTCTTTGCGTTGTGTGCTTGTTTTGATGGATCTATGGTTTTCTTTGATGAGATTTTGCCATAGAAAAGTTGGAATACAATAGATATAGTGCAAGAACAAAATATGAATAGGTTGCAACAGTACTTATAGTAGTGATTTGCTTTCTTATACTAATGGATCTCACAAAGGTTTTGTTGAGTTTTGTGTGATTGAAGTTTTCAAGTTTTGGGTTATCTTACGATGGATGAAGGAATAAGGAGTAAGAAGAGCCTAAGTTTGGGGATGCCCCGGCATCCCAAGCTATTATCCAAAAGAGAGCAAGCAACTAAGCTTGGGGATGCCCCGGGTGGCATCCCCTCTTTCTTCTAACGACCATCGGTATTTTACTCGAAACTATATTTTTATTCGTCGCATACTATGTTTTGCTTGGAGCGTCTTGTATGATATGAGTCTTTGCTTGTTTTATTTTGTGTTTTAAGTCATGATTCCTTGCTGGACACTCCTATTTGAGAGAGTCAAAATTATGTCATGACTTGTTAGAATTGCTCTCTATCCACTACTGCAGGATGCTGCTAACGCGACACTACGATCAGAGACCCTTTCACGAAACTGTGTGCGATGCATCAATCACAAATGGGGATGTAAAAAAACCATCAAAAAAGGTGCAAAACGTTTGCAATGGAGGGTGCATCAAACACGGTTCAGATTTTAGTTGCGTGTGCGATCCAGGGCATATGGTTCAGTCCAATGAACTGTTTGCGATGAGGCGGAACAAAAGAAATGGGTAGTCTGATGAAGGCGTGTGCGATATAGAGCATACGGTTCACTCGGATGAATTGTTTGTGATTAGGCAACACAAAAGAAACGGGCAGCCAGATGAAGGTGTGTGCGATATACAGCATACGGTTCATTCGGATGAACTGTTTGTGATTAGGCAACACAAAAGAAACGGTCAGCCAGATCAAGGTGTGTGTGATTGAGGGCATACGCTTCAAAAGGATTAACTATTTGCGATTAGGCAACAGAACAGAAACGGGTAAGCCAGATCAAAGTGTCTGCAATTGATGGCATACACTTCACATGGATGAACTGTTTGCGATTAGCCACAACAAACAGAAACAGCTAGGTAGATCAACGTGTGTGCGCTAGACGGGCACGCCCATTCTAATTAAAAGAATCGTGCGTGATGGTAATAACGAGCGCGCATGGTTGTTGGAAAAAGACGTGTGCTGACGTTGCCTATTGCGGTTCACCCTATGGTGCAAATGCCACGTACGCGGCCGAGAAGGCGTACATGCCAACGTTACGCCTTCCGGGAATAGTGCCGCACTTATAACCGTCAGTAAAGTTTGAGCATGCGTCCCATCACAATTTTTTTAGAAGAACAGGGAGGTCGCGTCCCGTCACATTCCAAATTGCAAACTTGTTCACACCGATCAAAAGCTAAATGTTTTCCCACTTTGGAGCGTATTACTACACGGTTATAAATACTACTACTGCAAGATGACTGCACATTCCTCCTCAACTCCTCATCCAAAAAAAGTCAAAAACAAACAAGTCATTCATCATTGTTCCCTTGCGTTCACCAAGGCCAGCGTGAGTTCTGGGTTGAGAGATTGCCACCAGGGAGAGGCGAGCCTGGAAGCGGGAGCACGAGAGATGTCCCGCCTCGCCGCGAAAGCAGCCAACATGTCCCGCCGCACGGCCGTAGCAGCAGAGAGGTCCCGCCGCACCACCGAAGCAGCACGGAGGACCCGCCGCGTCGTCGATGCAGCAGACTAGTCCGGCCGCGCCGCGGAAGCAGAAGAGATGTCCTGCCGCACCGCGAATGCAGCAGAGATGTCCTCCCTTGCCGTGGCGGCCTGGGAAAATGCCTCGCGGGCAGGCGAGGACTCTTACAGGCGCATGCGTGCCCTCGTCCTTAGGCAAATGGATCAGATCTCCAGGTGGGAGAGGTTGCAGGATGACCTGAAAGCCTCGTTTCAACAGTCTACCGACGTCATCCGGCAACTAAATGAGAGCAATGTGAAGCTACGGGCCGAGCGCGACCTACTGAGGGCGAAGATCGTCGGAAGTGCGGAGCAGCAGGAGCAGACACTGCCTTGTTGAAGAGGACCGGCGTCATCGTTGAGAAACTTATGGACGAGAATGCCATGTTGCGCATCGAGCGCAGAAGGCTGGTGGAGGAGTCCGTGGATGCTCTCAAGCAGCATCTTGAGGACAAGAAAGAGCTCGTCGCCGCTCGCCGCAGAGACTAGTTCCCGCGGCCTGCAGCAATGGATCAAGAAAGTAGAGATCAACGAGCCAGATCATTTTCTTCCTTCTTCTTTTGCCCTTGTGTATTTCGGGCGTTGCCGCATGTGGCTTTTTTTAATTATGTTTCTAAATATGTAAGACAATTATTATCCACTGTCATCGTCCTTATATTCATCATGCTTGCTATAAGTCGCAGTCGAAGCTATATAGGTCCGTCGGACCTTACATCAAGATCCGTGCAAAACTTTATTTTCAGATTTTCATTTTTCTCTCTTAAATCTCAGTCCAGTGAGACATATAGCCACGCCATAGAACAGGTGCTCGGGCGCCATTAATGGAGATGTTGGGAGGGAGGTGCGCGGCAGGTAGCGGTCAAAGGGCTCTCCTCCCGATGAGCACGCGCAGGGGTCTGATCACACGCCTCCCGTACTCAAATGGCTACCCCGCACGGCACCTCCTAGCCAATAAAAAAGGGGACGCGTGGCCGCACGTAATTGGTAAGTCGAACGCCCACGGTTTCAATAATACTTGTGTTTCCGATTTGTAACGTGACATCACTTGTTCCAAAATGACATTGTTGATTGTTAATGTGTGGGCCTTTGCAAATCGGAAAGAAAAATTACCACATCATGTTGGTGCCATGGCATGAGACCATGCCAAGTTTCATGATTTTCAGGCATGTTTTGGAATTACAGAATTAAAAAACCAAGTTTCTCAATCTTTACGGCCGAGCCACGATGCCCAGATGTTTGAATTTCACTCCCATCTCTTGCATGGGACCTAGAAATTCACCCAAGGACACACATGTGATTTTTCAAACAACTTTGGTGCACTGGAACATGTGCTTGCAGTTCAAATTTTAATTATGCACATTAAATGCCCAGAAACTCAATTAATATATAAAAAAGGCCAAACGAACCCGGAATAATTCCAAAATTTAGCACGGCACTTCTATTTGGTCTAATCTGGCTGTGTAAAAAATTAAGGCGGGAGAAGGCAGTGTACGTATGTCGTTTCGCACATGGAGGTGACACGTTCCCTCTCGAAACCACGAGCCTTCTTGAGGGAAGCTCCGGTTTGCAAGAAGCTTACACCACAGCTTGTCCCAATTCGGCCAAAAAATTACCACAGCATGTTGGTGCCATGTCATGACACCATGCCAAGTTTCATGATTTTCAGGCATGTTTTGGAATTACAGGAATTAAAAAACCAAGTTTCTCAATCTTTCCGGCCGAGCCACGACGCCCAGATGTTTGAATTTCACTCCCATCTCTTGCATGGGACCTAGAAATTCACCCAAGGACCCACATGTGATTTTTCAAACAACTTTGGTGCACTGGAGCATGTGCTTGTAGTTCAAATTTGAATTATGCACATTAAATGCCCAGAAACTCAATTAATGTATAAAAAGGAGAAACGAGCCCGGAATAATTCCAAAATTTAGCACGATACTTCTATTTGGTCAATCTGGCTGTGTAAAAAAGTAAGGCGGGAGAAGGCAGTGTACGTATGTCGTTTCGCACACGGAGGTGACACGTTCCCTCTCGGAACCACGAGCCTTCTAGAGGGAAGCTCCGGTTTGCAAGAAGCTTAGACCAAAGCTTGCCCGAATTCGGCCAAAAAATTTACCGCAACATGTTCATGCCATGTCATGACACCATGCCAAGTTTCAAGATTTTCAGGCGTGTTTTGGAATTACAGGAATTAAAAATCCAAGTTTCTCAATCTTTCCGGCCAAGCCATGACGCACAGATGTTTGAATTTCACTCCAATCTCTTGCATGGGACCTAGAAATTCACCCAAGGACACACGTGATTTTTCAAACAACTTTGGTCCACTGGAGCCTGTGCTTGTAGTTCAAATTTGAATTATGCACATTAAATGCCCAGAAACTCAATTAATGTATAAAAAGGGAGAAACGAGCCCGGAATAATTCCAAAATTTAGCACGGTGCTTCTATTTGGTCTAATCTGGCTATGTAAAAAAATTAAGGCGGGAGAAGCCAGTGTACGTTTGTTGTTTCGCACACGGAGGCGACGCGTTCCCCCTCGGAACCACGAGCCTTCTTGAGGGAAGCTCCGGTTTGCAAGAAGCCTACACGAAAGCTTGTCCCAATTCGGCCAAAAAATTTAGCGTAGCATGTTGGTGCCATGTCATGAGACCATGCCAAGTTTCATGATTTTCACGCGTGTTTTGGAATTACAGGAATTAAAAAACCAAGTTTCTCAATCTTTCCGGCCGAGCCACGATGCCCAGATGTTTGAATTTCACTCCCATCTCTTGCATGGGACCTAGAAATTCACCCAAGGACACACATGTGATTTTTCAAACAACTTTGGTGCACTTGAGCACGTGCTTGTAGTTCAAATTTGAATTATACACATTAAATGCGCAGAAACTCAATTAATGTATAAAAAGGCCAAACGAACACGGAATAATTCCAAAATTTAGCACGATACTGCTATTTGATCTAATCTGCCTGTGTAAAAAATTAAGGCGGGAGAAGGCAGTGTACGTATGTCATTTCGCACACGGAGGTGACACGTTCCCTCTCGGAACCAGGAGCCTACTTGAGGGAAGCTCCGGTTTGCAAGAAGTCTACACCAAAGCTTGTCCCAATTCGGCCAAAAAAATTACCGTAGCATGTGGGTGCCATGTCATGAGACCATGCCAAGTTTCATGATTTTCAGCCGTGTTTTGGAATTACAGGAATTAAAAAACCAAGTTTCTCAATCTTTCCGGCCGAGCCACGACGCCCAGATGTTTGAATTTCACTCCCATCTCTTGCGTGGGACCTAGAAATTCACCCAAGGACACACATGTGATTTTCAAACAACTTTGGTGCACTGGAGCACGTGCTTGTAGTACAAATTTGAATTATGCACATTAAATGCCCAGAAACTCAATTAATGTATAAAAAAGGACAAACGAACACGGAATAATTCCAAAATTTAGCATGATACTTCTATTTGGTCTAATCTGCGTGCGTAAAAAAATTAAGGCGGGAGAAGGCAGTGTACGTATGTCGTTTCGCACACGGAGGTGACACGTTCCCTCTCGGAACCAGGAGACTTGTTGTGGGAAGCTCCGGTTTGCAAGAAGCCTACACCAAATCTTGTCCCAATTCGGCCAAAAAAATTACCGCAGCATGTTGGTGACATGTCATGAGACCATGCCAAGTTTCATGATTTTCAGCCGTGTTTTGGAATTACAGGAATTAAAAAACCAAGTTTCTCAATCTTTCCGGCCGAGCCACGACGCCCAGATGTTTGAATTTCACTCCCATCTCTTGCATGGGACCTAGAAATTCACCCAAGGAAACACATGTGATTTTTCAAACAACTTTGGTGCAATGGAGCACGTGCTTGTAGTTCAAATTTGAATTATGCACACTAAATGCCCAGAAACTCAATTAATGTATAAAAAGGCCAAACAAACACGGAATAATTCCAGAATTTAGCACGATACTTCTATTTGTCTAATCTGCCTGTGTAAAAAAATTAAGGCGGGAGAAGGCAGTGTACGTATGTCATTTTGCACACGGAGGTGACACGTTCCCTCCCGGAACCAGGAGCCTTCTTGAGGGAAGCTCCGGTTTGCAAGAAGCTTACACCAAAGCTTGTCCCAATTCGGCCAAAAAAATTACTGCAGCATGTTGGTGCCATGTCATGACACCATGGCAAGTTTCATGATTTTTAGCCGTGTTTTGGATTTACAGAGATTAAAAAACCAAGTTTCTCAATCATTCCGGCCGAGCCACGACACCCAGATGTTTGAATTTTGTTCCCATTTCTTGCATGGGACCTATAAATTCACCCAAAGACACACATGTGATTTTTCAGCAAACTTTGGTGCATTGGAGCATGTGCTTGTAGTTCAAATTTGAATTATGCACATTAAATGCCCAGAAACTCAATTAATGCATAAAAATACCAAACGAACCCGGAATAATTCCGAATTTAAACACGACACTCATGTACTAGTTGCATGTTCACTGTACGTAAATGTTCTAGCAATTCAAACACCATCCTTTCCCTCCGTAACACCATTTTGTCTTTCAAAACATAATGAAAAAATCAGGTATACCACAAACAGTTTACTAGAAAGAATCGTGTGGGATGCGATATAAAATATCTTGATGCACCGTCTTGTCTGGCTTACGCAGGAAGCTTCATCGTCTACAGTCCACCGCCCCCGCTTGAACCACACTTGCGCGCCAGTTTCTCGCGGCACCGAGCGAAAAAATTTAGCCACCGCGGAAATATCTATCTCCCCGCCCCCTCCCTCCTACCAAAAGCCACATTTCCACTGTTCCTCCTTGCTTTCCAAGTTCAAACCTTGACTGCTGCTTACTGGCAGCTCAGCCTCCTCGCCGGCGACCCTTCTTCTTGCAGCGCCGCCTCCTCGCCGGCTACCCTTCTTCTTGTAGCGCCGCTTCCTCGCCGGCGATCCTTCTTCTTGCAGTGCCGCCTCCTCACCGGCGACCCTTCTTCTTGCTGCGCGGCCTCCTCGCCGCCGACCCTTCTTCTTGCTGCGCGGACTCATCGATATAGTCGAGTAATCCACACCCCACCCACACCATCCTCCTCCTTTCCCATCCCACATGCCCCGACTGACGGAGTGACACTTTCCACTGAAATCACTGCCCCCCTCCTCCAATTAAGCGCCGCCCACAGCCATTTTACATGCAGTATAACATGGAGCTGAGTAGCATGCGGCCGCACGCGCGAACGAGGTTGCTATAGCTGACATGGGTGTCGACCGCCAGATATTGGAGGAGCACCTCGTCTTCGAGGCCACCGTCGACACCGCCGCAAGGTTGTCTACTTTAAAATGCAGTTCGTGATGTTTTCTCGAGGCCACAGCCAGTACCTTTTAGTGATTTGTCATCTGTAATGTTAATATGCAATCTGATGTTCAATTAACACTTTGGTCCAACAATTGCTACATTTCATAGTACTGTTCTCATGCTTTCTTTGTTTTGTTAACTGTCTTATCTTCTAGTACATGTTTCTATTCTGCAATGTCGTGCTCAGTTAACTATTTTGGTTCATTTGGTCTGCTGTCCATTTAACTGTTTGGTTCAGTTCTGCAATTTGATTTTCATTTGCTGTGGGTACAATTTTGTATTGTTATGCATGTGACACCAATCGAATTTGGCTGTACTCAATACATATTCTACTGATAGTATGGCAACTCTCAGTTAACCTGATCAAGATCTTCCTTATGTGTGTTGCAGGGAAACAATGGGAGACACTGCAGTTTACCATCGAGGTTTGTTCAAGCAGGGTCCTTTGGCTAATAGCACATTATTGTGCAGTTGCAGGAGTCATTCTAATATTTAGGTTTCTTACAATTTGGTCTTGCACATGTAGGTCCTGCTGTCAGAGGCTTAGACCCACTGTTCGACCCATTTTGCATAAGGGGAAATGAGATGTCCATGAATATCAATCAAGTCAAGAAACTCAGAAAGATTGTTAGGATGAAGAAACTTGCGACGAATAACAACAAGATCTTTGTTTGCACAATGAAGAAGACATAGGTCAACTATAGGATGGTACCAACTGTTTTACCTTGTTTTTACCCCTTGCGCCATTTCAAAATTTACAACAGCGATTTATGCATAGCTTTGTTTTCAGTACTTTTCAAAGCAGTTCACCGATGATTACCTCTCAAACCACCTGCATGGTCAAGAGGCGAGGAAGGTATTCATTCAACACCCACGGTACAATAATGAAGTCTTGCTGAAGAGGATGAAGGTTGGGTGGGCAATTATCCATGGGCACTGGCCTAAAGTTGCAAGGACATTCAACATCACTGAAGGCTCAATATTTGCCTTCCGCTTCTGCAGTTTCCCAGATGAGATTCATCTATCTATTTACCGTGTATGATGCTACTTTCCAAAGGTTTTTTATGCTCCATGTGAAACTTGGTGCTGTTGTGTATTGGCGTAACTGGGTGCCGAAGCTATCTGATGTAATTCGATTATGAAATCCTGGTTGCTTTTATACGGATATGAAATATCTGGCGTGTTTTATAAGAAATATCAGTTTGATTAGTACATGGATTATCAATAATAGGCTAATTACCCTTCTTATTGGGGTTTTCTATCGCAGACGGTTACTTAGACAGCACCGTGGGCGATGAACACAAACAACCCGCACGGTTTCTAGAAAGTAGGCATGTTCAATCAACTAACAATCACACACGGCTTCCGGCAGCGAACTGTTTGCGTTAGGCCACCTTGCACAAACGTTTCCACATAAAGAACTGTGTGGGATGTACATACCTACGGAAATGATTTTCTGGGATTCACCGTGTGGGATGTACATACCTACGGAAATGGTTTCTGGGATTCACCGTGTGGGATGTACGTACCTACGGAAATGATTTCTAGGATTCACCGTGTGGGATGTACATACCTACGGAAATGATTTCTGGGATTCACCGTGTGGGATGTACATACCTACGGAAATGATTTCTGGGATTCACCATGTGGGATGTACATACCTACGGAAATGATTGGGTTTCCATGCCTCGCCTGATCGCACACAGCCCCAGCCTGGGTCCCATGAGGGCCTATCCCCGACTATTTCTGGGTCGTGTGGGAAGGAACCCCCTATCGCCCACACTCACTTGGCGACGGTACCAACTGCCATCGCGGAAAGGGGTTTTAAACCGTTTGTTTAGGACGTCGTTGTACCAGTGATGCTTCACTTAAATTTTTATGACCTATGGACTTGCTCTAGTGCTTCACTTATATCTTTTTGAGCATGGTGTGCTTTAGTATGCTTGAAGAAATGCTCTCTTGCTTCACTTAGATTTATTTGAGAGTTAGTAAAAATTTCAAGAATTCTCTCTTGCTTCACTTAAATTATTTTGAGAGAAAGAAAAATTATGCTCTTGATCTTCACTTATATTTGTTTGAGCTTATCAAAAGCAACATATGAAAATTAGTTCCAAAGTGATAGATATCCAAGAAGGATATAATAAAAATGTAGGATCGAAAGTATGTCTAGAGGGGGGTGATTAGACTACTTGACCAAATAAAAATCTATCCTTTTCCCAATTTTAAGTCTTGGCAGATTATAGCAACTTAGCGCAAGTCAAGCAATCAACCTACACATGCAAGTCTAAGAGTATAGTAGCGGAATGTAAAAACATTGCACATGAAGGTAAAGGGAGGAGTTTGGAGGGAGCAAACGCAATATAGACGCGGAGTTTTTTCCATGGTTCTGATAGGTGGTGCTATCGTACATCCACGTTGATGGAGACTTCAACCCACAAAGGGTAACGGCTGCGTGAGTCCATGGAGGGCTCCACCCACGAAGGGTCCATGAAGAAGCAACCTTATCAATCCCACCATCGCCCACGAAGGACTTGCCTCACTAGGGTAGATCTTCACGAAGTAGGCGATCTCCTTGCCCTTACAAACTCCTTGGTTCAACTCCACAATCTTGTCGGAGGCTCCCAAGTGACACCTAACCAATCTAGGAGACACCACTCTCCAAAAGGTTATAGATGGTGTGTTGATGATGAACTCCTTGCTCTTGTGCTTCAAATGATAGTCTCCCCAACACTCAACTCTCTCTCACAGATTTGGATTTGGTGGAAAGATGATTTGAGTGGAAAGCAACTTGGGGAAGGCTAGAGGTCAAGATTCTTGTGGTTGGAATGGAATATCTTGGTCTCAACAAATGAGTAGGTGGTGCTCTCCCAGAAAATGTATGCTGGAAGTGTAGGCACGTTCTGATGGCTCTCTCCCCGAATGACGAGAGGGTGGAGGGATATATATAGCCTCCACAAAAAATCTAACCGTTACACACAATTTACCAAACTCGGTGGGACCGAATCATGAAACTATGTCAGACCGATTTAGTTCAAAATGTGAATGTTAGGCTTTTCGGTGGGACCGACTTGTCAACTCGATGGGACCGATTTCATTAGGGTTAAGGCATAATGTAATCTCGGTGAGACCGATCACATAAACTCGGTAAGACCGATTTCTGTAATAGGCAAACAGAGAGTTGGTCAGGCAAACTCGGTGGGACCGAATCGCTCATTTCGGTGAGACCGAAATGTTACGAAAGGGAAACAGAGAGTTTGCATTGCAAACTCGGTGGGACCGATCGCTCATCTTGGTTAGACCAAAACGTTACAAAGGGAAACAGTAAGTTTGCAATCCCATCTCGGTGAGACCGAACTGACTAGGATTTTTGGCAGTGGCTATGTCAAATGAACTCGTTGGCGCCGGATAGATCAAATCGGTGGGGCCGAGTTTGATTTTTGGTTTGGGACATATGTGGATATGAGAAAGTGGTTGAGGGCTTTTGGAGCATATCACTAAGAATTTTGAGCAAGCAAGCCATTAAGCAACACCTCATCCCCTTTTAATAGTATTGGCTTTTCCTATGGACTGAATGTGATCTTGGAAATGAAAAAGTAGAGTCTTGAGCTTGAGCCAATGTGTGTCCTTAGCATTTTGAGGGGTCCACATTCCTAGTCCATGCCATGCCAATCATTGAACTTTCTGAAATGATCATCTTGAAAGAACATTAGTTCAATGAGCTATATGTTGTTAGGAATTACCAAAACCACCCAGGGATAGTTGCACTTTCAATCTCCCCCTTTTTGGTAATTGATGACAACATATTGATTGCTTTTAAGAACCCATGCTCTTGCTCAAGTTGAGCTTTTCAAAGCGTAGCTTCTCATGAGTCTTTAAAAGTTCTCGATGATCTTCCAAGGTAATTTCACGAGCTAACTTAAGAGTTTTTAGTTCTTTAGTTAGACGCTCAATCTCCTTCTTATCATCATCATTCGTTTTATCTTGATTAGCATGTTTAATAGCAAGTTCATCATAGTTTTCATCACTAGAGTTTTCAACAAGTAAATCATCAGCACCTAGCAAATCATCTTCATCACTATTCAAATCAACATACTCGGGGTGTGATACCTTTGGGCCTTTAGCCATGAAGCAACTTCCAATTCCTTCATTTGTTGAGTCAAATATGTCGTAGGAGTTGGTTGACACAAGTGCTAGACCGGCAACACCTTCATCTTGAGTATATTCGGAGTCGAAGTGATAACTTCTTTCGGAGTGGTGGTCGGACTCGGAGCCGTATACCCATTCACCAACGTGAGCTTGATGTCTTCATTTTGTGTAGCTCCTTGATGACTTGTCCTTCCTTTCTGAATCCTTACTTCTTCGAGAGGTTCTTCGTTCATAACGATCATCTCTACTCCTTCTCTCTCTTGGAGGTGATTCTTCTCTTCTACTTCTCCTTTTGGGTGAATCTTATCTTCTTTTGTAGGGAGCTGTACACTCATTGGAGTAGTGTCCTGGTCTTCCACAATTGTAGCAATTACGCTCACGACTCGAAGATCTTTTGTCATTGTAGGACCTTGACTTGTAACTTCTTTCCTTGCTTCTACTCTTGTAGAACTTGTTGCAGTTCTTCACCATTAGGCTCAATTCCTCATTGAAGGTTTGTTTCTCACTTGATGATGCAGGAGCATCACATGAGGCTTTGTAAGAACCACTTGTCTTGTTGTGAAGCTCGTCCGTATCCTTGAGTGACATCTCATGAGCAACAATTCTTCCAATGACTTCCGTTGGCTTGAGATCTTTGTAATTGGGCATCATTTGGATCAATGTGCACACGGTATCATATTTTCCATCCAAGGCTCTTAGGATATTCTTGGTGATGAAACTATCGGTCATCTCTTCACTTCCTAAGCCGGCAATCTCATATATGATGAGAGCAAGACTAGAGTACATTTCAGCGACACCTTCACCATCCTTCATTTTGAACTTGTCAAGGTTACTTTGAAGCACATCCAATTTGGATTCCTTGATGGAGTCGGTACCGTCATGCATATCAATCAAAGTATCCCAATTTTCCTTTGCATTCAAAAGACGGCTGATTTTGTTGAATTCTTCGGGGCACAATCCGTTGAAGAGGATATCGCAAGCTTGAGATTGTATTGCAGCATCTTCAACTCTTCTGTGGTAGCTTCACGGTTTGGTTCTCTCTCATCAAAGAATTCACCTTGCAAGCCAACACACACAATAGCCCAAACGGCGGGGTTATGTCCAAGAATATGCATTTTCATCTTATGCTTCCAACTAGCAAAGTTAGTACCATTAAAGTAAGGACCTCTACGGTGGTAATTTCCCTCGCTAGACGCCATACTCTCCTAGGTTGTGAAACCAAGGCTATGATCACCAAAGCTATGGAAATCAAGGCAAATGGAGACCAAAGCTCTGATACCACTTGTAGGATCGAAAGTATGTCTAGCGGGGGGGGTGATTAGACTACTTGACCAAATAAAAATCTATCATTTTCCCAATTTTAAGTCTTGGCAGATTTTAGCAACTTAGCACAAGTCAAGCAATCAACCTACACATGCAAGTCTAAGAGTATAGCAGCGGAATGTAAAAACATTGCACATGAAGGTAAAGGGAGGAGTTTGGAGGGAGCAAACGCAATGTAGACGCGGAGTTTTTTCCATGGTTCTTATAGGTGGTGCTATCATACATCCACGTTGATGGAGACTTCAACCCACGAAGGGTAACGGCTACGTGAGTCCACGGAGGGCTCCACCCACGAAGGGTCCACGAAGAAGCAACCTTGTTTATCCCACCATGGCCATCGCCCACGAAGTACTTGCCTCACTAGGGTAGATCTTCACGAAGTAGGCGATCTCCTTACCCTTACCAACTCCTTGGTTCAACTCCACAATCTTGTCGGAGGCTCCCAAGTGACACCTAACCAATCTAGGAGACACCACTCACCAAAAGGTAATAGATGGTGTTGTGATGATGAACTCCTTGCTCTTGTGCTTCGAATGATTGTCTCCCCAACACTCAACTCTCTCACACAGATTTGGATTTGGTGGAAAGATGATTTGAGTGGAAAGCAACTTGGGGAAGGCTAGAGATCAATATTCTTGTGGTTGGAATGGACTCTTGGTCTCAACACATGAGTAGGTGGTTCTCTCTCAGAAAATGTATGCTGGAAGTGTAGGCACGTTTTGATGGCTCTCCCCCCGAATGAAGAGAGGGTGGAGGGGTATATATAGCATCCACACAAAATCTAACCGTTACACACAATTTACCAAACTCGGTGGGACCGAATCATGAAACTCGGTCAGACCGATGTAGTTCAAAATGTGAACGTTAGGCTTTTCGGTGGGACCGACATGTCAACTCGGTGGGACTGATTTCATTAGGGTTAGGGCATAACGTAATCTCGGTGAGACCGATCACATAAACTCGGTAAGACCGATTTCTATAATAGGCAAACAGAGAGTTGGTCAGGCAAACTCGGTGGGACCGAATCGCTCATTTCGATGAGACCGAAACGTTACGAAAGGGAAACAGAGAGTTTGCATTGTGAACTCGGTGGGACCGATCGCTCATCCCGGTTAGACCGAAACGATACGAAGGGAAACAGAGAGTTTGCAATCCCTTCTCGGTGAGACCGAGATCCCTATCGGTGAGACCGAACTAACTAGGGCTTTTGGCATTGGCTATGTCAAATGAACTCGGTGGCGCGAGATAGATCAAATCGGTGGGGCCGAGTTTGACTTTTGGTTTGGGACATATGTGGATATGAGAAAGTGGTTGAGGGCTTTGGAGCATATCACTAAGCATTTTGAGCAAGAAAGCCATTAAGCAACACCTCATCCCCTTTTAATAGTATTGGCTTTTCCTATGTACTTAATGTGATCTTGGATCACTAAAATGAAAAGGTGGAGTCTTGAGCTTGAGCCAATGTGTGTCCTTAGCATTTTGAGGGGTCCACATTCCTAGTCCATGCCATGCGAATCATTGAACTTTCTGAAATGATCATCTTGAAAGAGAATTAGTTGAATGAGCTATATATTGTTAGGAATTACCAAAACCACCCATGGATAGTTGCACTTTCAAAACACTTTCATGAAGATCATTGGACAAAATAAACTTGATTCTTAGTAATAGTTTTGAGATATGATGATGTGATATGTGAGTCATGTTGATGAGTAATTATGTTTTAGTAAGAATATTGGTGTTAAGAGCATCTCCAGCCGTTGTGCCCCCTAGGAGGCGTTTTTCCTGCCTCCTAGGGTTGCCCCGGCGAAAGTTTTGCTTTGGGAGTGTGATTTTCTCCAGTCGTCGTCCCCCCACGCGCACACCTGTCCAGACCGCGCGCGCCGCCCAGGCCACGTCCGCGTCACTCCGGCCACGCCCACGCGGTGCCCGTCCCGCCAAGAGCAGCCGCTCCGCCCGCCTGGCCCGACTGTGAGCCACCGTCGCACCTCAGCCGTCCCCCGCCGCTGCGGTCTCGCCTCCGCCGCGAACCACTTCATAGCTCCGTCGTGCCCGACCCCGAGCCGCCCGGCCTTGAGCCTCCACTTCGCGCGCCTCACTGAGCCGGCCACGACCTCCGCCGTCTTGCCAGCCGGCGTCCGCGCGCTTCTCCACGTCTCCGTGGCCTGCAGCCGTGCTCCGACCATCCTAGCGCGATCATACCGCACGTGCACCACCTCCGCCGACCTCCCACTCGGTATCATCTCAAACTCCTCGTCTAGCTCCTCCGTCATGGACACGCGCACGCACGGGTGCGGTGCCGGGGCGGTGGCCTGGACCGGTACTTCCACACGCCGACGGCGGCGACACGAAGCGATGATGCACCTGATGATAGCCGGAAGTCACTGCTCGCGTACTGCTCGTCGGCAACGTGTTAGCACCCATCCAGGCACACGCGCACGTGCAGCCGGCTGCCATGCACATGCACGGCTGCTCTCTCGCCCACTTTCCTCATGACCTCGTCGGACGGGAGAAGGTCGAGCCACTTGGAGGCCACCAGGTCCTCGTTCCACGAAGGCCCGCCGTTGCGGTTCACCGGCGTCATGTAGACTGGAAGCCCAGGGTCCCGCGCACACGATATCGGCTCCGCGCCCCTACTAGCCCTGCTTTGCATGGAGGGCCCCGCCGAAGCAGCCGTCCAGGGTTCCGCCAAAGACCGCGCCGCGCCACAGGGGGCCAATGCCGCCGTGGCCAGATCTTGGCATGGTGAGGGCGCGCGGCGGCCAACAACGAGACGGCGGTGAGGAGGCATGGAGGCGAGCGCGGCGCGGCGCGGTGGCCAACGACGAGACGGCGGCGAGGAGGCATGGAGGCGAGCGCGGCACGGCGCAGCGGCCAGCATCGAGACGCCGGCGAGGAGGCATAGAGGTGAGCACGGTGCGGCGCGGCGGCCAGTAACAAGACGGCAGCGAGGAGGCGTGGAGGCGAGCGCGGCGCGGCGCGGCTTCGTGCTGAAAGAGAGAGAGAGAGAGAGGAGATTGATTCTTTTTTGCATGCAAGTGGTGGGCCTAGCAGAAAAAAGAGGAGAGAGAGGCTGACTGGTGGGGTATCTGCATGCACATAATAGCACCGGGCGTGCCAGGTGACCCCCGATGGGTTGGGTTTGCCCTGGGACCGCCGGGGCTAGTTTTTCCCAAAACCGGCGAAAAACAACATTGTGGGGGTGTGACTGGGAGCTTTTTTCAACCGCCGGCGCCTAAAAAGTGGCTTGGGGGCGTCTTGGGGGTCCTAGTGGAGATGCTCTAAGGTTTGTGATTCCCTATGCAATCACGAAAGTCAATAATTATGCAATGAAATTATATCCTACTTGTGGTGCATTATTCGGTGTTAATTATGCATAATGCTCGCTTATGAGATGATTCGTTTCTTGGTTGGTCGCTTATCAATCTTTTGCTAGCCTTCATTTTGCACTAAGTATGATCACTACTTGTGCATCCAAAAACCTTTAAACCAGTTTTGCCACATGAGTCCACTATATCTACCTATATGCGGTATTCTTTTGCCGTTCTAAGCTAATTTGTATGTGCCATCTCTAATTTTCAAAATAAACTTATCTTTTGTGTGTTCGTACTCCTCGCGGAGCGTTGAGGGGTGGCTAATATTTTCCATGCTAGATGTGTTATTCTCACGATGAGTGTTAGTTCACTTGTCATTGCATGAGAGTAAGGCAAAGGTATTCGGGATGCCTAGTCCAGAAATGAAAAATGAATTTCCTTGGAAAGTGTTGGTATGGAAGGCACCCGTGGATACGGTTAGCCATGGAAAGTGAAAGTATGGTGGAAAAAGGAATAAACTTTAATTTCTGTTTGGGAACCGGTATGATATATCTAGCATGGAAAGTGTCGGGAACTCTAAGTCATTTTCGTTGGTGGGAAAGGCACACCTCCCAAAATGTTTTTATCTCTAACTTGTTCGCTTTGAGCTCTGGCACCTCTACAAATCCCTAGTTCCCTCCGCGAAGGGCCTTTCTTTTACTTTATGCAATTTTTATTTTTAATTTGAGTCTCCATCTTCTCATACAAAAGCACCAACTAAGAGGGAGTATTGGGTGTAGTTAATATGCGAGTGTGCTCATGAATGGATCAATGATTGAGCATGATGTTCTAGGGATAACTTATTTTAGCGTTGATATTTTGAAAGACATGGTTGCTTGTTGATATGCTTGAGTATTTAAGTTATCATGTTGAAACTAGACTATTGCTTTGAACCACATAAAAGTCCAAATGTCCATGTTGTAAATAAAAGAATATGAGATGACATGTTAGGCATCATTCCGCATCAAAAATTCTGTTTTTATCACTTACCTACTCGAGGACGAGAAGGAGTTAAGCTTGGGGATGCTGGTACGTCTCCAACATATCTATAATTTTTGATTGTTCCGTGCTGTTATATTATCAATCTTGGATGTTTTATAATCATTTTATAGTCATTTTATATCATTTTTTGGTACTAACCTATTGACATAGTGCCAAGTGCCAGTTGCTGTTTTCTGCATGTTTTTTACATCGCAGGAAATCAATACCAAACGGAGTCCAAATGCAACGAAACTTTACAGAGATTTTTTATGGACTAGAAGACACCCAATGGGCCAAGGCAGCGCCAGGGGGTGCTCCGAGGGGAGGACAACCCACCAGGGCGCGCCAGGAGGCCCAGGCGCGCCCTGGTGGGTTGTGCCCACCTCGGGTGCCCCCGGACCGCCTCTTTGCTCTATAAATACCTCAATATTCCAGAAACCCTAGGGGAGCCGACGAACATCAATTCCAGCTGCCGCAGAGTCCAGAACCACCAGATCCAATCTAGCCACCATCACGGAGGGGTTCACCACTTCCATTGGTGCCTCTCCGATGATGCGTGAGTAGTTCTTTGTAGACCTTCGGGTTCGTAGTTAGTAGCTAGATGGCTTCCTCTCTCTCGTTTGATTCTCAATACAATGGTCTCTTGGAGATCCATATGATGTAACTCTTTTTGCGGTGTGTTTGTTGGGATCAGATGAACTTTAAGTTTATGACCAGATCTATCATTTTATATCCATGAAAGCTATTTGAGTTTCTTTGATCACTTATATGCATGATTGCTTATAGCCTTGTATTTCTTCTCCGATATTTGCGTTTTGTTTGGCCAACTTTTTCTATTTATCTTGCAATGGGGAGAGGTGCTTTGTAGTGGGTTCGATCTTACGGTGCTTGATCCCAATGACAGAAGGGGAACCGACATGTATGTATCGTTGCTACTAAGGATAAAACGATGGGGTCTATCTCTACATAGATAGATCTTGTCTACATCATGTCACCGTTCTTATTGCATTACTCCGTTTGCCCATGAACTTAATACACTAGATGCATGCTGGATAGCGGTCGATGTGTGGAGTAATAGTAGTAGATGCAGGCAGGAGTCGGTCTACTAATCTTGGATGTGATGCCTATATAATGATCATTGACTGGATAATCGTCATGATTATCTGAAGTTCTATCAATTGCCCAACAATAACTTGTTTACCCACCGTTTGCTATTTTTCTCGAGAGAAGCCACTAGTGAAACCTATGGCCCCCGGGTCTCTTTCTCATATTATTTGTCTTTGCGATCTATTTTCCTTTGCTTTTATTTTCAGGTCTATTAAACCAAAATTACAAAAATACCTTGCTGCACTTTATTTTTATTTGGCATTCGATCTATCAATATTTACTACACTCTCATGTCCGTTTGCCAATTTCTGGCGCCGTTACCCAAAAGGGATTGACAACCCCTTTTACACGTGGGTTGCGAGTATTTGTTATTTGTGTGCAGGAGCTACTTACATTGTGTTGCTTGGTTCTCCTACTGGTTCGATAACCTTGGTTTCATCACTGAGGAAAATACCTACCGCTGCTGTGCTACATCATCCCTTCCTCTTTAGGGAAATACCGACGTAGCTTCAAGCCGCAATCAGTAGTGGGCCCTCGTGGCCCATCTCAGCGTGAGACCGACGCCAAAAAATCCTATAAATACATAACCCCCAGAAATAACCCTAGATCAGAAGTTCCGTCGCCGCAAGCCTATGTAGCCACGAAAAACCAATCTAGACCCTGTTCCAGCACACTGCCGGAGGGGAAATCATCATCGGAGGCCATCTTCAACATCCCGGCAGCCACCATGATGAGTAGGGAGTAGTCCACCCTCGGGGCCGAGGGTTTGTACTAGTAGCTATGTGTTTGATTGCTCTCTCTCTCTATCTATCTCTCTCTCTCTCGTGTTCTTGGTTTCGCACGATCTTGATGTATCGAGAGCTTCCTTAATATAGTTGGATCATATGGGGCTTTCCCCTCTCTATCTTTTTGCGATGAATTGAGTTTTACCTTTGAGATTTCATTATTATCGGATTGAATACTTTTATGGATTTGAGAACACTTGATGTATGTTTTGGCACTCAACTCGCGGATCCCCGAGGTGACATTGGGGTAATCTATGCATAGGAGTTGATGAATGTTTTCATCTTTGTTTCTCCCGTAGAAATCTTGGGGCACTCTTTGAAGTTCTTTGTGTTGGATTGAGTATTATGAATCTGAAGTTGTTTGATGCATATCGTATAATCAACTCATGGATACTTGTGGTGACATTGGAGTATCTAGGTGACATTAGAGTTAGTTTTTTTTGAAATTGACATTAGAGTTAGTTGATCTGTATCATATGCTGTTATTTTAGTATGAACTCTTGGGCTGTTTGTGACACATATAGTAATAGGTCGATAGATCGATCGGAAAGGATAACTTTGAGGTGGTTTCGTACCCAACAAACAATTTCGTCTTATGTTCTCCGCCAGATAAGAACTTTGGAGTGATTCTTTATTACACGTTGAGGGATTGCCATATGATCTAACTATGTTAGCATTGTTGAGAGATTGCACTAGCGAAAGTATGAACCCTAGGCCTTGTTTTCAAGCATTGCTATATCGTTTGTGCTCACTTTTGTTACTTACCTTGCTGTTTTTATTGTTCCTACTACAGAAATCAGTATCTACTATCATCACTACACTTGTATCACCATCTCTTCGCCGAACTAGTGCACCTATACAATTTACCATTGTATTGGGTGTGTTGGGGACATAAGAGACTCTTTGTTATTTGGTTGCAGGGTTGTTTGAGAGAGACCCATCTTTATCCTACACCTCCCACGGATTCATAAATCTTTAGGTCATCAACTTTAGGGAAAATTGCTACTGTCCTACAAAACTCTGCGCTTGGGGGCCCAACACGAGTCTACAAGAAGTTGCATAGTAGAAAACAGCTTCTCTTGAGAAAATAGCATACGGTGGTTAAACAAATTACTGTTGGGAAATTGATAGAAAAGCAAATAATTATGATGATATTTAAGGCAATGATCATACATAAGCATCACGTCCAAGATTAGTAGGCCGAAACGATTCTGCATCTACTACTATTACTCCACACATCAACCGCTATCCAACATGCATCTAGTGTATTAAGTTCATGGAAAAACGCAGTAATGCTTTAAGCAAGATGACATGATGTAGACAAGATAAACTCACGTATGAATAAACCCCATCTTGTTACCCTTAATAGCAACAATACATATGTGTCATGTCCCTTTCTGTCACTAGGATTGAGCACCGCAACATCGAACCCATTACAAAGTACCTCCATGGCAAGATAAATCAATCTAGTTGGCCAAACCAAACCAATAAATTGAGAAGAAATACGAGGCTATATTAATCATGCATAAAAGAGTTCAGAGAAAACCCAAATAATATTCATGGATAGTTCTGATCAAAAACTCACAATTCATCAGATCCCAATAAACACACCGCAAAAAAGAATTACATCGGATAGAACTCCAAGAACATCAAGGAGAACATTGTATTGAAGAACATCAAGAGAAAATAAGCCATCTAGCTACAAACTATGGACACGTAGGTATGTGGTAAACTACTCATGCATGATCGGAGGGGCAGTAAGGATGATCAGAATCCCTCCGTGATCATTTCCCCTCTAGCAGAGTGCCCGGAAAGGCCTCTAGATGGGATCGCATGGTTCTGGAACTTGCGTCGGCGGAAAAAGTATTTCGTGCACTCCCTGGTAGGTTTTCTGATTTTTGGGAGTTTATAGAGGCGGAGTTAACGGAGGCTTGTGGATCCCACTAGGTACCAGGGCGCGCCCTGGTGCCTAGTGGGCCACTCCTTTGTCTTCTCGTTCCCCCCGAAGCTTACAGGGTCTCTTATTGCGAGAAAAAAATCTCCAAAAAGTTTCATGGCATTTGGACTTTGTTTGGTACCGATATTTCGCAAAGTCAAAAACAAGAAGAAAAAAACAGGAACTGGCACTGGGCACTAAGTTAGTAGGCTAGTCCCAAAAAATGATATAAATTTGCTTGTAAATGTATATAAAACATCCAAGAATGATACTATAATAGCATGGAACAATAAAAAATTATAGATACGTTGGAGTCGTATCAAGCATCCCCAAGCTTAATTCCTACTCGTCCTTGAGTAGGTAAATGATAAAAACAGTATTTTTGATGTGGAATGCTACCTAACATATTCATCATATATTCTTTTCTTTTATTGCATGGAGATTTGGACTTGAATGATTCAAAGCAATAGTCTATAATTTGACATGAAAACATCAATACTCAAGCATATCAACAAGCAACCATGTCTTTCAAAATATCAACGCTAAAGAAAGTTATCCCTAGCCCATTATGCTCAATCATTGATCCATTCATGAAACACACTTAAATATTAGCTACATCCAATTCACAAGTATGACAATAGTGTTCCCTAGTTGGTGCTTTATAAGAGAAGATGGAGACTCAAAAATAAAATAAAAATTGCAAAAAGTAAATAGATAGGCCCTTCACAGAGGGAAGCAGAGATTTGTAGAGGTGCCAGAGTTCAAAGCTTAAATTGGGAGATAAAATTATTTTGAGAGGCATGATTTTCCTGTCAACGAAAATGACCGAGAATTCCCAATATCTTTCATGCTAGATAAACCATAGGCGGTTCCCAAACAAAAAGTGAAGTTTATTTCATTTATACCATTCTCACACAATCCATGGCTGGCCATATCCACGGGTGCCTTCCATACCAACACTTTCCAAGGAATTTATTATTTAACAACATATAATATATTTTTTCATTTCGGGACTGGGCATCCCTATAATTACCTGTCACACTCTCGTGCAATGACAAGTGAATAAACACTCATCATGAGAATAAAATACCTAGCATGGAAAATATTGGCCACCCCTTGCAGCTTCATGAGCGGTACGGGCATGCAAAACGGAAATTCATTTTGAAAATTAGAGTTGGCACATGCAAATTTACTTGGAACGGCATGGAACTACCGCATATAGCTAGTATGGTGGACTCATTTGGCACAACTTTGGTTTAAGGAGTTGGATGCACAAGCACTATTCCCGCTTAGTAGAAATGAAGGCTAGCAAATAGATTGAGAAGCGACCAACCAAAAAAGGAAAACGGTAATAAACACGCATTAAACATAACTTACACTAAATAATGCACCATAAAGGATATAACTTCATTGCATAACTACTGACTTTTGTGCTTGCATAGGGAATCACAAACCTTAACACCAATATTCTTACTAAAGCATAATTACTCACCAACATGCAAGGAATCAAGTTTATAATATCCAATGATCTTCATGAAAGTTTTTATTATATACCTCTTGAATATTCATCATTTTGGGACCAAATTTATATCTCACACAAATTACCATTGCTATCATTAACTCTCAAAAATATTTAAGTGAAGCACGAGAGCATAAATATTTCTTCAAAAAAATTCATGTATCAACTCTCAAAATAATATAAGTGAAGCATGAGAGTGCATATTTCTTTGAAAAAAATAAACTCTCAAAATAATGTAAGTGAAGCAAGAGAGTTTATTTCTTTTAAAAAATCAAATATGAAAATAATGTAAGTGAAGCAAGAGAGTTTATTTCTTCAAAAAACAACAACCACCGTGCTCTAAAAGATTTAAATGAAGCACACAAGCAATCCTAACAAATCATAATAACATATGGCTCTCTCAAATAAGTGTGTCCATGTAACACCCCGCATGTAACTTGCCATATTTGTAACTCCGACTCTTGCCATTTTCGGCTATGTGATATGTTTTTCCCTCCGTTGTCGGGTTTTGTCTTTCGTTTTGTATTTTGTCATGTCATGCATTTTCATATCATGTCATCATGTGCATTGCATTCGCATACGTGTTCGTCTCATGCATCCGAACATTTTCCCCGTTGTCCGTTTTCCAATCCGGCGCTCCTATCTCCTCCGGTGCACCCCTCTAGTTTTCTTTCGTGTGCGTGTGTCAAACTTTCTCGGAATGGACCGAGGCTTGTCAAGTGGTCTTATTATACCACCCGGAGTCTACCGGTCAAGTTTCGTTCCATTCGGAGGTCGTTTGGTACTCCAACGGTTAACCGGGCATCCGCAAAGTCCATTTGAGTGTCCAGCAAAAAACCCCTCCAAAACCAGCCCAAAACCCACCAAACTCTCTTCCATGCTCTAGGTCGTTCGATCACGATCGTGTGGGCAAAAACCGCACCTCATTTGGAGTCTCCTAGCTCCCTCTACCTATTTATATGTGGGCATCCCGAACAACGTCCACCGCCGCCCGCACCGCCACGTGGCCCGTCGGCCCGCTCCCGGCCCTCCGGCCCGTCTCCTCCCGCCGCCGCTGCCTCGGGCCCCGTGCCCCGCGTCCGCCGCTCGGGCTCCTGTGCGCCGCCGCACTCGCGTCCGCCGCCGCGGCCTCTCCGCCGCCGGCCGGCCCCGCCGCGCCTCCGCCGGCGCCGCTCCTCCGCCGGGCCTCCTCGCCGGAGCCCCTCTCCCTCCTTCCTCTCCGGTCGCCGCCCTCGTCGAGCTCCTGTACGCCGGGCCGATCGGGATCGAGATCTGGATCGAGCGTACGTGCCCGTTGACTTCTCCTCGCCCCTCCTTTTTTCTTTCAAGTCTGGAAATTTTATCCGCATGTGCTCCTGTTCCCGATGCTATAACTCTGTGCACGTAGCTCCGATTCGCGCGTGTAATATGTCAAATTGTTCGCCTCGTGATGCTCTTAATTTTGTTCAATTGCACCATGTTCATTAGAGGTCATCTTGATGCCCAAATCTTCGTTGGAAGAGGGCTAGTTGCTGTTATTCTATGGTTCTTATCAGAACTTGGGGATTTGTCATTTTTGTATCATTTAATCTGTGCATCTTTTGAGCATGAGCTCTAAATGTGTTTTGAAGTATACCATGCCATCTTTCCAGTGGTATAGTCCATGTATTTTTGTGATCTCTGTGGTGACTAGCACAAGCATGCAAAGTAGGCCCCGTAATATTTCTGATTTCAGAGACAGTGATTTCTCCAAGTCCTTGTCTGCTGTAATTTTGTTACCATGTAAACTTGATGCTACAGAGAGATCCATGCATATTTTGGAGATGTTCAGTAAGGATGTTTTGTAGCTATAGTTGTAATTGATCCATTCCTGCAATTGTTTGCAATTATGGAGTGCCATAGCATGACTCAAGCTTGCTCTACTTTTGCTATAAAATATTTCTGGCAGATTCTTAACATGATAAGCATTTTTGCCAAGCTTATTGTAGTTGATCCATACATGCTATGCATTTGTTCTTGCTATTTATAGCTTTATAAACATGCCATCTTGCTGTAGGTATGCTTGGTTTGTCATGCATTGCTCTTTAGTGAGTGCATCAAGCTCACAAAGAGGCCTACATATTAATATTTCTGCCATGCTCTGTTTTCTGCCAAGTCTGAAACCTGATAACGAAACTTGCTATGTTTACATGCTTACCATCATATCTTCTGGTCCTTTTTGGCTTATGGTCATTAAGGGACTTTTGTCATGTGTATTTAGTAGAACACTACCATGCCTTTCTTTGCTATGTTAAGTTCTTGCGGCATGTTGATTTCGTGCTCTGAACATTGCTACCTGATGCTGTTTTCTGCCATGTCCAGTTTTTCACTAAGTCTGTGAACCTGTAATCTTTTGCACTTTTGCCATGCTTGTTTGAGCTCGATATGTTGTGAACTAGACATAGCTCAGTGTTCATCTTTTGTCAACCATCTCCTGTAGATTACGGCCATGTGCTTTGTTGCTATGTTGGGGTGCTGTAGCATTGTTGTTTGTTGCATTTTAAGTGCTATCTTACTGTTTATCGCAGATTCGTGTCATTCTTGTTTTGCTTGCCATTTGCAAACCGTGCATCCGATTCCGGTGATCTTTATATCGATTTCGACCGAAATCATCTCATCTTTCCAGTGGCATGCTTGGTTTGCCAAGTTACTGCCATGTTCATCATTTTCCTTCCGGAGCACGCATATGCATCGCATATCATATCTTGCATATCATACATGTTTTGCATCATGTTGCTTGCGCATTCCTCGTTGTTGATTGTGTTTCCGTTTGTTTGTGTTCTTGTCTTGGGTAGAGCCGGGAGACGAGTTCGTGAACGAGGAACCTGTCGAGTACGCTTACGAGGATCAAGCTTTCGACAACTCTGAGAATCTTGCAGGCAAGATGACCACCCCTCGAAATCACTTCTATCTTTGCCATGCTAGTTGTTCGTTCTATTGCCATGCTCGCTACCTATCACTTGCTATATCATGTCTCCCATTTTAGCCATGTCAGCCTCTAACCATCCTCTCCTAGCAAACCATTGTTTGGCTAGGTACCGCTTTTGCTCAGCCCCCTCTTATAGCGTTGCTAGTTGCAGGTGAAGTCGAAGTTTGTTCCATGTCGGAACATGGATATGTTGGGATATCACAATATCTCTTATTTAATTAATGCATCCATATATATTTGGTAAAGGGTGGAAGGCTCGGCCTTATGCCTGGTGTTTTGTTCCACTCTTGCCGCCCTAGTTACTGTTATACCGGGATTATGTTCCTTGAGTTTGCGTTCCTTACACGGTCGGGTGATTTATGGGACCCCCTTGACAGTTCGCCTTGAATAAAACTCCTCCAGCAAGGCCCAACTTTGGTTTTACCATTTGCCGCCTAAGCCTTTTCCCCCGGGTTTTCGCGAGCCCGAGGGTCATCTTATTTTAACACCCCCCCCCCCGGGCCAGTGCTCCTTCGAGTGTTGGTCCGAACCGAGCAGCCTGCGGGGCCACCTTGGGGAAACTCGAGGTCTGGTTTTACTCGTAGCTTGACTTATCCGGTGTGCCCTGAGAACGAGATATGTGCAGCTCCTATCGGGATTTGTCGGCACATTCGGGCGGCTTTGCTGGTCTTGTTTTACCATTGTCGAGATGTCTTGTAAACCGGGATTCCGAGACTGATCGGGTCTTTCCGGGAGAAGGTTTATCCTTCGTTGACCGTGAGAGCTTATGATGGGCTAAGTTGGGACACCCCTGCAGGGTAATATCTTTCAAAAGTCGTGCCCGCGGTTATGAGGCAGATGGGAATTTGTTAATGTCCGGTAGTAGATAACTTGTCACTTGACCCAATTAAAATACATCCACTGCGTGTGTAGCCGTGATGGTCTCTTCTCGGCGGAGTCCGGGAAGTGAACACGGCCTGTGTTATGTATGACGTAAGTAGGTGTTCAGGACCTCTTCTTGGTCATTTCTAGAAGACGTCCGTTCCTTTACTTCTCTTCTCGCTCTCTTTGCGCAAGTTAGCCACCATATATGCTTTTGCCGCTGCAGCTCCACCTCATTACACCATCCTTTCCTATAAGCTTAAATAGTCTTGATCTCGCGGGTGTGAGATTGCTGAGTCCCCGTGACTCACAGATACTTCCAAACAGTTGCAGGTGCCGACGATGCCAGTGCAGATGATGGCGTCGATCTCAAGTGGGAGTTCGACGAGGAACGTGGTCGTTACTATGTGTCTTTTCCCGATGATCAGTAGTGGAGCCCAGTTGGGACGATCGGGGATCTAGCATTTGGGGTTGTCTTATTTTCATCTGGATTTTGACCGTAGTCGGTCTATATGTTTGTATTTTGGATGATGTATGATGATATTTATGTATTGTGTGAAGTGGCGATTGTAAGCCAACTCTTTATCCCATTCTTGTTCATTACATGGGATTGTGTGAAGATGACCCTTCTTGCGACAAAACCACTATGCGGTTATGCCTCTAAGTCGTGCCTCGACACGTGGGAGATATAGCCGCATCGTGGGCGTTACAGTCCAGCAAGGATGATTGTGAAAAACTAAAAAGCAAACAAAGCAAACAATCATATCATAAAAGAAGCTCCAAGCAAAACTCATGATATGCGACGAATAAAAATATAGCTCCAAGTAAAATTACCGATGGTCGTTAGAAGAAAGAGGGGATGCCTTCCGGGGCATCCCCAAGCTTAGTTGCTTGGAAGTCCTTGAATATTACCCGGGGGTGTCTCAGGCATCCCTAAGCTTAGGCACTTGCCACTCCTTATTCCTTCATCCATCGTGATCTCACCCAAAACTTGAAAACTTCAATCACACAAAACTTAACAAAAACCTTCGTGAGGTCCGTTAGTATAATAAAGCAAATCACCACTTTAAGTATTGTTGCAGATCACCACTTCCACCAAATTTGAGGCCAATTCATCAAGCCAATATTCCTCTAGATTTTTTCCTAGTTTCTAGACAGAGATGATGTATGTGAAACAAGTACCATTTTGGCTTGTCCATTTGGTATGAAATTTTTACAGCATCTTCTTATGACCAAATCATCATGATCTACCAAGTTTGAGCACAAGTGGCTACTCCATGTGAGTGCACCTTCCTGATCAAGTTTCTGGACCAAATATGCGGTTGTGAAGCAACTATGATGTATCTTGGTCCAAATCCCCTCAAAATCTCTAGGATCATAGTCCTTCCTAAGATAATCACCCAAGACAACACCTTTGACCCCAATCAATTCCCTGTTGATCACCAGTGCACAGCCAAGTTATATGCAGCAAACTTTTAGTGATCCCTCACATCTCTCCATAGCTGCTTTTGTCGATCCATCAACTCTCTCTGCCTCTACGATGCAGGGACTAGTCACTAGACAACTCCTTGCAGCCTCTCTTGTCCTCTCCCTGCTAGTGCCCGTGGTGACCACCGCCCTGGCATGGTGTTTCTCGCGCTCTGGCGGCATCCGGGGCGTTCTGAGAGTCGGCCAGCTCTGCCTTGACAGAGTTCGCGTGTCCTAGCATGCCGAACTGACTTCCCCTCCCTCACCCGTCGCTCTCCACCCTCTGCCCCCTCTCGAAACCTCCTCGCCGGAGCTAGACGCCGCGCGCCCACGGGAGCACAGTGCCCGACATGGCATCAATGTCGCTCGTCTCTTCTTTCTCGTGCCCCCTTGGCCTCCTCTGCCCCGTGAGACCCTCCACTGCTCCTTCACCGTCGTCCACCTCCGAGCTCATGCGCGTGCAGACACGTCCGCTGTGCCGGCCACGCGTCCGCGGCGACGCCAGCGCGGCACCTCCCGCCCCTGCCTATATAAGGCCACCCCGTCCCCTTTTCTCTTCGCCATCGACCTCACCACTCTCCTCTAGCCTCCCCAGCCACTTCCCCGAGCTCGAGGGCTCCTCCTCGACCCCATCGCCGCCATTGCCGCTGTGGCCATCTTCTCTAATTTGCCCGGAGCTGAGCCCCTCCCCTCCTTCTACCACCACCAGAGGCCCCCAGCACCACCCTAGACCTCGCCCCGAAGCCCCTCCACTCACCTACGCCACCAGAGCGCCTTGCCCGTCGCCGGTCGAAGCCTCTGCTGCTGCAGCCGTAGCCCCTCTCTCCTCCGTCATATCTGGCGACCGTGCCACCTACCAGTCGACGTCGCTCACCCTCCTGATCACGTTGGTAAGCAGAGCTTCGCGAGCAGCGGCCTGTAGCTCCGGCTATCGCCGTCGGGAGCCGCCCCTCTGCTCTGCTTCCTCGGCCAGGCATGCGATGAGGAGGGAGAACGACCTGTAGGCGGCCCTTGCTGTTAGCGAGAGAAGGAAAGGGCGCAGCAGCCCCGCGCAGTTTAAGTGGAAACGGTTTTCGCTGGAGTCGTCTTCCGAACTGGAAGGCGTATTCGACGGAAGGCGCCTTCTGCGTCACCCCGCGCGGTGCTGTTGGGCCGGCCCGTATGCACAGTAGCAGCAGCCGCTGTTTCAGCCCTAGCCGGCCCAGCGCTGAAGTGCTCCTTTTCTTTTATCAATGGATTTTCTGACAAGGACCCGTATGTAAATAGAATATTTGCAGAAAAGTCCCTCGCAGAAATACCACCATATCTTTTTGATCCTAACTCCAAATGAGGTGATTCCAAAGCCACTTCTTCGTCTCGTCGAGCCCGTTCTGTTGGTATCATTTTCACCATGTGTTAACATTCTGAATATGACCATCTTGCCCTTGTACTAAATCAGCCCCCTCCGAGAGAGAAAGATTTCCGGCGATTCGTTCCGCGAGTTTCTCGCACTTTCTCCCGATGAATCCCTTCATCCCAGGCAAGCCACACCCTCCATTTGCATGATTGCAATGCAGTGCCATGGTTTCTTTATTTGAACTTGCTTGAAATATTGCTTTAGCTACATGTGATCTTGTTCATGGCAATTCTTGGAGTATTATTTTGATCTTGTTATTGCCATGATATTGCTTGGAGTTTTAGGATCATTATTTTGCAACTTTTGTGGATGACTTGTTGCCATTGGATTTTCAGTGGCTCATATTATGCTTGCTTTCATGATGGTATCTGGTATGATATTTCAGAGTATTACTTTGGATGTCATGTTGCCTTTGGATTATTAGTGGCTACTAGTATTATTTTCATCATGATGCTAGTTGATATTATGCTTTGGAGTATGATTTCGGAGATGATGCTTGCATGTGGATCTTAGCTGGATAGCTTGTTCTTGCATATTGGAGTAGTAGCATTATCATTCTTGGATTCATCATGATAGCAGTGTTATGTTTCCCTAGGAGTATTATGATATGACTAGGTTATGCTTTGGATTATTTGTTAGATAGAGCTATGACTTGGATTACATGTTGATAGATGATGTCGGAGTATCAGTTATCACTGTTATATTGTGGGGACCCCGACTCATAAGTCACGATCACCGAATGCACGTGTACAGCGGTCCCAGAGATCAATGCTCACTGAACACACAGAAGCTGAATAGCAAGAGTCTTACATCCATACATACCGTCTTACACAAATTATGACCATTATGGTCAAGTCTTACATAGATAAAGCCACAAGGGCTGAATACCAAATAAACTTAAGCAGCGGAAATTCTTCGTTGATAAGTAGAACCCATGCCATCTGCCTTAACCCTACAGGCATTCTGACTGGGAAATGTCCTAGTTCGCATGTTCGTCTCCAAAGAACTCTTCTTCGAACTCCTGTTCTTACATGCCTGGCCAATTAAATAACCAGTGGCAAGCCAATGAGTACTTTGAATGTACTCGCAAGCAACCCATGATTGGAACAAGGCACAATAATGCAATGATATAGCACTAAGTAGGTAGTTTGCAGAAAGCTAGTTTTGAGTGCAATGACATGATCTATCCACATGTAAAGTATGCATCATGAGAGTACAGATATCCGTATGAACAAGTTACAGATATCAACGTAAGCGGAGTTGGACACCAATCCAACTTGATCATCGTGTCAAGCCATCTGACTTAACCCAAATAGTTTTATCAACACACACACATGATTTGCAAAACTCTGGACGTAGTTTAAGCAGCACCGCCCAACTGTACTTGACCGTGGACACGGCTATTCGAATAGTTTTACACTCTGGGAACTTTCGTGTCATCCACGACCCGCGGTACCTCAAGTACCCGGGGTAAGCACCCGATCACTATCTTTCCCTAGACGACACTAACATAGAGTCCACTCGATTGGTAGTAACCCCCGTGCCCAACATTTCACAACTTAAAACTGTGGAGCCTCGCTCCCATATTCATCACATACCACAAGCAGGGGGTACCAACGGGGTGTCTGGTGCCCTGTGAAAACAGTCATGGCCGCCCTACCTGGCACGACCCCGTCCCGAGAGAGCGCAACAACGACTCTCCCGTCACTAGTAATGCGGGCTCCAAGCTAGTATCGGCCTAGGTAATCGATAATGCCCTTTCCCATATAAGGGTAGAGTGGTTGCGCATGTAAGGATGGGACAGTCAAAAAATCTTAAATCTAATCCGTTTTCGAAAACAACACACACACTTGCCTCGGTACACCACTTCGTCATCAAGTGGTTACCCATCTCATTATCTCCCTCGGGCATAAGTGGCACCCGGCGGGGTTTTCGAAAAAGTCTTTTGAAAATACTTTGTCTTCATCACCATGCATATACCCGCCCCATTTGCGTAGCATCTACTTTAGCATCCTATCTACTCCCACCTGCATAACCCTCATAAGAAGGTAGGGTCATGCACAATGCAAGTATCAACGAGGAAGTAACGGAGGCAAACCATCAAAGTGGTTACCACCTCATCATGATTCCGATGCAACAATAATAAAGTGCTATATGAAATGCATAAAGAGGGTTTCATAGATATGGTCAAAGGGCTGCTTGCCTGGCTCAGCAAAGTCTTCTGGGTCTTCAAAGTCTTCTGGTCCAACTCCTTCGTCAGCAACGCAATCTATCGTCACAATATAATAACGAGAAAAAATAAGGCAATAATAAAACAGAAACCCAAGTGATCAGAAAAATGTCAACTCATTTTTGTAAAATACTAGGGTAAAAAATAAGAAGGGGAAAATTCCTAGTTTTGGCTTTGGAGTAGCAGAATAGAAGAAATGGATTTTCAGAGGGGTTTAAATATATTCAAATTTGAATTTGAATATGAACAGTACGTAAAAGTTGGTTGGACATGAATGAAAGTTATACCATTAAATAGGTGGGATTTTTAAAAGATTTTAGGAACTGGAATTATTGCATTTGGATTAATATTTTATCCTGTGGAATTTTTGGAAAAGTGACAGAAAAAGAGAAGGAAAAAGGCCACTGTGCAACTGGGCCAGAACAGCCGCAGCGCACAGGCCCAGAGGCGATTTGGCCCAGGCGAGCCGAGCGGCGCGCGCGCCAGGTTTGAACCTGGCGGGCGGGGCCCAGGCGCCAGTGAGAGAGAGGGAGGCGAGCGAGAGGAGAGGCTGACAGGCGGGGCCCGCCTGTCATACCTAACCCCGCGATAGAGGGCCGGCGAGCTCACCGGTGACGTTTCCGGGCACGGCGGGGTGAGATGATGGCACCGTTGGACTCCTCGTCGTGTCGCCGTTCGGGTGGTGCCAGAGTTGGCCGGAGGGGAGCAGTGGTTCGCCGGCGACGAGGCTCGCGGCGGAGGAGCGTCGGGCGTCGATGGCTTCGGCCGTTTCCGACTGCAAAATGAGCGGGAAAAAGGGGGGAATCGATCAGTGGGCTATGGGCGTTCCAGAGAAGCAATAAAGAGGGTCGGGGGTGGCCTGTACCGTGGGATCGACGGCGACCCGAGGCGGCGGAGCTCGAGCTCGATCTCGAGCTCGGGCTCGTCTGGAGAGGGGTGAGTGGTGTAGGGGGTGATTAGGGGAGTGAGGGAGCGAGTGGTGAGGAGAGTAGGGCTCGAGGAGGCCCTTAAATAGGCGAACAGCGGGGTGTCGTGGACCCGTGCGCCGGCGAGCTCCTGCTCGTCGCCACAGGGCTCGGGAGGAGCTGGCGCCGTGTCTGGGGTGTTGCTGGGCATGGACTATGCCGAGGGGAGCTAAGGGAGAGAGCGGGGTAAGGCCAGAGATGCCGCGCGTGTGAGGCCGCTCATTGGAGCTCTCGGGCGGCCGGTGCGCGTGCGAGGAGGGGCAGCAGGAGGGAGAAGGAGGAGGGGGACATGGGTTTAGCGTGATGCAGACGCCGAGGCACTTCGTCGGGCGCACCGGGGAGGCCCGAGGTGGCCGAGGGTGGTTGGCAGGGGGCGGCTATAGTGCGGGAGCGCACTGTAGCGTGCTCTGGAGCATGCAAATGGCTGGCATGGCCATTTTTAAAGGGCCAGGGCATGTCCCTTTGTGCCTTGGGGTTTCCTTGGATGCCCTGGGGTGGAGAAATGCTAGGTGGGGTGCTGGAATATAGAAATGGGAGAGAGAGAGGTGCTGCCATGGGTGAACAGAGAGAGAAAGAGGTGGTTTTACCCCCCAATAATTGATCTAAGATGCTGCCATTGCTACTGGAGGTAGAAGAGGGTCAAGAGCAGCTGTGGTACAAAGTTGATCCCATGGAGATTAGTGGAAGAGGTCAAAAATGGAATTTTGGTAAAGTGGCAGAAGGTGTTTGATATTGGTTTGGGCAAGTAGATGATCTCCATTTGTCATGACACTCCACAGGGTGAAATGTCACATATAATTAGATCCTTCCACCAATTTTGAGCTCATTTGGGCAAAGTTGCCAATGCAACTTTTGTAAACCCTAGAAATTAGCAGAAATGAACTTGTGTAGATCTAGTTGAGCAAATCACTTCCCCTTAATGCACCACTTTGTGTAGTGGCCTCATTTGGTCATGTGAACATGCTCACAAACGTTGCGGTCATGGAGAGAAAGTTGGTAGTACAAAGTTGTTCAAATTTGATTCTGGTCAGAGAGGGTTTTGGGGAATTTTGGTGAACCAAAATGACCTTGATTGATATGAGGCTTTGCAAGGTGATCAGAATATGCATTTGTGAGTTGCTGCATTTTCCTTGGATTTTTTTGAAAATATTTCCTGTAGAAATATTTCAAATCCTTGAAATGGGAAGAAATAGTTTTGGGAGGTTTTGTCCAATATTTTGAACATGACCATGTGTTGAAACTCATATATATGGACAATATATGTCCACTGTGTCTCCCTGATTTTTGTCAAATATTTTTGAAACAATAAAATGATTTTTCCCTATTAAAGACCATTTCTGGCCTTAAGAAAAAGCTTTTAAATAAAATAGGGAAATAACTTTTAAAATTATATTTTTGTGGTTTATGGGAGTCCTATATCTAATAGGATTCAAACATATCTTTTGAAAGATTTTTCACACCCCAAATCAAGTACTTGCAGTGCAAACCTTAATTCAGGGGTTTTTGGAAAACTAGATTTTGAAAATACTATTTGGCCAAATTATTTTTGTAAGAAAATACTATATTTCTCTATACACATGGCATGATCATTGGGCAGAAGTTTGGGGCAAGGAGATGAAGTATAGAAGGTGGAGTTGTGTTGACTTTAAAGAGCACTTGAAAAAAACACAGAGAGAACACCAACTCCAAATAAAAGCCAAATAATGCAAAAGTTTTTGTCAAACCAGACTTTATCATTATTTATTTGCTTAAGTGTTGTGGCATGAAAATCAGGGTGTGACATATATTTTGGGGTTAAATTCCGTCATTAAGTTGTCAGGTGCCACTGAATCGGGATTTTCTAGTGCAACCACATTTGCCTTTTATGGGAGGGCCCTAATGCGGTCTGTTGTCATGCCTCTCGCTGGTGCCTCCAACGAGGGAAGATTATGGGCACGCGCTACCCTGATTAGGTAGGCGGACACAAGCTTTGTGTGCCCGTAGTTGTTGTTAGGCGCCTTTTTGTCCCCGTTTGGGACCATTTTTGTTTTGCCACGACGGTGGCCGTTGATGCCTTTGGTAGGCACGGGACCACCCATGACTTATCCCAGAAGGGAGTTCGTCGGAGTAGCCAGGAGAGTGTCATGGCGATATATCGGTTTTGTCGAAACGCCGTTGGTCCACACGTATGGGAGTGTGAGGCCATGGGTTCTGTGGTGTGGGTAAGGTGTGCTACCTCTATGGAGTGTGTGTGTTTAATCTATCGATAGCCTCGTCCTCGGTCATGGGCATAAGTTCGTACTAGGTCACACCGTTCGATCAACGCTCACATGATGGAATGACTTATAGATGATTTATATGATGATATATTGTGAGCAGTAACAGTTTGGCAGGATGATGATGATGATGATGTTGGGATGATCTCAAGGATGATCATTCAGTTGTGATATGGTCACGAGGTGAGCATGTGGATGATTTGATCATGAGATGATCAGGTGGATCATGAGGTGATCGAGATGGTATATTACTTGGCCGGATAGCCAAGCGTGAGATTGTTCATGAGATTAAGATGTTGGTTTATCAGTATGATAGTAGTTTCATATCATGCTTAGTAGTTGCTTTCGTATCATGGTAGTTGTTAATTAATTAACCTGCTAATGCTATGTTGTTGTTTTGCCTTGATGCACTTGGTTGCTGTGAGCTTGCAAGTACATTCAATGTACTGACCTGGCGTGTCATGCCAGATTGCAGGTGATGCAGTGATTGATTGATTGTCGAGGTTTCGATTCGTGCGAGCTAGATCGTGTCCCACCCAGAGTCCCTGCGGAGTGGAGTTCACCGCTGCAACCTCTTGAGCACTGCGATGGTTTTCCCTTGAAGAGGAAAGGGTGATGCAGTAAAGTAGAGTAAGTATTTCCCTCAGTTTTTGAGAACCAAGTTATCAATCCAGTAGGAGACCACGCTCAAGTCCCACGCACCTACACAAACTAATAAGAACCTTGCAACAAACGCGATAAAGGGGTTGTCAATCCCTTCACGGCCACTTGCAACAGTGAGATCTGATAGAGATGATAAGATAATATTTTTGGTATTTTTATGAGAAAGACTAAAAGTAAAGAAAGCAAAATAAACGGTAATAGAAATAGCGGTAGATTAATATGATTGAGAATAGACTCGGGGGCCATAGGTTTCACTAGTGGCTTCTCTCAAGAGCATAAGTATTACGGTGGGTAAACAAATTACTGTCGAGCAATTGATAGAATTGAGCATAGCTATGAGAATATCTAGGTATGATCATGTATATAGGCATCACGTCCGTGACAAGTAGACCGACTCCTTCCTGCATCTACCGTGAGATCTCTATCCAGCATCGACCTCTATCCAGCATGCATCTAGAGTATTAAGTTCATGTAGCGACCTGACCTCAGACGGTCAAGTCTCTGTGCATAAGTTTCATCCCTGGATCGTTAATGCTGACACACACAGTACTCGAAGGATTTATAACAGAGTAGCAATCACACACTTATTACATCGAATGTCTCAGAACTTATTACAATAAATATGGCTTAAGGCCATCTAATACGATAACAGCGGAAGGCTTGGAAGAATACAGTGAGTCCATCAACTCCAACAGCATAGCTGAGTGCACAACAACGACCTAGCGAACCTTACTCCTCGTCTGAAAAGTCTGGAACATGATACGTTGCAGCCCGAAAACGGGTCAGCACATGGAATATGCGGTCATAGTAACACAGTAGAGTAATGAACAGAATGAATACTATCACTGCCTGCATATATGGCTGGTGGAGGCTGTATGGTTAATATGTTTTGCGAAAAGCCAATTTTTCCCTACAACAAAGGAATATATTTTATTTAACTGTCATGGTAGTTGAAACATTGAGAATGGTACCCCCATCTCAATCCCAATTAAAAGTAATTAACAACCCAACAAATTAGTTTAGAGTGAAGAGATCCATATGATAATCCAAGAACCAGATACTCAAGATGTCCATAACCGGGGACACGACAAACCATGATTAGTTTGTACACTCTGCAGAGGTTTGCGCACTTTTCCCCACAAGACTCGATCTCCTCCGTAGGATTTCTCGCACTGCATGGTGTTTGAGAAACGGATGACCGAGACACAGTCTATCAGAAGCATTAACTCTAACCCCGGGTAGACACTACCAACCTACATCCCCTACATCTGCTAGCCTACCACTGGAAGAGGTCATGCAACCTACTCAACTATGCTAGAGCCCATAATAGCTTGTGGCTACACACGGAAGTTTCTAGCATGAATAGTCTTATGATCCCTTTGAGCCTGGGTGGCAGACCGTAGGAGGATCACACGGTATAACCCCGAAATCTCCTAGAACAACACTGGTATAACCCCAGGTGCCCAAAACCAACAATCCACCCAGATGTGTAATAAAGTTGCCACCTTAATTGAACCATTAATTAAATACTGACATTAGTCATGGATCTCTCAAACCAAACCACGTCTACGAGCATAGCATGGCAATATAAGCATAACGTAGTAGTAACTCCCAAGGGTTTGATAATATAACAGGTAATAGGTTCTACCTCATCAACTACTTCCCAAAACCCACATGTTATTAATCCTACTCATGAAGTGTTTGAGGCTTGAAACTAATGCATAAAAACAGGGTATGAAAAGAGTATGATCAATGTGTTACTTGCCTTGCTGACGATCTGCAAATCCTAAAGACTCATAGTAGCACGCTTCGCACTCCGGGAATTCTATCGCAAACAAACAATAGCATACATAAATAACCAAGCAAATATGCACGGGGAAATCTCAGATAAGAAGATCTAACCAGAAAGTTCAACTGAAGAACTCCGGTTTGCAAAAAGAATCAAATCAAACGGAGCAACGAAACTCAAACTGCGAAAGAAACAAGATCCGATTACTAATCTGGACTAAAGTCAAATTTTACAGTACCAAAATCTTGTTCAAGTTGGTTAAATAGAAAGAGGGCTTCGAGACGAAGACCTAGGCGCTTGTTTCACCTGATTTGGATAAATGAGCGAACAGATAAACTAAAACGAAGATCAGGGCAGAAATCGCGATCGAGAATAATCGCGAAAAAACCCTGGAAAAAGAAAAACTGACGAACAGGCTAACAAACAAACGTTTGCTCTCTGTGACTAACGGATGAACGGTGTTCGTTAAAACGAACGTACGGACAAACGTCCGCTATTCAGCTAAACCGCGGAAAACCGAACAAAAACCGATCTAAATAAAAAAACGAATCTTAGGGTTTTAAAAAAAAGCGAGCGGCTTTCTAACAAAAACCGGCGGCGGCGGGCGGCTACCTCGGCGAGGTCCGGCGGGGTCGGCGGGGTCGGCGGCGAGCGTATCCGGCGACGGGGCGGTGGCGGCTGGCGGCGGCGTCGGGGCGGCGCTAGGGTTTGGGCGGCGGCGGTGCGACTTGGGCCGCGCGGTCGCGGGCCTTGGCTTATATAGCCGCCCGGGCGCAGTGTCCAGGTCGGACATGGCCCGGTAAGTCGGTTGCATTTTTTATATATAAATCCTGACGCAGAAAAACAAAGAAAATAAATACTAAACGGGCTACAAAATTCCTAAAATAAATTTTCGCGGTCCTCTAATAATATTGCGGACAAAGTGAACATTTATTTGAGCCTCTAGTACAATTTTGAAAAACGCATATTTTTCCTAATTCAAATAAAATAACGATAAAACCCAAATAAAATATATTATTTGATTTTAGTATTTTTCCTCCAATATTTCATTTATTTTGGAGAAGTCATATTATCTCCTCTCATATATTTTTTTGTATGAAATATTTTTGGAGAGAAAAATAATTAAAACCAAAGTGATCCTTGTTTCGATATTTCATAAAATTCAAATATGAGAACGGTGAAATCCCCAACTCTCTCCGAGGGTCCTTGAGTTGCTTAGAATTTCGAGGATCGCGAAACAAAATGAAATAAAATATGATATGCATGAATGACCTATGTATAACATTCCAAATTGAAAATTTGGGATGTTACAAACCTACCTCCCTTAAGATGAATCTCGTCCTCGAGATTCGGGTTGGCTAGAAAATAGGTGTGGGTGGTCCTTGTGTAGATCATCCTCTGTTTCCCAGGTGGCTTCATCCTCGGTATGGTGGCTCCACTGAACTTTGCAAAACTTGATAACCTTGCTGTGAGTAACTCGGCTGGCAAATTCGAGAATCTTGACTGGTTTCTCCTCATATGTCAAATCACCGTCTAACTGAATTGCTTGCAGGGGCATGTATCTCTTAGAGGAATATCAGGCATCTCTTCATGGCACTTCTTCAACTAGGAAATGTGAAACACATCATGAACTCCTCACAGTCCTTCGGGTAACTCCAACTTGTAGGCAACCTCTCCCATACGTTCCAAAACTCGGTATGGTCCTACAAATCTCGGGGCTTACTTTCCCTTAACTCCAAAACGCTTAACTCCTCGCAGAGGAGACTCAAGAAGATATGCTCTGTCTCCGATTTCATAGGCTACCTCCTTGCGTTTTGAATCGGCATAACTCTTCTGCCTGGACTGACCTACCTTCAGTCTATCTAGAATCAGCTTAACCTTCTCTTCTGACTCTTTAATCAAATCCGGTCCAAACAACTGACGGTCTCCAACTTCATCCCACATCAACGGGGTTCGGCATCTTCTTCCATACAGGGCTTCAAACGGTGCCATCTTCAAACTGGCCTGGTAGCTGTTGTTGTACGAGAACTCCGTGTATGGCAAATTATCATCCCAACTAGACCCGTAGTCTAGCGCACAAGCTCTCAACATGCCCTCCAGAATCTGATTGACTCTCTCAGTCTGTCCATCTGTCGGCGGGTGAAAAGTTGTACTAAACTCCAGCCTGGTACCCAAGGTCTGGTGCAACTGATGCCAAAACTTTGAAGTAAACTGTGTTCCTCTATCTGATACGATGGTCCTCGGAACTCCGTGCAGACATACGATCCTGGTCATGTATATCTTGGCCAACTTCGCACTGGTATAGGTGGTTTTCACTAGGATAAAGTGAGCTACCTTGGTCAAGCGATCCACTACTACCCAGATAGAATCATATCCCGATCGGGTCCTGGGTAATTCGGTGATAAAGTCCATGCCAAGCTTATCCCACTTCCATTCGGGTATCGGCATAGGCTGTAGTAATCCTGCTGGCTTCTGATGTTTTGCCTTCACTCTCTGACATACATCACATACGGCTACATACTCGGCAATATCCTTCTTCATACCAGTCCACCAGAAATGCTCCTTCAAATCCAAATACATCTTGGTGTTTCCGGGGTGTATCGAGTATGGCGAGTCATGAGCTTCTTGAAGTATCAACTTCCTGATCTCTGCATTATTGGGCACATAAATGCGGTCCTCAAACCACAAGGTATCGTGCTCATCCTCATGAAAACCTTTGGCTTTTCCTTTGCTCATTTTCTCCTTTATTTCAGCAATCTCGTTGTCATCCTTCTGAGCTTCACGAATCTTTCCCAATAATGTTGACTGAACCTCTAATGCCGCAACAAAACCTTTAGGAACTATCTCCAAACGTAGATCCCTTAGATCCTCCGCTAACTCCTTCGACATTCCCCCACTTACGAGGGTATTGACATAACCCTTCCGGCTCAAAGCGTCACCTATGACATTGGCCTTTCCTGGATGATAGTGCAACTTCATATCATAATCCTTTACAAGCTCCAGCCATCTCCTCTATGTGAAAATGTACTTCAAACTCTTATGATCCGTGTACACATCACAACGGTTTCCAATAAGAAAATGTCTCCAGGTCTTAAGGGCATGCACTACGGCTGCTACTTCCAAATCATGCGTGGCATAATTCAACTCATGCGGTCGAAGTTGACGTGAGGCATATGAAACAACTCTTCCATCTTGCATAAGTACACCTCCAAGTCCTAAGCGAGATGCGTCGCAATACACTTGGAAATCCTTGCGTATATCCGGCAGAATTAGCACTGGGGCTGTAGTCAGACGTTTCTTCAACTCCTGGAAACTGGCCTCACATTCTTCTGTCCAGTTGAACTTGGTGTCCTTCTTCAACAACCCCGTCATAGGCTTTGCAATCTTGGAAAAATTCTCAATAAGTCTCCGGTAGTATCCCGCGAGTCCAAGAAAACTTCGGATCTCTCCAACTGAAGTGGGTGCCAACCACTCGGCGACTGACTGAACCTTGGTAGGATCCACTGCTATACCCTCTCCTGATATAACATGTCCAAGGAATCCAACTTCCTTCAACCAAAACTCGCATTTGCTGAACTTGGCATACAACTAATGTTCCCTGAGCTTCTCGAGAACTAAACGCAAATGCTCCTTGTGTTCCTATTCATTCTTTGAGTAGACCAGGATATCATCAATAAACACCACGACAAACTTATCCAAGAACTCCATGAACACCTTGTTCATCATACTCATGAAATAGGCAGGGGCATTAGTCAATCTGAATGACATAACCGTATACCCATATAACCCATACCTCGTGATAAAAGCTGTCTTAGGTATATCCTTTTCTCGAATCTTCAGCTGATGGTATCCTGATCGCAGATCGATCTTCGAAAACACTTTAGCTCCTTGCAGCTGGTCAAACAGATCATTGATCATTGCCAGCGGGTACTTGTTCTTGATTGTAACTTCATTCAGCGCACGATAATCTACAACCATTCTCAATGATCCATCCTTCTTCTCAACCAAGAGCACTGGGGCTCCCCATGGTGATGAACTTCGTCGAATGTAACCTTTCTCCAATAACTCCTTAATCTGCTTCTTTATCTCTTCCAGATCATTCGTGGGCATCCGGTATGGTCTCTTCGATATCGGTCCGTTGCCTGGCAACAACTCTATTAAAAACCCAATGTCTCGATCTGGCAGCATACCTGGTAACTCCTCTGGGAATACATCTGGGTAATCCTTTACTAAAGGCACTTCCTCCTGAACAACTCCCGTGAGAGAATTTACTTGAGTCCTCCTAGGTGCATGCCTAGATACATACTTAATCCTTTTTCCCTCCGGGGTAGTGAGCAGAATTGACTTGCTAGCACAATCTATGCTTCCTCCATACTTCGATAGCAAATCCATTCCCAGTATCACATCCAATCCTTGTGACTCCAAAATTATGAGGTCTGAGGGGAAAACATGGTTGCCAATGGTTAAGGGTAACCGGTCGCACCATCGGCTGGCCATATACTCTGCACCGGGTGAGCTCACTAACAAGGGTGTCCTAAGAGCTAAGGTGGGTAACTTAAACTTATCCACAAATCCCCTTGAAATGTATGAATGTGATGCACCAGTATCAAATAAAACAAGGGCAGTAAATGACTTAACCAAAACCTTACTGATAACTGCATCAGGCTGCTCTTCGACCTCCTCCACGTTGACATGGTTCACTTGTCCTCTTTTGAAAGGGTTGGGCTTATTCCCAGAGCTTCCATTGCCATTTCCCTTCTTCCATTCTGGACAATCATTGGCATAGTGCCTGGTCTTCCCACACTTGAAACAGGTAACGTGACTCTGGTCCTTCTTGGCAGGTGTGGCTGGGTTAGAGCAGTTCTGATTGCTGCTTGCTCCACTCCCATTCCATTCTTTGGGACATTGTGATTATGAGAACTTCCTCCATTATGGGTGTGGCCCCCATGGTTATGGGTAAATCCTCCTGAGTTCGGGGTAAAACGAGGCTTCTGCGATGCTCCTGAATTGTACTCCCCTTGTCCATACTTCCTCTTGCGGCTCTCTATCTGCTGCTGCTTCCCCTCAATCATAAGAGCCTTATCTACCAACTCCTGGTAGTTGTTGAATGTGGCCACCATCAATTGCATACTCATCTCATCGTTCAGCCCTTCCATAAACTTCTCCTGCTTCGCGGCATCTATGGCCACATCATCAGGGGCATAGCGAGATAACTTGCTAAACTCATCCACGTACTGGGCTACAGTACGGTTCCCCTGGCGTAAGTTGCGAAACTCACGCTTCTTCATGCTCATAGCTCCAGTTGAGACATGGGCTGTGCGGAAAGCTTGTTGGAACTGCTCCCAAGTGACATTGGCTATAGGGAAAGTGGTTGTGTAATTCTCCCACCATGAGGCTGATGGTCCATCCAATTGATGTGCGGCAAAATGCACCTTCTCAGCATCTGTGCAACCTGTGGTGGTCAACTCCCTTCCAATCCTGCGTAGCCAGTCATCCGCAACTATCGGCTTGGTGCTACTGGAAAACACCGGCGGCTGCAACCTCAGAAAACGGGCTAAGTTGTCAACTGGAGGTGGTGGCGGTGGGTTGTTGTTTTTGTTGTTGCCTTGGTTCTGAACTAACAACTGCATCAAGGCATTCTGCTGCTGGATCAACTGAGTGAGCTCCGGTGGCAAGACAAATCCGGTATCATGTCTCAGAGGCATCTGATGGGTTTAGAGGGAAGAGATTAGAATAGAATGAGGTCTAGTGAGAAAGCACTACCCATATGCACATGAGCCATACACAATCATATCATATCACTCAATCAATCAAGCAAAGGCATACAATCGATCTAACTATCGTTACAGTGCTCAGACTATACTATATACATGGGGGAATACTACTTGATCATATGGTAGTCTACTAGAAATTTTGATCGGTGGAAGACTCCATGATATCTGCTCCAGCTTCGTCTTCATAGTCATCACCACTATTGTCGGGATCGGAGTCGGTGTCTTCGATGATGATGTAGTTCTCCGGACAAGTGCAATCATCGTCTTCTCCTCCTGGCGCGGGATCTCCCATGAACACTCCGATCTTCTTTATCAGGTCGTCATTCTTCTCCAATAGTATGGCGATTTCCTCCTCGTATCCGTCGCGTGTAGACTTGAGTTCCTCCTCTAGCTCCATGTTCCTAGTCATAGCCTTCTTCAAATCTATCATGCTTGCGCACATCTGGTTCTCTTGGCGTCGAATGTGCTGGTTTAACTCCTGGATGAAAGCTGCAATGGACCTGTCCTTCGTGGTGCTGATCATCTCCCATTGCTCATCTCGGCGCCCATATATCTGGTAAATAGTGTCCTTCAGCTCCTTCTTGTAGGCCTCTCCAATACGTCCCATAGCAATGTGGGCTGCCATGCTTTTGCCTGGATTCCAGGTTGGTGCATCAAAGGAAAACTCTATGGGCTCAGTGACTAGCGTGAACGTCCTTCCTGGAACTTGAACTCGAATCATCCAACGCTCTTATTCTGGTAAAGTGGCGGTGTAGGTCCCGGTGAAGCTTGGTATTCCGATGTTCAGGTACCTAGTGACTTCCTTCAAGTGTCGTCCAAAGGGTGTGTCTTCATCTGGTTGTGCAAACTTGTTCCTCGAGTCCGCCATCCTAAAGAGTAGAAAATGGAGAGAAGTTAGAAATGAGTAGAGAAGAGTGACCTATGGCTCATCTTAGTGGTCGTGTCCTACATTCAGCGTGTGCTCTGATACCATCTTGTAGCGACCCGACCTCAGACGGTCAAGTCTCTATGCATAAGTGTCATCCCAGGATCGGTAATGCTGACACACACAGTACTCGAAGGATTTATAACAGAGTAGAAATCACACACTTATTACATCGAATCTCTCAAAAGAGAACTTATTACAATAAATATGGCTTAAGGCCATCTAATACGATAACAGCGGAAGGCTTGGAAGAATAAGGTGAGTCCATCAACTCCAACGGCATAGCTGAGTGCACGACAACGGCCTAGCGAACCTTACTCCTCGTCTAAAAAGTCTACAACATGATACATTGCAGCCTGAAAACGGGTCAGCACATGGAATATGCTGGCATAGTAACACAGTAGAGTAATGAACAGAATGAATACTATCACTATATGCATATATGGCTGGTGGAGGCTGTATGGTGAATATGTTTTGCGAAAAGCCAATTTTCCCTACAACAAAGGAATATATTTTATTTAACTATCATGGTAGTTGAAACATTGAGAATGGTACCCCCATCTCAATCCCAATTAAAAGTAATTAACAACCCAAAAAATTAATTTAGAGTGACGAGATCCATATGATAATCCAAGAACCAGATACTCAAGATGTCCATAACCGGGGACACGGCTAACCATGATTAGTTTGTACCCTCCGCAGAGGTTTGCGCACTTTTCCCCACAAGACTCGATCTCCTCCGTTGGATTTCTCGCACTGCATGGTGTTTGAGAAACGGATGACTGAGACACAGTCTTTCAGAAGCATTAACTCTAACCTCGGGTAGACAGTACCAACCTACATCCCCTACATCTGCTAGCCTACCACTAGAAGAGGTCATGCAACCTACTCAACTATGTTAGAGTCCATAATAGCTTGTGGCTGCACATGGAAGTTTCTAGCATGAATAGTCTTATGATCCCTTTGAGCTTGGGTGGCGGACCATAGGAGGATCACATGGTATAACCCCGGGATCTCCTAGAACAACACTGGTATAACCCCAGGTGCTCAAAACCAACAATCCACCCAGATGTGTATTAAAGTTGCCACCTTAATTGAACCATTAATTAAATACTCACATCAGTCATGGATCTCTCAAACCAAACCACGTCTACGAGCATAGCATGGCAATATAAGCATAACGTAGTAGTAACTCCCAAGGGTTTGATCATATAACAGGTAATAGGTTCTACCTCATCAACTACTTCCCAAAACCCATATGTTATCAATCCTACTCATGAAGTGCTTGAGGGTTCAAACTAATGCATAAAAAACAGGGTATGAAAAGAGTATGATCAATGTGTTACTTGCCTTGCTGACGATCTGCAAATCCCAAAGACTCGTAGTAGCACGCTTCACACTCCGGGAATTCTATCGCAAACAAACAATAGCATACATAAGCAACCAAGCAAATATGCACGGGTAAATCTCAAATAAGAAGATCTAACCAGAAAGTTCAACTGAAGAACTCCGGTTTGCAAAAAGAATCAAATCAAACCGAGCAACGAAACTCAAAATATGAAAGAAAAAAGATCCATTACTAATCTGGACTAAAGTCGAATTTTACAGTACCAAAATCTTGTTCAAGTTGGTTAAACAGAAAGAGGGCTTCGATCCAAAGACCTAGGCGCTTGTTTCACCTGATTTGGATAAACGAGCGAAAAGATAAACTAAAACGAAGATCAGGGCAGAAATCGTGATCAAGAATAATCGCGGAAAAACCCTGGAAAAAGAAAAACTGACGAACAGGCTAACAAACGAACGTTCGCTGTCTGTGACTAACGGATGAGCGGCGTTCGTTAAAATGAACGTACGGACGAACGTCCGCTATTCGACTAAACCGCGGAAAACGGAACAAAAACCGATCTAAATAAAAAAACTAATCTTAGGGTTTTGAAAAAAATGAGCGGCTTTCTAACGAAAACCGGCGACGGCGGGCGGCTACCACGGCGAGGTCCGGCGGGGTCGGCGGCGGCTCCCGCGGGGTTGGCGGCGAGCGGATCCGGCAGCGGGGCGGCGAATCGGGGCGGCGGCGAGGCGGCGGCGGCTGGAAGCGGCGTTGGGGTGGCGTTAGGGTTTGGGTGGCGGCGGCCCGACTTGGGCCTCGGGGTCGCGGGCCTCGGCTTATAAAGCCGCCCGGGCGCAGTGTCCAGGTTGGACACGGCCCGGTAAGTCGGCTGCGTTTTTTATATATATAAATCCTGACGCAGAAAAACAAAGAAATGAAATACTAAACAGACTCCAAAAATCCTAAAATAAATTTTCACGGTCCTCTAATAATATTGCGGAGAAAGTGAACATTTATTTGAGCCTCTAATGCAATTTTGAAAAACGCATATTTTTCCTAATTCAAATAAAATAGCGATAAAACCCAAATAAAATATATTATTTGATTTTAGTGTTTTTTTCCTCCAATATTTGATATATTTTGGAGAAGTCGTATTATCTCCTCTCGTATATATTTTTGTATGAAATATTTTCGGAGAGAAAAATAATTAAAACCAAAGTGATCATTGTTTCAATATTTGATAAAATTCAAATATGAGAACGGTGAAATCCCCAACTCTCTCCGACGGTCCTTGAGTTTCTTAGAATTTCGAGGATCGCGAAACGAAATTTAATAAAATATGATATGCATGAATGACCTATGTATAACATTCCAAATTGAAAATTTGGGATGTTACAGTTCGTAAGAACGGAGTAACGCTTTAAGCAAGATGACATGATGTAGAGGGATAAACTCATGCAATATGATATAAAACCATCTTTTTATCCTTGACGGCAACAATAGAATACGTGTCGTTTCCCTTACTGTCACTGGGATCGAGCACCACAAGATTGAACCCAAAGCTAAGCTCTTCTCCCATTGCATGACAAATCAATCTAGTAGGCCAAACCAAACTGATAATTCGAAGAGACTTGTAAAGATAACCAATCATACATAAAAGAATTCAGAGGAGATTCAAATATTGTTCATAGATAATCTTTATCATAAACCCACAATTCATCGGATCTTGACAAACACACCACAAAAGAAGATTACATCGAATAGATCTCCAAGAGAATCGAGGAGAACTTTGTATTGAGATCCAAAGAGAGAGAAGAAGCCATCTAGCTAATAACTATGGACCCGAAGGTCTGAGGTAAACTACTCACACATCATCGGAGAGGCTATGGTGTTGATGTAGAAGCCCTCCATGATCAATGTTGTGACGCCCAGATAATTAAGCTACAGTAATCCCACGTTAACGATGCCATGTCACCCCGTTTACTGTTGCTAATCTCGCGTTAGTTCAGAACCGATCCCAATTCATATTTGAATTAAAGTCGAAACAATTAAAGTTTTCAAAAGTCAAAACTAAATTGTTCCTAATGTGTCAAATAATCCATAATAAATGTAGGTGAAGAAATCAACTTTTAATAAAATACTTAAATGCACTATAATAAATAAAATAGTGGTAAAACTATTAATTAAATGCTCGTAAATTAATAAACAAATACAAACTACTTTCTAAAATGTGCTAAGTTGTTTGTGCCAGTGGGTTATTTAGTAGTACTAATTTAGGGACTATTATTGTACTTTATTTAAACTAAAATCTAATAAAAGTTAAAAGAAAACAGAAAATAAAATAAAATTAAAAAAAAGGAAACCCCCTCCCCCACTGGGCCACGGCCCAGCAGGCCATAGGGCCGCCAGGCCGGCCCAGCCGCACCCCACACCCTCCCCCTTATCCACCCCACTAAGGAAAAACCCTATCCACTCCCCCCACGAACCCCACTCTCTCCCTCGTCTCCACTCCCCCTAACTCCCCCGATTTCCCCTGGATCGGGATCGATCCCGTCGCCGCTCACAACCCTGCTGCCCTTGTCGCCGGCGGCCCAGTCGCCGCCCCGTCCTCACCTCTCCCTCTCCCCCTTCCCTCTTGATCCCATCTAGATCAGGGAGGGGATCGAGCACGACGCCGCCCTGGACCGCCATTGCCCGCCGCTGCCCGGAGTTACCTCGCCACCGAGTCGCCGGCCTCCCCAGGCCTCACCGCCTACGACCGTTTCACCACCGGCCGCGGCCTTCCTTCGCCCGCCCCTGCCGTCGGCGCCGCCCCGCGCCTCCCTTGGCCGCGCCCGGTCGCGGCCGACGCTCGCCCGCATCTCGTCACCGCCCTGCGCGCCTCAACCTTCTCCTCGTCGCTCTGCCATGGCGTTGACGGCCACCCCGAGCGCTTCCCCGAACCCTGTTCGCTGTGAGCTACTACTGCGCGCCCCCCTTCTTCCCCCTGCTTTACTCGCTGTTCCACCGTCGCTCGCGCGCACCGCGGCCGGACGCCCACAGTCACCGCGGCCGGACGCCCACAGTCACTGTGGCCATCCCCGTCTGCGCGCGCCTCACCGCGCCTGGCGACCGTCCGCGCCCGCGAGCCTCTGTCTTCGCCACAGCTCGTCGGCGGCCTCGAATCCGGCGGACCCTTGGACCAGCTCCACTCCCAGCAGATGCGCACGTGGACCAACTCTCGAACGAGCCTAAACGTGCTCATTTTGGACCACCGTGGCCTTCTTCTGACAAGGTTCGGTGCGTCGCCGTCGGCGCGCCACCAGTCTTGAACCGGCCTGAGTCACTGACTCATGGGTCCGGTACTGTAGCACTTAGTTTTAGGACTAATTGAACCACTAACTAAAACGTTAGCAGTCACTGACATGTCGGGCCCACCTTTAATTAACTCTGCTTAATAAAAATAAAAACCTGATTAGGTCTATTGTGTGTGACATGTGGGTCCATGCCACTATTTAACTGGATAAGGTTGACACGTCAGCCTGCTCACTCAGCAGGGGCCCACCAGTCAACCTCTGCTGGCTGGTTAGTTGACTCAGTCAACGGACCCACTGGTCAGCCATAGTCGCAACCCCTTGGTACACTTCTGTGTACCCGTAGCAAATACCCCCTTTTTATTTGAATATATATATATTCCAAAAATCTTGTAAATTTAGAACTTTGACAATTAATATAAAATAAACCATACCTCGGATGAAAATACTTTGTACATGAAAGTTGCTCAGAACGACGACACGAATCCGAATACGCAGTCCGTTCGTCCGCCACACATCCCTAGCATAGCGAACACGCAACTTTCCCCCTCCGATTCATCTGCCCGAAAACGCGAAACACCGGGAATACTTTCCCAGATGTTTTCACCCTTTGCCGGTATCACCTACTACCGCGTTAGGCCACCCCTAGCACCGCTCATTACCATGTTATGCTTTGTGATGCTATGTTTGCTTTATAATTACTGTTTCTTCCCCCTCTTCTCTCCGGTACACCCCGAGACCGATGCTGCCCATGTGATCGACTACGTCGACGACGACCCCTCCTTGCCAGAGCAACCAGGCAAGCCCCCCCCCCTTGATCACCAGATATCGCCTATTCCTTCTCTATACTGCTTGCATTAGAGTAGTGTAGCATGTTACTGCTTTCGGTTAATCCTATACGGATGCATAGCCTGTCATTGTTGCTACAGTTGTTACCCTTACCTGCTATCCTACTGCTTAGTATAGGATGCTGGTGTTCCATTAGTGGCTCTACACTCTTGTCCGTCTGCCATGCTATACTACTGGGCCATGATCACTTCGGGAGGTGATCACGGGTATATACTATATACAATTATACATGACACATGTGGTGACTAAAGTCGGGTCAGCTCGTTGAGTACCCGCAAGTGATTCTGATGAGGGGGCTGAAAGGACAGGTGGCTCCATCCCAGTAGAGGTGGGCCTGGGTTCCTGACGGCCCCCGACTGTTACTTTATGGCGGAGCGACAGGGCAGGTTGAGACCGCCTAGGTGAGAGGTGGGCCTGGCCCTGTACGGCATCCGCGGTTACTTCGACATAACACGCTTAACGAGTTCTTGGTATTTGTTCTGAGTCTGGCCATTTGGTCTATACGCACTAACCATCTACGCGGGAGTAGTTATGGGTATCCCGGCGTCGTGGTATCAGCCGAAGCCTTCGTGACGTCAGCGACTGAGTGGCGCGCGCCGGATTGGACTGGAACGCCACTAGGCTAGGTCTGCTTCCGGCCGCGTACACAACATGCAGGTGTGCATAGGGCGATGGGCCCAGACCCCTGCGCGCATAGGGTTAGACCGGCGTGCTGACCTCTCTGTTCTGCTTAGGTGGGGCTGCGACGTGTTGATCTTCCGAGGCCGGGCATGACCCAGAAAAGTGTGTCCGGCCAAATGGGATCGAGCGTGTTGGGTTATGTGGTGCACCCCTGCAGGGAAGTTTATCTATTCGAATAGCCGTGTCCCTCGGTAGAAGGACGACCCGGAGTTGTACCTTGACCTTATGACAACTAGAACCGGATACTTAATAAAATACACCCTTCCAAGTGCCAGATACAACCCGGTGATCGCTCTCTAACAGGGCGACGAGGAGGGGATCGCCGGGTAGGATTATGCTATACGATGCTACTTGGAGGACTTCAATCTACTCTCTTCTACATGCTGCAAGATGGAGGCTGCCAGAAGCATAGTCTTCGACAGGATTAGCTATCCCCCTCTTATTCTGGCATTCTGCAGTTTAGTCCACTGATATGCCCTTTACACATATACCCATGCATATGTAGTGTAGCTCCTTGCTTGCGAGTACTTTGGATGAGTACTCACGGTTGCTTTTCTCCCTCTTTTTCCCCTTTCCTTTCTACCTGGTTGTCGCAACCAGATGCTGGAGTCCAGGAGCTAGAGATCCCGAGGATGTTTCTACATGGAGTTCGGCTTCGAGGAGTAGTTAGGAGGATCCCAGGCAGGATGCCTGCGCCTCGTTCGATCTGTATCCCAGTTTGTGCTAGCCTTCTTAAGGCAAACTTGTTTAACTTGTGTCTGTACTCAGATATTGTTGCTTCCGCTGACTCATCTGTGATTGAGCACTTGTATTCGAGCCCTCGAGGCCCCTGGCTTGTATTATGATGCTTGTATGACTTATTTATGTTTTAGAGTTGTGTTGTGATCTCTTCCCGTGAGTCCCCGATCTTGATCGTACACATTTGCGTGCATGATTAGTGTACGGTCAAATCGGGGGCTTCACAAGTTGGTATCAGAGCCGACTGCCTGTAGGAATCCCCCTTTCCATCTCCTTGGCCGAAGTTGAGTCTAGTCGTTGCAAAACTTTTACTAACATGGCTGTGTGGCTTACGGGCCCACGTCGCCACTGGGTGGTACTAGGATCTTTTACTCCTTGTCTATACTCTGGGACTCTGATCTCTTTTCTACTCGGGTTAATTGAATTTTGCTAAATCTGACATTAGGATCTCGTTATCACTTTCACCCGGAGAGCCCCTTATTACTGATGATCGTCTGCTGCACGTGAAGACCCTGAAGATACTCTCCGCTGATAACCCGAGAACTTGTGTTCATCGCTTTTGGAATTCCCTTTCAACGATAAACTCCTATGGATAGCCACGTATACTCGCCATTCATACAATGTTTCCCAGTTGATCTTGTTATTACAAGATACCCCGAAATTCTCTTTGCTGCTCTGAGAATCCTTTGAGCTTACTGCCTTGCTATTCTTTGCCACATGAATACCATTAAGGATAATTTCTAGCACTCACCGGATATTTGCTCATCCCCAGTTGATTCATGTATTTCACAAAAGTCTTCAAAATACTATTTGAACTTCCGAAATCCTGAGTAGCCTATTGCTCTTGAAATCCTTACTTGCTTGCATTATGGTTAATCCCATAAGTCTAAATCTTATTGGCATCTCTTGTCATTATCATTTTGAGTCCGTTGATTCAATTTGTTGCGAAAGCTCGCAATCCTCAATCAGATCCTAGAATTCATCCTTCCGGCTCAGACGTCATTTTAAAAGTGAGCTGGATCTCGACCAATCAAATTTGCCATCGATTGTATCCATAAGTTTACTCGACTTATCCATCCCTAATCAGAGCATTGCTTCTGACCCCTTGTCTTGGAATTCATAATTCCTTTGCATTTGAGCTTTTGAGTTAGTCAGTTGTTTCTATAATCTGATCTACTTGCATTCTTTCTTCCTCTGGTTGAGTACTGATGCTCACATCAGATCCCTTGTGGACCACCAGACCCTTTTGTCGGATTTTATCCGACAATGTCATCCATATTAAATAAGCTTGTGAGCTTTTCCTCGGATACATAACGCCTTTGGTAAATTGTATCCTCTGCTTTGTGAACCATGCTCTACTTTCGAGGTTGTATTATTTACTCCGAAGTTTGTAGTATATCTTTCTATGATGCCCCGATGGGTTGAACCTAGGCCTTTCTTACATCTGTCTGAACCCGAAAGATTTCGCGAGACATACTTATCTGGTATTGCACCAGGTAAAACTTTCGACAACTAATGTCATTTTCGAAAATGCGAGAAGTGAATGAAAGGTTATGCATTGGAGAAGTGGGAGTCGACCTTGAACTTTGTGTTCATGCCCATGGACACGATGTAGATCTTATCATTAAAAGCTTCTCTTAAATTAATTATTCCCTGGGTATAAGTTCATCTTATGTCTGGGATCTGGCCTTTTTCAATCGTGGTCCTGACCATGTTCTACTTTAAATACCATTTCTCGTGCAAGTTTAAGCACTTGTCCTCTGCAGAGCAATACCTCCGTCCAACCTCTACTTTGGTTTGTCGTCGAGTATTACCCCCCTGGTATCTCGAGATTATCACGGAACTGCATAACTTATTATGAGTTCTCCATCTAGTATTACATTCTCATTGATTCCAATTTTTCATGGGCTCCTAGTTATTAAACACTCAAGGACATCGATAACTGAATCGAGTCCGCATCACGATTAAACAACTCTTAGTAATCTCCTCTGCTTACGAGTTCGTACTCGATCACGTCATCCCTAGCCTGCTCGGCTATATCATTATCTTGATGATTTTAACTGTGCTACCTAGTCCTTACTCCCGGAGCACCACCTTCGACGATGAGCTAAGCTTACGTCGATTTTCCTCGTCATATCGTTTCACCTCGAACAACAAACTTGACCCCGAGTTTGTGTAGTATCTGTGGCTCCGATAATCTTTTGTTGCATCAGTCCTTTTGCTTGATGCAGTCGCTGATCAATTGCTTCTTCGTGGATCCCCTCGACAACAAAATGTCGTGATCATCATCAACATTTTGACTCCTTCCAGGATATCAATGGAATTCTTGACGATAAGTGCCATCCTCGTTCCTTGGTAATTTGAGTTACCATCGACAACATCCTTACATTCCTTTCATCACAAACTTGATCATGTTATGGAGCTCCTTGCTAACCAGCTTATGTTATGTTCTACCTTGGAGTATTACCATATTTTATGTCAAGGATATTGTGAGAATTTCTCCACCTCTTGAGAATTCTTGATATAGTAATACTTCTCGCCATCTCCATTTGTTTTCTGATCCCCGTGTTGTTTCTAACCGGAAAACCGACAATTGAACTATGATGTGCGACTTCAAAACTTCTAGCAACCCTATTGCTTTGAAGTTAATGGTCGATATTTCATTCTTAGACCATTGGTTATCGAATCACCGTTCTAACATTGATCATTCTACCTAAGCCCATATTCGGGTGCACCTTTCAACCAATGTTTAGTTGTGTATGTTTTCCTCGAGCATACATCATTAAGTCATTCGATCTAGCTAATGTTATCTCCTTGTTCACATAGTTGTGGAAATCCATCTTTTGGAAATCTCAATGGATTGTCGCTGAGTCAATCAGTCACCTCCTCACCTCTCCTGGATTTAATTATGAACCCTTGTTCGGAACTCGCTTCCATAGTTCATTTCCCGATAATCTTGCAATGTCATCTCGTCAATTTGTGTTGCACCTTTTTTTCTCTCAGCCATTCTGAGTCTAAGATGTCCTGACACCAATCAGATCTGAGTCTCGGTCAGATATGATGGTTGGAACATTTTCCAAGAGTTATAACATTGGTCTTCATGTGACCTGGTAAGGTGATGTCATGCCTAGCACACCTGGCCGGGGGACCTATTGTTATAGTTTCCTTTTTAGCGAGGTTATCCATTCTTCCATAGGGAAAATGTAAGACTTATTCTGTAAGTCATTCCTGATGGATCCTTTGTGTATCCATAGCCTGATCTTACCTAATGACCATGTCAATGCTATCTCGAAGCATGTCTATGGTACTCCGATTTTCAACAGGAACATTTGAAGCCCAATGCTAAATGTTTCCTGCTTAATTATCCAAACACCGTTGTATGCGTAATGTCATGAAAATTCTCTCCCGTACCTAAAGAGTTTTCTACATTATATCATGTCATGGATATCATGCTCTGCTTGTCCTTGGGAAGGATATACCCTTGAAATATGTGTTTAAACACATTTTCCTTTCCATTCTTCTATTTAATCTGATAATCATATTTTCCTTTCCATTGTTTGGTTTAACCTTTCTGGTGATCTATATGATCTAAGCAGTAATATTCTCCTGCTTATGTAAACACCTCGGTGTACAACTCTGTCAGTAAGACCCTGTTACTATTGTTGGTGACATTTCGGTAACCACCGAAGGACGAGAACTTTGCCTAATGGTCCGCCTCGTTTCAACGAGCAGGAAAATGGTTCTCTTCGTCCCTCGCCCTTGGTACCGACGATGTTGCTAACATATAACTGACAGGCTACCCTCTGACATGCCTTGCTATCATGATCGTGCAAGATGTCACTGCCCTTCCTACTTTTAACCCACATGGTGGGCCCATAACCCACAGTTCCACAGGATCGAAACCTGACTCTCCTATACACCACTGGTTCCCAAGGTTGTTCCTCGTGCGTGACCTCGTATATAATTCACGACCACCTTCCGAGGGATCATCAATTCTGGTATCAAACACAATACTTATCCCCGTTGCTTTGAACCCCTTTCATGCCCTGTTTCAGACATCGAGCGATTGCGTACCCGCTCGAAACTTTCCATGATACCTCCTTACTTTGCTCTCGATATTTTCTTAAGTTCAATTCGAGAGTTACTTTCCACCACCTTCCCCGATGTTATTGACCGCATAGTCAACCTTGTAGAGGTCCCATTCTCCCAGAATACCCCCTTATTCTTTCGTAAGTACGATGGAGTTCCCGAAGAAAGAATGCCGACTTCATCATGATGACTGGAAGCAGAGAAATGAAGACATCAACATAATGGATCAACCTCTTCGAGAAGAGCAACCAGGACCGAGAAGATTCGTTAGAATTCCGTAACCAGAACTTTCCCCCGTACTCCCCTCTTAAATCTCGGGACGAGATTCTTGTAGTGGAGGAGAATTGTGACGCCCAGATAATTAAGCTACAGTAATCCCACGTTAACGATGCCATGTCACCCCGTTTACTGTTGCTAATCTCGCGTTAGTTCAGAACCGATCCCAATTCATATTTGAATTAAAGTCGAAACAATTAAAGTTTTCAAAAGTCAAAACTAAATTGTTCCTAATGTGTCAAATAATCCATAATAAATGTAGGTGAAGAAATCAACTTTTAATAAAATACTTAAATGCACTATAATAAATAAAATAGTGGTAAAACTATTAATTAAATGCTCGTAAATTAATAAACAAATACAAACTACTTTCTAAAATGTGCTAAGTTGTTTGTGCCAGTGGGTTATTTAGTAGTACTAATTTAGGGACTATTATTGTACTTTATTTAAACTAAAATCTAATAAAAGTTAAAAGAAAACAGAAAAGAAATAAAATTAAAAAAAAGGAAACCCCCTCCCCCACTGGGCCACGGCCCAGCAGGCCATAGGGCCGCCAGGCCGGCCCAGCCGCACCCCACACCCTCCCCCTTATCCACCCCACTGGGGAAAAACCCTATCCACTCCCCCCACGAACCCCACTCTCTCCCTCGTCTCCACTCCCCCTAACTCCCCCGATTTCCCCTGGATCGGGATCGATCCCGTCGCCGCTCACCACCCTGCTGCCCTTGTCGCCGGCGGCCCAGTCGCCGCCCCGTCCTCACCTCTCCCTCTCCCCCTTCCCTCTTGATCCCATCTAGATTAGGGAGGGGATCGAGCACAACGCCGCCCTGGACCGCCATTACCCGGCGCTGCCCGGAGTTACCTCGCCGCCGAGTCTCCGGCCTCCCTAGGCCTCGCCGCCTACGACCGTTTCACCACCGGCCGCGGCGTTCCTTCGCCCGCCCCTGCCGTCGGCGCCGCCCCGCGCCTCCCTTGGCCGCGCCCGGTCGTGGCCGACGTCGCCCGCATCTCGTCACCGCCCTGCGCGCCTCAACCTTCTCCTCGTCGCTCTGCCATGGCGTTGACGGCCTCCCCGAGCGCTTCCCCGAACCCTGTTCGCTGTGAGCTACTACTGCGCGCCCCCCTTCTTCCCCCCTGCTTTACTCGCTGTTCCACCGTCGCTCGCGCGCACCGCGGCCGGACGCCCACAGTCACTGCGGCCATCCCGTCTGCGCGCGCCTCACCGCGCTTGGCGACCGTCCGCGCCCGCGAGCCTCTGTCTTCGCCACAGCTCGTCGGCGGCCTCGAATCCGGCGGACCCTTGGACCAGCTCCACTCCCAGCAGATGCGCACGTGGACCAACTCTCGAACGAGCCTAAACGTGCTCATTTTGGACCACCGTGGCCTTCTTCTGACAAGGTTCGGTGCGTCGCCGTCGGCGCGCCACCAGTCTTGAACCGGCCTGAGTCACTGACTCATGGGCCCGGTACTGTAGCACTTAGTTTTAGGACTAATTGAACCACTAACTAAAACGTTAGCAGTCACTGACATGTCGGGCCCACCTTTAATTAACTTTGCTTAATAAAAATAAAAACCTGATTAGGTCTATTGTGTGTGACATGTGGGTCCATGCCACTATTTAACTGGATAAGGTTGACACGTCAGCCTGCTGACTCAGCAGGGGCCCACCAGTCAGCCTCTGCTGGCTGGTTAGTTGACTCAGTCAACGGACCCACTGGTCAGCCATAGTCGCAACCCCTTGGTACACTTCTGTGTACCCGTAGCAAATACCCCCTTTTTATTTGAATATATATATATTCCAAAAATCATGTAAATTTAGAACTTTGACAATTAATATAAAATAAACCGTACCTCAGATGAAAATACTTTGTACATGAAAGTTGCTCAGAACGACGACACGAATCCGAATACGCAGTCCGTTCGTCCGCCACACATCCCTAGCATAGCGAACACGCAACTTTCCCCCTCCGATTCATCTGCCCGAAAACGCGAAACACCGGGAATACTTTCCCAGATGTTTTCACCCTTTGCCGGTATCACCTACTACCGCGTTAGGCCACCCCTAGCACCGCTCATTACCATGTTATGCTTTGTGATGCTATGTTTGCTTTATAATTACTGTTTCTTCCCACTCTTCTCTCCGGTAGACCCCGAGACCGATGCTGCCCCTGTGATCGACTACGTCGACGACGACCCCTCCTTGCCAGAGCAACCAGGCAAGCCCCCCCCCCCCTTGATCACCAGATATCGCCTATTCCTTCTCTATACTGCTTGCATTAGAGTAGTGTAGCATGTTACTGCTTTCGGTTAATCCTATACGGATGCATAGCCTGTCATTGTTGCTACAGTTGTTACCCTTACCTGCTATCCTACTGCTTAGTATAGGATGCTAGTGTTCCATTAGTGGCCCTACACTCTTGTCCGTCTGCCATGCTATACTACTGGGCCGTGATCACTTCGGGAGGTGATCACGGGTATATACTATACACAATTATACATGACACATGTGGTGACTAAAGTCGGGTCGGCTCGTTGAGTACCCGCAACTGATTCTGATGAGGGGGCTGAAAGGACAGGTGGCTCCATCCCAGTAGAGGTGGGCCTGGGTTCCTGACGGCCCCCGACTGTTACTTTATGGCGGAGCGACAGGGCAGGTTGAGACCGCCTAGGTGAGAGGTGGGCCTGGCCCTGGATGGCGTCCGCGGTTACTTCGACATAACACGCTTAACGAGTTCTTGGTATTTGATCTGAGTCTGGCCATTTGGTCTATACGCACTAACCATCTACGCGGGAGTAGTTATGGGTATCCCGGCGTCGTGGTATCAGCCGAAGCCTTCGTGACGTCAGCGACTGAGTGGCGCGCGCCGGATTGGACTGGAACGCCACTAGGCTAGGTCTGCTTCCGGCCGCGTACACAACATGCAGGTGTGCATAGGGCGATGGGCCCAGACCCCTGCGCGCATAGGGTTAGACCGGTGTGCTGACCTCTCTGTTGTGCTTAGGTGGGGCTGCGACGTGTTGATCTTCCGAGGCCGGGCATGACCCAGAAAAGTGTGTCCGGCCAAATGGGATCGAGCGTGTTGGGTTATGTGGTGCACCCCCGCAGCGAAGTTTATCTATTCGAATAGCCGTGTCCCTCGGTAAAAGGATGACCCAGAGTTGTACCTTGACCTTATGACAACTAGAACCGGATACTTAATAAAATACACCCTTCCAAGTGCCAGATACAACCCGGTGATCGCTCTCTAATAGGGTGACGAGGAGGGGATCGCCGGGTAGGATTATGCTATACGATGCTACTTGGAGGACTTCAATCTACTCTCTTCTACATGCTGCAAGATGGAGGCTGCCAGAAGCATAGTCTCTGACAGGATTAGCTATCCCCCTCTTATTCTGGCATTCTGCAGTTCAGTCCACTGATATGCCCTTTACACATATACCCATGCATATGTAGTGTAGCTCCTTGCTTGCGAGTACTTTGGATGAGTACTCACGGTTGCTTTTCTCCCTCTTTTTCCCCTTTCCTTTCTACCTGGTTGTCGCAACCAGATGCTGGAGTCCAGGAGCTAGAGATCCCGAGGATGTTTCTACATGGAGTTCGGCTTCGAGGAGTAGTTAGGAGGATCCCAGGCAGGAGGCCTGCGCCTCGTTCGATCTGTATCCCAGTTTGTGCTAGCCTTCTTAAGGCAAACTTGTTTAACTTGTGTCTGTACTTAGATATTGTTGCTTCCGCTGACTCGTCTGTGATCGAGCACTTGTATTCGAGCCCTCGAGGCCCCTGGCTTGTATTATGATGCTTGTATGACTTATTTATGTTTTAGAGTTGTGTTGTGATATATCTTCCCGTGAGTCCCTGATCTTGATCGTACACATTTGCGTGCATGATTAGTGTACGGTCAAATCGGGGGCGTCACAAGTCGGTATCAGAGCCGACTGCCTGTAGGAATCCCCCTTTCCATCTCCTTGGCCGAAGTTGAGTCTAGTCGTTGCAAAACTTTTACTAACATGGCTGTGTAGCTTACGGGCCCACGTCGCCACTGGGTGGTACTAGGATCTTTTACTCCTTGTCTATACTCTGGGACTCTAATCTCTCTTCTATTCGAGTTAATTGAATTTTGCTAAATCTGACATTAGGATCTCGTTATCACTTTCACCCGGAGAGCCCCTTATTACTGATGATCGTCTGCTGCACGTGAAGACCCTGAAGATACTCTCCGCTGATAACCCGAGAACTTGTGTTCATCGCTTTTGCAATTCCCTTTCAATGATAAACTCCTATGGATAGCTATTGCATCACAGGTATTTAGGCACAATTACATCACTTTTCTAGTATCCTCTGATGGTCAATGCGGTTATGATCATGTTCAAAAGGCTGCCATAATCTGGGCCTCATTTAAGGAGAGAATTGGCACACAGAATGACAGTTTTAGGGACTTTGATATTTCTCATTTGAGCATGAATTGTATGCCTTCAGATCTTGACAGGCCTTTTTCCACTAAGGAAATAGATGAGATTATTAAAAGCATGGCCAATGATAAGTCCCCTGGACCAGATGGCTTTAATGGTTCATTTATGAAAAAGAGTTGGCACATCATTAAACACTGTATTTACAAATTCATTAATGACTTTCATCAAGAATCTATATCTCTGTAGCCTATCAATACTGCTTATATTGCCCTTATCCCTAAAAAGGACAACCCTGAATCACCTAATGACTTTAGGCCTATCTCCCTAGTGGGTATGCCTATCAAAATTCTCACAAAATTACTGGTCAATAGAGCTCAACCAGTTATTTTATCAAGGGTTAGCAAAAATCAGTATGGCTTTATTAAAACCAGGAACATTCAGGATTGTCTTGCTTGGAGCTTTGAATACATCCACATGTGTAACAAATCAAAAAAAGAAATCATCATCTTCAAGATTGACTTTGTGAAAGCTTTTGACAAGGTAAATTACAGTGCTATTCTTTTCATGATGAAGCATTTTGGATTTAGTGACAAATGGATCAGATGGGTCAACATGATTTTGTCTACTGCTTCCACTTCTGTTATTCTTAATGGTGTGCCTGGGAAAAATATTCATTGCAAATGTGGTGTTAGGCAAGGGGATCCAATTTCACCTCTGTTATATGTTCTGGTTGGAGAACTATTGCAAATTTTGGTCAATGAAGCTTGGAGAAATGGTGTGCTTAGTTTACCTGTTGACACCAATAACAATGAAAGTTATCCCATTATCCAGTATGCTGATGACACTCTTGTCATATTACCTGCTGATGAGGAACAAATCAACATATTCACTGAGATACTGGACAGCTTCTCTAGGTTCACTGGGCTTATTGTTAACTATAGTAAATCATCACTTGTTCCAATCAACATCTCTGATGGTAGAGCCCAAGAATTAGCACACATTCTTAAATGTAAGAAGGAGTCTATGCCTTTCACTTACTTAGGTTTTCCTATGGGTACTACCAGACCTAAAGTCATTGATCTTATGCCCATGGTATCTAGATTGGACCACAGATTATCTGGAATTGCCAACCTGATGTCATACTCTGGCAGACTCACACATCTTAAAGCCATTGTTTCTGCATTGCCCATATTTGCCATGTGTTGTATCAGAGTGCCATTTACCATTCTAGATTACTTTGGAAAATCTGGGAGAAGCTTCCTCTGGTATGGGAAGGGGATCAACAAACATGGAAACTGCTTGGTTAAGTGGGAGAAAGTATGTCTACCTAAAAAAGCAGGAGGATAGGAGTACTTGATCTAAGAATGCAAAACAGAGCTCTACTTACCAAGTACTTATACAAATTTTTCAACAAAAATGATATTCCCTGGGTTAAGTTGATTTGGAGCAATTACTATCCTAATGGGGAATTACCAAAATTCCCCACACCTGTGGGATCTTTCTGGTGGAGAGACTATTGCTCAATTCTCCAAGATTACAAAAACATGACAATTTGCTCTACAGGAATTGGCAACACTGTTAGCCTATGGCATGATAAATGGTGTTCATAGCCAATGATGAACATGATGGCTCAACTATTTTCCTATGCAATAAATGAACACATCACTTTGGAGGCTGCCACCAATCTGGATGACAACAACTACTATGAAATGTTTCATCTTCCAATGTCCAGCATTGCTGTCCAACAGAGTACTCAACTCAAAGACCTGATTAATGACAGGGGGAATCAGACAGAGAAGGATTCATGGAAATTTTGTTGGGGTGGTACTAACTATTCCAACAAACAAATATACCTAGAATATATGGGGAACCCTGCTAATGCACCCAAGCCATTTCATTGGATATGGAAATCATGCACCCTAGCTAAGCAAAAGTTTTTCTTCTGGTTACTTCTACAAGACAGACTAAACACTAGATATTTGCTTACAAGGAAAAGTTTTCATATTGAATCTACAAGATGTGTGCTGTGTGATGATGAACCAAAGGAATATCTTACTCATCTGTTTTTTAGCTGTGATTTCAGCCAGAATCTCTGGATGGCTATTGGCTTTCAATGGAACACGAATTTTGAGCTATTGGAAATGCTCATGGAGGGTAAGAGATATAATAATGTTGTATGTTTTAAGGAATGCCTCATAGCAGGATCTTGGAGTATTTGGAAGCACAGGAACAACATCATCTTTGATCATAAACCCAAGAACTTGCAATACTGCATTAGTACTTTCAAGGAGCACTTTGAGATGATCATTAAAAAAGCCAAACCTAGTTTGAAAGAAGGGATGCATAGTTGGCTAAATTAATTGTAGACTCATTTTCTTCTCATGTAACTCTTGTACACTGATGTAACTTGTGACCACATATAATGAAAATCAGAGTTACAGTGGGGGTCTTCCCCACTGTGTTTGCTCAAAAAAATACTTCACCAAAATTTTCAGATTCATGGTTTTCAAGCAAAACTTCATAGATATAATCAAGCACACTCAACTCACTAGCAATTGGTTCAACATCATTGGATCTTTTAAAAAGATTAGCAAGAGGATGATGCATCTTTAATTTTCTTGTTTCTTTTTTAATTCCAGTCATGAAGGCAAAAAGCAAACAAACGAGCAAAAGGGGCAAAAGGAAATATTTTTATATTTTTGTAAAAACTTTTTAGAAGTGGGGGAGATGAAAACAAGAGGCAAATGGCAAATAATGTAATTGCAAGGAGATGAAATTTTATGCGTAGGTACTTGATAAATGTTGATGATGTCTCCCCGGCAACGGCGCTAGAAACTCTTCCTGCTACTTGTGATCTGTGTTGGTATTTCCCTGAAGAGGAGAGGATGATGCAGTACAGTAGAGGTAAGTATTTCGCTCAGTTATGAAACCAAGGTTATCAATCCAGTAGGAGGAACCAAGCAACACTATGTAAACAACACCTGCACACAAACAACAAATACTTGCAACCCAACGCGTAAAGGGGTTGTCAATCCCTCAATAGTTACGAGCAAGATCAAATTGTATAGGATTTGATAGATAGATCTAACTAAATTGCAAAATAAAAGAAATAAAATAAAATTGCATCAAGGTATTTTTGGGATTTTTATATGATAAAAGATAGACCCGGGGGCCATAGTTTTCACTAGAGGCTTCTCTCGAAAAAATAGCATACAGTGGGTAAACAAATTACTATTGAGAAATTGATAGAAAAGCAAATAATTATGACGATATCCAAGGAAATGATCATACATAGGCATCACGTCCAAGATTAGTAGATCGAAACAATTCTGCATCTACTACTATTACTCCACACATCGACCGCTATCCAACATGCATCTAGTGTATTAAGTTCATGAAAAAACAGAGTAATGCTTTAAGCAAGTTGACATGATGTTGACAAGATAAACTCGCGTATGAATAAACCCCATCTTGTTACCCTTAATAGCAACAATACATATGTGTCATGCCCCTTTTTATCGCTGGGATTGAGCATCGCAAGATCGAACCCATTACAAAGAACCTCTTCCCATGGTAAGATAAATCAATCTAGTTGGCCAAACCAAACCAATAAGTTAGAGAAGAAATACGAGGCTATATTAATCATGCATAAAGGAGTTCAGAGAAAAACCAAATATTATTCATGGATAGATCTGATCATAAACTTACAATTCATCGGATCCCAACAAACACACCGCAAAAAAGAATTACATCGGATAGAACTCCAAGAACACCAAGGAGAACATTGTATTGAAGATCAAATAGAGAGAAGAAGCCATCTAGCTACTAACTATGGACCCATAGGTCTGTGGAAAACTACTCACGCATCATCGCAGGGGTAGCAAGGATGATGAATAACCCCTCTGTGATTGTTTCCCCCTCCGGCAGAGTGTCGGAAAAGGCTTGTTGATGGGATCTCGTGGTTCTGTAACTTGCGGCGGCGGAAAAAGTATTTTGTGGACTCCCCAGTAGGTTTTGTGATTTTTGGGAATTTATAGAGGTGGAGTTAGGTCAAAAGGAGGCTTGTGGGCCCCACTAGGTACCAGGGCGCACCCTTGTGCCTAGTGGGCCACTCCTTCGTCTTCTCGTTCCCTCCCGAAGCTTCCAAGGACTGTTATTGCCAGAAAAAAAATCTCCAAAAGGTTTCGTGGCATTTGGACTTTGTTTGGTACTGACATTCTCCAAAGTAAAAACAAGCAAAAAACAACAACTGGCACTGGGCACTAAGTTAGTAGGTTTGTCCCAAAAAAATGATATACAGTTGCTTGTAAATGTATATAAAACATCCAAGATTGATACTATAATAGCATGGAACAATCAAAAAATATAGATACGTTCGAGACGTATCAATCAGCTATATGATCATGCAAAGCAATATGACAATGAAGGTGTATGGCATAATAAAGGAACGGTGGAAGTTGCATGGCAATATATCGGAATGGGTATGGAAATTCCAAGATAGGTAGGTATGGTGGCTGTTTAGAGGAAGATATAAGGAGGCTTATGTGTGATAGAGCATAACATATCACGGCGTTTGGATGCACCGGCGAAGTTTGCACCGACTCTCAAGGTGAGAAAGGGCAATGCACGGTACCGAAGAGGCCAGAAAATTGCGGAATGGTGAGAGTGCATATAATCCATCAACTCACATTAATCATAAATAACTCACATACTTATTGAGAAAATCTATTAGCCCTTGAAGCAAAATATGACTACGCATGCCCCTAGGGGGGAGGTCTATAGGATTTAACCATCGCGCGTCCCCGACCTTCACGCAGAGGAAGACACTCAACAATAAATCATGCTCCAACTTGTTAGCATAATGAGAGACTATACGTGCATGCTTCGGGAATCACAAACACCAATATTCATAATAAAACACAATTATTCACTGGTACAACTCCCATATTACCATCTCTATATCGCAAATTTTTTGCAAGGAATCAAACTTATCATATTCAGTGATCTACATGAAAGTTTTATTATATCCCTCTTGAATACCTTTCATATGAGGACCAATTTCATAATCCGTGCATATTGCCATTACTATTTATTAGACTCTCAAAAAGATATAAGTGAAGCATAAGAGTGCAACCATTTCTTTTAAATATCACAACCGTCGTGCTCTAAAAGATATAAGTGAAGCATTAGAGCAATTGCCTAGTTCAAAAGATATAAGTGAAGCACATAAAGTATTCTAACAAATCGCGAATAAATGTGTGTCCCTCTCAAAAGGTGTGTGCAGCAAACAATGATTGTGTCAAAATAAAATCAAACAAAGCAAAGACTACTATAATACACAACGCTCCAAGCAAAATTCATATCATGTGATGAATAACAATATAGCTCCAAGTAATATACCGATGGATTGTAGATGAAAGAGGGGATGCCATCCGGGGCATCCCCAAGCTTAGATGCTTGGTGGTCCTTGAATATTACCTTGGGGTGCCTTGGGTATCCCCAAGCTTAGGGTCTTGCTGCTCCTTATTCCTTCATCCATCGTGATCTCACGCAAAATTTGAAAACTTCAGCACACAAAACTCAACAAAAACCTCATGAGATCCGTTAGTATAACAAGCAAATCACAAATTTTAGGTACTGTTATCAACCCATTCATATTTTATTATTGCATAATACCTACTATATTCTAACTTCTCGATGACTTATACCCCCACCCCCGATACAATCCATAGCATCATTAAAATAAGCAAACTATGCAAGAAAAATAGAATCTGTGAGAAAAACAACAATATGTAATGATCTGAACAAACGCAATACTTTTGTAACTCCAAAGAATCTGACAAATTAGGACAACATTGGAAATTTGTATATCAATTATCTGTAAACAATTCAGAATTTTATCACATTTCAGTGAATTTAAATTCCAGTACTGGGTGAAAAGTTTATGTTCTTTTCACATAGACAAGTGAACGATCAAGCAAATCATCCCAAAAGCTTTACTTGGCACAAACACTAATTAAACATAAAACACAATCATAACAGTATCATAATTGTGTGGACAGAAAAAAACATAAAAGAAAACAAGAAAAATAATATAACTATTCGGTTGCCTCCCAACAAGCGCTATTGTTTTACGCTCCTAGCTAGGCGTAATGCATAGTTTCAAGTATTGTCATCCTTAGTTTTCACATCTTGAGGTATGTGTTTATTAGGAGGCTTTTCAAAAGCAATAGGGAACACATCATATATCAAAATTCTAGCATTCTCAACGCAACTTTCTTCAAATCCTTGTTGATTCCCTTTTATGATCCAAGAATACTGCTGATTAATACCATTTTCATCAAAAGGCGGGACTTCTCTTTTAGCATTTTCGTCAAAAGTATGGTGATCACTAAATACATATCTCATCATAAGATCTTCATCATATAAAATTTTATTAATCACATAATGCTCATAACTCATATAATAGAAATCAAAGATTTATCTAGCCTCTCGAACTATCAAATCAAATTCATTCATAAGAATAAGAGTAGATATATTTTTAGCCTTAGGATTGTTTATGACAGGTAACTCGTAGAACAACCTCTGTAAGGTAGGATGAGTACGCATAAATATTCTTTCAAGTTTAAGAATCAGTGCAGAAATAGCTTCAGCGTAACTATTGGTTCTTTTAAGAATAGGAATATCATTACAAACGAAAGTGTCGGGAAACGTTGCATGGAAAAAAAAATCTACGCACACACAATGATATATCCATGAAGATGCATAGCAACGAGGGGGAGAGTGTGCCTACGTACCCTCGTAGACCGTAAGCGGAAGCGTTTCACAACACGGTTGATGTAGTCGAACTTCTTCGTGCTTCAACCGATCAAGTACCGAACGCACGGCACCTCCGCGTTCTGCACACGTTCAGCTCGGTGACGTCCCCCTTCTTGATCTAGCAAGACATCGAGGTAGTAGACGAGTTCTGTCAGCATGATGGCATGGTGACGGTGATGGTGAAGTGATCTCCACAGGGTTTCGCCTAAGCACTATGAAAATATGACAGGGAGTGTAAACGGTGGAGGGGGGCGCCGCATGCGGCTAGGCAATTGTCTGGTGTGTGCTAGGCGCCCCACTCCCACATATATATAGGTGCGAGGGAGGAAGGAGCATCCAAAGCACGCGCCCAAGTAGGAGGAATCCTACTTGGGGTCCGTCCCAAGCCGCGCCCCCTTCTTTCCTTATTTGGAGTGCGGGGAAAGGCAGGGGAGGGTGGCGCCCCTTTGTTTCCTTTTCCCATGAGAGGGAAAGGCAGGAGGGGCTAGCCCTCCCCCTTTTCCTTCCCTAGGGCTGTCCAAACAAGTGGAGGGGCGCACCAGCCCCCTAGTGGGCTGGTCTGTCCCTCCCTTTGGCCCATTAAGCCCATAACTTGCCGGGGGGTGCCCGGAACCCCTTCCGGTGACCCATTCCTTCCCGGTACGTCCCGAAACACTTCCGGTGTCCAAATACCATCGTCCTATATATCGATCTTTACCTCTCAACCATTTCGAGACTCCTCGTCATGTCCGTGATCTCATCCGGTACTCCGAACAACATTCGGTCACCAAATCATATGACTCATATAACACTATATCGTCAACGAACGTTAAGCGTGCGGACCCTACGGGTTCGATAACTATGTAGACATGACCGAGACACCTCTCCGTTCAATAACCAATAGCGTAACCTGGATGCCCATATTGGCTTCTACATATTCTATGAAGATCTTTATCGGTCGAACCGTTATGACAACATACGTAATTCCATTTGTCTATCGGTATGTTACTTGCCCGAGATTCGATCGTCGGTATCTTCATACCTACTTTAATCTCGTTACCGCCAAGTCCCTTTACTCGTTCCATAATAGATGACCTCATGACTAACTCCTTAGTCGTTTGCTTGCAAGCTTATGATGTGTATTACCGAGAGGGCCCAGAGATACCTCTCCGATACTCAGAGTGACAAATCCTAATCTCGATCTATGCCAACTCAACAAACACCTTCGGAGATACCTATAGAGCATCTTTGTGATCAACCAGTTATGTTGTGACGTTTGATAGCACACAAGGTATTCCTCCGGTATCCGGGAGTTGCATAATCTCATAGTCGAAGGAATATGTATTTGACATGAAGAAAGCAATAGCAATAAAACTGAACGATCATTATGCTAAGATAATGGATGGGTCTTGTCCATCACATCATTCTCCTAATGATGTGATCCTGTTATCAAATGACAACAGATGTCCATGGTTAGGAAACCTTAACCATCTTTGATCAACGAGCTAGTCTAGTAGAGGCTCACAAGGGACACGGTGTTCGTTTATGTATTCACACATGTATTTAAGTTTCCGATAAATACAATCCTAGCATGAATAATAAACCTTTATTATGAATAAGGAAATATAAAATAACAACTATATTATTGCCTCTAGGGCATATTTCCTTCACAAAGTACTGGTACAAGTAGAGAATTCCTGAATAATGCATTTCCCTATGATGTTCCCACTTCTTGTCACAAAAAATCTTGTATCCAAATTTACGAGAACTTCTACTTTAGGGGTCTTGCCATCCTCACTCTTATCAGTAATAAATTCAGACATGATAGCAACCTCAAGCAAGCAAACAAGCAAATAAAAATATTTTGTGTGTGTTCTAAGAAAAATAGAACTGGGTGAGGTGAAAATGAGAGGAAAAGGCAACTAAAAAAGCAAATAAAAATTAAGAGCAAGTAGATGATAGTTTGTGCGAAGGTACTTGATAGGTTTTGATCATGTCTCCCCAACAACGGTGCTAGAAATTCTTCCTGCTACTTTTGTGAGCTGTGTTCGGATTTCTCCGAAGAGGAGAGGATGATGCAGTACAGTAGATATAAGTATTTCTCTCTGTTAAGAACCAAGGTTATCAATCCAGTAGGAGAATCGCACAAAGCCTCGTGAACAGCACATGCACAAACAAAAGCAAATACTTGCACCCAACGTGAACAAGGGGGTTGTCAATCCCCTCGGCGGTTACTTGCAAGGGTTTTTGTGTTTTTATATATGATAAAAGTAGACCCAGGGGACCATAGTTTTCATTAGAGGCTTCTCCCTTGAGCACATAGCATACGGTGGGTGAAGAAATTATAGTTGCACAATTGATAAAAAAGCGCATAGTTATGATGACATTCAAGGCAATGATCATGTATATAGGCATCACGTCTCAGACAAGTAGACCGACTCCTACCTGCATCGACTACTATTACTCCACCCATCGGCCACTATCTAGCATGCATCTAGGGTATTAAGTATGAAACAGAGTAACGTCTTAAGCAAGATGAGATGATGTAGACAAAGTAAACCAAAGCAATATGAATAAAGCCCATCGTTTTACCCTTAATGCCAATAATACAAATGTGTGTCTTGTCCCTTTCTATCAGTGGTATATAGAGCACCGCAAGATTGAACCCATCACAAAGCACCTCTCCCGTTGCAAGATAAATCAATCTAGTTGGCCAAACCAAACGGATAAATCGGAGAGAAATACAAAGCTATAACAATCATGCATAATAAAGTTCAGAAAAGACACAATTAATATTCATGAATAATCTGATCATAAACCCACAATTCATCGGATCCCAACAAACACACCGCAAAAGAAGATTACATAGGATAGAACTCCAAGAACATCGAGGAGAACATTGTACTGAAGATCAAATAGAGAGAAGAAGCCATCTAGCTACTAGCTATGGGCCCATAGGTCTGTGGTGAACTACTCACGCATCAACGGAGGGCAGCAAGGATGATGTAGAAGCCCTCCGTGATTGATTCCCCTCCGGCAGAGTACCAAAAAAGGCCTCCAGATGAGATCACAGAAGAACAGAAGCTTGCGGCGGCGGAAAAAGTGTTTCGGGTGGCTCTCTGTTGGTTTGGGAATATTTGGGAATTTATAGAAGTGGATTTAGGTCAAACAAAGTTACATGGGGCCCAAAAGCTCAGGGGGAGCGCCTACCCCCGTAGGGCACACCCCTCAAGCTTGTGGATCTCTCGTATCTCATCGGGTCTCCTCCCGAAGCTTCGAGGGCCTTCTGGTCCAGAAAAATTAATCCAAAGATTTTTTTCATTTGGACTTTGTTTTATATTGATTTTCTGAATAGCCAAAAAAATAACAATTGGCACTTGGCACTAGGTTAATAGGTTAGCCCCCAAAAAGATATAAAATAACATATAAATGCAGATAAAAGATCCAAGAATTGTAATATAATAGCATGGAACAATAAAAAATTATAGATACGTTGGAGACGTATCAGGTTATTCGCGAATACTTATCTCAGCATGCCGATTAGTGATTCCCATCTCCAGGAGAAGGACCTGTGCCCTACGGTGTCCAAGGTTCAACATCAGGTCGAACCATGGCAAGGGTCTTGGCTCTCCAAGGCAGCGAGGGTAGTTTTGATCAACTCCTCCATGATTCGCATGTTGATGTATATGATGGGATTCTATAGTTTACATGAATCCCTCCATCAGGAGATTGCCAAGTACCAGTCCCGGTTCTTCTGGGCGGGGAAGGGTGATTGGCAGAAATATCACATGGTTAAATGGTCTGAGATATGCAAGCCCAAAGACCAGGGCAACCTTGGGGTCATTTCCTCCAAGCGAATGAACATCGCCCTATTATCTAAGTGGTTGTGGCGTATTCAGACCGGTGATGGTGAGCTGTGGCTTGAAATTATCCGCACAAAATATTTGCGTGAACAACCATTAGCTTTCGCCCCTAGAGTAGGTGGCTCCCAATTCTGGCAGTCGATCATACTATTGTAGCCGGTTCTTCGAATATGATCTTCATTTTGTGTTCGTTCGGGCACCAACACATTGTTCTGGTTGGATCGCTGGTCGGGCACTAGACCGTTTGCAGAGCAGTTCATTCGCTCTTTAGTATATGCACCCTTCTGCAGCTCACGGTGGGTGCGGCTTTGGCGGACCTTGGGAGCGTTGCCTTCTGGCACACCTTTGGTCCTCTTGAGCGGGATCAATGCGTGGAGCTGCTGGAGTTCATCACCCTATGCTCCCCCACTCTTGAGCATGACGCCATCTCTTGGCATCCCGAACCAAGTGACGTGTTTTCGATGAAGTCCTTATACCATGCGATTTTGGCCACTCCTAGTCCAGCCGAACTAAATCTCCTACGGGAGATTAAGCTGCCGATGAAGATTCGTATCTTCCTTTGGCAATGGGTGAAGGAAATATGCCCTAGAGGTTATAATACAGTTGTTATTTTATATTTGCTTATTCATGATAAAGGTTTATTATTCATGCTAGAATTGTATTGATCGAAAAACTAAATACATGTGTGAATACATAAACAAATATTGTGTCCCTAGTGTGCGTCTACTAGACTAGCTCGTTGATCTGAGATGGTTAAGGTTTCCTAACCATGGACATGTATTGTCATTTGATAACGAGATCACATCATTAGGAGAATGATGTGATGGACAAGACCCATCTGTTAGCTTAGCATATTGATCGTTCAGTTTATTGCTATTGCTTTCTTCATGTCAAATACATATTCCTTCGACTATGAGATTATGCAACTCCCAGATAATGGAGGAATACCTTGTATGCTATCAAACGTCACAACGTAACTGGGTGATCATAAAGATGCTCTACAGGTATCTACGAAGGTGTTTGTTGAGTTAGCATAGATCGAGATTAGGATTTGTCACTCCGAGTATCAAAGAGGTATCTCTGGGCCTCTCGGTAATACACATCATAAGCTTGTAAGCAAATGACTAACGAGTTAGTAATGAGGTGATGTATTACGGAACGAGTAAAGAGACTTGCCGGTAACGAGATTGAACTAGGTATGAAGATATCGAGGATCGAATGTCGGGTAAATAACATACCGATGGACAAAGGGAATTACGTATGTTGTCATAACAGTTTGACCGATAAAGTTCTTCGTAGAATATGTAGGAGCCAATATGGGCATCCAGGTTCCGCTATTGGTTCTTGACCGGAGAGGTGTCTCGGTCATGTCTACATAGTTCTCGAACCCAGGGTCCGCACGCTTAATGTTCGTTGACGATATAGTATTATATGAGTTATGTGATTTGGTGACCAAATGTTGTTCGGAGTCCCGGATGAGATCACGGACATGACGAGGAGTCTCGAAATGGTCGAGAGGTAAAGATTGATATATAGGATGATAGTATTTAGACACCGGAAGTGTTTCGGGGGGTACCAGGTACTTATCGTGTCACCGGAAGGGGTTCCAGACACCCCCGGCAAACGATATGGGCCTTATGGGCCAAGAGGGGAAACGCACCAGCCACAAGGGGCTGGTGCGCCCCCATATGGGCCGAACCAGAGGAGAAGGAAAGAGGGGAAGGGAGAAGGAAAGGGGAGGATTCGGCCTCCCCCTTCCTTCCCTCCTCCCTCCTCTTTCCTTCCTCCTCCGATAAATAAGGAAGGGGGGCGGCGCCCACGGGGAGACCCCAAGTAGGATTTGGCCTACTTGGGCACCTCCTAGGCAGCCTCTCCTTGTCTCCCACCTATATATATGTGGCGGGGTAGCACACACCAGACAATTGTTTAGCCGTGTGCGGCGTCCCCCTCTACCGTTTACACCCCCGGTCATATTTTCGTAGTGCTTAGGCGAAGCCCTGCGAGGATCACTTCACCATCACCGTCACCACACCGCCGTGCTGACGGAACTCATCTACTACCTCAATGTCTTGCTGGATCAAGAAGGCGAGGGACGTCACCGAGCTGAACGTGTGCAGAACGCGGAGGTGCCGTGTGTTCGGTACTTGATCGGTTGAAGCGCGAAGAAGTTCGACTACATCAACTACGTTGAGAAACGCTTCCGCTTACGGCCTACGAGGGTACATAGACACACTCTCCCCCTCGTTGCTATGCATCTCCATGGATAGATCATTGCGTGTGTGTAGAAATTTTTGTTTTCCGTGCAACGTTTCCCAACAGTGGCATCATGAGCCAGGTCTATGCGTAGATGATATGCACGAGTAGAACACAAAGAGTTGTGGGAAGTGATAGTCATACTGCTTACCACCAATGTATTATTTTGATTCGGCGGTATTGTGGGATGAAGCGGCCCTACCCAACCTTACATGTCCACGCACATGAGACCGGTTCCACCGACAGACATGCAACTAGCTTTGCATAAAGGTAGCTGGAGGGTGTCTATTTCTCCGACTTCAGTTGAATCAAATTTGACTATGGCCGGTCCTTGAAGAAGGTTAAAACAGCAAACTTGATGAAACATCGTTTTGGTTTTTTGCGTAGGTAAGAACGGTTCTTGCTAGAAGCCCGTAGCAGCCACGTAAAACTTGCAACAACAAGTTAGAGGACGTCTAACTTGTTTTTGCAGGGCATGTTGTGATGTGATATGGTCAAGATATGATGTGATATGTGTTGATGTATGAGATGATCATGTTTTGTAATATCGACAACCGGCAGGAGCCTTAGAGTTGTCTCTTTATTGTATGAAATGCAAACGCCATGTAATTGCTTTACTTTATCACTATGCGTTAGCGATAGTTGTAGGAGCAATAGTTGGTGAGACGACCATGATGCAATGATGGAGATCAAGGTGTCGAGCCGGTGACGATGGAGATCATGATGAGGCTTTGGAGATGGAGATGAAAAGCACGAGATGATGATGGCCATATCATGTCACATATTTTGATTGCATGTGATGTTTATCTTTTATGCATCTTATTTTGCTTAGAACAGCAGTAGCATTATAAGATGATCCCTTCACTAAATTTCAAGGTAAAAGTGTTCTCCCTAAGTATGCATCGTTGCTACCGTTCATCGTTTCGAGACACCACATGATGATCGGGTGTGATAGACTCTACGTTCACATACAACGGGTGTAAGACAGTTTTGCACATGCAGAATACTTGGGTTAAACTTTACAAGCCTAGCATGTACAGACATTGCCTCGGAACACCGGAGACCGAAAGGTCGAACGTGAATCATATAGTAGATATGATCAACATAGAGATGTTCACCATTGATGACTACCCAATCTCACGTGATGATCGGACATGGGTTAGTTGATTTGGATCACGTATCACTTACATGACTTGAGGGATGTCTATATAAGTGGGAGTTCATTAGTAACTTGATTAATTGAACTTAATTTATCATGAACTTAGTCCTGATAGTATTTGCAAATTATGTTGTAGATCAATATCTCGCATTGTAGCTCCCCTGTGTTTTTTGATATGTTCCTAGAGAAAACTAAGTTGAAAGATGTTAGTAGCAATGATGCGGACTGGGTCCGTGATCTGAGGATTATCCTCATTGCTGCATAGAAGAATTATGTCCTTGATGCACCGCTAGGTACAGGCCTATTGCAAGAGCAGATGCAGACGTTATGAACGTCTCGCAAGCTCGGTATGATGACTACTTAATAGTTTAGTGCACAATGCTTTACGGCTAAAACTGGGACTTCAAAAACGTTTTGAACGCCACGGAGCATATGAGATGTTCCAAGAGCTGAAATTGGTATTTCAAACTCATGCCCGTGTCGAGAGGTATGATACCTCTAACAAGTACTTTGCCTACAAGATGGAGGAGAATAGCTCAGCCAGTGAGCATGTGCTCAGAATGTCTGGTTACTTCAATCTCTTGAATCAAGTGGGAGTTAATCTTCCAGATAATATAGTGATTGACAGAGTTCTCTAGTCATTATCACCAAGCTACTAGAACTTCGTGATAAACTATAATATGCAAGGGATGACGAAAACGATTCCCGAGCTCTTCGCGATGCTGAAATTGGCGAAGGTAAAAATCAAGAAAAACGCATCAAATGTTGATGGTTAACAAGACTACTAGTTTTAAGAAAAAGGGCAAAAGGGAAAGTGTTGTGGACTTAACACGGCAAATGTCATAGCGAAAGGACTTAGTCATGGAGCCATCGCAACTAGGTTAGCTTAAAGGGGTTAATCAGGACAAAGGACACAGAGAGTTTTATACTGGTTCAGCCCCTCGCGGTGGAGGTAAAGGCCTTCTCCAGTTTAGGATTGTATTGCTTGGGTTTCGATTACCAGGGAGTGAATACGCTTGACCTAGTTCTCGATCTCTTGTTTCTTGAGTTAACCCGCCGCCGGGTCACCCCTTTATATACACAGGTTGATGACCGGCGGCTTACAGAGTCCCGACCGGCTCATACACAACATGTCCGGCTCAGTGACTAACTAAGCTTTCCTTATGATACAAGTCATACATATGGCGGTTCATCCTCTTGGGCCTCAAGTTGCCTCTGGGTCTTGGGCCGTCAATAGACTTGCCATGATCTGCCATCTTCATTGTATAAGCCGTCAGTGGTATAATCCGGCCCCTCCTGGGTGGGTCATACCTAGTAGTTGTCAGATTACGGGTTCCGCGGACCCTTGAGAGGTTCGAAGTCTGGGGTGCGCACGAAGAACACTCTCTACCCAGCCTGCCCGCTCAACGATCCCACGACCTAGCTCGACGAACCCAAAGAACGAGAGACACAGAGATTTATCCTGGTTCGGGCCAGCTTGCAGTGTAATACCCTACTCCAACTTTGTGGTGGATTGCCTCGAGGGGCTGAGGATGAACTAATACAGTGGTGGAACAACCTTAGGAGGTGAGGTGTTCTTGGGCTCGATGAGCTGGTGAGGGTGGAATGGCTCCGATGCCCCCTCCCCGCTATGGTGGTGGCTAAGTCCTATTTATAGTGGCCTTGGTCCTCTCCCCAAATGTAGGCGGGAAGGGATCCCACAACGGCCAAATTTGAAGGGAGACAACTAGTACAAGCTACCCTGACAAAAGTAGTCTTCGCCTGCCAAAGGCTCTGGTGGTGACGCTACAGTGGGCTCCGCGATGACCTCCGTCCTGCCGTCCTGGCGGTCTTGGTCTCGTTGCACCGGAATGGAAACCTTTGCTTGATACCTCGGGACCCAGCGCCTGCGCTTGCCTCCTTATCACCAAAGAGGAAACTGGTACACTGCGCCCGCTGGCGCCCGCCTGGCCTTGGTCGTCATGGCTCGCGTCATGTGAACCTCGCGAGGTGTACCTTGCATTGATATCTCCGCTCCTCGGGAGCCAGCCTAGTGAGGCTTCCCCCTAGGGAGGTCTTGGTGTCGTCCGGCTCGCGAGGCTTGGCCCCTTGCGAGGGTCTTGAGTTGTTGCTGCTGAAGCTGGGCCGTACCGGGCCGTTGATGGAGCCATGCCATGGGCCGCAGGCAGGCAAGTTTGGGCACCCCCGTTCCCAGGACGCCGATAGTAGCCCCCGGGCCCAAGGCGCGCTCAGACTTGGCTTCGAGGTGAAGCCAAAGGGCAAGTGCGGAGCGTCGCGGGCGCCAACCGCCTGCGACCACGGTCGATGCATGGCGATTGACGGGATGTGGGCGCCTCTGCTTCCCCACGCTGCCTCGGCTACCGTTCGCGCCTGACAAAAGGCTGACACTCGCTATAGAGCTTTCATTGCCTTCCTTCGTCTTGCTCCAGATCCCCTTCTTCTTCTCGCCCCAAGAGACTCCAGATCCGCCGGAACTCCTCTTCGAGCCCGCAGCTGATGGCGTCGACAAGGCGGAGGCCGCACGCTTGCCCTCTTGGTTCGAGCCTGCCCTGAGCGCGCCCAAGGTCTCGAAGAAGAACCTCACCACCGCCATTACAATCTCCACGCCCTCCATCTTCACCCCAACTCCGTCCTCCTCATGTTGATCTTTGCCTTTTACTGCGAGGCTTTCGTGGGGGTGATGCCATGCGTGGTGCTGCTTCGCAATTTCTTCTACCTCCGGAACAAGGAGGGCCAGTGCTCGGGCTGCGCCAACTTTGTCGCGGCTAATGGGAGCAACGCAATCTCAAGAGCCAGCAAGAAGGTGGAGGGCTTCAGGAACAAGTGGGTCCTCATGGATGACAAGAGCTCCTACCCTCGGTTGGCGCTACCGTTGGGGATGCCAGCACCTCACGAGGGATGGAATAGCGCGAAGCTCACTGACCCCCGGGCGGAGCAGATGCTGGGGAGGATGGTGGCCGACCTGAAGCCTGACGACCCAAAGGCGGAGAAGCTGACGGGGGCCATGATCGTCAAGGAGTTTCTGCGCAGCGCCTGGCTCCGCTCCAGGCGCGCTTGCACCTCTTGTGGAAGCTCATGGACGAGGGGGGCGACCTTTGCCTGTGCCCGGACGCCTTGTCCAACGAGGAGCTGGAAAAGGCCCTTCGTCTCCTGGTCGGGGAGGACCAGGGGTATCCGCCAGACACCCATCTTCCGCTATACCGCCGCCCGGATGGGACGAAGATCGCCACCGCCATGCCCGTATTCAACGAGCGCGGGCTCGTGCCGCCGGCGCCCACTGGAGGCCCGGTGGTGTTGTCCTCCGGCGAGTCCGACCAAGGGGGGTCGTACTCGGAGGCGACCCGGGAGGGGGCGGGGAAGACTTCTCCACCACGCCTGGCCAATCTCCTCCGCACCCTTCCTGACGACGACGACGCCGACGAGCGTCCGGTGAGGGAGGCGCCACACCCCGCCAGGGTCACCTTGAGGTCCGAAGGGCACCCCCCTCGAAGAAGCCGCATGCCGAGGTCTCGAAGAAGGGCAGATCGGCGCTGATCTCCCGGGGCGGTGCCTCTGCTTTGTCGCCGACCGGGGCTGCTGCGGGTCCGGCCGCCATACCCTTATCTGCCCCTGGGACTCACTCGCTGATGCCCCTGGTCGTGAAGCCTTCGGGCTTGGTGCTTCAGAAGAGGGTGAGGGAGTACGCCGCCGTGGACCAGTAAGTGCTTCCGCCCTGCTCTTTTGTTCATGTCGTCGCCGTAGTTTCTTGATGCCTCCCCCTTGAACTGTTAGGCCAACGCCGGTGGTGAAGAAGACAAAGGGGACGACCACAATCTCTGAGACCCAGCAGCCTGCCGCGGCCATGCCACCTCTGGCGCGGAAAGACGGTGATAGCTCTCGCGCCTCAGCGGCCGGATCATCTTCGCGAGATTCGGAGGCCCGACCTCAGGAGAAGGCGATCTCAATAGCCAAGCCGGTTGCAGAGGCACCCGCTCCCGGCTCGCCTGCGGAGGCCCCGAAGGCTCAGGATCCCCCGGCCTCTTCTGTTGCTGCTAACCTGCGGACCTCGGCACCGATGCTACCTCCTCCTCCTCCCACCACGCCGCTGGGCCGTGATCCTCCTGCTTCGCCTGACGCTCTGGAGGAGGCTCTTTCCGCGCTGACCCAGCTTCACAACGACCTTCAAGGCGCTGACCTGTTGCCTGGCGTCAGGGCGCCTGGAGTTGATCTCGGGATGGCTGTGATCTGACGTGTCTGTCAGGACGGCATGGAGCCAGGCCATAGCAGCCTCCGAGGAGGGTGAACGGGCCGCTGGCCTGGCCGCGGCCGCCCATCACGCGGCGCTGAAGCATGCCGAAGCTGCCAAGGAGCGCTGCCGGATGGCGGAGGCCAAGCTGGAGACCCTGCGCAATGAGTGCACCGTTGAGGCTCGTCAGCGCGAGGCGTGGGAGGAGAAGATGAAGGCTCGTGAAGACGTGGTTGCCGGTCGTGACAGCGAGCTAGAGCAATCAGCACGAGCGCAGGCCGCAGAGCGCAGCCGCCTGGAGAAGCTGAAAGAGAAGATGGAGGCAGAGAAGGCCCAGCTGGATGCTAAGGCGAAGGTTCTTGTCGAAGATCGTGCAGCCTTCAACTCTCTTGAGGTGAAGTCCCGTGAGGCATTGCAGGAGCTCTACGGGAGGGGCTTCAAGAAGCCGTTCGTGACTGTTGAGGAAGGCCCCGCCGAGCTACTCCCTCAGCTTGTCACGGCGCTCGAGGGTGTCGTTAATGGGGTCGGCCCCATGGTGGAGGGGGAAGCCCGCGCGCTCTCCGGTTCGGCTTTGACGCGCGTCTTCAGCCACCTTTATCTTCGCGACCCTGGCGTCGACCTCAGCGCTTTGCTTGAACCTGTGGACGAGGGGCACTGCACAGTCGCTGCCAAAGCCGTGAAGGACCGGTGCATGTTGCAGGAGAAGTTCCTCGCCATCGACCCCGCACCCCTGGCTAATGATGTTGCCGACCCTGCGGCCACAGCTGACGGCACGGGAGACGACAACGCTACCGTCGAAGGGGCACTCCTCGTGGGCGACCGCAGCGCCCAAGGTTGAAGAAAAGGCTCGCTGGTGGCGCTTCCCTCCACTTTTATTTCCTGCAACATGCACCGTGCCTCATGGAGGCGTTAAAACTTATGTTTGGTATTTGAAGAACAATATGTCTTGTAATAATTTGTTAGGATTCCGCGATTTCCTTCCCGTTGCTTTAGTGTTCTGTGTCGGTAGGGCCCGGCCCCGCGCATGCCTCAGCCGCCGTTGGGTCGTCCAGATCGCCAGGAAGAGACCAAGGGGTGAGGGGCTACATGACCAGTTAGGCTCCTGAGTCGTGATGCTCAGGAGTCCCCCTTGACGTACAAACAGCCTTCGGGAAGGAAATGCGAAAGTAGGCCTTAGCGTTCTGCGTCGGCAGGGCCTAGCCCTGCGCGTGCCTCAGCCACCGTTGGGTCGTCCAGATCGCCAGGACGAGACCAAGGGGGAGGGGCTACGTGACCAGTTAGGCTCCTGAGTCGTGATGCTCAGGAGTCCCCCTTGACATACGAACAGACCTCCATACATGTCGTTGCCGAGGTCCCGCTCGGGAGGGGTGCGCGACTACCAGGTCTGGGGGACCTGGCAGGGTGGCGGACGCTAGGCGTGACCTGAGCGTAGCCCCCGTGCCCAGCCCCCTCGCGCGACTCTCCTGAGGAAAAAGTGTTGCGATGAGGCTGGACACCGAGCTGGGTGGCTCCCTGAGGTTGATGCGGCCATGGGGCCGCCCTCAGTTGTTTATCACCAGCGGGGAGCATAGCGCTTCCGCACTTGCACGGGCATAGCCGCTCCTCGACCGTGTCGACTGCCAGCACGAAGCATGGTGCTTCCACTGGTGCCTGGGTGGGGGCTCCCTCTCAGTGGAATCCCTGGGGCGTGTACAGCCCCGCCCTGACACGTGGCTTGGACGGCAGGGCTAGACGAGGTGTGTTTGGGCACTCGTGAGCCAGCGCGGGACTCATGAGGCCCTACCTCAAGGCGGGTTGCGCCTGAACTTGATTCTTGACAGCTGTGGTGACCCTGCGAGATGGTTAGACAACCTGCGCCGAATGAATCTCCTGAGGTGATCACATGAGAAGGCCGAACACCAACGACCCCAGGAGGTGACGTGAACGGGGCTGGCCCGCCAGACAGAGCTCGGTCATTGGGTTTATCGACGATGCAGGGACGGACCCGAGCACAAACGCCGTGCCCAGTCGTATCATGGGAAAAATCCTGAAGAAAGACAACCGGCGCGCGGCTCCCGTGGTGGCGAGGCACCGGGTCGCGCGCCCTAGCTCATCCGCCCGCGATTAGGTCATGCGAGAACCAAGCACCAAGGACCATGGGAGGTGACATACACGGGAGCTTCCCCGCGAGCCAGAGCTCAGCCTCTTGGATTTAGTGACACTGCAGGGACAGACCCGAGCACAGACGTCGTGCCGGCCCTTAATCATGAGGCGGTCGTGGGTGGGTTCGCAAGGGCGCATGACATTCATGGCATCAAAGTGCCGGACTGGCAGGTGATAATCATAAGGTAACTCATGGGAGGAGGCAAGCTAGTCCAGGTAAATACAAGAATGATACATGCCGCAGGGACGGACCCATGCGGCTTGGGGATGATGCAGCCCGAGGGGCGCCCCCAACAGAGTAAGTTAAAGATGCAAAAGGATACATGTCACATGGACAGGCCCATGCGACCTGGGGATAATGCAGCCCGAAGGGCGCCCCCAACTGAACGAACCGGAAAGAGTCACCTGGCACCGTTGCTGGAGGGGTGTTGGAGCAGCCGAAGACGCATGTTGAAGAATCCGCTCCTCACGAGCCGCCTGGGTCCTGAGCCTCGGGAGCCTCTGGGGGCTCGGGAGGCTCATGAAGAACCGTCACAATCTCCACCAGGACCGCGTGGTGCCTGGCCTCCTGAGCAGTCAGGATGCACCGCAGGTGGCGCTGGAAGGTGGCAGCTGCATTCAGCAGGCCAAGAGGCATGCGAACGTAGCTGTGGGGGACCCTCACACCGACCAACGCGCGAAGGCCAGAAGCGCTCTTGGGATGCGGCTCTGTTGAGCCCTGGGATGTTGACGTAGACGCGCAGCTCATCGTCCTCGCCAGGACAAGGAGCTGCGCCAGGTGGTGGGCGGCGTTCGCTGCGCATGGCTCTTGCCTCTTGAAGCTCCTCGGTCGCCTTGGTGATGAACTCCTGAGCACCGGGCACTCCATGCCTTGTGCCCTCATGAGGGAAGCGTGCGATGAAGCATGCCTCCATGTGGTGCCCAAGCGCCTCCCTCGTGAAGTTGGCTAAGTCAGAGGCACTCCAGAAGAGGGCCCCCGAGCCCAGCCTGAGGAGGGAGTTGGGCGTGCCTTCCTATGCGAGAGAGGGAGGCGCCCCATCCGTGGGCGTAGGTCCTTCGGTGGTGCCACTGGAGACACCTCTCTCCTGAGGCTCTTGGCGGAGCAGCTGCTTCTTCTTCTTGGGGACTGCCTCATGAGGGTAGATGGAGCCTTCGGTGTCTGGTTCTTCAATCGCCGCCGCCTAGTAGGCGCGCTCGAGGGAGCACACCGTGTCCTTCTCCTCGCAAGCGATCGTGATGATGTCGCGGTTCCCCGGCATCTTGAGGACGTTGTAGCCATGGTGGGTCACCGCCATGAACTTGGCAAGGACCGAATATCCAACGATGGCGTTGTATGGTAGGCGGATGTGGGCGACGTCGAAGTCAATGAGCTCAGTGCGGTAGTTGTCGCGCTGTCCGAAGGTGACAGGGAGGCGGATCTGCCCTATTGATGTCTACTATGCAACCTTCTTCTTGCAGACGTTGTTGGGCCTCCAAGTGCAGAGGTTTGTAGGACAGTAGCAAATTTCCCTCAAGTGGATGACCTAAGGTTTATCAATTCGTGGGAGGCGTAGGATGAAGATGGTCTCCCTCAAACAACCCTGCAACCAAATAACAAAGACTCTCTTGTGTCCCCAACACACCCAATACAATGGTAAATTGTATAGGTGCACTAGTTCGGTCAAGTGATGGTGATACAAGTGCAATATGATTGGTAGATATAGGTTTTTGTAATCTGAAAATATAAAAACAGCAAGGTAACTAATGATAAAAGTGAGCACAAACGGTATTGCAATGCGTTGAAACAAGGCCTAGGGTTCATACTTTCACTAGTGCAAGTTCTCTCAACAATAATAACATAACTGGATCATATAACTATCCCTCAACATACAACAAAGAGTCACTCCAAAGTCACTAATAGCGGAGAACAAACGAAGAGATTATGGTAGGGTATGAAACCACCTCAAAGTTATTCTTTCAGATCGATCTATTTAAGAGTCCGTAGTAAAATAGAACGAAGCTATTCTTTTCGTTCGATCTATCATAGAGTTCGTACTAGAATAACACCTTAATATACAAATCAACCAAAAGCCTAATGTCATCTAGATACTCCAATGTCACCTCAAGTATCCGTGGGTATGATTATACGATATGCATCACACAATCTCAGATTCATCTATTCAACCAACACAAAGAACTTCAAAGAGTGCCCCAAAGTTTCTACCGAAGAGTCAAGACAAAAACGTGTGCCAACCCCTATGCATAAGTTCACAATGTTACGGAACCCGCAAGTTGATCACCAAAACATACATCAAGTGGATCACGTGAATATCCCATTGTCACCACAGATAAGCACATGCAAGACATACATCAAGTGTTCTCAAATCCTTAAAGACTCAATTCGATAAGATAACTTCAAAGGGAAAACTCAATCCATTACAAGAGAGGAGAGGGGAGAAACATTATAAGATCCAACTATAATAGCAAAGCTCGCGATACATCAAGATCGTGCCGAATCAAGAACACGAGAGAGAGAGAGAGAGAGAGATATCAAATACAAAGCTACTGGTACAGACCCTCAGCCCCGAGGGTGAACCACTCCCTCCTCATCATGGAGAGCGCCGGGATGATGAAGATGGCCACCGGTGAGGGTTCCCCCCTCCGACAGGGTGCTAGAGCGGGTCTAGATTGGTTTTCGGTGGCTACAGAGGCTTGCGGTGGCGGAACTCCCCATCTAGGTTATGTTCTGGGGATTTCTATATATATAAGAGGTTTTGGCGTCGGGAACAAGTCAGGGGGGTCTCCGAGGCGGCCACGAGGTAGGGGGGCACACCCAGGGGGTAGGTCGCGCCCCCCACCCTCGTGGGTCCCTCGGGACTCTTCTGGCCCATCTCCGATACTCCGTGGGCTTCTTCTGGTTCAAAACTAATCTCCGTGAAATTTCAGGTCAATTGGACTCCGTTTGGTTTTCCTTTTCTGCGATACTCAAAAACAAGGAAAAAACAGAAACTGGCACTATAAATGCATATAAAACATCCTAGATGGATAATATAATAGCATGGAACAATAAAAAATTATAGATATGTTGGAGACGTATCACCTATCGGAGTGGTGGAGCCGTCGGTCACTCCTGAGAAGGGCTTGGTGGGCTGCAGCTGATCAAATGGCACTTGAAGGCGGTCAAACGTATCGATGGAAAGGACAGTGAGTCCCGCACCGCCATCGATGAGGGTCTTGGTGACAAGGACATTGCTGATGACGGGCGAGCAGAGCATCGGGAGGGCGCCAGCGGTTGCCGTGCACTTGAGCTGGTCGGACGAGCTGAAGGTGATGGTGCACTTGGACCACCTGAGTGGGCGCGTGGCCTCGAGCCTGGGGAGGGCCGCGTTCACCTCATGAGTAAAATGCTTGAAGATGCGCTGGGAGGCTGGGTGTAGGATCGAAAGTATGTCTAGAGGGGGGCGATTAGACTACTTGACCAAATAAAAATCTAGCCTTTTCCCAATTTTAAGTCTTGGAAGATTTTAGCAACTTAGAACAAGTCAAGCAATCAACCTACACATGCAAGTCTAAGAGTATAGCAGCGAAGTGTAAAAACATTACACATGAAGGTAAAGGGAGGAGTTTGGAGGGAGCTGTAACAGCCCCAAAATTGGGTTATCAATGTATGTGCTATTATTCTCTCCTGGCACTCATTTTCAAAATCTTTCTCCTGAGTTTGTTGGATGACTCTGAGACTTGTTGTCATTTCCAAACTTTCAAAACCTTTCTTATGTCTTTGTCAGTGGGCAAGACCTCATTTGCATCAGCTCAAACCCTATCAAACCCTAATTCCAAAAAAAAATTGGAATCTGAATATGGCCTTTGTGATTACAAAGGAGCTAACATTTTCCTTGAGCTATTGATCATCCCATCTGTTCCCATACACCCTCCTATCCTTGTAAACCTTGGATATGCAAAAATATTGGCAAGTCCCATGCAATATTTTTGAATTATGATTCATTCCTTTTCTTGCCTTTCTGAGGAATAAAATCCAAAGGCATAGCTAGCCATCTCCTAAATTCATGTGAATTGGTGGAGTTGATATTTATGCCTAATCCAAGCTCTGGCAAATATATTGGCCATAATTAAATAAGGAAAAATGTCTTTTCCTATTTAATACCAATATTGCATTTCTGCCATTTTCTAAAGGAACTACTATTTTTATAGCAGAGAAAATTCCCACATAAATTGTGGAGCTTGTCCTTGCTATATAATCACTAGTTCCATTCTTGTCTCATGTTCCACAGATCAAAAATTGGGCACATGATCCAATGCAAGTTTCTGCCTTCTCTAAAAATTTACAAAGGAAGTGCCTTATCCCTAATTCCTATTGAGCTGCAATTTGGTAGGGTGATTAACATTGATAAATCACCCATGGGTACCAAAGATGAGCTCAATCCATTCATCCTAGCTCCCTGTGCAATTTTTCAAAGTTTCTAACCAGAATGCAACTTTGTGAAGGAAGTACCTTAATAGAGTTTCTAAATGGGATGAAACTTTTCCATCCTCTCAAGTATTCCAAATCATTAGCCTCAACCTAAATTCAGTTCATTTCATTGAAATATGTGAGCACAGGAGCAATTCTTGTTTTCTGTCCAAATTTTTAGTTTGTGAAGCAAGTATATTCTATCTTGCTCCATTATGGCTGAAAATATTTCCAAGCCTTCTCCTATCCATATAACCCACCTACCCAAGAGTTTGGCTAATTTCATGTATCCAATATGTTCCTAGAATTTTCCAAAGTTTCTGGTCAAAAGAGATGCTTGTGAAACAAGTACCAATTTGGCAAGTCCATTTGATATGATATTTTTGCAGCATCTACATATGAGCAAATCATCAAGCTTTGCCAAGTTTTAGCCCAATCCAACACTCCTAGTGAGGTCTCCTTCATCATTTGATTTCTGGACCAGGTTTGGCATTTGTACTGCTACTATGCTAAATCCTTGTCCTAATGACCCCCAACTTACCAGGATCGTAGTCCTTGCTACCCTAAACCTCCCATACTTCCCGTTTAGTTCTTAATCTCACCAGTTAGATCACCAAGATGTGGCCAAGTTTGCAACAGCAAACTTGTCGAGCTTGTTCCCCTCTGCTCCCTACACTTCTGCTCGTGCCATCACCTCTTCTTTGATGAGCCTTGGAGGGACTCCACTGATGAAAAGGTTTGGCATGAAGTAGATGTCCAGAGCGCGTGTTGTCCTTGGTGACCACGGGCATTGCCAGCCAAATCGGTGGTCAAGCCACTGTTCTCGTCGGCAGCCCTGCTCCGGCCGGTTCTGGCTTGTCCAAGCGTGTCACACAGCTTCCCCTCGACGTCGTCTTCCCCCTGGAGCTCGTTCCCCCTTCGTTTGCTTCCTCGTTGAGCCGTCGCCATCACCGAACACAGTGAGCGCCTGTGTGCGCCATCGTTTCCTCGCTCCTGTCCGCTTCCTCCTCTCGTCCGAGAACTTTGCTTGATTCTGTGACCTCCTGGCGCTCGTCCGCGTCCCCCTCGTCGCCTTTCCGCCCCTTCCCGTGAGTCTTGGCCGCGCGTGCGCATCGCCAGTGCACGGACACGTAGCCGCGCCGTGTGTCACCTCCTCCCCTCCCTCTCAAGCCATCCCCGCGGCTATTTAAGCACGCCTCGAGCTTCATCGCGGTCCACAACCCCCTCCCAGAGCCTCTCCCCGAGCCCAGAGCCCCTCTCTGACCCCCACCGCCGCCGTGGTCGCCGCCTCGGGTCCCTCTGATTCCGGCGACCAGGAGTCCCCCTCGCCGTTCCACCTCCACCACGGCATCACCTGAGGTCTGGCGAGCCTCCCCGTGGCCTCAGCCTCGCCGTTCCCCCACCGGAGCACCTTGTTCGCCGGCGGCCGAAGCCACCTCCGCCGTGAGCCCTGCTGCTCCTTTCCCAGTCCCCCTCGCTGGCAACGGAGACCATCCCGAGATGCGCCTCTCGCTCCTGAACTCATGGGTAAGTCGGCCGTCGTCTGCGGTGGCCGAAGTCGCCGTCAATCGCCGTCGAGGCGAGCCCCTCCCTCGGCCAGGCGCGCGCACGAGCGGGAGGTTGAAGACGCCAGGCCAGGCGGGCCCCTCCCCGCGCGACTCCACCTGGCAGCGTCTCGGCGTTGACCCCGCCACGGGCCCGTGTCTGTAAGTGGAAGCGCATTCTGGATATGCGTTTTCGATATACGAAAGCGTATTTGCTTCCTCTTTTACCTGAAATACGCTTTCTTAGTTCTGAAAGCGTATTCGATTTACACTTCGGCACAAAATATGTTTCTCTTTGCAGAAAACGTATTCGACCCAAAGGCGCGTTCAGTTTTTCCTCCAGGGGCCTGTTTGCTAAAAAATCACCGATAGGTCCCTGAACTTCAACCCTTCGTATCTCGACAACCGTAACTCCGATTGAGGTGATTCCAACGCTCACGTTCTCTGTTCGTCGAGCTTTTTCCGTTGGTGTCATTTTCATAATGTTTTCACACAGTGAAAATGACCACTTTGCCTTGCCCGTAAACAGCCCCCTCCAAGAGAGAACTGTTTCCGCAATCGTTTCACACTTCTTCCCGAAGTATTTGTCGACCCCAGGCAAGCCAACCTCTTATCATGAGCCCCGAACTTGCATGTTGACTTTGCTTGCACCTCGTGTGTGTGTTTAGTTGTAGTACTTTCTTGTCTGTTCCGTCTGCTGTTATTTTAGTCATGCTATATGTTTTTGTTATCTGTCTTGCATGCTTATACCTTCATGAAATAAGTTGACATGCTAGTTTGCTGTTGTTACTGATAATATCATGCCTCTGTCTAGTTTAATTTCATGTTAGTAGTATCGATGTTATGATATTCTGTTGCACTAGTGAAATTACTAGTACTTGTTATTGCCATGTTTCGCATGCTATCATTGTTCATTTGAAAAAGCTTGATTTTGTTACTGCATCGGTACGTTGCATGATAGTTGTTGCATTCATGTTAAAATGCTCGCATGATGATTAATGATGGAGAAGTTATTAATATGACTTAATATCAAACCTCCTCCGTCATCACTGGGATATTATAGTGCCACCAAATCGAGCATTCTCTAGTGCAACCACATTTACCTTGTGGGAGGTCCTAGCTGGGTTTATTGCCATGCCTCTCGCCGGTGCCTCCAACTAGGGAAGGTATGGGTGCGCGTTACCCTGATCAGGTAGGTGGACATAAGCCTTGTGTGCCCGGGTTTGGTTTTGAGCTCATGTCCCCGTTTGGGACCGTTTTGCCATGACGGTGGCCGTTCGTACCTTTGGTAGGTACGGGGCCACCCAGGACTGAACCCAAAAGGGGTGTTGGTCAAAGTGGCTGGGAGAGTGTCATGGCAGTAGGTGAGTTTTGTCGGAACATTGTTGGTCCACATTATGGGAGTGCGAAGCCATGGGTTCTGTGGTGTGGGTAAATTGCGCTACCTCTGTAGAGTGTATGTTTAATCTATCGATAGCCGCGTCCTCGGTCATGGGCACAAGTTCGTAGTAGGTCACACTATCGGGTATTGGTCGAAGTGGAGGATAAACCTGAAATAACTAAGTTGATGATTAATGTGCAATAAAAGAATGTGATGACTTGGACTATGGGAAAATCATGAGAAGTCACGATGATGTGTTGATATGACCCCGAGATGAGGTCTCGGTAAGTCATGAGTTTGCTCCGGGGAGCCGTGGCAGAGTAAGTGATTGTTGCATCAGGTTAATACAATATGTCTTCACGGGAGGTAACTCGTAGTTTATTTTCAGCATTCTTTCATGATGCCATGCCATGTTTTGGATATGATATGTGTCGGCGTTCTGGGAACGGGGGTCCCCAGACTTGCCTGCCTACGGCCCACGGCGTGGCTAAGTCAGCAGGCCGTACGGCCCATCTTCATCAACAAGGCATCCAACACCCTCGTGAGGGGCCAATCCTCGCGAGGCGGATGATGCAAGACCTCCTCAGCAGTGGTCTAGTAAGGCAGGCTCACGAAGAGTGGAGATATCAAGGCAGGGCAAACCTCATGAGGCTCTTGTGACGTGAGCCATGACGATCGGCACCAGGCAGGCACCAGCGCGCGCAGCATCCTTGTTTCCTCTTTGGTGCTAAGGACGCAAGCGCAGGCGAAGAGTACTGAGGCATCAGGCAAAGGTTGCTATATTAGTGCAACGAGACCAAGACCAGGAGGACGGCAAGACGGAGGTCATCGTGGAGCCCAGGACGGCGTCACCACCAGAGCCTTTCGCAGGCGAAGACCACTTTTGTCAGGATAGCTTGTACTAGCTGTCCCCCTTCAAATTTGCCCGCCGTTGTTGGCTCCCTTCCCGCTCAACATTTGGGAAGAGGACCCGGGCCTATATAAGTAGAGCTAGCCACCAAAGTAGGGGCATCGAGCAGTTCATCCAGCTCTCACCCGCTAAGTCACCAAGCACACGAACACCTCAACCTCAGGAGGTTGTTCCTTCCCTTGTACTGTTCATCTTTGGCCCAAGAGGCAATCCATCCACCACCACACTAGAGTAGGGTATTACACCACAATGGTGGCCCGAACCAGTATAAATCTCGTGTCTCTTTGTGTTGCGAGTTCGTCGAGTTCATCCGCGAGATCTTAGTGAGCTAGGGCGTAGATCGGTCGGAGGGAAAGACTTCGCGCGCACCCTAGTGTTCGAACCTTAAGAGTTTGCCGGAACCCCATATCCGACATTTGGCGCGCCAGGTAGGGGTGCACCGTAGCTTCCCTTCCATCAGTTCGTCGCTCCGTCGTCTCCATGGCGGACGCTCGCCGTGCTCGAGCTGAGCATCGGGCTGCCCTCACCGCCCGCGTTGCTCAAACGGCTCCCGTCGGTGGGCCACCTCGTCGTTCTCTGTCTCCCGCTGCCAACGCTGCCACCGGTCCGGTGGGGAACGAGCAGCAGGCATCCTCGTTGCATCCATCAGTCCGGCAGGACGGCCGCACCGCCACTCCATCGCTGGCCCCGGCCGGTTCTTCGTCTCATGCACGCCGCGCTCCCATGGAGGCGCGGGCCGCACTCCTCGCTGCAAACGAACTCCTGTGCTACCGCCAAGTCGACGACCTCTACGAGGAATGGCTCGACCGCGTCGCCGAGCTCATCCGCGCCACAGGGGGCTCTCCAGCGTCGTCCCTCTCTCTACCTCACCCTCAGCCAGCCACGGGCGATGAGGCTCATGGCACGCCTCCGCCACCTCTGCCCCAAGACGGTGCCTTGGCACCAAGGCATGCGGCCCCGCGGCGTGATCCACCACGCCCGGTGCCCGCGCGCAAAGAAAGAAGCTGCCAAGAAATCCCTCGGCTGCGAGAAGCTGCACCCGCGCTCCCCGTGCCACCTCGTCAAGACCGCGCACCGCCAGCGGCGGCGCCGCGCGGACCTCGTCAAGACCAAGCTCCACCTCCGAAGTGGGCCCCAGCAACCACGGCCGGCTGCCGTGCCTTCACCCCCGAGCTGTGTAGCATCGCCTGGCCAGGCAAGTTCAAGCCGGATCTGCCTCCTCGCTACGACGGCACTGCCGACCCCGCGGAGTTCCTGCAGCTCTATGAGCTAAGCATCGAAGCAGCCAACGGCGATGAGAAACTCATGGCGAACTGGTTTCCCATGGCTCTCAAGGATGGAGCCCGCTCCTGGCTCCTGGACCTGCAGCACGGCTCGATCTTCTCCTGGGACGAAATGCGCGACCGCTTCGTCGCCAACTTCCAGGGCACTCGCGACCGCTCGTCGGCCGCGGGTGACCTGTGCCGCATCAAGCAACAACCAAGAGAGACCCTTCAGAAGTACATCTAGCGCTTCAACAACACCCGCCTCAAGATCCCCAAGGTCACGGATGAGGCCATCATCTCTGCATTCTCCGACGGCGTCCGTGATGTCAAGATGAAGGAAGAGCTCGCTATCCACGAGGAGCTCTGCACCTCTCAGGAGCTGTTCAACCTGGCGACCAAGTGCGCAAGAGCTGAGGAGGGGCGCCTCTCTCTCCTTGAGCTGCCGGCCACGGGCGCAAAGGAGAAGAAAGCCAAGGCCAAGGATGTGAAGCGCAAGGAAGCAGCAATGCTAGCAGCGGAGCTCGACACCAAGCGGGGCAGAGATCAGCCCGGGTCGTCCAAGAACAGCCAACCGTTCTGCGCCTTCCACAACCTAAACACCCACAACACCAGCGACTATCAAGAGCTCAGAGCCATATGAGAAGGATCCTTCGGTCGACGCCCCGAGCGCAGCAACCGGGGCTACGGCCGAGGAGGAGGACATGGAGGCAGATGCTGGGACGACCGTGGCCCATGCCAGGAATGGCGCGACAGGCCTCGTGAGGACCACTGGCAGGACCATCCTCGCGAGGGGGCCTGGAGGGACCAGCCTCGTGAGGATCGCCCCCAAAGCAACGCCGGTCTTCCCTCACTGCCGCCACCAAGAAGGAACGACGACCACCATCAGGATGAGGGGGTTGGGGGCTTCCAGGAGCCGCGTGCAATCGCCTGCATCTTGGGCGGCACCCAGGCCCCAGCCTCTCAGCGCATCTTCAAACAGTTCGTTCGCGAGGTGAACGCGGTGCTCCCCAAGCTCGAGGCCACGCGCCCGCTCAAGTGGTCCCAATGCGCCATCACTTTCAACTCGGCAGATCAGCTCAAGTGCGCGGCCACCGCTGGCGCCCTCCCTATGTTGTGTTCCCCAGTCATCAGCAACGTGCAGGTCACCAAGACCCTCATCGACGACGACGCAGGGCTCAACGTCCTGTCCGTCGACACGTTCGACAACCTCCAAGTGCCATATGAGCAGCTCCAGCCTACCAAACCTTTCTCAGGAGTGACCGACGGTTCCACCACACCGATAGGGCAGGTCCGCCTGCCTGTCACCTTCGGAGAGCGCAAGAACTACCGCACCGAGCTCATCGACTTCGGCGTCACACACATCCGCCTGCCGTACAACGCCATCCTTGGGTATCCGGCCCTGGCCAAGTTCATGGTGGTCACCCACCACGGCTACAACGTCCTCAAGATGCCGGGGAGTGGCGGAATCATCATGGTCCCATGTGAAGAGAGAGATGCGGTCTGCTCCCTCGAACGCGCCTTCCAAGCTGCAGCAATCAACGACCCCGACAGCAAAAAGGAGGACCCCTCGGAGACCATCCCCAAGAAGAAGCAGCTGCGCCACGCAGGACCTCAGGAGGATGGCGTCGCGGCAAGAGCCTCATCAAGATCAGCGTCCGTCCCAAGGGCGCCTCCCTACATCGCATAGGGAGGTGCACCCGGCGCCCTCCTCGGGCAGGGCTCGGGGGCTCTTTTCTGGAGGGCCTCAGACCTTGCCAACCTCACGAGGGAGGCGCTTGGGCACCACTTGGAGGCGTGTTTCGCGGCACATTTCCCTCAGGAGAACACAGGGCAAGGAGCGCCCACCACTCAGGAGTTTATCGCCAAGACCACTCAGGAGCTGCAAGACGCAAGAGCCATGCGCGGCGACAGCCGCTCACGAGGCGCAGCTCCCCATCCTGGCGAGGATGATGGGCTGCGTGTCTGCATCGACGTCCCAGGGCTCAACAGGGCCGCATCTCAGGAGCGCTTCTGGCCTTCGCGTGTGGGCCGCTGCGAGAGCCTGCCATACAGCTACGTTCGCATGCCCTTCGGCTTGCCGAGCGTGGCGTCAACCTATCAGCGCAACATGCGACGTGTCCTCGCGGCTCAGGAGGCCAGGTACCATGCCGTTCTGGAAGAGGTGGAGACAGTCTTTAGGGAACCTCCCGAGCCCCCAGAGTCTCCCGAGGCTCAGGGCTCCGGTGGCTCATGAGGAGTCATTTCTTCGACGCACGCCTTCAGTTGCACCAACTCTACTTCGTCTACAGAACCAGGTGACATCTTCCAAGCTCGTTTAGCTAGGATTCCCCTCGGGCTACATTATTCCCAGGCCGCGTGGGTCCGTCCCTACGGCATGTATCCCTTTTGCTTATGTCTTTAGCTTACCTTACTGGGGGCACCCCTCGGGTTGCATCATCCCCGAGCCGCTCGGGCCGGATCCGGTGGCATGTATCTTCCTGCATCTACCCAAGTTGATCTGCTTTCTATGCTTAACCCGCTTACGGCTATCGCCTGCTCGATCATCGCCTCCCACGGGGGCTCCTCACAGGCACGGCGTTGGAGCATGGGTCCGTCCCTGCCACGTCAACAAATCTGAGCGGTCGAGCTCTGGCACGCGGCACGCCGCACGCACGTCACCTCACCAGGCCCTCAGTGCCATCACTTCATCCAGACCAACCGGCAGCAGGCTGGCAGCCATAACGGCAAACCGTGTTTCTTCTTGTTCCTATTCACAGGGATCCCATGGGGAGGATAATAGGCGGCGCCGCGGGTCTCCTTTACTCTCATGCAATTTGCTTGCGCGTTAAAAGGGGGGCTCCTGAGAATCACGACTCAGGAGCTCTTACTGGCTCTCCAGCCCTCACCCCCTGGCCTTGACCACGGCATCGCGACCTGGCATACCAGCGGCGGCTGAGCTCGCTCGAGGGTCGGGACCTGAGGACGTAGAGCACTAAGGAGAGCACGAGAGGAAGGAAACTCGTATGGGCCGGCCTGGTTATGCCGCACAAGTTGGCGCGCAGGCCTAGCGCACCATCAGGAATCGCCGCGAAGTCAACAAGATAAGTCCCACTCTCGGATCAGCTAAATGTTGGGGCCTAATGGTCACCCTCGCCTTGCCGCAACCCCGTTGCGGCCACGTCAACTCCCTTTCTCGCCCTACTGTGGCTGCTTGAGTGCTAAGGGGGACCTCCTGAGCATCGCGCCTCAGGGGCTCTTACTGGACCTTGGGCCGTGCACCTCCTGGCCTTGACCACGGCACGCGACCTGGCATACCAGCGACGGCTGTAGCCTACCTGGGGACCGGGACCTGTCAGCATAGAGCAACGAGCTATCGCGAGGAAAGAAAGGGGGGACCCAGCCTTAACGGGACATGCGTTCACCAAATTTGCATAATAGGGAAGATAAGCACAAAAGACATTACAGACCCTTACATGCCCCCACGGGGTGATTCATGATTCTTCGCAGGGAACAAAAGCTAAAACTAAGGGGAATCCTATCTACACCCTCCCGTGGCAGATGGCATCATCAACAGTGGGCCACGGGAGGCCGGCGCCAAACCCATCCAGATTAGCAGCGGCGACGGCCGGACGCCGCAGCTCTGCTCCGAGCGCGGCGAGAGCTCGGGGGCACGTAGCTGTCATCGCTCGTCTCCGGAGTCTCGTGGAGCTCAGGAGAGCTGCTGGACTCCCAAGGGCTAATGCTGGTAGAGTAGCCGCGAGCGGGGGGCGCGTCAGCTTGGCGCTCCTCTCCGGAGCAGCACTCTAGGCGGCGGCCCTCAGCATCGAAGACCTTGAAGAAGAGCGTGGAGGCGCCGTCGTACTCGAAGTGGATCGCAAGGGCGCCCCTCGCACGGCAGACCCGCGCAATCTCGCCCCAGCCGCGAGTCATAAAGATCTTGCCGGTGGGGACTGCTTCGATCTCTCCTCCGGTCACTGGAGCGCTGCAGTCGGCGTACTGCAACCAGAGATCGAGAGGCCCCCTCAGCGGCATCACGCCAGAGAAGAACCGTGGAAAGCGGATCTAGGAGCTTGGAGGCATCGGCGCCCACAGCACCAGCTCGCATGAGGAGTCCGCGGCGTGGATTCCGGGGGCGACGACGCGCGTCGCTGTGGCGCGGTGGCCCCGGGCGCGGCGTGGGCGACGCTGCTCGTTGCTCCGTCCTCCCGAGCCCTCGGCTCGGGCGTACAAGGGTAGCGGATACCCCGGAGGAGGCCGCTCGCACCAGGGCCTCGTCACCACCTGCATCGCCGCTTCATCACGGCGGTGGACCGACCTCTTCTTCGGCGGAAGTGGCCCCGGGTCATCGCGAGGGGTCTTTCCCTTCTCTTCGGCGGAGAACCTTCTGATAGGCGCCATTGTCATTAGTAGTGGAGCGAGGAAGAAGAAGCAAGCAAGCGGGGATGAGATGGGCAACGGGGGCTCCGCCCCCATCCCCATTTATAGCAAGAGAAGGCCAACCGGCGCCTCCCACGATCGCAGGTAATGATGGTTTTCCTTGCATGTCGCAGGGACTAGTCAAGTCGTACAGTTGCCGAGGCAGCGTGGGGAAGCGAAGACGCCCACGTCCAATCAAATTCCACGCGTCAACCGAGGCCGCAGGCTTTTGGGGCCCGCTGTGCTCCGTACTTGACCCTTGGCTTCGCCGCGAAGCCAAGCCCAAGCGCACCTTGGGCCCGGGGGCTACTGTCGGCGTTCTGGGAACGGGGGTCCCCAGACTTGCCTGCCTGCGGCCCACGGCGTGGCTAAGTCAGCAGGCCGTACGGCCCATCTTCATCAACAAGCCATCCAAGACCCTCGCGAGGGGCCAAGCCTCGCGAGGCGGACAATGCAAGACCTTCTCAGGAGTGGTCTAGTCAGGCAGGCTCACGAAGAGCGGAGATATCAAGGCGGGGCAAACCTCACGAGGCTCTCGTGACGTGAGCCATGACGATTGACACCAGGCGGGCGCCAGCGCGCGCAGCGTCCTTGTTTCCTCTTTGGTGCTAAGGAGGCTAGCGCAGGCGAAGAGTACCGAGGCATCAGGCAATGGTTGCTATATTGGTGCAACGAGACCAAGACCAGGAGGACGGCAAGACGGAGGTCATCGTGGAGCCCAGGACGGCGTCACCACCAGAGCCTTTCGCAGGCGAAGACCACTTTTGGTAGGATAGCTTGTACTAGCTGCCCCCCTTCAAATTTGCCCGCCGTTGTTGGCTCCCTTCCCGCTCAACATTTGGGAAGAGGACCAGGGCCTATATAAGTAGAGCTAGCCACCAAAGTAGGGGCATCGAGCAGTTCATCCAGCTCTCACCCGCTAAGTCACCAAGCACACGAACACCTCAACCTCAGGAGGTTGTTCCTTCCCTTGTACTGTTCATCTTTGGCCCAAGAGGCAATCCATCCACCACCACACTAGAGTAGGGTATTACACCACAATGGTGGCCCGAACCAGTATAAATCTCGTGTCTCTTTGTGTTGCGAGTTCGTCGAGTTCGTCCGCGAGATCTTAGTGAGCTAGGGCGTAGATCAGTAGGAGGGAAAGACTACGCGCGCACCCCAGTGTTCGAACCTTAAGGGTTTGCCGGAACCCCACATCCGACAATATGCTTTGCTGTTGTTATGATAGAAGTGAGTTTGATATGCCATGCTAGTAGATGCTATGATGTTGTTCATGCTTAGTTCCATTTATGATTCTAGTTAATATCATGCCATGCTTAGAAGTTGTGTTGAAGTAGACTGTTGCATATGCTTGGTTCTTGCTTTGTCATCTGTTTGTTTGGATGCTATGTATTTGGTTGTCTTGCAAGTACATTCAATCTACTGACCTCGCGTGTCATGCCAGTTTTGTAGGTCGTGCCCGAATTGTTCGCTTGTTCCGTCGTGCTCGGCCGTAATCTTGCCAGTCCTGTGAGTTGTGGAGCCCAGCCAGAGTTGATGAGCCGCCAAACCAAGACTTCCGCCGCCAGTTAAATAGACTTCCGCTGCCATATAATAGCCTTAGGGCTATGCCAGATAATTGTATTCATCAATGATGTAATCTTATACACATGTATTTGATGATTATTATTGTACTTGGAATGCTGTACCATGGACGTGTCGTGCGTCAGACGTTATCCTGGGCTGACGTGCGAAGGCCCCCTGCTCCATGCGGATCGGGGTGCCACAGGAGATGGTATCAGAGTAGCCAGGCTAGCATAGGTTATCCTAGCATTAGATCACTGCTACCATCAACCCATAATGACCCTAAGGGATTTGACCCATCCCTGGCATCCGGCATGGCCACTGTTAATCAACAGGTGGCGTAGTCGGGACCGACACGTCCTCACCCTGCAGTCCCCGCATAGTTATCCGTGGAACGAATAGCAACCATATCCTTTCTGGTCGGCCACACCGCTTACCCTTCGCCATTAAGGGAAAGGGGCCACACCATGCGGGCATGTCCCGCATAGCTGCCTATAAAACCCTTTTCCACCAGTCGTATCGCTCACCCCTCAGTCGGCCATGTCCCTGCAGAGAAGCCTAGCTAGTAACACTCCAGCCATGACTAGCACCTTCAAAGCTCCCAAGTTTTACACCCGCACCTATGCCGTCAACCATACTGGCTTTCCACCCCTTCTTGCCGAGATACTCACCAAAGCCTTTGGCTGTAATGCTAGCCCCGATTACCTGGTGTTCCAATCGACACCCGTCCATCACCTTCACCGCTATGATGCAAGAGTGCACATCGGCCCAGGTTCCGCAGTAGATGGCCAGCCTTTGGTTTTTCAGGGTAGAGCCATGCCTACCACTGATTTAGCCATTCAAGCCGCTGCTGTGGAGGCTATCCTATACCTCCGCACCAAGTTTCCGCAAGTGCAACAAAGGCGGGAGTTCTGCTTTTTCCCCATTGTGGCCGAAGCAGGAATTCAGCCTTCTCCCACTATCCAAGGAGATGACCCCGCAATCGCTCGCCTGGTGCAATATATCACTGCCCAGGGGATGATGATTTCAAAGATGCTTGTCGAGTGTAGAACCCTCGACAACGATCCGGTACGAGTTGTCAGGGAAGCTTATCGTGAGGCTCGTAAATTCGCATCTCAAGCCGTTTTCCCAATGCCATCCAAACCAGTGCTACCCTCTCAGCCTGTGCTGTGGCCTAAGCCAAACATCACCACCCTCGACAAGGCTCTTTTCCGAATCCACCAGCAGCATCTGCTTGGATCAATTTTAGCCACACCTCCAGCAGAAGAGCCCCAACCCATAGTAGTGTCGGACGATGAAGATGGAGATTGGTTCAGTCTTCGTCCTCCCGGAGAGCCCCAGCAAGGCCAGCCCTCTGCATGACCTCAGTCACGCAGTCAGGTGTTTCTGCGAGTAGGTCGGTATGTCGGTTCACCCTCGATATGAGGATAGAACCATGTATCCCGGAGTGCATAGTTTCGATTAGCGCGTAGCGCATTCGTGCTTGGTTGTATGTTGGTACTGTGGTAACCCGCATGCTGTGGTTTATGTATGCTTGCTTGCTTTTGTTTGTGTCTTTGTGTTTTCTTATCTCTCTGTCAAACAAAGATGTTTGACAGGGTTGGCAATGCGTGCTAACAAGATTTTAATCAGTAGAGCACATACACTAAAAACAAGATTGACTCGTTCTGAGTCTATAATAAAATGCGCGCTGGTGTAGGTATATGTATACCAGGAGTACATATACCCACTGGCATTAAAACACCTTAGTGTGCTTTGTCTGGTGTGTTTTTCTGTTGCATGTATGTTGCATCTGTTTGTTTGTTAGTTTAGACTGCACTGCACCCTGCACACAGCCCTGGTTCACTCACGAGTACTTTTGCACAGTACTCGGGAAATGCAAAGTCACATCCCTATCTCTATCTGTGCATACCCCGTGTGCCAGATTTTCAAACCCAGAACCTCGAGGAGACATTTTCATCTGGCCATTTCTCGTCCCTAATTCTTTTCCATTAACCCAATTGCGTTTCCGGAGAAACGTTGCCAGCTTTATTTCCCTCGATCCAGTACAACTCCCCGATACAGATTTCAACTCCGATTCTACCTCGACACCTACATTTCGTGGAGCTATCCGCGAAATTTTACCCGTGCCCTAGTCTGACTCCTGAGCTGGCGCAGCCACCTCACCCGCATCCGAACCCCATCATCATCACCATCACCGCCTTGCATGGCATCGGCCAGTCGCCACCACCGCAGCACGCGATTACTCCGTCGGCGCGAAGCGATGGAGAATCAAGCGTGGCGGAGGACCACCCTGTGCACCATCTTCTTCCACACCTGAGCCACCGCACCCAGTCGCGCGTTGCCTCGAGCCCGCTCGTTCCTGATGAGTATCACCAGGAGGAACAACGCGCCGATCAGAGTGCCCAGCATCGCAGCTAGGAACCACCGCAGCGCCACCAGGAACACGGCCTCGCCGAAGGAGCTCGGCTCGATCCCTTCCAAACCAAAGAGGTAGTAGAGCGGCATGGTGTTTGTGTGTTGGAGGAGAGCCGCGCTGCCGCTTTTATAGCCCAACCCCGGTGTACGGTGAGCGAGGTCCAGGAAAACCGCTCGTCGCTCGATCACCGGCGTCCTGGAGGCGAATCCGCGAGCAGTGCCGACAAGGTGCTGGCCCGCGACATGAGTGTGCACCGGCGCCGTGCATGCCGTGCACTATGGCTCTAGGGTCCTCATTGCCCTAGGAGCTAGATGCGCGCTGCGCCAAGCCACACGCGAAGCAGCAGCACAGAAGAAGCAGTTAGCCGTAGGTAAAAGAAGGAGGCTGCGAGTGGGCCCTGGACCCACGTGTCAACAGGTGAATCCACTGTTCACTGGGATGCATCTAGCAGATTTCGAGAGTTTGATCTCGAGTGCCCCTAGCCGTGGATATAACCGTGTTTGCCCATATCTCTCGGGGTGTACCAATTATCGGTGCCCCCAACTCGTTCGAATTTGACCAAAGGGTTAAAATTAACCCAGAGGATTTTCCCCGGAGTGGTTATCTTTCAATTGTGCTATAACCCTAGCAATCTCGAGGACGAGATTCTTTTTAAGGGGGGAAGAGTTGTAACAGCCCCAAAATTGGGTTATCAATTTTTGTGTTGTTATTCTCTCCTGGCACTCATTTTCAAAATCTTTCTCCTGAGCTTGTTGGATGACTCTGAATTTCCAAACCTTTCAAAACCTTGCTCATGTCTTTGTCAGTGGGCAAGACCTCATTTGCATCAGTTCAAACCCTAATTCCAAAAAAAATTGGAATCTGAATATGGCCTTTGTGATTACAAAGGAGCTATCATTTTCCTTGAGCTGTTGATCATCCCATCTGTTCTTAGAGACCCTCCTATCCTTGTAAACCTTGGATATGCAAAAATATTGCCAAGTCCCATGCAATATTTTTGAATTATGATTTATTCCTTTTCTTGCCTTTCTGAGGAATAAAATCTAAAGGCATAGCTAGCCATCTCCTAAATTCATGTGAATTGGTGGAGTTGATATTTATGCCTAATCCAAGCTCTGGCAAATATATTGGCCATAATTAAATAAGGAAAAATGTCTTTTCCTATTTAATACCAATATTGCATTTCTGCCATTCCCACATAAATTGTGGAGCTTGTCCTTGCTATATAATCACTAGTTCCATTCTTGTATCATGTTCCACAGATCAAAAATTGGGTACATGATCCAATGCAAGTTCTGCCTTCTCTGAAATTTTGCAAAGGAAGTGCCTTATTCCTAATTCCTATTGAGCTGCAATTTGGTAGGCGATTAACATTGATAAATCATCCATGGATACCAAATATGAGCTCAATCCATTCATCCTAGCTCCCTATGCAATGTTTCAAAGTTTCTGACCAGAATACAACTTTGTGAAGGAAGTACCTTCATAGAGTTTACAAATGGGATGAAACTTTGCCATACTCTCAAGTATTCCAAATCATTAGCCTCAACCTAAATTCAGTTCATTTCATTGAACTATGTGAGCACAGGAGCAATTCTTGTTTTCTGTCCAAATTTTCAGTTTGTGAAGCAAGTATATTCTATCTTGCTCCATTATGGCTGAAAATATTTCCAAGCCTTCTCCTATCCATATAACCCACCAACCCAAGAGTTTGGCTCATTTCATGTAGCCAATATTTTCCCAGAATTTTCCAAAGTTTCTGGTCAGAAGAGATGCTTGTGAAACAAGTACCAATTTGGCAAGTCCATTTGATATGATATTTTTGCAGCATCTACATATGACCAAATCATCAAGCTTTGCCAAGTTTTAGCCCAATCCAGCACTCCTAGTGAGTGCTCCTTCATCATTTGATTTCTGGACCAGGTTTGGCATTTGTACTGCAACTATGCTATATCCTTGTCGTAATGAACCCCAACTTCCCAGGACCGTAGTCGTTGCTACCGTAAACCTCCCAAACATCCCGTTTAGTTCTTAATCTCACCAGTTAGATCACCAAGATGTGGCCAAGTTTGCAATAGCAAACTTGTCGAGCTTGTTCCCCTCTGCTCCCTACACTTCTGCTCGTGCCATCACCTCTTCTTTAATGAGCCTTGGAGGGACTCCACTGATGACAAGGGTTGGCATGAGGTAGATGGCCAGAGCGCGTTTTCTCCTTGGTGACACGGGCATTGCCAGCAAAATCGGTGGTCAAGCCACTGTTCTCGTCGGCAGCCCTGCTCCGGCCGGTTCTGGCTTGTCCAAGCGTGTCACACAGCTTCCCCTCGATGTTGTCTTCCCCCTCGAGCTCGTTCCCCCTTCGTTTGCTTCCTCGTTGAGCCGTCACCGTCGCCGAACACAGTGAGCGCCCGTGTGCGCCGTTGTTTCCTCACACCTGTCCGCGAACTTTGCTCGATTTTGTGACCTCCTGGCGGTCGTCCGCGTCCCCCTCGTCGCCTTGCCGCCCCTTCCCGTGAGTCTTGGCTGCCCGTGCGCGTCGCCGGCGCACGGACACTTAGCCGTGTCGCGTGTCACCTCCTCCCCTCCCTCTCGAGCCTTCCCGGCGGCTAATTAAGCATGCCTCGAGCTTCATCGCGGTCCACAACCCCCTCCGAGAGCCTCTCCCCGAGCCCAGAGCCCCTCTCTGATCCCCACCGCCGCTATGGTCGCTGCCTCGGGTCCCTTTGATTCCGGCGACCAGGAGTCCCCCTCGCCGTTCCACCTCCACCACGGCATCACCTGAGGTCCGGCGAGCCTCCCCGTGGCCTCAGCCTCGCTGTTCCCCCATCGGAGCACCCTGTTCGCTGGCGGCCGAAGCCACCTCCGCCGCGAGCCCTGCTGCTCCTTTCCCAATCCCCCTCACTGGCAACGGAGACCACCCCGAGATGCGCCTCTCGCTCCTGAACTCGTGGGTAGGTCAGCTGTCGTCTGCGATGGCCAGAGTCGCCAGCAATAGCTGTCGAGGCGAGCCCCTCCCTCGGCTAGGCGCGCGCATGAGCGGGAGGTTGAAGACGCCAGGCCAGCCAGGCCCCTCCCCGCGTGACCCCACCTGGCAGCGTCTCGGCGTTGACCCTGCCCCGGGCCCGCGTCTGTAAGTGGAAGTGCATTCTGGATATGCGTTTTCGATATACGAAAGCGTATTTGCTTCCTCTTTTACCTAAAATACGCTTTCATAGTTCTGAAAGCGTATTCGCTTTGCACTTCAGCTCAAAATACGTTTCTCTTTGCAGAAAACGTATTCGACCCAAAGGCGCGTTCATTTTTTCCTCCAGGGGCCTGTTTGCTGGAAAAAATTCACCGATAGGTCCCTGAGCTTCAACCCTTGGTATCTCGACAACCGTAACTCCGATTGAGGTGATTCCAACGCTCACGTTCTCTGTTCGTCGAGCTTTTTCCGTTGGTATCATTTTCATAATGTTTTCACACAGTGAAAATGACCACTTTGCCTTGCCCGTACACAGCCCCCTCCAAGAGAGAACTGTTTCCGGCAACTGTTTCCGCGATCGTTTCACACTTCTTCCCGAAGTATTTGTCGACCCCAGGCAAGCCAACCTCTTATCATGAGCCCCGAAATTGCATGTTGACTTTGCTTGCACCTCATGTGTGTGTTTAGTTGTAGTACTTTCTTGTCTGTTCCGTCTGCTGTTATTTTAGTCGTGCTATATGTTTTTGTTATCTGTCTTGCATGCTTATACCTTCATGAAATAAGTTGACGTGCTAGTTTGCTGTTGTTACTGATAATATCATGCCTCTGTCTAGTTTATTTTCATGTTAGTAGTATAGATGTTATGATATTCTGTTGCACTAGTGAAATTACTAGTACTTGTTATTGCCATGTTTCGCATGCTATCATTGTTCATTTGAAAAAGCTTGATTTTGTTACTGCATCGGTACGTTGCATGATAGTTGTTGCATTCATGTTAAAATGCTCGCATGATGATTGATGATGGAGAAGTTAATAATATGACTTAATATCAAACCTCCTCCGTCATCACTAGGATATCATAGTGCCACCAAATCGAGCTTTCTCTAGGGCAACCACATTTACCTTGTGGGAGGTCCTAGTTGGGTTTATTGCCATGCCTCTCGCCAGTGCCTCCAACTAGGGAAGGTTATGGGCGCGCCTTACCCTGATCAGGTAGGCGGACATAAGCCTTGTGTGCCCGGGTTTGGTTTTGAGCTCATGTCCCCGTTTGGGACCGTTTTGCCACGACGGTTGGCGTTGGTACCTTTGGTAGGTACGGGGCCACCTAGGACTGAACCCAAAAGGGGTCTTGGTCGGAGTGGCCGGGAGAGTGTCATGGTAGTAGGTCAGTTTTGTCGGAACGCCGTTGGTCCACACGTATGGGAGTGCGAGGCCATGGGTTCAGTGGTGTGGGTAAAGTGTGCTACCTCTGCAGGGTGTATGTTTAATCTACCGATAGCCGCGTCCTCGGTCATGGGCACAAGTTCGTAGTAGGTCACACTATCGGGTCTTGGTCGAAGTGGAGGATAAACCTGAAATAACTAAGTTGATGATTAATGTGCAATAAAAGAATGTGATGACTTGGACTATGGGAAAATAGTGAGAAGTCACGATGATGTATTGATATGACCCCGATACGAGGTCTCGGTAAGTCATGAGTTTGCTCCGAGGAGCCGTGGCAGAGTAAGTGATTGTTGCATGAGGTTAATACAATATGTCTTCACGGGAGGTAACTGGTAGTTTATTTTCAGCATTCTTTCATGATGCCATGCCATGTTTTGGATATGATATGCTTTGTTGTTGTTATGATAGAAGTAAGTTTGATATGCCATGCTAGTATATGTTATGATGTTGTTCATGCTTAGTTCGATTTATGATTCTAGTTAATATCATGCCATGCTTAGAAGTTGTGTTGAAGTAGACTGTTGCATATGCTTGGTTCTTGCTTTGTCATCTATTTGTTTGGATGCTATGTATTTGGTTGTCTTGCAAGTACATTCAATGTACTGACCTGGCGTGTCATGCCAGTTTTGTAGGTCGTGCCTGAATTGTTCGCTTGTTCCGTCCTGCTAGGTCGTAATCTTGCCAGTCGTGTGAGTTGTGGATCCCAAGCAGAGTGATGAGCCGCCAAACCAAGACTTCCGCTGCCAGTTAAATAGACTTTCGCTGCCATATAATATCCTTAGGGCAATGCCAGATAATTGTATTCATCAATGATGTAATCTTATAAACCTTTATTTGCTGAATATTATTGTAACTGGAATGCTATATCATGGACCTGTCGTGCGTCAGGCGTTATCCTGGGCTGACGTGCGAAGGCCCCCTGCTCCATGCAGATCGGGGTGCCACAGGAGCAAACGCAATGTAGACACGGAGATTTTTGGCGTGGTTCTGATAGGTGGTGCTATCGTACATCCACGTTGATGGAGACTTCAACCCACGAAGGGTAACGGTTGCGCGAGTCCACGGAGGGCTCCACCCACGAAGGGTCCACAAAGAAGCAACCTTGTCTATCCCACCATGGCCATCGCCCACGAAGGACTTGCCTCACTAGGGTAGATCTTCACGAAGTAGGCAATCTCCTTGCCCATACAAACTCCTTGGTTCAACTCCACAAACTTGTCGGAGGCTCCCATGTGACACCTAACCAATCTAGGAGACACCACTCTCCAAAAGGTAATAGATGGTGTGTTGATGATGAACTCCTTGCTCTTGTGCTTCAAATGATAGTCTCCCCAACACTCAACTCTCTCTCATAGATTTGGATTTGGTGGAAAGATGATTTGAGTGGAAAGCAACTTGGGGAAGGCTAGAGATCAAGATTCTTGTGGTTGGAATGGAATATATTGGTCTCAACACATGAGTAGGCGGTTATCTCTCAGAAAATGTATGCTAGAAGTGTAGGCACGTTGTGATGGCCCTCTCCACGAATGAAGAGTGGGTGGAGGGGTATATATAGCCTCCACACAAAATCTAGCCGTTACACACAATTTACCAAACTCGGTGGGACCAAATCATGAAACTCAGTCGGACCGATTTAGTTCAAAATGTGAACGTTAGGCTTTTCGGTGGGACCGACATGTCAACTCGGTGGGACCGATTTCATTAGGGTTAGGGCATAACGTAATCTCGGTGAGACCGATCACATAAACTCAGTAGGACCGATTTCTGTAATACGCAAACAGAGAGTTGGTCAGGCAAACTCGGTGGGACCGAATCGCTCATTTCGGTGAGACCGAAACGTTACGAAAGGAAACAGAGAGTTTGCATTGCAAACTCGGTGGGACCGATCGCTCATCTCGGTTGGACCGAAACATTATGAAGGGAAATGGAGAGTTTGCAATCCCATCTCGGTAAGACCGAGATCCCTATCGGTGCGACCGAAGTGACTAGGGTTTCTGGCAGTGGCTATGTCAAATGAACTCGGTGGCGCCGGATAGATCATTTCGGTGGGGCCAAGTTTGACTTTTGGTTTGGGACATATGTGGATATGAGAAAGTGGTTGAGGGCTTTTGGAGCATATCACTAAGCATTTTGAGCAAGCAATCCATTAAGCAACACTTCATCCCCTTTTAATAGTATTGGCTTTTCCTATGGACTCAATGTGATCTTGGATCACTAAAATGAAAATGTAGAGTCTTGAGCTTGAGCCAATATGTGTCCTTAGCATTTTGAGGGGTCCACATTCCTAATCCATGCCATGCCAGTCATTGAACTTTCTGAAATGATCATCTTGAAATAGCATTAGTTCAATGAGCTATATGTTGTTAGGAATTACCAAAACCACCCAGGGATAGTTGCACTTTCACTAGGGCATGAGCGCCACCCAAGATGCAGCCGATGACGCGAGGTTCCTGGAAGCCCCCAGCCCCCTCGTCGTCGTTCCTCCTTGGTGGTGGCGGCAGTGGAGGGAGCCCGACCTTGCCCTGAGGACGGTCCTCACGAGGATGGTCCCTCCAGGCGCCCTCGCGAGGCTGGTCCTGCTAGCGGTCCTCACGAGGTTGGTCGCACCACTCCTGGCGGGGGCCGCGGTCGTCCCAGCACCCTCTACTTCTGCCTCCTCCGCGGTCGTAGCCTCGGTCATTGCGCTCGGGGCGTCGACCGAAGCGCCCGTCGCGATGGCCCTGAGCTCCTGACAGTCATTGGTGGTGTGGATGTGTACGCTGTGGAAGGCGCAGAACGAGCGGCTGGCCTTGGATGACTCTGGGTGATCGCAGCCGCGCTTCATCTCCGGCTCAGCCGCGAGCACGGCCGTCCCCTTGCGCTTCACGTCCTTGGTCTTGGCCTTCTTGTCTTCTGGGTCAGCAGCTGGAAGCTCGAGGAGGGAGAGGCGTCCTTCCTCAGCTCTCGTGCACTTGGTCGCCATGTTGAACATCTCCAGAGCCGTGCACAGGTCCTCGTGTATGGAGAGCTCCTCCTTCATCTTGACATCGCGGACGCCATCAGAGAATGCTGATATGATGGCCTCGTCCGTCACCTTGGGAATCTTGAGGCGGACACTGTTGAAGCGCTGGATGTACTTCTGCAGGGTTTCCCCTGGCTGTTGCTTGATGCGCCATAGGTCACCCGCGGCCGGTGGGCGGTCGCGAGTACCTTGGAAGTTGGCGATGAAGCGCTCGCGCATCTCACCCCAGGAGGAGATCGATCCCGCTGGCAGGTTCAGGAGCCACGAGCACGCGACGTCTTTGAGGGCCATGGGGAACCAGTTCGCCATGACTTTTTCGTCGCCATTGGCTGCCTCGATGCTCAGCTCGTAGAGCTTTAGGAACTCAGCAGGGTCGGGGGTGCCGTCGTAGCGCAGGGGTAGGTCGGGCTTGAACTTGCCATGCCAGACGACGCTGCACAGCTCAGGGGTGAAGGCGCGGCAGCCCGCGGTGGTCACTGGAGCTCGTCATGGAGGTGGAGCCTGGTCTTGATATCTGCGCGCCGCCACCGCCGTAGACGGCGCGCGGTCTTGACGTGGTGTTGCCGGGAGTGCAGGAGCGTCCTCTTGCAGTTGTTGGACCTCCTAGCAACGTTCTTCTTCATGCGCGGGCGCCCTGCGCGGCGGGTCATGCTGCGGGGCCGCACCTCTCGGTCCGAGGACGACATCTTGACGGGGAGGTGGTGGAGGCGCTCCATGGGCTACGTCGCCCGCGGTGGGAGGAGGGCAAGGTAGCGAGAGGGATGGTGCCGGAGAGCCCCCAGCGGCGCTGACGAGGTCGGCGATGCGGTCCAGCCAGTCCTCATAGAGTTCGTCAACGTGGAGGTAGTGCAAGAGCTCACGCGCCATGAGCAGCGCAGCCTGCGCGTCCGCGGGCCCGCGACGAGCGTGGGACGACTAGCCGGCCGGAGTCAGCGACGGGGTGGCGGTGCGTCCGTCCCTCAGCACGGAGGGGTGCAGCGACAAAGCTTGCTGCTCGTTCCCCACCGGGCCGGTGGCGGCGTTGGCGGCAGGTGACGGAGAACGATGAGGAGGTTCGCCGACGGGCTCCGTTTGGGCGACGAGAGCGGCTCGGCGCTCAGCACGGGCTCGTCGAGTGTCAGCCATGGAAGCAATGGAGCGGTGGTGCGTCGATCGACGGAAGAGAGGTTTGGGCACACCCCTATCTGGCGCGCCAAATGTCGGATTACGGGTTCCGTAGACCCTTGAGAGGTTCGAACTCTGGGGTGCGCACGAAGAACACTCTCTACCCAGCCTACCCGTTCAACGATCCCACGGCCTAGCTCGACGAACCCAGAGAACGAGAGACACAAAGATTTATCCTGGTTCGGGCCACCTTGCGGTGTAATACCCTACTCCGGCTTTGTGGTGGATTACCTCGAGGGGCTGAGGATGAACTAATATAGTGGTGGAACAGCCTCAGGATGTGAGGTGTTCTTGGGCTCGATGAGCTGGTGAGGGTGGAATAGCTCCGATGCCCCCTCCCCGCTATGGTGGTGGCTGAGTCCTATTTATAGTGGCCTTGGTCCTCTCCCCAAATGTAGGCATCCCACAACGGCCAAATTTGAAGGGAGACAACTAGTACAAGCTACCCTGACAAAAGTAGTCTTCGCCTGCCAAAGGCTCTGGTGGTGATGCTGCAGTGGGCTCCGCGATGACCTCCGTCCTGCCGTCCTGGCGGTCTTGGTCTCATTGCACCGAAATGGAAACCTTTGCTTGATACCTCGGGACCCAACGCCTGCGCTTGCCTCCTTAGCACCAAAGAGGAAACTGGTACACTGCGCCCGCTGGTGCCCTCCTGACCTTGGTCGTCATGGCTCACGTCATGTGAACCTCGCAAGGTGCACCTTGCATTGATATCTCCGCTCCTTGGGAGCCAGCCTAGTGAGGCTGCCCCCAGCGAGGTCTTGGTGTCGTCTGCCTCGCGAGTCTTGGCCCCTTGCGAGGGTCTTGAGTTGTTGTTGCTGAAGCTGGGCCATACCGGGCCGTTGATGGAGCCACGCCACGGGCCGCAGGTAGGCAAGTCTGGGCACCCCCGTTCCCAGGACGCCGACATTAGTTATATCCCCAACAGAAATACAGAGAACTTTGAGAAGAATGGCAAACAAGTTGCCACTCCCATGAAGAAACCCAAAGCTAGGCCCAAGCCTAAAACTGAGTGCTTCTACTGCAAAGGAAATGGTCACTTGAAGCGGAACTGCCCCAAATACTTGGCGGATAAGAAGGATGGCAAAGTGAACAAAGGTATATTTGATATACATGTTATTGATGTATAGTTTACTAGTGTTCATAGTAGCCCCTGGGTATTTGATATCGGTTCAGTTGCTAAGAATAGTAACTCGAAACACGAGTTACAAAATGAACAGAGACTAGTTAAGGGCGAGGTGACGATGTGTGTTGAAAGTGATTCCAAGGTTGATAAGATCACCATTGCACACTCCCTCTACATTCGGGATTAGTGTTGGACATAAATAAATGTTATTTGGTGTTTGCGTTGAGCATGAATATGATTGGATCATGTTTATTGCAATACGGTTATTCATGTAAGTCATAGAATAATTGTTGTTCTGTTTACATGAATAAAACCTTCTATGGTCATACACCCAATGTAAATGGTTGATTGAATCTCGATTGTAGTGATACACATATTCATATTATTGATGCCAAAAGATGCAAAGTTGATAATGATAGTGCAATATATTTTGTGGCACTGCCGTTTAGGTCATATTGGTGTAAAGCTCATGAAGAAACTCCATGCAGATGAACTTTTGGAATCACTTGATTATGATATTTGCGAACCATGCCTCATGGGAAAGATGACTAAAACTCCGTTCTCCGGAACAATGGAGCGAGCCAATGACTTATTGGAAATAATACATACCGATGTATGCGGTCCGATGAGTGTTGAGGCACGCGGCGGGTATCGTTATTTTTCGGACCTTCACAGATGATTTGAGCAGATATGGGTATATCTACTTAATGAAACACAAGTCTGAAACATTTGAAAAGTTCAAAGAATTTTAGAGTGAAGTGGAGAATCATCGTAAAAAGAAAATAAAGTTTCTACGATCTGATCGTGGAGGCGAATATTTGAGTTACGAGTTTGGCCTTCATTTAAAACAATGTGGAATAGTTTCACAACTCACGCCACCTGGAACACCACAGCGTAATGGTGTGTCCGAACGTCGTAACCGTACTTTATTAGATATGGTGCGATCTATGATGTCTCTTGCCGATTTACCGCTATTGTTTTGGGGTTATGCATTAGAGACAGTTGCATTCACGTTAAATAGGGCACCATCTAAATCTGTTGAGACGACACCGTATGAACTGTGGTTTGGCAAGAAACCTAAGATGTCGTTTCTTAAAAGTTTGGGGATGCAACGCTTATGTCAAAAGGCTTCATCCTAATAAGCTCCAACCCAAAGCGAAGAAGTGTGTCTTCATAGGATACCCTAAGGAAACAATTGGGTACACCTTCTACCACAGATCTGAAAGCAAGATCTTTGTTGCCAAGAATGGATCCTTTCTAGAGAAGGAGTTTCTCTCGAAAGAAGTGAGTGGGAGGAAAGTAGAACTTGATGAGGAAATTGTACCTTCTCTCAATTTGGAAAGTAGCACATCAGACAAATCCGTTCCCGTGATGCCTACACCAACTAGAGAGGAAGCTAATGATGATTGAAACTTCAGGTCAAGTTGCTACTGAACCTCGTAGGTCGACCAGAGCACGATCCGCACCAGAGTGGTACGGCAATCCTGTCATGGAAGTCATGTTGTTGGACAACAACGAACCTATGAACTATGAAGAAGCTATGATGAGCCCAGATTCCGATAAATGGCTTGAGGCCATGAAATCTGAGATAGGATCCATGTATGAGAACAAAGTATGGACTTTGGTGGACTTGTCCGATGATCGGCAAGCCATAGAAAATAAATGGATCTTCAAGAAGAAGACTGACGCTGATGGTAATGTTACTGTCTACAAAGCTTGACTTATTGCGAAAGGTCTTTCGACAAGTTCAAGGGGTTGACTACGATGAGACTTTCTCACCTGTAGCGATGCTTAAGTCCGTCCGAATCATGTTAACAATTGTCGCATTTTATGATTATGAAATCTAGCAAATGGATGTCAAAAATGCATTCCTTAATGGATTTCTTAAAGAAGAGTTGTATATGATGCAACCAGAAGGTTTTGTCGATCCTAGAGGTGCTAACAAAGTGTGCAAGCTCCAGCGATCCATCTATAGACTGGTGCAAGCATCTTGGAGTTGGAATATACGCTTTGATGAGGTGATCAAAGCATATGGCTTTTATACAGACTTATGGTGAAGCTTGTATTTACAAGAAACTGAGTGGGAGCTCTGTAGCATTTCTGATATTATATGTGGATTACATATTGTTGATTGGAAATGATATAGAATTTCTGGAAAGCGTAAAAGGATATTTGAATAACAATTATTCAATGAAAGACCTCGGTGAAGCTGCTTAGATATTAGGCATCAACATCTATAGAGATAGATCAAGACGCTTGATAAGATTTTCAGTGAGTACATACCTTGACAAGATTTTGAAGGAGTTCAAAATGGATCAGTTAAAGAAGGAGTTCTAGCCCGTATTGCAAGGTGTGAAGTTGAGTAAGACTTAAAGCCCGACCACGGCAGAAGATAGAGAGAGAATGAAAGTTATTCCCTATGCCTCAGCCATAGGTTCTATAAAGTATGCCATGCTGTGTACCAGACCTACTGTGTGCCTTGCCATGAGTTTGGCAAGGGGGTACAATGGTGATCCAGGAGTAGACCACTAGACATCAGTCACAAATTATCCTTAGGTACCTTAAAGAGGACTAAGGAAGTGTTTCTTGGTTATGGAGGTGATAAAAAGTTCGTCATAAAGAGTTACGTCGATGCAAGCTTTGGCACCGATCTGGATGACTCTGAGTCTCGATCTGGATACATATTGAAAGTGTGAGCAATTAGCTAGAGTAGCTCCATGCAGAGCATTATAGACATAGAAATTTGCAAAATACATACAAATCTATATATGACAGACCCGTTGAATAAACTTCTCTCACAAGCAAAACATCATCACACCTTAGTACTACTTCGGTGTTAACCACATGGCGATGTGAACTAGATTATTGACTCTAGTAAACTCTTTGGGTGTTGGCACATGGCGATGTGAACTATGGGTGTTAAATCACATGGTGATGTGAACTAGATTACTGACTCTAGTGCAAGTGGGAGACTGAAGGAAATATGCCCTAGAGGCAATAATAAAGTTGTTATTTTATATTACCTTATTCAGGATAAAGGTTTATTATTCATGCTAGCATTGTATTGATCGGAAACCTAAATACATGTGTGAATACATAAACAAATATTGTGTCCCTAGTGAGCCTCTACTAGACTAGCTCGTTGATCAAAGATGGTTAAGGTTTCCTAACCATGGACATGTGCTGTCATTTGATAACGGGATCGCATCATTAGGAGAATGATGTGATGGACAAGACCCATCCGCTAGCTTAGCATATTGATCGTTCAATTTATTGCTATTGCTTTCTTCATTTCAAATACATATTCCTTCGACTATGAGATTATGCAACTCCCAGATACCGGAGGAATACCTTGTGTGCTATCAAATGTCACAACGTAACCGGGTGATCATCAAGATGCTCTACATGTATCTCTCAAGGTATTTGTTGAGTTGGCATAGATCAAGATTAGGATTTGTCACTCCAAGTATCGGAGAGGTATCTCTGGGCCCTCTCGGTAATACACATCATAAGCTTGCAAGCAAATGACTAAGGAGTTAGTCACGAGTTGATGTATTACGGAACGAGTAAAGAGACTTGCCGGTAACGATATTGAACTAGGTATGAAGATACCCACGATCGAATCTCGGGAAAGTAACATACCGATGGACAAAGGGAATTACGTATGTTGTCATAACGGTTCGACCGATAAAGATCTTCGTAGAATATGTAGGAGCCAATATGGCCATCCAGGTTCCGCTATTGGTTCATGACCGGAGAGGTGTCTCGGTCATGTCTACATAGTTCTCGAATCCGTATGGTCCGTACGCTTAACGTTCGTTGACAATATAGTATTCTATGAGTTATGATTTGGTGACCGAATGTTGTTCGGAGTCCTGGATGAGATCACGGACATGACGAGGAGTCTTGAAATGGTCGAGAGGTAAAGATTGATATATAGTATGATAGTATTCGGACACAGAAGTGTTTCGGGGGGTACCGGGTACTTATCGTGTCACCGGAAGGGGTTCCGGACACCCCCGGCAAAAGATATGGGCCTTATGGGCCAAGAGGGGAAACGCACCAGCCACAAGGGGCTGGTGCGCCCCCCATATGGGCCGAACCATAGGAGAAGGAAAGAGGGGAAGGGAGAAGGAAAGGGGAGGATTTGGCCTCCCCCTTCCTTCCCTCCTCCCTCCTCTTTCCTTCCCCCTCCAGTAAATAAGGAAGGTGGGTGTCGGCCATGGGGAGACCCCAAGTAGGATTCCGCCTACTTGGGCGCCACCTAGGCAGCCTCCCCTCTCCCTCCCACCTATATATATGTGGGGGCGCACCTAGCACACACCAGACAATTTTTTAGCCATGTGCGGCGCCCCCTCCGCCGTTTACACCCCCGGTCATATTTTCGTAGTGCTTAGGCGAAGCCCTGCGAGGATTACTTCACCATCACCGTCACCACGCCGTCGTGCTGACGGAACTCATCTACTACCTCGACGTCTTGCTGGATCAAGAAGGCGAGGGATGTCATCGAGTTGAACGTGTGCAGAACGCGGAGGTGTCGTGCGTTTGGTACTTGATCGGTTGAAGCGCGTAGAAGTTCGACTACATCAACCGCGTTGAGTAACGCTTCCGTTTACGGTCTACGAGGGTACGTAGACACACTCTCCCCCTCGTTGCTTTGCATCTCCATGGATAGATCGATGCGTGTGCGTAGAATTTTTTTGTTTTCCATGCAACGTTTCCCAACAATGGGTTCATGGTCGCCTACCTTCGGGTACGGAAGTGATTAAACAAAACGGTCCCAGTGTTGGGCTATGCCCACTATGTGGAGTTTCGGAGGACTCCAACCACATATTCTTCCTCTGCCCGGCAGCGATCTCCCTTTGGAGCTATTTTCGGGATGCAGTGGGAGGGATTTGGTGCCATGATAGTCTCCCGGACATGTTTCGGGAGATGCTTGGCTTCCCATGCGTGGTCCGCCATCCCTTTGGGTGGCGATGGGCACCCTCGTGTGCACCTTATTTAATGTGCACAATGAACTCGTGATTGAGCATGTGATTCCGCTCCGTGCGACTGATGCAGTTTACAAAATGTGTGGCTTCTTACAGCTCTCGAGACCGTTTAGCAAGCGACGCGATCGGGACAACATCGACTTGAACATTGCGGGTCTTCGCTCCACCGCCGGATCAATTGCTCCACCGACTCCTCCGCCACCGCCCGAGCCGGATTAGCTAGTAGCCTCCGTTTATTTGCAGGGGTTTGTTGTGTTGTGCCCCAGCTGGACTTATTTTGTACCTTGTTGCACTCTCTACTTTCGTTTGAACCTTGAACCATTGATGTTGTCGGATGTTGGTGCAGTTGCTTTTTCTAATATAAAGCAAAGGAAACTCCTTTTTCGTCAAGATTGCAAAGGTTTGACCAAATTGATATTAAAAAAATATCAGTATCTACAATACCAATTATATATTTTATGAAACTATATTTCATAATGAATCTAAAAATATGGATTTGATATTGTGAATGTTTGTATTTTCTTATAAGTTTGATCAAATAGGGATACTTGAACTTCAGACAAAATTTATATACAACCTAAAAATGATCGGAGGGAGAAGAAAGGAAGAAGAAAAAAGTGATTGACGCAAAAAAAAAATTAAGATACCTCTGAAAAATAGGGAAATCGTAGATTTTGAAATGAGCGGCTTGCCACCCGGCCAACTACCTACCCAGTCCTCTTAATTACAACAGAGAAGAGAGGATGTGCCAACTCCGTCCATGCTTCGCTCACCGCTCGTTTAAGAGCTAGCTACTCCAAGGCAGCAGCAGCAGCGGCGTGGTGGATCGGAACTACAGTGACAGCACTGGAAGAATGTCATTGTCCCATGTGAACGCCGCTGGATCTTTGGGAGCTCCCAACAGCGGCGTCTGTGGTCCATCCGATCGGTCCTACTCCATCTACCGTCACGGACCCGTTGATGGCTCTACTTAATTATCAATCTTAATTCGCAACGTTGGCCTCGGTAGCTGTTGTCATTAGCAGCACTTAGAGTTTCCCATGGCAGATTTTGCGCGCAAGTACACGAGTGAGTGCAGCTGCCCTGTCCTATTGGATATAAGACCTTGTCAGTTACCCCTACTTCACTTGAGGATTTATTAAGAAAGATAATCTCATATGCGTGGCAGTACCTATGATATACAAGTTATTTCTGTTTTCTTATAAGTAGTAATTTGAGCAGCAGAAGAGTGAAAGTAACAGCAGGGGGAGGAAGATTAAACATGAATGAAAGAAGCAAGCCGGAAGAGCGTGGAAACTCCTGCTGCCTACCAAACGTATCACCCACCCGCAAAACTGGCGATTCAGTTCAGACTGATGTGTGCATGTACTAGCTTTGGTGATCACTTGCAAGAGGAAGGAAAAGGACCTCTTGTCTTTTACCTCCATCTTGAAAATCATGGATCTCCCCTCTCTCTGGTTGTGGGTTGTGACACTTCACTATCCTAGTCTATACTCTATACACGCATCGAGAACAAGAGTTTTGGTGTAGAAACTTGGTTCATGCGAATAAGCAATATATAACCGTTTCTTTTTAAAAAATTCAGCGGGCTACAAGGACCATAAGATGAGTCGCATATGCAATTTTTAAAGTGCATGGGGGCGCGTTGTTGCAGTGACAAGAAGTTGTAGTACGTTTCTTTGCATGTTACCCTCCACGCCATTCGTTTGGCGGCAAACAAGCAACATGTCCTCTGAATACCACCAACGCTAAACTCTTCTGTTCTGCAGTCCCACCGTTTATATATTGCATGGACGACTAGAAGAAGAAAGGAGAAACAGCGGCAGTGTTCGTCTACTTTAAAAAAGAAGAATAAATAGTCTCTCCAACACTTATTTTGGAACAGAGAGAGTACTTGACAGTGGCGGTGCATAGTTTATGCTTTAGTAGTTTCGGCGATAATGAAGGGCGCTTGCCAAATTCTAACGGGGCAGGTTCAGCGTAGCAGTCAGCCAGACAGCAAGCGATAGCAGAAAACACCGCCCAAATTTGCTCATTTGGCACTCACAGAATCTTGCTCCACGACACTGGGTTGTTCTGAACCTGGTGACCTATCTCACTCACGTGGTTGAATTCTGATTCTAGAATGAGTAAATAGCAATACTAGTTCGTTGAAAAGATCGGAACTTACCTTTCAATCCCAATGAATCTTGGTGGTCTGAGTGCATGAAGGAGAATAGATGGCGTATTTTATTTATTGCGTCAAAATACAGTTGCGATCGTCGGAATAATTAATAGCACGAGATACTAATGCTACATGGCTGTATGTCCTCATCCTGTCCTGATGTGTATGTCCAACTCTAGCGCGCGACCCTATCCTGTCCTGATGTGTATGTCCTCCTCTGACCCATCCGTCGGTGAAAAGGACAGCGCGCGGACGGGCGGGACGCGCGCGATTGTCCTCCTCTGGCCCACCCGTCGGTGGCACAAAGCAAAACCCCCGCGCCCCATTTGACGCCATCCCGCCCCCCCAATGTCCCGCCCACCACCCTCCCCCGTCCATGGCCGACGCCCCATCGAATTCCGGCGGCCTGGCCGTCGACCCGCCCGGAAAGGTGAAGAAGAAGGCGAACAAAACTACTCATTTTGGAGGCTGGCTGATGCGGAGCATCCCTCGACCATCCCCATGGACGTCACACCACCACCGCAAGTAAGGAGAGGACCTACGACGAGAGCTCGCGCAAGCGCCATGGAAACCAAGGTGAACTCCTTCCTCTTCGAGTTTCATTCGGATTCACACGAGAGTCGGATTCTACCTCATATGAAAACTCTATGCACTCATAGGTATCAAGAAGAAGACAATGAAGAGTCGAGGACGGAGATGCAAGCACACATGGAAGAAGAAAAGGAAGAAGGACGACCGAAGCGCCAAGCAAGGGAGGCCCCGGACCACCCCGGGTGCCCGGCCCCTACAGCCCCAAGGCCGCCACCTCCCTGACCGGACCGGGTGCCTGCACCCCGACCCCCGGGTGCCCGCACCCCGTCCACCGGGTGCCCGGTCCTCCTTCGCCCGGCGCCTCTGACCGGTCCGGGTGCCTGGACCCCATTACCCCGGGTGCCCGGACCCCTCCGAGAGTGTGTGCGTTTTCAGGGTCATTTTGGACCTTTGTATCCCCCTCTCCCTCTATTTCGTCTCTAGACTATAAGTACCTCCCACCTAGCTCATTTAGAGGATAGCAAAATATATGAGATGATTATGTGAGCTTTGCTCCTTGTACCCACTCCTCTAGGAGATCAAGACCTCCTAGGAGAAGATCCCTAGTGGATATCAAGCCCCCATCTTGGGAAGGATCCCCATCATAGGATCATCAAGACCTCTCTCCTCATAGGATTGAGATGAACTAGTACCTTGTATCTTTCCTTTGCTGTTCTTGGATCATTGTGACCTCTTGTGTATTCTTGGATCTAGCATATGTGTGATTGGATCTAGTCAATTTGAGTGTTTCCCCTCTCTTCGTGTTCTTCGTGTTCTTGGGGATTTCCCCTCCAATTCGTGAAAGATCTCCATCTAGGGTTCCACCCTACAACATCTTGGTATCATGAGCCACGTTTATCACGAATTTGGAGTCTCCCCCACCGTTTCCTAGCCTTGTTTTGTGTGATTTCGTCCTAAATTCGAAAATTCCCAGCCAAAAATAGCCCCAATTTTTTTGTGATTTGTTTGTTTGATGAGGTTTTGTTGGATTTGATCCATGGATTTGCTTGGATTCAAGTGGATCTAGCCTTTCCCCCATCCATCACCACCTTTCCCTCCACGAAATCCACCAATTTCTCCCATTTTTCGACGAATTTCCGCCCAAATCTGTCACCCCCGGGCACCCGGACCTCAAACCCCGGGCACCCGGACCCCCCGCGCATCTCCGTTGACCACCCCGGGTGCCCGCACCCCGAGCCCCTGGGCACCCGCACCCCGGGCTGTTTGCCGCGGACCACCCCGGGCACTCGGACCCCCGGGCCTCTTCTTCAGCCCAACCTCCCTGACCACCCCGGGTGCCCGCACCCCCAAACCCCGGGCACCCGCACCCCCCCCCCCGAATCAACCCACCAACATTCACCATTTCGGCCATAACATTCGCTCCCGGAGTCCGATTTTGACGTTCTTTAGCTCGTTGAGTAGCTATTGACACCCCCATCCATATAGATAGGTTCCAACACCATTTGACTCCATCAAAATTTTGGCATTTTGGCATCTTTGCCTAGGCCACCCACCATATTATCCACAAAACCACCATAGCTTTCCGCAACCTAACTCACTTTAGTTCCATATAGCATTTGTTGTTGCTTGAGTGGTGACTTGAGTCTCCTAAGGTGTTTCGGCTACTTAGGGACGGTTGCTTCGTCATCAACCACCACCACCACTTCCGCATAGCTAACTCCGAAACCACCAACCCATCCCGCTACCACCATTTGACATTTTTCTTTGAGATTTTGAGTTTGTGGTTTTTCCGTTTCCTAGGGTGTTTCGGCTAACTAGGAACGGTTCGACATCGACAACACCGCCGCTCACCTTCGACAAGGACTCGACATCGACCACTTCACCATTTTGACACCCTAACCGTAAGCAAGAACGATAACCTCTATATCATCTTGGTATCGTGGTATCCCATCATTGTACATTCTTGCCATTACATTGTTAACCCCTTAGCCCATTTTTGCGTCACTTGCCTATTGAGACTAGCCTTTGAGTATTGCCGGCAACGTTACTTGTGCACATTAGTGATCCGTACCTTCCATTGCATACATACCATATCATATTGGTATCATCTTGGTATCATCATATCATCCCATGTGTCACAAGATTGTTCCCGCATATACACAATTGCTATCTTGGTTTGTGCATTTCGCATAAGTGGCCATATAAAAAAAAGAATAAGCTTTTAAGCAAAAAGAGAGCAAAGAAGCTTGCAAGCAAGAGCCACAGCATCATAGCACATTGCACGTAAGATTGTCATATCCGATCTTCTTGGATCATCTTGACAAGAACACCGGGAACATCATACACATAACATACTTGGGATAAAAAGCTCATACATTTTGCATCTTATAGGTTGTGCACAAGTGTCGTATCCGCCTATTGAGCAATCGTGCTAGCGTCTCTCTTAAGTTGTGCAACATGAGTGTTTTTGGTGGATTCCACATTTTGTGCTCATTCCTTGGTTGCACGACCCCATTTATCTATCCGTGTGTGTGTTTCCGTGTTCCCCATATTGCTATTGGTCTACTTGTTTCTCTTGCGACTTTGTGAATCTTTTTCAACATTATTGACTCTTGCTAACATTTTGCATCAAATTTTTGTGCCACTATCCTCACCGAGCTCCACCATAAGCCTTAGTTGTGTAGGTGTGAGAATTGACAAGATCCGGTACCAATTGTGCTATTTCCTTGTTACATTATTGAGTGATCATTGATCCATCTTCAACATTGGATACAGTACATTGGTCTAGTTCTTTCCTTTCTTCCACTCACATTTGCTTGAGTCTTGTGATGGATAGGCAAGGCATTTCATCTCCGGTCTTCCACGACAACGACGGTGCGAACAACTACATCATCAAAACGCCCATCTTCGGACTACAACGAGTAATGCGAGGCATTGAGCGACTCACCGTCGACTTTCACCAAAGCGAAGCAAGGAAAAGGGACTACATCGACACCAAGTTGGCGGAACAAATGGATCAAGTACGAGACATGTTGGCCAACTACAAGTCTTCTTCCCCATCGTCATCTTCACGGCGGCGACGCTCTAGTAGCAAATCTTTGGAGCACCATCGAGCTCAAGCACTACAACAACATCAATATGAAGATGCTCGACACGGGCAAACCTACAAGTCCGAATTTGCTCTACTTCACGCCAAGGATAAGCTTCATGAGCAAAAGAGAAGACCGCGAGACAAGCACCACAAAAAGGAAGCTCCGGCTACCACGATTACTTCGGCATCTTCGCTAAGGGTTATCAAGACATCTTCGCCTTTGGATGTACGACATCTTCGCCTACCTCCGACGAGTACGCCTACATCGGCCTTCATCCACGGCGACGGTGACGAGATGATCAAGCATGGGATTTTCCCTTCGGTCATGGATGAGAGCGATGATGTGCCATCTTCGGCCTTCATCCACGGCGACGACGACGACGAGATGTTTGAGCATGGGATTTTCCCTTCGACCACGGCGACGTATGATGACTTGAGTGACTTGTGCCACCATATTGAGAGTGAGAGTGACTTCACCACTAGCCCCATATATGACGAGTTGCCCCAATTCCCATGTGAGGAGAGCCACCACCACCACCACTTGAGTGATTTGAGTGACTCCACCATATGTGACATTGAGTGCACCTACCTTGAGGGAGTGAGTGAGCCACAACCACATAGAGAGAGTGAGGTAGTTGATAGGGCATGTGAGGCCACTATGATTTCTAATGACTTAACCTCTACCTCTATTGTGTATTCTCCTTTGGTGCTAGGTCCCATTTATGATGATGCGCCGATTCGCGACGACTTCGTCCTTCCTTTGGACAAGACGATGGCCATGGTGAAATATGATGCACCCCCCACATGGTTCCATCAAGTAGACGATGATGACCACCATTTGGTCTTTGCCACCTCACCTACACCACTTGAGTGGAATGAACAAGGTAACATAGGTGAAGCTGATGCTCTAGTCCCACTAGTGGACATTCTTGACATTGATTGCTTGCATGATGTTGATCCACCTATTGTCACGCTTCATGCTAGTTCGACTTCCCCATGCGATGATTTACCCATTTATGATGAGTTTGATGATTGCCATGTGGAGTCTATTAGTTGTGATGCCATGTTACATAGGATTTCTTGTGATAATTCTCTTGGTCACATCATGTTTGACAATCCGCTTGACTTATCATATGCTATGCATGAGATCAACAATATGTCATATTTGCAATCTCTTCATATGACTATGCATATGCCATTAAAATTAACCCAATTTGCACTTATGGCATAGATGACAAGCCCATGGTTATTGGCATTTGTTTCTCTTGTGATGATATTGATATGCTCCCTTTGCGTCATTTATCTCATATGCCATGCCATGACCACCTAGCTTCGGATATGCATTGTTTTGGATGTTGTCAATATTCTCCATGTGATGTTTCCATTAATGCTCATGAGGAGACCCCATAGTTTCCTCATACATATTAGGAGATTTTGATACATTCCATACTTTGCATGATTCCCATAATTGCGTGCACCATATGCATTCCATGATTCACAATGCTCTAGATATTACTAGTGATGCATTACACAATTTGAGTCTCCATTATGCTATACATAATAACAAACCTATCATGATGGATGACATGTTTCTATATCACGCATCTTATTTATTTGAGCATTGGATATTTGGTGCTAACCAACACAAGCACGTATGCATCATAATGGATGATGTGTACATATACCATGCACACACAATTTTCCCTTTGCTTTTGTTTTGTGTAGGTACTCACGTATACTCGTCAACCTCTCAATCCCATGAGTTGACAAAATGAGCTCTTGAGAGCAACGACGATTGGGGATTCCGTGGACTATCCTTACCACCGTTCTCTTCGCACAACGACTACACGCATCTCTTTTACTTGGCTCTCACACGGCTATGGGCTATTTACCATTTGTCATCTTATGCCCATTTTATCGTGTTCCCTTTGCATGTTATGCCTATTTCTATGTCTTTGCCATGCAATTGTGACCCTTGTTTGCATTTACCCATGATTCACCATTATGCTACTCCTATGTGTATTTGCATGCTTGGTGGAGATACTTGTTGCTATTGCCATGTTTACCATGTGCCACATGCTATTGTTGATTCTTGTGTTGGGAGAGTCATGATGTCCAATTGCTATTTACATATGGCCTCTCACCAATACATTGATGATATTTTGCTCATATCTTGCTTTCATGCTTGTGATATGTCATGTGCATTATTCATGCCCACTATTTGCACACATGACATGCTTGCCATGATTCCTACTAGTATGTTGCATCTTCGCACTACTACATTGCTTGACTTGATCACTATGATTGCTTGCTTTGTCGCATCTCCCATGTTCCATTCTTACTCGCTTTCTTGGGTTGATGACATATTTGTTGATGCCTCTCACTTGATTTGCCATGATCATTGTCTCCATTAGTTGTGTAGCGACCAAACCTCAAATGGTCTGTGCTGCTGTGCACCAGTGTCATCCCTGGATCAGTAATGCTGACACGCACAGTACAAATGCAGGATTTATAACAGAGTAGCAATCACACACTTATTACATCAAATATCTCCAAAGAGATTAAGTATGATAAATATGGCTTAAGGCCATCTAATACGATAACAGCGGAAGACTTGGAAGATAAGTGAGTCCATCAACTCCAGCGGCATCACTGAGTATAAGACCACGACCTAAGGCACCTTACTCGTCGTCTAAAAAGTCTGCAACATGAAACGTTGCAGCCCGAAAACGGGTCAGCACATAGAATATGCTGGCAAAGTAACACATAGAGAGTAATGAACAGTAATAATGCTATACTACATGCATATATGGCTGGTGGAAAGCTCTATGGTTAAAGTTTATGCGAAAAGCCAATTTTTCCCTACTACAAAGGAATAAATTTTATTTAACTATCATGGTGGTTGTTAAACATTGAGAAGGTACCTCCAACTCAATCCCAATTAAGTGTCATCATTAACCCAACAAAATTAATTAAAAGTAACATGGTGATGAGATTCAAATGATAATCCAGGTACTAGATACTCAAGTTGTCCATAACCGGGGACACGGCTAACCATGATTAGTTTGTACACTCTGCAGAGGTTTGCGCACTTTTCCCCACAAGACTCCATCACCTCCGTTTTATTTCTCGCACTGCATGGTGTTTGAGAAACGAATGACCGAGACACAGTCTTTCAGAAACAATCACTCTTTACTCTGGATGGATCGGTACACCTACTTTCCCCTACATCTGCTAGCCCACCTCTTCAAGAGATCATGTAACCTACTCCACTATGCTAGAGCCCATAATAGCTTGTGGCTGCACACGGAAGTTTCTAGCATGAACAATCTTATGATCCCTTTGAGCCTGGGTGGCGGACCTTATAAAATCAGACAACACTGGGTTCTCCAGGTGCCTCAATCCACCCAGATGTGAGTTTTAGTTGCCACCTTAAGTTGAACCATTAATAAACATCTCACATCTGTCATGAATATCTCTCAAACCCAAACCACGTCTACGAGCATAGCATGGCAATAATAATAGCAACGTAGAAGTAACTCCCAAGGGTTTGAATGGAAAACAGGTAATAGGTACTACCTCAACTACTTCCCAAATCCCACAATTTAATTAGATCCTAACCATGCAATGTTTGAGGAATAGATCTAATGCAATAAAAACTGGGTATGGAAAGTATGATCAAAGTGTTACTTGCCTTGCTGATGATCCGCAAAACCTAACGGGTCGAAGTAACAAGCGGCACACTCCGGGTACTCTATCGCAAACAAAAAAGCATACAATCAGTACTCATCTAATGCACAGGTAAAACTCGAATGAAAGATCCAACCAGAAAGTTCAACTTAAGAACTCCGGTTTGCAAAAAGAATCAACTCGAAAGAAGCAACGAAAGTCAAACGGCGAAAGAAAGAAGCTTCGTTTACTAATCTGGATCTAGGTCAAATTTTACTGTAGCAAAAACTTGTTTGAGTAGGTTAAACGGAAAGAGAATTTTGAGACGAAACTCTAGGCGCTTGAATCGCCTGATTCCGATAAACGAGCGAGAAGTTAAACAGAAACGAAGATTCGATCAGAAATCGAATCTGAAATAATCGCAGAAAAATCCGACGAAAAAGAAAAAACGGACGAACGGTTAAAGAACGGACGTTCGTTAACAGAGAAAAACCGACGAACGCGTTCGTTAAAACGAACGGTTCGGTGAACGCTCGCAAAATAACAAAACCAAAAAAACCGATCTAGGGTTTTTTTTAAACGAACGGTTTTAAAAAAAACAAAAACCGGCGACGAACGAGGCGAGGCAGTACCTCGTCGGGGCAGAGATCCGGCGGGGCTCCGGCGGGGCGCGGGGTGCGGCGGGGGTGCGGGGCTCGGGGGGGTGCGAGGGGCGGCGAGGGGGCGGCTCCGGCGACGAACGGCGGCGGCGGCGGGCTCGGCTCCGGCGCGGCGGACGAGGCGGGTGCGGGCGGCGGCGGGCGAGGTGAGGGGAGAGAAGAGAGGGGGGGTACGGGTATTTATATGGGGGGGAGAGCTTGGCTTGGAGGAGGGGGCGGCCGGGGAGGCGTGCGGCGGCGGGACTCGGCGCGGCGGCGCTCCCGTGCTGGGGAAGGAGAGGGCGACGGGGTGGGCCGGCGCTCGGCTGGGCTTCGGCCCGGTCGGGCGTCGCGCAGTTTTTTTTTAAACATTCCGCGGAAAATAATTCACAGAAAAATAAATAAAAGTCAGAAAAATATAAAATAAATTTTCCCCGTCTAGTTAGAAAATCTAGAATAGGGTGAACAGTTTTTTAAATCAAAATAAATATTTTGAGAACATGCAATATTTTTAATGCAATAAAAATTGCAAATAAAATCCAAATAAATTCCAATAAATGATTTTAACATTTTTCCTCCAGTATTTTAATTGTTTTGGAGAAGTCATATTTTCTCCTCTCGTTTATTTTTAAAATGAAATATTTTTCCGGAGAGAAAATAATTAAAACCAAAATCCTCGTCTTATTATTTGATGAAAATCAAATATGAAAATTCGAGAAAATCCCCAACTCTCTCCGAGGGTCCTTGAGTTGCTTAGGATTTATCGAGGATTTGTCAAAATGCAATAAAACATGATATGCAATGATGATCTATGTATAACATACCAAATTGAAAATTTGGGATGTTACAAACCTACCCCCCTTAAGATGAATCTCGCCCTCGAGATTCGGGTTGGCTAGAAAACAGGTGGGAGTGGTCCTTCCGTAGATCTTCCTCTTGCTCCCAGGTGGCTTCATCTTCCGTGTGGTGACTCCACTGAACTTTGCAAAACTTGATAACCTTGCTGCGGGTAACTCGGCTGGCATACTCAAGAATCTTAACTGGTTTCTCCTCATAGGTCAAATCACTTTCCAGCTGAATCGCTTCCAGTGGCACAGTATCTCTCAGTGGTATCTCAGCCATCTCTGCGTGGCACTTCTTCAACTGAGAAACGTGAAATACATCATGTACTCCAGAAAATCCTTCGGGCAATTCCAGCTTGTAAGCAACCTCTCCCATACGTTCCACAACTCTGTATGGTCCGATAAAACGGGGCGCTAACTTTCCCTTAACTCCAAAACGCTTCACTCCTCGAAGTGGTGATACTCGAAGATACACTCGGTCTCCGACTTCGTGAACTGTCTCTTTTCGTTTAGAATCAGCGTAACTCTTCTGCCTAGACTGGGCTACCTTGAGCCTATCGCGAATCAACCTCACTTTCTATTCAGACTCCTTAATCAAATCAGGTCCAAACAGCTGACGGTCTCCAACTTCGTCCCATAACAACGGTGTTCTACACCTCCTTCCGTACAAGGCTTCGAAAGGGGCCATCTTCAAACTGGTTTGATAACTGTTGTTATAAGAAAACTCCGCATATGGCAAATTGTCGTCCCAACTATTTCCATAATCTAGTGCACAAGCTCTCAACATGTCCTCCAAAATCTGGTTGACTCTCTCGGTCTGTCCATCTGTCTGCGGGTGAAAAGCTGTACTGAATTCCAGCCTGGTTCCCAATGTTTCATGTAACTGCTTCCAAAACTTCGAGGTAAATTGGGTTCCTCTATCTGATACAATGGTCCTCGGAACTCCATGCAAACATACGATCCTGGTCATGTATATCTTTGCCAACTTAGCACTGGTGTAAGTGGTCTTCACTGGAATGAAATGAGCCACTTTCGTCAAACGGTCGACTACAACCCATATTGAGTCATAGCCTGAACGAGTCCTGGGTAATCCCGTGATAAAATCCATGCCTATTTTATCCCACTTCCATTCGGGTATCGGCAATGTTTGTAGCAATCCTGCTGGCTTCTGATGCTCTGCCTTTACTCTCTGACACACATCACAAACTGCTACATATTCCGCAATATCCTTCTTCATTCCGGTCCACCAGAAAGTATTCTTCAGATCCAAATACATCTTCGTATTCCCTGGGTGAATCGAGTACGATGAATCATGGGCTTCTTGCAAAATCAACTTCCTGATCTCCGGGTCATTTGGCACATATACGCGGTCTTCAAACCATAAGGTATCGTGCTCATCCTCACGAAATCCCTTGGCTTTTCCTTTGCTCATCTTCTCCTTTATCTCTTCAATCTCCTTGTCTGTCTTCTGAGCTTCTCTGATCCTTTCCATCAAGGTAGACTGAATCTCCAATGTCGCTGAATAGCCTCTTGGGACTATCTCCAAACATAGCTCGCGAAGGTCTTCAGCTAAGTCCTGAGGTAAATCTCCTGTCATGAGGGTGTTGACATGACTCTTGCGGCTCAACGCGTCTGCTACTACGTTAGCCTTTCCAGGGTGATAATGCAATCTCATATCATAGTCCTTTATGAGCTCCAACCATCTCCTCTGTCTGAGATTTAACTCCTTCTGCGTGAAGATATACTTCAAACTCTTATGATCTGTATACACCTCACAATGGTTTCCGATGAGAAAATGTCTCCATGTCTTCAATGCATGCACCACGGCTGCTAATTCCAAATCATGCGTAGCATAATTCTTCTCATGGGGTTTAAGTTGTCGTGAAGCATATGACACAGCTCTTCCTTCCTGCATAAGCACTGCTCCAAGTCCTCGACGAGAAGCGTCGCAATAAACTTCATAGTCCTTGCGTTGATCTGGCAGAATCAACACTGGTGATGTAACCAATCGTTCCTTCAACTCTTGGAAACTAGCTTCACACTCCTCAGTCCAATTGAATTTGGTGTCCTTCTTCAATAGCTCAGTCATGGGCTTAGCAATCCTTGAGAAATTCTCGATGAATCTCCGGTAGTATCCTGCAAGTCTAAGAAAACTCCGGATTTCTCCAACTGTCGTGGGTGATTCCCAAATTTTCACTGTGTCAACCTTGGCAGGGTCTACTGCTATTCCTTCTCCAGAAATAACATGTCCAAGGAATCCAACTTCCTTCAGCCAAAATTCACATTTGCTGAACTTGGCATATAACTGATGTTCTCTGAGCTTCTCAAGTACCAATCGCAAATGCTCCTCATGCTCTTCCTCATTCTTGGAAAAGATTAAAATATCATCAATGAACACCACGACGAACTTATCCAGAAATTCCATAAACACTTTGTTCATCAGGTTCATGAAATAGGCAGGTGCGTTAGTCAGACCAAATGACATAACGGTATACTCATACAATCCATATCTGGTGGTAAAAGCCGTCTTAGGTATATCCTGCTCTCGTATCTTTAACTGATGGTATCCTGATCGTAGATCGATCTTGGAAAATACTTTAGCTCCTTGTAGGCGGTCAAACAAATCATTGATCATCGGCAGTGGGTACTTGTTTTTGATGGTCACTTCATTCAACCCTCTGTAATCAACAACCATCCTCAGCGATCCATCTTTCTTCTCCACTAGAAGTACAGGTGATCCCCAAGGTGACGAACTTGGGCGAATATAGCCTTTATCCAGTAACTCCTTGATCTGCTTCTTAATTTCCTCCAAATCCTTTGCTGGCATCCTGTACGGTCTCTTAGATATTGGCCCTGTGCCTGGCAAAAGTTCAATCAAGAACTCAACGTCTCTATCTGGTGGCATGCCTGGCAACTCTTCTGGAAATACATCCGGGTAATCCTTCACCACTGGTACTTCCTCCTGTACAACTCCTGATAAGGAATTTACTTGAGTCCTCTTCGGCATATGCCGGGATACATACTTGATCCTTTTTCCTTCCGGGGTGGTAAGCAAAATCGTCTTGCTGGCGCAATCGATGTTTCCTCCATACAACGATAGCCAATCCATTCCCAAAATCACATCCAAACCTTGCGATTTCAAAACAATGAGGTCTGAGGGGAAAACATGCCTTCCAATGGCCAATGGTATCTGAAAACATCCTTGGGTTGCCATATACTCTGCTCCTGGCGAGGTTACTAACATAGGGGTTTTGAGAACTTAGGTAGACATCTTAAACTTATTCACGAATCCCCTTGATATGTATGAATGCGATGCACCAGTATCGAAAAGAATGGTTGCAGTAAATGACTTAACCAAAAACTTACCTATTACTGCATCAGGCTGAGCTTCAACCTCCTCCACGTTCACGTGGTTCACATGTCCTTTGTTGAACGGGTTCGGCTTCTTCCCAGAGCTTCCATTGCCATTTCCATTTTGGGCTTCAGGACAATCAGTTGCATAATGTCCAGTCTTCTGGCACTTGAAACAAGTAATGTGACTTAGATCCCTCTTGGTTGGGGTAGATGGGTTGGTGCGGTTCTGTCCGTTGCCTCCTCCATTCCCATTACCATTCTTGGAGCCATTATGATTGTGCGAACTACCTCCTCCATGGGTATGCTGAAACTGTCCTCCCGGCTTCGGGGTAAATCGTGGCTTCTGCTGGGCTCCAGAATTGTACTTTCCTTGTCCATACTTCCTCTTACGGTTTTCAATCTGCTGTTGCTTCCCTTCAATCATGAGAGCTCTATCTACCAGCTCCTGGTAGTTGTTGAAGGTTGCTACCATCAACTGCATACTCAGTTCATCATTTAGCCCTTCCAAAAATTTCTCCTGCTTGGCAGCATCTGTAGCAACGTCATCTGGTGCATAACGTGCTAACTTACTGAAATCCTCCACATACTGGCCTACGGTGCGTCCTCCTTGGCGTAGGTTGCGAAACTCACGCTTCTTCATAGCCATAGCTCCTGCTGAAACATGAGCTATATGGAAAGCTTGCTGAAACTGATCCCATGTGACAGTGTCAATAGGGTGCGTGGCTGTATAATTCTCCCACCATGATGCTGCGGGTCCATCAAGCTGATGTGCGGCAAAACGCACTCTTTCCGCATATGTGCATCCTGCAGTGGTCAACTCCCTTCCAACTTTGCGGAGCCAATCATCTGCAACAATCGGCTCGGTGCTACTGGAAAACACCGGCGGGTTTAGCCTCAAGAAACGGGCTAAGTGATCAACAGGTGGTGGTGGCGGTGGGTTGTTGTTGTTGTTGTTGCCTTGGTTCTGCACTAACACTTGCATCAGGGCATTCTGTTGCTGAATCAACTGGGTGATCTCTAGCGGAAAAACAAATCCGGTGTCGCGTCTCGGAGGCATCTGATAGGTTTAGAAAAGATGAGAGTTAAGAATAGAATGAGGTCTAGAGAGAAAACACTACCCATATGCTCATGAGACAAATACAATCAATATCACTCAATCAATTCAAACAAGGCAAAACAATCGATCTAACTAGCGTTACAAAGTGCTTGAACTATACTATTAAATGGGGGAAAACTACTACTGATATGGTGGTCTAATAAAATTCTAATCCGTTGAAGACTCCATGATGTCTGCTCCAGCTTCGTCAACCCAGTCATCTTCACTTGGTTCCGAGTCGGTGTCGTCGATGATGATGTAGTTATCCGGACAAGTGCATTCGTCGGCTTATGCTTTTGGCACTGGATTTCCCATGAATACTCCAATCTCTTCTCCAGGTCGTCATTCTTCCCTACTAGTGCGTTGATTTCCTCCAAATAATCCTCGCGTGTAGCCTTGAGTTCTTCTTGGAGCTCCTTGATCTTGGTTAATGCCTTCTTCAGTTCTTCCTTGTCCGTGCACATCTAGTTCTCCTGGCGACGAATATGTTGATTTTGCTCCTGGATGAAAGCTGCAATTGATCCATCCTTCTTGGTTCTGATCATCTCCCATTGCGCGTCTCGGCGTCCACAAATCTGATAAATAGTATCCTTAAGCTCCTGGTGATAGACTTCTCCAATGCGTCCCATGGCGATGTGTGCGGCCATGCTCTTCCCTAAACTCCAAGTTGGTGCTTCGAAAACCAATCTTATGGGTTCAGTAACTGGCACAAACGTCCTTCCTGGAATGTGAACTTGAATCTTCCAGCTCTCCTCTTCGGGTAATGTGGCATTGTAGGTTCCGGTGATGCTTGGTATTCCTATGTTCAAGTACTTGGTGACTTCCTTCAAGTGTCGACCAAAAGGCGTGTCTTCATCTGGTTGCATGAACTTGCTCCTTGCATCCGCCATTCCTAGAAGAGTAGAAAAAGGAGAGGGGTCAGAAATGAGAAGAGAGAAGCTTTCTAGGGCTTAAGCTTAGTGGTCGTGTCCTACAGTCAGCGTGTGCTCTGATACCAACTTTGTAGCGACCAGACCTCAAATGGCTGTGCTGCTGTGCACCAGTGTCATCCCTGGATCAGTAATGCTGACACGCATAGTACAAATGGAGGATTTATAACAGAGTAGCAATCACACACTTATTACATCGAATATCTCCAAAGAGATTAAGTATGATAAATATGGCTTAAGGCCATCTAATACGATAACAGCGGAAGACTTGGAAGATAAGTGAGTCCATCAACTCCAGCGGCATCACTGAGTATAAGACCACGACCTAAGGCACCTTACTCGTCGTATGAAAAGTCTGCAACATGAAACGTTGCAGCCCGAAAACGGGTCAGCACATAGAATATGCTGGCAAAGTAACACATAGAGAGTAATGAACAGTAATAATGCTATACTACATGCATATATGGCTGGTGGAAAGCTCTATGGTTAAAGTTTATGCGAAAAGCCAATTTTTCCCTACTACAAAGGAATAAATTTTATTTAACTATCATGGTGGTTGTTAAACATTGAGAAGGTACCTCCAACTCAATCCCAATTAAGTGTCATCATTAACCCAACAAAATTAATTAAAAGTAACATGGTGATGAGATTCAAATGATAATCCAGGTACTAGATACTCAAGTTGTCCATAACCGGGGACACGGCTAACCATGATTAGTTTGTACACTCTGCAGAGGTTTGCGCACTTTTCCCCACAAGACTCCATCGCCTCTGTTTTATTTCTCGCACTGCATGGTGTTTGAGAAACGAATGACCGAGACACAGTCTTTCAGAAACAATCACTCTTTACTCTGGATGGATCGGTACACCTACTTTCCCCTACATCTGCTAGCCCACCTCTTCAAGAGATCATGTAACCTACTCCACTATGCTAGAGCCCATAATAGCTTGTGGCTGCACACGGAAGTTTCTAGCATGAACAATCTTATGATCCCTTTGAGCCTGGGTGGCGGACCTTATAAAATCAGACAACACTGGGTTCTCCAGGTGCCTCAATCCACCCAAATGTGAGTTTTAGTTGCCACCTTAAGTTGAACCATTAATAAACATCTCACATCTGTCATGAATATCTCTCAAACCCAAACCACGTCTACGAGCATAGCATGGCAATAATAATAGCAACGTAGAAGTAACTCCCAAGGGTTTGAATGGAAAACAGGTAATAGGTACTACCTCAACTACTTCCCAAATCCCACAATTTAATTAGATCCTAACCATGCAATGTTTGAGGAATAGATCTAATGCAATAAAAACTGGGTATGGAAAGTATGATCAAAGTGTTACTTGCCTTGCTGATGATCCGCAAAACCTAACGAGTCGAAGTAACAAGCGGCACACTCCGGGTACTCTATCGCAAACAAAAAAGCATACAATCAGTACTCATCTAATGCACAGGTAAAACTCGAATGAAAGATCCAACCAGAAAGTTCAACTTAAGAACTCCGGTTTGCAAAAAGAATCAACTCGAAAGAAGCAACGAAAGTCAAACGGCGAAAGAAAGAAGCTTCGTTTACTAATCTGGATCTAGGTCAAATTTTACTGTAGCAAAAACTTGTTTGAGTAGGTTAAACGGAAAGAGAATTTCGAGACAAAACTCTAGGCAATTGAATCGCCTGATTCCGATAAACGAGCAAGAAGTTAAACAGAAACGAAGATTCGATCTCTGATCGAATCTGAAATAATCGCAGAAAAATCCGACGAAAAAGAAAAAACGGACGAACGGTTAAAGAACGGACGTTCGTTAATAGAGAAAAACCGACGAACGCGTTCGTTAAAACGAACGGTTCGGTGAACGCTCGCAAAATAACAAAACCAAAAAAAACCGATCTAGGTTTTTTTTTAAACGAACGGTTTTTTTTTAAAAAACAAAAACCGGCGACGAACGAGGCGAGGCAGTACCTCGTCGGGGCAGAGATCCGGCGGGGCTCCGGCGGGGCGCGGGGTGCGGCGGGGGTGCGGGGCTCGGGGGGTGCGAGGGGCGGCGAGGGGGCGGCTCCGGCGACGAACGGCGGCGGCGGCGGGCTCGGCTCCGGCGGCGGCGGACGAGGCGGGTGCGGGCGGCGGCGGGCGAGGTGAGGGGAGAGAAGAGAGGGGGGGGTACGGGTATTTATATGGGGGGGAGAGCTCGGCTTGGAGGAGGGGGCGGCCGGGGAGGCATGCGGCGGCGGGACTCGGCGCGGCGGCGCTCCCGTGCTGGGGAAGGAGAGGGCGACGGGGTGGGCCGGCGCTCGGCGGGGCTTCGGCCCGGTCGGGCGTCGCGCAGTTTTTTTTAAACGTTCCGCGGAAAATAATTCACAGAAAAATAAATAAAAGTCAGAAAAATATAAAATAAATTTTCCCCGTCTAGTTAGAAAATCTAGAATAGGGTGAACATTTTTTTAAACATGCAATATTTTTAATGCAATAAAAATTGCAAATAAAATCCAAATAAATTCCAATAAATGATTTTAACATTTTTCCTCCAGTATTTCAATTGTTTTGGAGAAGTCATATTTTCTCCTCTCGTTTATTTTTAAAATGAAATATTTTTCCGGAGAGAAAATAATTAAAACCAAAATCCTCGTCTTATTATTTGATGAAAATCAAATATGAAAATTCGAGAAAATCCCCAACTCTCTCCGAGGGTCCTTGAGTTGCTTAGGATTTATCGAGGATTTGTCAAAATGCAATAAAACATGATATGCAATGATGATCTATGTATAACATACCAAATTGAAAATTTGGGATGTTACAAGTTGCATCTCTCATATCACCTTGTATTGCATGCCAACTTGATATGCTTATTGATCGTGGAGACTTGGACATATTACTTGTGAAGCATGCTTGTTTACTTGAACTTATTGTATTTGGTTGTTGTCGCATCCTATGCCTCCATACTATGAAATGCTCCCTTGTCTTTCCTTATGATGAGCATGATGCATACACTTGTTGGGTATCTTACCACACGAATGATAGGTTTGCACTTCCGCTAACCTCATTTGTTTTTCCAAGTGTTTGTTATTCTTGCTCCTTTTGAAGGAATCACAAGACGGTGCGACATTGGAGAGTGCCAATTTCGAGCTTGAAGATGTTGAGTCCTTGGTGGTTGTCCACTTCTACACGGCGACGCCCTCTCTTTCCCATGGTGATGAAGATCACGATCCGTGGACGGATCTCTCCCAAGGGGGGAGATGATGCGGAGCATCCCTCAACCATCCCCATGGACGTCACACCGCCACCGCAAGCATGGAGAGGACCTACGACGAGAGCTCGCGCACGCGCCATGGAAACCAAGGCGAACTCTTTCCTCTTCGAGTTTCATCCAGATTCACATGAGAGTCGGATTCTATCTCATATGGAAACTATATGCACTCGTAGGTATCAAGAAGAAGACCGTGAAGAGTCGAGGACGGAGATGCAAGCACACATGGAAGAAGAGAAGGAAGAAGGATGACCGAAGCGCCAAGCAAGGGAGGCCCCGGACCACCCCGGGTGCCCGAGCCATCAACCCCCGGGTGCCCGGCCCCTACAGCCCCAAGGCCGCCACCTCCCTGATCGGACCGGGTGCCCGCACCCCGACCCCCGGGTGCCCGCACCCCATCCAGCGGGTGTCCGGTCCTCCTTCGCCCGACGCCTCTGACCGGTCCGGGTGCCCGGACCCCTTTACCCCGGGTGCCCAGACCCCTCCGAGAGTGTGTGCGTTTTCAGGGTCATTTTGGATCTTTGTATCCCCCTCTCCCTCTATTTCGTCCCTAGACTATAAGTACCTCCCACCTAGCTCATTTAGAGGATAGCAAAGTATATGAGATGATTATGTGAGCTTTGCTCCTTGTACCCACTCCTCTAGGAGATCAAGACCTCCTAGGAGAAGATCCCTAGTGGATATCAAGCCCCCATCTTGGGAAGGATCCCCCTCATAGGATCATCAAGACTTCTCTCCTCATAGGATTGGGATGAACTAGTACCTTGTATCTTTCCTTTGTTGTTCTTGGATCATTGTGACCTCTTGTGTATTTTTGGATCTAGCATATGTGTGATTGGATCTAGTCAATTGGAGTGTTTCCCCTCTCTTCATGTTCTTCGTGTTCTTGGGGATTTCCCCTCCAATTCATGAAAGATCTCCATCTAGGGTTCCACCCTACAACACTGGTTGTGTTGCCGGCGAGGACGTGTAGGCCGCTGGCTCTGTTGCCGGCATGAATTAGGGCCGCTGGCCTGAACTAGGATGTGGTATTTTGAAAGTTGGTGTTGAAAATGAAGGCGGTCAGGATGGGACCAAAGGATGCGTCCGCGCATTGGGCGCACAGCCGCCGCATCCCAGGACAGGCCCAGACACGACCCCATTGCCCTACCCAAACAGACAGAATCTGGGCAAAACGGACTTCTGTTTGGGGTCGTGCGCTGGAGTTGGCATTAGAGCAACTCCAATGGGGCGGCCCATTTCGTCCGCCTGCGTCCGTTTGGGTCGACGCGGGCAAAAGTGGTGGCCCAACGCGCCGACCCAAACCCAAATCTCGTCCGCTTCGCGTCCGCGCTGACGCATTTGCGGCCCAAATTTGGGCCCCAAATGCGTCGGCGCGGATGCGGAACGGACGCCACGCGCGCCTTCTATGTGTCCGCCGTGGCCCCACCTGGCGGTCGTCCAACCGCCCGCGGCCAACCTGGTCAGCTTAATTTATGACCTCGGGCCCACGCGTCAGCGATGGCGGTCGTCCTTTTTAAGCCGGCCGTGCGGCGGGGCCGTCCTCATCCAAATCGCCATCCACATCTAGCATGCTCTAGGGCGCACGTGGAGGAGGTGCGGCGCCGGCGGGCGCTGCTGACGCCAGAGCAGCGCCGCGACCCCGCCTACACAACCGACTCGTCCAACTGGGCGAGGTGGTTCGCCTTCGAGCATGAGGAGGCGAGGCGACGCGGCGTGCCGGCGCCGCCGCTCGTCGTCCGCGAGGAGGACCAGGCGGCGGAGGACCCCTACCAGGCGGCCCTTGCGGCGGTCTACTGGGAGAGCGAGGAGGACGAGCGGCGCAGGGTGGAGGCCGTGAAGGAAGAGTAGGCTCGGTACGAGGCGGCCATGGCGCAGGCCATTGCCCTCTCTGCGGCGGGCGACTGCGTGCTGCCGCCGGTGGCCCCGCCGTCCCCTCCCCGACGCCGCGGCCATGGCTGCACAGGTGGCCGCACAGCCCCCCACGCTGGCACTGCCCGCGGCGGCACAGCTGCCCGCGGCCGACATCGCTGCCGCCTGGAACACGGCGTTCCCCTGGGCCGGCCCTGCGTCGACGCTCATCGACCTCACCGACCTCAAGGACGACGACGACGCCTAGGGCAGCGCGCCGCCTCGTAGTTTAGTTTGCTTTTAGTTTTATTTAATGCTAATGTGGACGCGTGAACTCTCGCCGGCCTTCCTGGCCGGCTTTAATGTTTAATTAAATTGGCTTTATCTTACAATGTTTTTAATTGGCGTCGTCAAAATGGGTCGGGCGAGCGTTGGGCGCATACGCCTACTCAAATACAGAAGCGGACGTCCGTGTCCGTCTGGCTGACCCAAACGGACAAAATCGCCGTCCGTTGGGATCCTGCGCTGGAGTTGGCCTTATGGACTACAAAAATGGATCCAAGGGTACCGTCGTTGTCCGGCCGGCACAAAGCCCCTCCTCCTTACTTGCTCGCCCTCCAAATGTTCCACTGTCCGCCTTGGTGCACAGGCGATCTGCACCTTCCACGGCCGATAATCCTCGTCCACTGACGACTGACTTTTCTGAGAGCGGGAATTTCAGAGTCCATTTGTGGCGCCCCTGATGGAGGAGGAGATGATATTTTAATCAAAATATATGCTAAGGAATCGGCCCATTTCTCCCTGTTTATATATCTAGAAAAAATAGGTCCATTTTCGTTGGTAAAAAAGAAGAAGAGGAAATTCAGCCTTTTGGTTAGTCTTTTCAGACCGGTCCAGACTCCGAAGCAACCCAAAAGCGGCGATAGAATCTAGCAAGGACAGGAATGCACCAACACAACACAAAGCGGCGCCTCCAACCCCAATACAATCCGATCCAATCCAACAACAACCAAACGGGGGATGGCCGCTGCTTTCCTTTGCAGCGGGCGGCATCTCAACTCGCTGCCGCCCTACCCAAAACAGAACAGAAGAGGGCAAGACGTACGAAAGCAACAGCCCGCGCAAAACAGCTCTACCTAACTTGCCAGCTCCAACCAATCTGCACCACCAGCACAACGGACTCTCCAGCACAAGAACATCTTGAAATTGAAGAATCCCACGAGCACCGTCTAACTGAAACTACGACACTTACTTTAGAACAGAGCGAGTAGTAACGAACTAATGACAAGCCCTAGTACTCATTTCATACTCTTGCTTGGGACGTGTTTCAGTTGCCACTTCTCTTCTTGGGAAGTTTGAGGAGATGTTCACAGACATGAGACCATGGGAAACGCACTGAATTAAGTATCGTACTGTATTATTTCATTCCGTTCCATTTCATCAGTGGAGCAGTAATAATTTACAAGAAACTGAGCAGATCGAGGAGGGCAGGGAGGATATCGCTACAAATCCTCACCTAATAATACCATACCAGTCTCCTCCTCACCATCTACTAGTACTGTAGGAGTATTTCTTTTCCTAAGAGCTAAATAAAAACTTGGTAGGAGGGAGCAACAATTTACAGCAGAAAGTTTGATCGAATAATTATTCCCAAATTTCTATTTCATCTCGAGGCCTCTGAAGTCGAGCATGCCGGCCCTGAGGCCCAGGAAGTTGCTGCCGCAGCTGCACTCCGTCGCCGCTCCTCTCACTCTGAGGATGCTGCAGCGGAAGCAGATGCCGCCCTGCTGCAGCTGCTCCATCTTCACCGGCTTGGCGCACGCTCTCGCCGGCGGCCGTTCCTCCTCCTGTTGGAACGGCAGGCTGATGCAGAGGTCCAGGTTGAGGTCCGGGCATCTGGGCGGCTTCCTCTCCTCCGTCGCCTGTTGCTTGGTCGCCTCTGCAGGATGGACGAAGGAGACGGTGGCGGCGTCGGTGAGGGGGCGGTGCGTGACCGGGTCGATCCCCCTGCCCAGCAGCTTCCTCCGGATGTGCGTGTTCCAGTAGTTCTTGATCTCGTTGTCCGTCCTCCCGGGCAGGCGCGCGGCGATGAGCGACCACTTGTTGCCGAGGAGGCTATGGAGCTTGACGATGAGCTCGTCCTCGTCGCGGCTGAAGTTGCCGCGCTTGAGGTCGGGGCGGAGGTAGTTGATCCACCTGAGGCGGCAGCTCTTGCCGCAGCGCAGCAGGCCGGCGGCGCTGGGCAGCGAGCGCCAGCAGCCCTCCCCGTGCGCCCGGACGTGGGCCACCAGCCGCTCGTCCTCCTCCCTCGTCCACGCGCCCTTGTTGGTGTGCGCCTTCTCGCAGCACGGCGATCTCCCCATGGCCGATCTTTCTTTGATGGTGGTGTGAACGTCTGTCCGCCTTGCTTTTGCTTGGCTCACGTGTGGGTGTGGCGTCGCGTGTGCGGGCTAGATTGGGCGGAGGAAAGGGCGGGCGGATTTATATAGGCGGCTCCTCTCCTCTGCTTGCTCTCTTGGGAAGGGAAGGTAGGCGCGCGCGCGGGAGAGAGAAAGAGAGGATGATGATGATGATGATGAGTTGGTTGGTTTGGTGGAAGGGGAGTCGAGGTGGTTAGGGTGACGGCATGACACGACCGGACCGGGCCTCGTGGATTTTTCTCGCCGTGCGCGACCGCCTGCCACGCCAGCCCGAGCGCGAGCGAGCATGCAAGGCGGCAGAGGAAGTAGGTACAAAGCGAAAGCACCTGTTACTCTATCTATCTATACTATACTAAACTAAAGGGGAAGGTAGGCTGCTGGAGAGTGCGTAACGGTGAACGGTGGCGTTGGCGTCGGCGTGTGCGGTGCGGGCGGTGATGGGTATGGCCTGCCTACTTTGCCTTGCCTGCATCCACAAACCCAATTTGCGTGCCCCTCGCCCTAGGTTTTCCCGCCACCGTGTCCTGAAATATCCAGATAGGCAGATAGGGAGGAACTCAAATGATATTTCTTCCTTTCTCTAGTTTGCTACAACATGGTTCCTACTCCCTTCGTATCACAATGTAACGTAGGGTAGGGTAGATTTTTATAACTTGGATTATATAGTTTCTTCTTCCTCATTTGGATCTTATCATTGAACTTGAGTGTCCTTCAACATAGATTGGCCTTTTAGTGCAGCTCTAGCTGATCCCTTATAATTTAATCTCTTAAAGTGCCCCATATATACCTTAACTCATATAATTTAACCTCTCAAACTGCCTCGTATACCTTAGCTCCTCAAATGTCGGGTGAAAATTCGCAGGGGCACGTGTCTGCAACCATCCATCTGCGCCTTGATCCGAATAGATGATCCAACGGAAATTGGTTAAAAAATAGATGGAAATCTGTAACCTCTGAATAGGAATACGAGTCTTTGCATGATATCTTCATCGCGGAGTCATTCTTACTAAAGATAACCTTATTAAGAGGAATTGGCAGGAAAGCCCGCAATGTGTCTTTTGTCACCATGAGGAGACAATAAAACATTTATTCTTCCAATGCAAATTGCCTCGTTCTATATGGTCAGTCATCCAAATAGCTTCTGGCTTGTATCCTCCCTGTAGTGTTGCTAATGTATTTGGCAAGTTACATGGGATTGATCACAGGTTTAGAACTCTTCTCAGGATAGGAGCACTTGCCATCATTTGGTCGCTTTGGCTATGTAGAAACGATAAGGTTTTTAACGATAAAAGTACTTCTCTGTTGCAGGTTACCTATATATGTATCGGGATTCTTCGTTTATGGTCCTCTCTACAACGGGTGGAGAATCGAGGCTTGTTTACGGAGGTGTGTACACGATTGGAGGTTACGGGGAGGGATACTTTTACCCAACATGGGTGGCATCATGATCTAAGGATTGGCCCCCCTCCGCTTTAGGCGTTATACGGATTCTACATGTTTCGTTGAAATTCGCCTTTTTATTTTTATTTTGTGTGAGAGGATCTTATTTGGCTGTGTGCATCTTAGTTATGCAGAGGCCGGTGTAATGCTTAAATCTTTTAAGTAATAAAGTGCCCATTTTCGAAAAAGGAATACGAGACAGTAGAGTTCAACAAAATGAATACGAGACAATATTATGTACAAATACTTCTATCGGCACTTGTTATACATATTTTTACTTCTGCGTATGCTACATCCCCCGTTCTGTTACATACCTTGTTCGATGAGTTTGCTACACTGTTCATCTTCTTCTTTCTTGGTTTCTCTCCTGTTTGGGTACCCTTTTTTCATCCTCTTCTTGCTCTGTTGTCTTCCTTCTGTGCAATTACTTTTATTTTGTGCACTCATCGGGGTGACTCATCATTTCGTACTGCATCGTTCTTCACATTAACTCATCAGTTTGTAATGCCATGCTGCTTTGCAAGTTCATGCAATCATTCTTCCGATGAACTTGTTACACTCTTTTTTGCCAATCTTTTATTTTCTCTTCCCTCAAATATGCATCCTTATATTCAACATGTGCATTTCTAGAAATCATTTTTTTAAAGACTTTGTTGCGTTCCTTATGAATTGCCCCAAATGAGATACCATTTCGAGTTCGTTCTTTCAAGTGCACAACTTTTTGTATGATTTCTTTTCACTTTTAGTGCTAACATTTTGGTTCTTGTTCTGCCAAGTCACACTATGCGAAACTGACTTTGTTTTTCCAAGAAAACTCATTGTACCTTAGTCTGTAGGAACTTGTGCCTATTCTGCTCAATTTGTCGACCTATTATATATTTATAGCATATGTTTGCTTGGAGCAAAAAATTTCTTTTTTTCAAAGGAAAAAAAATCATAAGTCTATGTACACGCCTAAATTGTTTTTCTGAAACATGTATTGTTACCAACATTTCAGTCACTTTCATTCTTCACTACTTGGCCTATTTCCACTTTTTTTCATGAATTACAGTTCACCCAAATCAAATTTGCTATCACCTCGTAACACACACTCTTGTAATAAGTGTCAAATCAATTTTGCTTTTCATCAATATATCTACATCTTTCGATCCATACTGTACTATTACATGAAAGTCAATCTTACGTGTGTTGTTCTTCCACGAACGTATGTGTTCTTATCTGTTCAAACAATATACTCACTATATTTGACAATTATTGTTACTATCTTTATTTTGGATTTACAGTTTTACTGACACTTTGCCATTCTTCCATTATACGTGCAAGATTTGCATGTCTTATAATCTCACCTATTGCTTGCTACTTAGAATTCGCCTTCAGATTTAAGGTTTTCGTTCTAAAATATAGGGTTTATCGTTTAGGGTTTATGCCTTATGACTTTTTGCTTCTTGATTAAACTATTAATGATGTAGTTCAGGGTTTAGGGTTAGCCTTTAGTGTTGAGGCTTTACAGTCTAAGGTTTATGGTTTACGATTAGACTTCTATGTTTAACATTTCCATTAGAAATGTATTAGAGTTTTTAGGGTTAAGGGTTTAGTGTGTGTTTGGGGTTTAGGGTTTAGTTTCTATTTATTGTACATTACTTTTTAGGGCTTTAGGGTTACAGGTTTTTCCTAAATGTGACAACTATACTTTACTCCTTGGTGGGGTTTAGGCATTATAGTGTAGAATGTAGGGTTTATCCTTTATTGTTCATGATTTAGTGTTTGTTTATGAATTTGGGTTTAGTTTTAGGGTTTGTATTTCTCAAGAAATATCTCTTATTTTATTACTAATGGCTGGCCACAAGTACTAAAGGAGACGAAATTGAAAGTTCAAGAGAAGCTGACATTCATGCAACAACCTAATACTAAGGGGGTTTCCTGTTTGATTTTTGGATCGCGGAATGAGTTGAAACCTTACCAATACTTTAATTCAATAGAAACATTCCTTGTTTTCCCTACAATATTCAAATCATATTTTTGATTTAAATTCTAAGTTCTTTTAGCTGGAACTTGCTACCAGGAAATAAAAGTGCCAGGTTTCGTTTTCAATACTTACTCGACACCAACATCATGCTCAGTTCTTTTATTCTAGCAGAGGCCACTTCCTTATTTTGGCATGCATCCCATTTATTTTTGTTCTTCCCTCCACTCCGCTCGTGCGCTTGCTTATGAGACATGAACTTCTTCAAAACTTCTTCCCTCCCCTTCGCTGGTGCGCTTGGTTTCCACTATCATCCTGCAGATCTACTCTCTTCTCACTTGTACTCAGATGGTGCTCCCACCGATCGCCACACCTTCGCACCTAGAAGAATCTGCACCAACGACATGTACTGCCGTAGGCCAAAAAACCCCAATGGAGTTGAGTACATGGCTGCAGATGCAAGTAAATTTGCATCTATCTGGATTGATCTGATTCTTTGGTGCTCTATGTTGTATTCATATTCGTAATCCATCTAGTTGTATATTGCTGCATATTTTTTTTGTTCTCATGTTAGGGTTCTTATTCGTAGTACCATACATGCAAGCAATCAAAAGCTCTTTGCGGCCTCGCTCTGACATGCACATATTCAATCTTATTCTAACACATGGCTTCGTTGCTTGCACGGTATCTTCGTCCAATCCCCTTTCTCATGTTGGCCCTCAAACCAATCTCTCCCCTCGATCCAACCCGAACGAGTTTGTGAAGAAATCTGCCCCTAAAAATGGCAATGCATGGCTAACTCGTTGACACATGAGCGTGTAATGCAGAGGCGATGGGAGGGCTTGGGCCTCGTAAGAGTGTGGCTGATCCGAGCGCAACTAGAAGAGCAAACGCAGACGAAAATCGAGACACGGCGATGGTGAAGTGACTGTGCGAAGCGAGAAGGAGAGGAGTCAGAGCGAACAGAGTAAATGGGGAAATGCTTCCATGTAATCTTGGTCGAATGAAAATGGACAAGACTCCCAAAATATGAACACCATCAATGTCAAACCATATCAGAGCCAAGTGAATGGAAAAAATGCTTCCATGTGATCTTGGTAGAATGAAAATGAAAAAGACCCCCAAAATATGCATACCATCAATGTTGAACCATGTCGCAGCCCCAAGATTCATCATAGACGTCGGTTTCAAACAATGTGATCATGATTGCATCGCGCGGCAGACAATTCATGTACTACGCGCCTTGTTGTCCGGATGGAGTTTCATGCGCACAAACGAAGCGCCGGTGATGCGTTGCACCATGGTGAATACAAGAGAACATTCTCTCATTATAACTTCCGTATAAACAAACAAACACTACATTAGACACTACATTGATTTGGATCCGGGATGCGTTGCGGCAGGCATTTAGGACAGTATAACCGAGCCTAAAGCGAGCTCTCTCAGGCCCTCAACGTTTTTGGCCGTTGGATTCGTGTTAGATTAGTTTTTGACCGTCAGATCTTCCTCTAAACGATAGTTTACCGCGATCTGAGCTGGCTGTCCTAACGGGCCGCTACTCTGGGGACTTTTTTGAAGGCCTGTGATTGATTGGGCTCCTATGGGCTGCTATGAAAGCCCAATTAGTTACGAACCGATCCATGCTGCGCTCCTAAGAGAAAACCGTCCGCTCGAGGGGATCCGAGGTGCTCGATACAGAGGAGCGGGTGGATACGGAGGATGCGCCGACGCGGGCGGTCTGCCTCCATCCAGATGACGCACGGGTGGGGATCAAGCCTAGGCGACGTTCGCGAGGGATTCTGGCGAGGGAGGGGATCGGCCCGAGGCCAGGTATCCAGCCCGGATCTACGGTGAAAGGCGAAGCGGTGGTGCGGCTATTCGGTGAAGTTGATCCGTCGGGTTGAAGGCAAGCAGTCATCAGTTTCTCTGTAAGCCTTTATGGCAATTGATTTGCTCCATTCACGGGCAGCGATCAATGGAGTACATTACTATTTTTCCAACTTGCAACTGCTTCAGTACATGCGCCTGTATATAGATGTATGCTTCCTCTCATGACGCTTCCGTCCCTCAGACCTTCCAGCAGTTATGATTTCCGGATAGCTTTCCCCTCTATCTAAAACTTTCTTTTCCCTGTCATGCTCTCTTTTGACCCAATGATTCCGTTGTGCTAATGTCTTTCCAATATCAGATCTGTATAGGTATTGTTTATTCTGGGTTCTTTAGAAAAATGTTGGATTCTGATTCTCGTATTTTCATTCGAGGGTTTAGGGTTTGACGATCTGCAATTTCTGCTGGCCAGGTAAATTAGTTCGGTGAGCTGCCATGCCTCAGCTTTTTCTTTCTTCATTTCCTTGAATATGTGTGTTCTCAGCTGAACCGGACAGCACGGTGTGTTGTTATGTGTCTTCAGTATTGTTATGTGTGTTCAGTCAGCTGAAGACAGCATGATGCGTACTGTTTCTCTGATTCCATAACATTGAGTAACCAACTATTATCTTGATTTGTACCCTATGGTGCTCGGGACATACCCAATACAGTCTGACCTAACATAGTTGTGTCCCTAATTGTGTGATATTCCAGGTTGACACACCTATCCTTATTTTGTTTTTTGTTAGCTACAACATTGCCCCCATTAAAATAGAGGTAATATCAAGTCACAAAACTTACGTTGGATGTGCTGTTTGGTGTTAAAACTTTAAAAATACGGTTTTCTGGTCATGTAACTTGTGTTTAGGTGCAAATACGGTTACTCCGGCTGTCTACGCGTGTATGCACTGCTGATGTGGCATCCCATGCATGCATGGGCCCACTATCAGCAACAAATGTTGCTTCAGGATGATATGCGCACACATTTTTTTGCACAGAACCCCTCAAATTTATTTAATTATGATTAAAGGCCCTCAAATAAAATAAAATAAAATGTTGCGGCTGATGGTTTCGAACCCACGACCACCTAATAATAATACACCCGTACATGAACAACCTAAATCAAGTACCTATTTGTGTTCGTAAAGAGAAACATTGAGTTTTATATTTTTGCAATGACGACTACTCATATCCAAATAATTTTTCTCAGACCGAATTTCCATTAAGAGGAAAAATTGTTAGCGCCCACTTTTTTGAATTTAAACGAGAGAAACTAGTCTAACAATACATGGACAAGTTAATCCTATATAAGCATACAATAGCAGACCTTCTTTTGGGAAATATTATTCTTTTGGTATTCACGGTCATTTTAAAAAAATCATGTTATTTAAAATAGTGTTCTTGAAGCCGCAACAATGAATTGGACTCGTGACTTTCTATAAGAAAGAAGTTGGGCTGACCACGGTACATGAAGCACTTATTTAAACTAATGTGTTAAACTAAATATATTTAGACACTAAAAAATTGAATTCAAAATTTCAGGCGAAAAAGAACAAGAATTGATGAGATATTTCGAAAAGCGGATTTTGCAACCCCTTCAAAAAACGGAACCGAAAAAATGCTTGCTCGTGAACAAGTTTATGTATGTTTTTTTGTTAAACATTAAAAAAATTAATGTACTTTAAAATTCGAATTTCATTTGAAAATTTCTGGCGAAAAAAGATTTTTTGGAAACCTATTTTCTTGGCTGAAGCCGAGAAAGCGGAATCGAGGAAAAAAATGCGTTCAGTATAAATGTAAATGTATCTCAACAAAGGCATGAAATTGTGCTCTAGGAGTGGTTCGCTAGTGCATGTGCGCATATGTAGTCGTCAGTTCAAACCCCGTCAGTGTGCTTTTTATTTCTCATTTCGTGCACCGACATCATGCTGATAAGTGGGACACATATATGCTGATGGGAGACTTATGTGTGTTTAAATATAGAGCGAGGGGTGTTTTGTGAAAAGACACACGACGTGTTGAACCAATTTGTTTCAGTCACTGATGCTGGGTCATAGCCTTGCTGACATGCCACGTAAGCACGGGATACGGACGAAGTGACCATATTTATACGAGATCACAAGTCATGTGACTACAATTTCGTATTTTATAAGTTTTGTAACCAAACTGAACATCAAACGCAAGTTGTATGACTTCCGGTGATATTACCTCATTAAAATATAGAGAAGTTGCAGTTGCTGGTGCTATGTCATTTGAGATGGCTGTAAAATGAAGCAATCATGCTCCTTTCACTCCATCTAAGATAAATGAAATGGCCATGTACACATCAGTCCAGATTCAGCATTTGGATCTGACATAGGGAACCGATGAATTATGCAATTAGTGCCAGATGGTTAATCAAGGGACTTCATCTAATCCTTAGGGCACCTCTAGAATTTCAGCCTTTCTAATCTTACACTAATTTGACATGTACTGATATGTAGTGTACCTTATGTGTAGTATTTTTTCCTCTTCCAAGACATGAAAATATGATTTACTCTGGCTGAAATCATGGAGATATGGCCTACTTTTGTTAGCCAATTCGGTGTTGTTGATAGCTATCAAATATCACAACATTTGTAATGTCATATTTATTTTCCTGTCATTTTTGTTTATTGTTCCAAACAAGCTGTTGTTATTTAATATCTATCTTCAGATTTGGACGCTCTTCAATATTATGCTGGTTACCTCTGTTCTGCCCTCAGAGTCTTAGACTGTTCAACTAATGTTTTTTGTTTTGCGGGTCAGTTCAACTAAGGTATTTTCACTTAATAATGTTGCATCATCTCTAAACGCTCCCTATATGGATATATCTACACAATATCTTTAAATGTACAAGTTGCTAAATATTTGTTACTTGTTATGAAATAACACAGGTAGCTCTGCTGTCCTGGAAGATTTTGGACTATCAAGACTGACCATGCCTCCACTATAGTCCTCTATTGGACATAATTTATATCTTTTAAATGTAGACCAGTTAATATCAGTTTAACTTGTACTTATTATCTTAAAAAGAATATGGGTTAGTTCATGCAATTTCAACTTCCATGTTTTGTGCATATACATATTTAAATATCTTTATCATTCTATCGCCAAAATAGATGGGCGCGGCAACGCGCGCCATCATGATCTAGTATGGATCTATGAACTCATGAGTTGCATGCGGCCTCCTCGACCATTGGTCATTTAGTTTCGCTTCCCCGACCCGAAGAAAGTGGATCGACCTCCTCTGCCGCTCTCGCGGGCGACAGGGGAGGCCTCCCGTCGCCGCCGGTCCCCGTCCCCCTCCCCTTCCTTCAGTCCCCTCGCCGCCGCCCAGGCGCGTCGGCCGGCGAAGCCTGCCTGGCGTGGGCGGCGGCGGGACGCCTCTCCCCTTCGTCGTTTGGCTGGCACGGGACGGCTAGATCGATGGAAGGCGCTGGGCTAGCGTGGGGCACGGCGGCGTGGCAGCGGGCGCTCCTGGCGGCGGCGTGCGGTCGGCGCGACGACGCTATGGTGGCGTTCTCGCGGCGCGGTATGCGGCTGCGCCGCCGTTGATGGGGCTCGTTGGTTTCGCTCTGGCGGCCAGCGAGGGTTGGATCCCGGGGCGGCGGCCCCGGACGGCGGAGGTTGTGTCGGTGGCTGTGGTCTCGCGACGGGCGATGCAGCGGCCGCGGTGGTGGACGATCCGTGCACAAGACACTTGATGGAGGCCATTGGAACAGATCTGGGTGAAGACCTGCTCGCGGCTGTTGCCGAGGCCGGCGATGGCGACACTTTTCGGTGTCGTTCCCTTGTTGAAGGCATCGCTGTTGAGAAGTTCCAGGCCACTATCTGCTACCTCCGGGGAAAACCCTAGATCAGTAGATCGGATGACGGCGGCATTATTGTGTCATTTTCCTCTTGTGGCGTCATTCTTGGAGGTGTACACGGGCTCGAGGGACCAGAGGACGGAATAATTGGTGGAGCGGTGCTTCATCCTGCACATTAATGGTGGCGCTTCTCGGCGGCGTGACGCGGTGGAGACTCGGCGCCCGATGTGTGGCGAGGGACTCGCGCGGGAGGGTGCCGTTATCAGGCGTCGTGGTGGCGTCGATGGCAGAGAGGTCGGGCAAGGTGGTGCAGCAGTACACACTGAAGATGGATTGGTGGCAGGTGGCGACGGCGACCTCATACCCGGCGGGCGTCCTGGTTGAGGAGTGCGCTGGACTGGTAGGTGCCCCATACCCGGCAGGCGTCCGGGTTGGGACCTTAGGTCTTAGATGTTTAGGTTTGACTGCGATGTCTGTTTGGTATTAGGCCCAGACTATCAGCGCCCCTTCATCAATTGGATAGATGTAGCGACAGTTGTTGCATAGACAGTGGCTTTAGTCTTACTGTTGCATCACTTTGTAAGGTTTTATGAGAATAATTAATAAAGTGACCGTATGCATCGCCCAGATGCAGAGGCCGGGGGTCCTCCTCCTTTTCTAAAAAAAATTTGAGTTGCATGCGGCAGGCATATGGATCTATGAACTCATGAGTTGCACTGATGGGCTTGCCTAAAATTTCTCATCTTATCATATATGGATCTATGGAATTAGGGGTGCAGAGCCGCGTCTGAATCCGCCCCGCTTCATATAGAAAAGAGGGAATTAGGGAAACTTAGTTGTAGCTTTTCCCAACAACAAAAAAGCCCTAAGTTGTAGCTGAATTTTACTGTCCTAGTTCAGAGTTTGTGCTAGCTAGTGGAACTAAAATTTCTTCGTGCCTTTACTACTACTCCGTCCCATAATGTAAGACATTTTTTAACACTACACTAATATAAAAAAACATTTTACATTATGGGACTGAGGGAGTAGCAAACAATGGACCTTAAGAGCATCTATAGTCTGGCGCCTCAAACCCACCTCATACGCCCGGGCGGGCCGCCCGATCACTGTCCGGTCGCGAAATTTCAACCCAGATGGGCGCCTCAAATGGGCCTCAAATGTGCGGACTGACCGACACCCCTCACATGCGGCCCAAATATGAAGCGGATATGGGGGCGCCCGGGCACACCCGCGACGTCGGACCAGACAGCCCGACACCCACCACAAATTGCACCGAATCCATCCCACAAACCTGTCGGATCTATTTGCTATCTCCTCTCTTCTTCCTCCTCTGCGTCGTCCGTCTCACAGCTCTGTCGCTGCGCACGCTCCACAACCATTCCTAGCCTCTGCGTCGCCAGCTCCGGCAGAGCATTCCTCTCTCCTATCCTCGTCGCGGGGGACGTCGTCGCCAGCCCGGACGCCACCGCGATACGTCCGACAACTCTCTGGCTCCGCCTTGCGCTTCATATGTTCGATGTTGGCAAATGTAGTTGAAAACAAAAAAATCGCCCTACGATCACCCAGGAGCAAAATGAAGATGCATAATGGGTTGTGATCAACGATCGTTGCCGACTCCAGGAGTGCGGCGAAAGTAGACGAGTCGGTGTTGATCGTACTTGGAGTCCCTCGAACGTTGATGACGATCCCGCGAACCGCCCACGAACGATCCCTCGAACAGAAGACCGAAAGCACGGCCTCTCTACTTGGTTGCAAGCGTATGGTCTTCACAATCGGGCACCGCTTCACCGTCCAGAGCTAATCATCGTAGGAGAATTAGAGGAAGGATATTAGAACCACACATGGCTTCTAATTATGAGGATTATAGGTGGCTAGGGCTAGCTCTAATTAGTCAACTAGGACCAACAAGAACTAGAACTAAATCAACTAGAGGAGGCTCCAAAACTTGTATTCCAATAGGGTGGAAATCCTCTAGTATATATAGGTTAGGAGGGGAGAGGAGGGGCGCCACAAGGGGAGGGAAAGTCCCTCCCCTTTGGTCGTCCAAGGGAGGAGGAGTTGCACTCCTCCCCCTCTCCAATTCGGCCCCATTCCTTAGGGAAGGGAGGCACTTTCCTACTTGGGCCTTTAGGCAAGGCCCAAGTTTCCTTCCACCTCTTGGCCTTATTAAGCCCATTCATCTTAAATTAAATATATATTTGTTCTAAACATTTTCCATAGCATTATATATATAATTTAACATCCGCGGAAACATTTTCCACCTATATATATATATATATAAATTGGTAATACCTGGTATTACCCGATATTCACCGAAACCCTTCCGGTGACCCCGAAACGCTTTCGGGACCTCTCAGAACTATTCTAGATATTAAGGAAACAATTTCACAAATATATTCTCATCACTCCCGCACCACTAACACTCAGCAGATCATGATTACCTTAAGCTTATGACCCCGTAGGTTCGGTAAATCATAGACATGAAAGAAACCCCTTCGTTCAATGATCGATAGCGGAACCGTGGACATCCATATTGGTCCCTATGATTACACAAATGATATTCGAGTGAACCTTTGGTTATCAAGTCATGTTCCCTTTGCTTCGCGATACTTCACAAAAACCCGGTATGCTCACTCTACCATTGCTCCCGTTACCGGTTTTGTTCTTCTTTCTCGTTAATATGTTTCGGCATCTCCGTGACATAGTCACATGTGTCTTGCCAGACGATGATGGATGCCATCACACCGAGAGGGCCCTAAGAATATCTCTCAATCGTCGGAGGAGCAAATCCCACTCTCGAGCTGTCCGGTCACTTGTCAAACTTTCCAGCGAGCCTGAAAGTTGTCGTTATGATCACCTTGTTACATATGACATTTGAGCAACCCCAAAGCCCACCGTATGGTAGGAAGTGACCGAGACAATCTCATGGTCTGAGGAACTAAAACACATGCTAACACTCTGTGTTATTACAATTGAATATAGACAATATTAATTCAATTCATAACAAACAAGTTTGGGTCGATTCAATATGATCATTCTTCCAACGTCATAATCTCAATGTTGTTTTAGGATCATCGTTACTCTTAACGATATCCTAAGATCCGGAAAAGCTGTTGGGAATCGTAGCAGAATTTTAAATTTTTCTATGCATCACCAAGATCCATCTATGGAGTCTACTAGCAACGAGAGGGAAGGAGTGCATCTACATACCCTTGTAGATCGCGAGCGGAAGCGTTCAAGTGAACGGGGTTGATGGAGTCGTACTCGTCGTGATCCAAATCACCGATGACCGAGCGCCGAACGGACGACACCTCCGCGTTCAACACACGTACGGAGCAGCGACGTCTCCTCCTTCTTGATCCAGCAAGGGGGAAGGAGAGGTTGATGGAGATCCAGCAGCACGACGGCGTGGTGGTTTAAGTAGCGGGGATCCCGGCAGGGCTTCGCCAAGCACAAGCAGGAGAGAGAGGTGTCACGGGAGGGAGAGGGAGGCGCTAGGGGCTAGGGTACATCAGCCCTCCCTCCCCCCTTTATATAGGCCCCCTGGGGGGGCGCCGGCCCTGGGATCCCATCTATGGGGGGGCGGCGGCCAAGGGGGGGAAACTTCCCCCCAAGTCAGGTGGGGCGCCCCCCACCCCCAGGGTTTCCAACCCTAGGCGCAGGGGGAGGCCCATGGGGGGCGCACCAGCCCACTAGGGGCTGGTTCCCCTCCCACTTCAGCCCATGGGGCCCTCCGGGATAGGTGGCCCCACCCGGTGGACCCCCGGGACCCTTCCGGTGGTCCCGGTACAATACCGATAACCCCCGAAACTTTCCCGGTGGCCGAAACTGGACTTCCTATATATAATTCTTCACCTCCGGACCATTCCGGAACTCCTCGTGACGTCCGGGATCTCATCCGGGACTCTGAACAACTTTCGGGTTTCCGCATACTAATATCTCTACAACCCTAGCGTCATCGAACCTTAAGTGTGTAGACCCTACGGGTTCGGGAGACATGCAGACATGACCGAGACGCCTCTCCGGTCAATAACCAACAGCGGGATCTGGATACCCATGTTGGCTCCCACATGTTCCACGATGATCTCATCGGATGAACCATGATGTCGAGGATTCAATCAATCCCGTATACAATTCCCTTTGTCAATCGGTACGTTACTTGCCCGAGATTCGATCGTCGGTATCCCAATACCTTGTTCAATCTCGTTACCGGCAAGTCACTTTACTCGTACCGTAATGCATGATCCCGTGGCTAACTCCTTAGTCACATTGAGCTCATTATGATGATGCATTACCGAGTGGGCCCAGAGATACCTCTCCGTCATACGGAGTGACAAATCCCAGTCTCGATCCGTGCCAACTCAACAGATACTTTCGGAGATACCCGTAGTGCACCTTTATAGTCACCCAGTTACGTTGTGACGTTTGGTACACCCAAAGCACTCCTACGGTATCCGGGAGTTGCACGATCTCATGGTCTAAGGAAATGATACTTGACATTGGAAAAGCTCTAGCAAACGAACTACACGATCTTTTGTGCTATGCTTAGGATTGGGTCTTGTCCATCACATCATTCTCCTAATGATGTGATCCCGTTATCAATGACATCCAATGTCCATAGTCAGGAAACCATGACTATCTGTTGATCAACGAGCTAGTCAACTAGAGGCTTACTAGGGACACGTTGTGGTCTATGTATTCACACATGTATTACGATTTCCGGATAACACAATTATAGCATGAACAATAGACAATTATCATGAACAAGGAAATATAATAATAACCATTTATTATTGCCTCTAGGGCATATTTCCAACAGTCTCCCACTTGCACTAGAGTCAATAATCTAGTTACATTGTGATGAATCGAACACCCATAGAGTTCTGGTGTTGATCATGTTTTGCTCTAGGGAGAGGTTTAGTCAACGGATCTGCTACATTCAGGTCCGTATGTACTTTACAAATATCTATGTCTCCATTTTGAACACTTCCACTAATGGAGTTGAAGCGACGCTTGATATGCCTGGTCTTCCTGTGAAACCTGGGCTCCTTGGCAAGGGCAATAGCTCCAGTGTTGTCACAGAAGAGAGTCATCGGGCCCGACGCATTGGGAATCACCCCTAGGTCGGTAATGAACTCCTTCATCCAGATTGCTTCCTGCGCTGCCTCTGAGGCTGCCATGTACTCCGCTTCACATGTAGATCCCACCATGACGCTTTGCTTGCAACTGCACCAGCTTACTGCCCCTCCATTCAAAATATACACGTATCCGGTTTGTGACTTCGAGTCATCCAGATCTGTGTCGAAGCTAGCGTCGACGTAACCCTTTACGACGAGCTCTTCGTCACCTCCATAAACGAGAAACATATCCTTAGTCCTCTTCAGGTACTTCAGGATATTCTTGACCGCTGTCCAGTGTTCCATGTCGGGATTACTTTGGTACCTTCCTACCAAACTTACGGCAAGGTTTACATCAGGTCTGGTACACAACATGGCATTAATAATAGACCATATGGCCGAGGCATAGGGGATGACACTCATCTTTTCTCTATCTTCTGCCGTGGTCGGGCATTGAGCCGTGCTCAATTGCACACCTTGCAATACAGGCAAGAACCCCTTCTTGGACTGATCCATATTGAACTTCTTCAATATCTTGTCAAGGTACGTACTCTGTGAAAGACCAATGAGGCGTCTTGATCTATCTCTATAGATCTTGATGCCTAATATATAAGCAGCTTCTCCAAGGTCCTTCATTGAAAAACATTTATTCAAATAGGCCTTTATACTTTCCAAGAATTCTATATCATTTCCCATCAATAGTATGTCATCCACATATAATAAGAGAAATGCTACAGAGCTCCCACTCACTTTCTTGTAAACACAGGCTTCTCCATAAGTCTGTGTAAACCCAAACGCTTTGATCATCTCATCAAATCGAATGTTCCAACTCCGAGATGCTTGCACCAGCCCATAGATGGAGCGCTGGAGCTTGCATACCTTGTTAGCATTCTTAGGATCGACAAAATCTTCCGGCTGCATCATATACAATTCTTCCTTAAGAAAGCCGTTAAGGAATGCCGTTTTGACGTCCATTTGCCATATCTCATAATCATAGAATGCGGCAATTGCTAACATGATTCGGACGGACTTCAGCTTCGCTACGGGTGAGAAAGTCTCATCGTAGTCAACCCCTTGAACTTGTCGATAACCCTTAGCGACAAGTCGAGCCTTATAGATGGTCACGTTACCGTCCGCGTCTGTCTTCTTCTTAAAGATCCATTTATTTTCTATGGCTCGCCGATCATCGGGCAAGTCAGTCAAAGTCCATACTTCGTTTTCATACATGGATCCTATCTCGGATTGCATGGCTTCAAGCCATTTGTTGGAATCTGGGCCCGCCATCGCTTCTTCATAGTTCGAAGGTTCACCGTTGTCTAACAACGTGATTTCCAGGACAGGGTTGCCGTACCACTCTGGTGCGGAATGTGTCCTTGTGGACCTACGAAGTTCAGCAGTAACTTGATCCGAAGCTTCATGATCATCATCATTAACTTCCTCCCCAGTCGGTGTAGGCACCACAGGAACATCTTCCCGCGCTGCGCTACTTTCCGGTTCGGAAGGGGTGACTATCACCTCATCAAGTTCCACTTTCCTCCCACTTAATTCTTTTGAGAGAAACTCTTTCTCCAGAAAGGACCCGTTCTTGGCAACAAAGATCTTGCCTTCGGATCTGAGGTAGAAGGTATACCCAATGGTTTCCTTAGGGTATCCTATGAAGACGCATTTTTCCGACTTGGGTTCGAGCTTTTCAGGTTGAAGTTTCTTGACATAAGCATTGCATCCCCAAACTTTTAGAAACGACAGCTTAGGTTTCTTCCCAAACCATAATTCATATGGTGTCGTCTCAACGGATTTCGACGGAGCCCTATTTAAAGTGAATGCTGCAGTCTCTAAAGCATAGCCCCAAAATGAGAGCGGTAGATCGATAAGAGACATCATAGATCGCACCATATCCAACAGAGTGCGATTACGATGTTCGGACACACCATTTCGCCGAGGTGTTCCAGGCGGCGTGAGTTGTGAAACAATTCCACATTTCCTTAAGTGTGTGCCAAATTCGTGACTTAAATATTCTCCTCCACGATCTGATCGCAGGAACTTTATTTTCCTGTCACGTTGATTCTCAACCTCACTCTGAAATTCCTTGAACTTTTCAAAGGTTTCAGACTTGTGTTTCATTAGGTAGACATACCCATTGTTGGGGAACGTAGAAGAAATTCAAAATTTTCTACGCATCACCAAGATCAATCTATGGAGTAATCTAGCAACGAGGGGAAGGGGAGTGCATCTACATACCATTGTAGATCGCGATGCGGAAGCGTTGCAAGAACGCGAATGAAGGAGTCGTACTCGTAGCGATTCAGATCGTGGTTGATTCCGATCTAAGCGCCGAACCACGGCGCCTCCGCGTTCAACACACGTGCAGCCCGGTGACGTCTCCCACGCCTTGATCCAGCAAGGAGCGAGAGGTTGCTCTCTTGTTCCATCTTACTGAAAACGAGGCTTTTCAGTCATCTTGCCCATGTGGTATGATCTGCATGTCTCAAGTGATTCAAAATCAAGTGAGTCCAAACGATCCATCTGCATGGAGTTTCTTCACGCATATATACCAATAGACATGGTTCGCATGTCTCAATCCTTTCAAAAACGAGTGAGTCCAAAGATCCATCTACATGGAGCTTCTTCATGCGTTCTATACCAATATGACTCAACTGGCAGTGCCACAAGTATGTGGTACTATCATTACTATTTTATATCTTTTGGCACGAACATGTGTATCACTGCGATCAAGATTCATTTTAGGTGCAAGACCATTGAAGGTATTATTCAAATAAACAGAGTAACCATTATTCTCCTTAAATGAATAACCGTATTGCGATAAACATAATCCAATCATGTTTATGCTCAACGCAAACACCAAATAACAATTATTTAGGTTTAACACCAATCTCGATGGTAGAGGGAGCATGCGACGCTTGATCACATCAACCTTGGAAACACTTCCAACACATATCGTCATCTCACCTTTAGCTAGTCTCCGTTTATTCCGCAGCTTTTATTTCGAGTTACTAACACTTAGCAACCGAACCGGTATCTAATACCCTGGTGCTGCTAGGAGTACTAGTAAAGTACACATTCATACAATGTATATCCAATATACTTCTGTCGACCTTGCCTGCCTTCTCATCTACCAAGTATCTAGGGTAGTTCTGCTTCAGTGACCGTTCCCCTCATTACAGAAGCACTTAGTCTCGGGTTTGGGTTCAACCTTCGGATTCTTCACTAGAGCAGCAAATGATTTGCTGTTTCATGAAGTATCCCTTTTGCCCTTGCCCTTCTAGAAACTAGTGGTTTTACTAACCATCAACAATTGATGCTCCTTCTTGATTTCTACTTTCGCGATGTCAAACATCGCGAGTTGCTCAAGGATCATCATGTCTATCCCTGATATGTTATAGTTCATTACGAAGCTCTAATAGCTTGGTGGTAGTGACTATGGAGAACCATCACTATCTCATCTGGAAGATTAACTCCCACTCGATTCAAGTGATTGTAGTACTCAGACAATCTGAGCACATGCTCAACGATTGAGCTTTTCTCCCTTAGTTTGCAGGCTTAAGAAACTTGTCAGAGGTCTCATAGCTCTTGACGTGGGCACTAGTCTGAAATCCCAATTTCAGTCTTCGGAACATCTCATATGTTCTGCGACGTTTCAAAACGTCTTTGGTGCCACAATTCTAAACCGTTAGCATCACACACTGAACTATCACGTAGTCATCAAAACGTGTATGTCAGATGTTTCGCAACATCTACAGATGACGCTGAGGTTCAGCACACCGAGCGGTGCATTAAGGACATAAGCCTTCTGTGCAGCAATGAGGACAATCCTCAGTTTACGGACCCAGTCCACATAATTGCTACTATCAACTTTCAACTAAATTTTCTCTAGGAACATATCTTAACCAGTAGAACTAAAGCGTAAGCTATGACATAATTTGCAAAGACCTTTTGCCTATGTTCATGATAATTAAGTTCATCTGATTGTTTAATGAACTCCCACTTAGATAGACATCCCTCTAGTCATCTAAGTGATCCATTTTCCGAGTCAAACTAGGTCGTGTCCAATCATCACATGAGACGGACTAGTCATCATCGGTGAACATCTCCATGTTGATCGCATCTACTATACGACTCATGTTCGACCTTTCGATCTCTTGTGTTCCGAGGCCATGTCTGTACATGCTAGGCTCGTCAAGTCAACCTAAGTGTTTCGCATGTGTTCCGAGGCCATGTCTGTACATGCTAGGCTCGTCAACACCCGTTGTATTCGAACGTTAGAATCTATCACACCCGATCATCACGTGGTGCTTCGAAACAACGAACCTTCGCAACGGTGCACAGTTAGGGGGAACACGTCTCTTGAAATTTTAGTGAGGGATCATCTTATTTATGCTACCGTCGTTCTAAGCAAATAAGATGTAAACATGACAAACATCACATGCAAATCATAAAATGACGTGATATGGCCAATATCATCTTGCGCCTTTGATCTCCATCTTTGAGGCGCGGCATGATCACCTTCGTCACCGGCATGACACCATGATCGCCATCATCATGATCTCCATCATTGTGTCTTCATGAAGTTGTCTCGCCAACTATTACTTCTACTACTATGGCTAACGGTTAGCAATAAAGTAAAGTAATTACATGGCGTTTTCATTGACACGCGGGTCATACAATAAATTAAGACAACTCCTATGGCTCCTGCCCGTTGTCATACTCATTGACATGCAAGTCGTGATTCCTATTACAAGAACATGATCAATCTCATACATCACATATATCATTCATCACATCCTTTTGGCCATATCACATCACATAGCATACCCTGCAAAAACAAGTTAGACGTCCTCTAATTGTTGTTGCATGTTTTACGTGGCTGCTATGGGATTCTAGCAAGAACGTTTCTTACCTACGCAAAAGCCACAACGTGATATGCCAATTTCTATTTACCCTTCATAAGGACCCTTTTCATCGAATCTGATCCGACTAAAGTGGGAGAGACAGACACCCGCTAGCCACCTTATGCAACTAGTGCATGTCAATCGGTGGAACCTGTCTCACGTAAGTGTACGTGTAAGGTCGGTCCGGGCCGCTTCATCCCACGATGCCGCCGAATCAAGATAAGACTAGTAACGGCAAGTAAATTGACAAAATCGACGCCCACAACTACTTTGTGTTCTACTCGTGCATAGAAACTACGCATAGACCTAGCTCATGATGCCACTGTTGGGGAACGTAGCAGAAATTCAAAATTTTCTACGCATCAGCAAGATCAATCCATGGAGTAATCTAGCAACGAGGGGAAGGGCAGTGCATCTACATACCATTGTAGATCACGATGCGGAAGCGTTGCAAGAACGCGGATGAAGGAGTCGTACTCGTAGCGATTCAGATCGTGGTTGATTCCGATCTAAGCGCCGAACCACGACGCCTCCGCGTTCAACACATGTGCAGCCCGGTGACGTCTCCCACGCCTTGATCCAGCAAGGAGAGAGGGAGAGGTTGGGGAAGACTCCGTCCAGCAGCTGCACAACGGCATGGTGGTGGTGGAGGAGCGTGGCACTCCAGCAGGGCTTCGCCAAGCACTGCGGGAGAGGAGGAGGACATGGAAGAGGGGGAGGGCTGCGCCAGAACTTGGGTGCTGCTGCCCTCCCACCCCCCCCCATATATATAGGGGCAAGGGAGAGGGGGGCCGGCCCCCTCAGATCCAATCTGAGGAGGGGCGGCGGCCAGGGGGGTTGCCTTGCCCCCCAAGGCAAGGGGGGCGCCTCCCCTTAGGGTTCCCCCAAACCCCCAGGCGCATGGGCCCTGGGAGGGAAGGCGCCCAGCCCACTAAGGGGCTGGTCCCTCTCCACATACAGCCCATAGGGCCCTCCGGGGCTGGTGGCCCCTCCCGGTGGACCCCCGGAACCCTCCGGTGGTCCCGGTACATTACCGGTGACGCCCGAAACTCTTCCGGTGGCCAAAACAGGACTTCCCATATATAAATCTTTACCTCCGGACCATTCCGGAACTCCTCGTGACGTCCGGGATCTCATCTGGGACTCCAAACAACATTCGGTAACCACGTATATCTATTCCCTATAACCCTAGCGTCATCGAACCTCAAGTGTGTAGACCCTACGGGTTCGGGAACCATGCAGACATGACCGAGACGTTCTCCGGCCAATAACCAACAACGGGATCTGGATACCCATGTTGGCTCCCACATGTTCCACGATGATCTCATCGGATGAACCATGATGTCGGGGATTCAATCAATCCCGTATTCAATTCCCTTTGTCAACCGATATGTTACTTGCCCGAGATTCGATCGTCGGTATCCCGATACCTTGTTCAATCTCGTTACCGGCAAGTCTCTTTACTCGTTCCGTAACACATCATCCCGTGATAAACTCCTTGGTCACATTGTGCACATTATGATGATGTCCTACCGAGTGGGCCCAGAGATACCTCTCCGTTTACATGGAGTGACAAATCCCAGTCTCTATTCGTGCCAACCCAACAGACACTTTCGGAGATACCTGTAGTGCACCTTTATAGCCACCCAGTTACGTTGTGATGTTTGGTACACCCAAAGCATTCCTACGGTATCCGGGAGTTGCAAAATCTCATGGTCTAAGGAAATGATACTTGACATTAGAAAAGCTCTTAGCAAATGAACTACACGATCTTGTGCTAGGCTTAGGATTGGGTCTTGTCCATCACATCATTCTCCTAATGATGTGATCCCGTTATCAACGACATCCAATGTCCATGGTCAGGAAACCGTAACCATCTATTGATCAACGAGCTAGTCAACTAGAGGCTTACTAGGGACATGGTGTTGTCTATGTATCCACACATGTATCTGAGTTTCCTATCAATACAATTCTAGCATGGATAATAAACGATTATCATGAACAAGGAAATATAATAATAACCAATTTATTATTGCCTCTAGGGCATATTTCCAACAGTCTCCCACTTGCACTAGAGTTAATAATCTAGTTCACATCACCATGTGATTAACACTCACAGGTCACATCACCATGTGACCAACATCCAAAGAGTTTACTAGAGTCAACAATCTAGTTCATATCACTATGTGATCAACACTCAATGAGTTCTGGTTTGATCATGTTATGCTTGTGGGAGAGGTTATTAGTCAACGGGTCTGAACCTTTCAGATCCGTGTGTGCTTTACGAATATCTATGTCATCTTGTGGATGCTACCACGCGCTACTTGGAGCCATTTCAAATAACTGCTCTACTATACGAATCCGGTTTACTACTCAGAGTCATCCGGATTAGCGTCAAAGTTTGCATCGACGTAACCCTTTACGACAAACTCCTTTTCACCTCCATAATCGAGAAAATTCCTTAGTCCACTAGATACTAAGGATAAGTTCGACCGCTGTCATGTGATCCATTCCCGGATCACTATTGTACCCCTTGACCAACTCATGGCAAGGCACACTTCATGTGCGGTACACAACATAGCATACTGTAGAGCCTACGTCTAAAACATAGGGGACGACCTTCGTCCTTTCTCTCTCTTCTGCTGTGGTCAGGTCTTGAGTCTTACTCAATACTCACACCTTGTAACACAGCCAAGAACTCCTTCTTTGCTGATCTATTTTGAACTCTTTCAAAATCATGTCAAGGTGTGCGTTCTTTGAAAGTATCATCAGGCGTCTTGATCTATCTCTATAGATCTTGATGCCCAATATGTAAGCAGCTTTATCCAGGTCTTCCTTTGAAAAACTCCTTTCAAACAACCCTTTATGCTTTCCAGAAATTTTACATCATTTCGGATCAACAATATGTCATTCACATATACTTATCAGAAATGTTGTAGCGCTCCCACTCACTTTATTGTAAATACAAGTTTCTAACAAACTTTGTATAAACCCAAAAAATTTGATCACTCCATCAAAGCGTATATTCTGACTCCGAGATGCTTGCTCTAGTCCATGGAAGGATCGCTGGAGCTAGCATACCTTTTAGCATCCTTAGGATTGACAAAACCTTTCTGATTGTATCACATACAACCTTTCCTTACGAAAACTGGTAAGGAAACTTGTTTTGACATCCATCTGCCAGATTTCATAAATGCAGCTAATGCTAACATGATTCCGACGGACTTAAGCATCGCTTCGGATGAGAAAATCTCATCGTAGTCAACTCCTTGAACTTGTGAAAATACTCTTTGCCACAAGTCGAGCTTCATAGACGGTAGCATTACCATCCATGTCCGTCTTCTTCTTAAAGATCCATTTATCTCAATGGCTTGCCGATCATCTGGCAAGTTCACCAAAGTCCATGCTTTGTTCTGATACATGGATCCTATCTCGGATTTCATGGCTTCTAACCATCTGTCGGAATATGGGCCCACCATCGCTTCTCCTTAGCTCGTAGGTTCATTGTTGTCTAACAACATGACTTTCAAGACAGGATCACGTACCACTCTGAAGTAGCACGCATCCTCGTCGTCCTACGAGGTTTGGTAGTGACTTGATCCGAAGTTTCATGATCACTATCATAAGCTTCCAGTTCAATTGGTGTAGGTGCCACAGGAACAACTTCCTGTGCCCTGCTACACACTAGTTGAAGTGACGGTTCAATAACCTTATCAAGTCTCCACCATCCTCCCACTCAATTCTTTCGAGAGAAACTTTTCCTCGAGAAAGGACCTGTTTACTTCCAGATCTGAAACAGGAGGTGTACCCAACTGTTTTGGGTATTCTATGAAGATGCATTTATCCGCTTTGGGTTCGAGCTTATCAGCCTGAAACTTTTTCACATCAGCATCGCAGCCCCAAACTTTTAAGAAACGACAACTTAGGTTTCTCTAAACGGTGTTGTCTCAACGGAATTGCGTGGTGCCCTATTTAAAGTGAATGCGGTTGTCTCTAATGCCTAACCCATAAATGATAGTGGTAAAGAGACATCATGGTATGCATCATATCCAATAGGGTGCAGTTATGATGTTCGGACACACCATCACATTGTGGTGTTCCAGGCGGTATTAATTGTGAAACACTTTCCACAATGTCTTAATTGTGTGCCAAACTCGTAACTCAGATATCTCTATGATCATATCATAGATATTTTATCCTCTTGTCACGACGATCTTCAACTTCACTCTGAAATTACTTGAACCTTTCAATAATTCAGACTTGTGTTTCATCAAGTAAATACACTCAGCATCTACTCAAATCATCTGTGAAGTAAGAACATATCGATATCCACTGCGTGCCTCAGCACTCATTGGACTGCACACATCAAATGTATTACTTTCAACAAGTTGCTCTCTTGTTCCATCTTACTGAAAACGAGGCTTTTCAGTCATCTTGCCCATGTGGTATGATTTGCATGTCTCAAGTGATTCAAAATCAAGTGAGTCTAAATGATCCATCTGCATGGAGTTTCTTCACGCATATATACCAATAGACATGGTTCGCATGTCTCAATCCTTTCAAAAACGAGTGAGTCCAAAGATCCATCTACATGGAGCTTCTTCATGCGTTCTATACCAATATGACTCAAATGGCAGTGCCACAAGTATGTGGTACTATCATTACTATTATATATCTTTTGGCACGAACATGTGTATCACTACGATCAAGATTCATTTTAGGTGCAAGACCATTGAAGGTATTATTCAAATAAACAGAGTAACCATTATTCTCCTTAAATGAATAACCGTATTGCGATAAACATAATCCAATCATGTTTATGCTCAACGCAAACACCAAATAACAATTATTTAGGTTTAACACCAATCTCGATGGTAGAGGGAGCATGCGACGCTTGATCACATCAACCTTGGAAACACTTCCAACACATATCGTCATCTCACCTTTAGCTAGTCTCCGTTTATTCCGCAGCTTTTATTTCGAGTTACTAACACTTAGCAACCGAACCGGTATCTAATACCCTGGTGCTGCTAGGAGTACTAGTAAAGTACACATTCATATAATGTATATCCAATATACTTCTGTCGACCTTGCCTGCCTTCTCATCTACCAAGTATCTAGGGTAGTTCTGCTTCAGTGACCGTTCCCCTCATTACAGAAGCACTTAGTCTCGGGTTTGGGTTCAACCTTCGGATTCTTCACTAGAGCAGCAAATGATTTGCTGTTTCATGAAGAATCCCTTTTGCCCTTGCCCTTCTAGAAACTAGTGGTTTTACTAACCATCAACAATTGATGCTCCTTCTTGATTTCTACTTTCGCGGTGTCAAACATCGCGAGTTGCTCAAGGATCATCATGTCTATCCCTGATATGTTATAGTTCATTACGAAGCTCTAATAGCTTGGTGGTAGTGACTATGGAGAACCATCACTATCTCATCTGGAAGATTAACTCCCACTCGATTCAAGTGATTGTAGTACTCAGACAATCTGAGCACATGCTCAACGATTGAGCTTTTCTCCCTTAGTTTGCAGGCTTAAGAAACTTGTCAGAGGTCTCATAGCTCTTGACGTGGGCACTAGTCTGAAATCCCAATTTCAGTCTTCGGAACATTTCATATGTTCTGCGACGTTTCAAAACGTCTTTGGTGCCACAATTCTAAACCGTTAGCATCACACACTGAACTATCACGTATTCATCAAAACATGTATGTCAGATGTTTCGCAACATCTACAGACGACGCTGAGGTTCAGCACACCGAGCGGTGCATTAAGGACATAAGCCTTCTGTGCAGCAATGAGGACAATCCTCAGTTTACGGACCCAGTCCGCATAATTGCTACTATCAACTTTCAACTAAATTTTCTCTAGGAACATATCTTAACCAGTAGAACTAAAGCGTAAGCTATGACATAATTTGCAAAGACCTTTTGCCTATGTTCATGATAATTAAGTTCATCTGATTGTTTAATGAACTCCCACTTAGATAGACATCCCTCTAGTCATCTAAGTGATCCATTTTCCGAGTCAAACTAGGTCGTGTCCGATCATCACGTGAGACGGACTAGTCATCATCGGTGAACATCTCCATGTTGATCGCATCTACTATACGACTCATGTTCGACCTTTCGATCTCTTGTGTTCCGAGGCCTTGTCTGTACATGCTAGGCTCGCAAGTCAACCTAAGTGTTTCGCATGTGTTCCGAGGCCATGTCTGTACATGCTAGGCTCGTCAACACCCATTGTATTCGAATGTTAGAATCTATCACACCCGATCATCACGTGGTGCTTCGAAAGAACAGACCTTCGCAACGGTGCACAGTTAGGGGGAACACGTCTCTTGAAATTTTAGTGAGGGATCATCTTATTTATGCTACCGTCGTTCTAAGCAAATAAGATGTAAACATGACAAACATCACATGCAAATCATAAAGTGACGTGATATGGCCAATATCATCTTGCGCCTTTGATCTCCATCTTTGAGGCGCGGCATGATCACCTTCGTCACCGGCATGACACCATGATCTCCATCATCATGATCTCCATCATTGTGTCTTCATGAAGTTGTCTCGCCAACTATTACTTCTACTACTATGGCTAACGGTTAGCGAGAAAGTAAAGTAATTACATGGCGTTTTCATTGACACGCGGGTCATACAATAAATTAAGACAACTCCTATGGCTCCTGCCGGTTGTCATACTCATCGACATGCAAGTCGTGATTCCTATTACAAGAACATGATCAATCTCATACATCACATATATCATTCATCACATCCTTTTGGCCATATCACATCACATAGCATACCCTGCAAAAACAAGTTAGACGTCCTCTAATTGTTGTTGCATGTTTTACGTGGCTGCTATGGGATTCTAGCAAGAACGTTTCTTACCTACGCAAAAGTCACAACGTGATATGCCAATTTCTATTTACCCTTCATAAGGACCCTTTTCATCGAATCGGATCCGACTAAAGTGGGAGAGACAGACACCCGCTAGCCACCTTATGCAACTAGTGCATGTCAATCGGTGGAACCTGTCTCACGTAAGTGTACGTGTAAGGTCGGTCCGGGCCGCTTCATCCCACGATGTCGCCGAATCAAGATAAGACTAGTAACGGCAAGTAAATTGACAAAATCGACGCCCACAACTACTTTGTGTTCTACTCGTGCATAGAAACTACGCATAGACCTAGCTCATGATGCCACTGTTGGGGAACGTAGCAGAAATTCAAAATTTTCTACGCATCACCAAGATCAATCCATGGAGTAATCTAGCAACGAGGGGAAGGGCAGTGCATCTACATACCATTGTAGATCACGATGCGGAAGCGTTGCAAGAACGCGGATGAAGGAGTCGTACTCATAGCGATTCAGATCGTGGTTGATTCCGATCTAAGCGCCGAACCACGGCGCCTCCGCGTTCAACACACGTGCAGCCCGGTGACGTCTCCCACGCCTTGATCCAGCAAGGAGAGAGGGAGAGGTTGGGGAAGACTCCGTCCAGCAGCAGCACAACGGCATGGTGGTGGTGGAGGAGCGTGGCACTCCAGCAGGGCTTCGCCAAGCACTGCGGGAGAGGAGGAGGACATGGAAGAGGGGGAGGGTTGCGCCAGAACTTGGGTGCTGCTGGCCTCCCACCCCCCCATATATATAGGGGCAAGGGAGAGGGGGGCCGGCCCCCTCAGATCCAATCTGAGGAGGGGGCGGCGGCCAGGGGGGGCGCCTCCCCTTAGGGTTCCCCCAAACCCCCAGGCGCATGGGCCCTGGGAGGGAAGGCGCCCAGCCCACTAAGGGGCTGGTCCCTCTCCACATACAGCCCATAGGGCCCTCCGGGGCTGGTGGCCCCTCCCGGTGGACCCCCGGAACCCTCCGGTGGTCCCGGTACATTACCGGTGACGCCCGAAACTCTTCCGGCGGACAAAACGGGACTTCCCATATATAAATCTTTACCTCCGGACCATTCCGGAACTCCTCGTGACGTCCGGGATCTCATCCGGGACTCCGAACAACATTCGGTAACCACGTATATCTATTCCCTATAACCCTAGCGTCATCGAACCTTAAGTGTGTAGACCCTACGGGTTCGGGAACCATGCAGACATGACCGAGACGTTCTCCGGCCAATAACCAACAGCGGGATCTGGATACCCATGTTGGCTCCCACATGTTCCACGATGATCTCATCGGATGAACCACGATGTCGGGGATTCAATCAATCCCGTATTCAATTCCCTTTGTCAACCGGTATGTTACTTGCCCGAGATTCGATCGTCGGTATCCCGATACCTTGTTCAATCTCGTTACCGGCAAGTCTCTTTACTCGTTCCGTAACACATCATCCCGTGATCAACTCCTTGGTCACATTGTGCACATTATGATGATGTCCTACCGAGTGGGCCCAGAGATACCTCTCCGTTTACACGGAGTGACAAATCCCAGTCTCGATTCGTGCCAACCCAACAGACACTTTCGGAGATACTTGTAGTGCACCTTTATAGCCACCCAGTTACGTTGTGACGTTTGGTACACCCAAAGCATTCCTACGGTATCCGGGAGTTGCACAATCTCATGGTCTAAGGAAATGATACTTGACATTAGAAAAGCTCTTAGCAAACGAACTACACGATCTTGTGCTAGGCTTAGGATTGGGTCTTGTCCATCACATCATTCTCCTAATGATGTGATCCCGTTATCAACGACATCCAATGTCCATGGTCAGGAAACCGTAACCATCTATTGATCAACGAGCTAGTCAACTAGAGGCTTACTAGGGACATGGTGTTGTCTATGTATCCACACATGTATCTGAGTTTCCTATCAATACAATTCTAGCATGGATAATAGACGATTATCATGAACAAGGAAATATAATAATAACCAATTTATTATTGCCTCTAGGGCATATTTCCAACACCCATATCTACTTAAATCATCAGTGAGAGTGAGAACATAACGATAGCCACCGCGAGCCTCAACACTCATTGGACCGCACACATCAGTATGTATGATTTCCAATAAGTTGGTTGCTGGCTCCATTGTTTCGAAGAACGGAGTCTTGGTCATCTTACCCATGAGGCATGGTTCGCACGTGTCAAATGATTCGTAATCAAGAGACTCCAAAAGTTCATCTGCATGGAGCTTCTTCATGCGTTTGACACCAATGTGACCAAGGCGGCAGTGCCACAAGTATGTGGGACTATCGTTATCAACTTTACATCTTTTGGTATTCACACTATGAATATGTGTAACATCACGTTCGAGATTCATCAAGAATAAACCATTGACCAGCGGGGCATGACCATAAAACATATCTCTCATATAAATAGAACAACCATTATTCTCGGATTTAAATGAGTAGCCATCTCGAATTAAACGAGATCCAGATACAATGTTCATGCTCAAAGCTGGCACTAAATAACAATTATTGAGATTTAAAACTAATCCCGTAGGTAAATGCAGAGGTAGCGTGCCGACGGCGATCACATCGACCTTGGAACCATTCCCGACGCGCATCGTCACCTCGTCCTTCGCCAGTCTCCGCTTATTCCGTAGCTCCTGTTTTGAGTTACAAATATGAGCAACCGCACCGGTATCAAATACCCAGGAGCTACTACGAGTACTGGTAAGGTACACATCAATTACATGTATATCACATATACCTTTGGTGTTGCCGGCCTTCTTGTCCGCTAAGTATTTGGGGCAGTTCCACTTCCAGTGACCACTTCCCTTGCAATAAAAGCACTCAGTCTCAGGCTTGGGTCCATTCCTTGGCTTCTTCCCGACAACTGGTTTACCGGGCGCGGCAACTCCCTTGCCGTCTTTCTTGAAGTTCTTCTTGCCCTTGCCTTTCTTGAACTTAGTGGTTTTATTCACCATCAACACTTGATGTTCCTTTTTGATCTCCACCTCCGGTGATTTCAACATTGAATATACCTCAGGAATGGTCTTCTCCATCCCCTGCATATTGAAGTTCATCACAAAGCTCTTGTAGCTTGGTGGAAGCGACTGAAGGATTCTGTCAATGACCGCGTCATCCGGGAGATTCACTCCCAGCTGAGACAAGCGGTTGTGTAACCCAGACATTCTGAGTATGTGCTCACTGACAGAACTATTTTCCTCCATTTTACAACTGAAGAACTTGTCGGAGACTTCATATCTCTCGACCCGAGCATGAGCTTGGAAAACCATTTTCAGCTCTTCGAACATCTCATATGCTCCATGTTTCTCAAAGCGCTTTTGGAGCCCCGGTTCTAAGCTGTAAAGCATGCCGCACTGAATGAGGGAGTAATCATCAGCACGTGATTGCCAAGCGTTCATAACGTCTTGGTTCTCTGGGATGGGTGCTTCACCTAGCGGTGCTTCTAGGACATAATCTTTCTTGGCAGCTATGAGGATGATCCTCAGGTTCCGGACCCAGTCCGCATAGTTGCTGCCATCATCTTTCAGCTTGGTTTTCTCTAGGAACGCGTTGAAGTTGAGGACAACGTGGGCCATTTGATCTACAAGACATATTGTAAAGATTTTAGACTAAGTTCATGATAATTAAGTTCATCTAATCAAATTATTCAATGAACTCCCACTCAGATAGACATCCCTCTAGTCATCTAAGTGAAACATGATCCGAGTTAACTAGGTCGTGTCCGACCATCACGTGAGACGGACTAGTCAAGATCGGTGAACATCTCCATGTTGATCGTATCTTCTATACGACTCATGCTCGACCTTTCGGTCTTCCGTGTTCCGAGGCCATGTCTGTACATGCTAGGCTCGTCAAGTCAACCTAAGTGTATTGCGTGTGTTCCGAGGCCATGTCTGTACATGCTAGGCTCATCAACACCCGTTGTATGCGAACGTTAGAATCTATCACACCCGATCATCACGTGGTGCTTCGAAACAACGAACCTTCGCAACGGTGCACAGTTAGGGGGAACACTTTCTTGAAATTATTATAAGGGATCATCTTACTTACTACCGTCGTTCTAAGCAAATAAGATGCAAAACATGATAAACATCACATGTAATCAAATAGTGACATGATATGGCCAATATCATTTTGCTCCTTTGATCTCCATCTTCGGGGCGCCATGATCATCTTCGTCACCGGCATGACACCATGATCTCCATCATCGTGTCTTCATGAAGTTGTCACGCCAACGATTACTTCTACTTCTATGGCTAACGCGTTTAGCAATAAAGTAAAGTAATTTACATGGCGTTATTCAATGACACGCAGGTCATACAAAAAAATAAAGACAACTCCTATGGCTCCTGCCGGTTGTCATACTCATCGACATGCAAGTCGTGATTCCTATTACAAGAATATGATCAATCGCATACATCACATATATCTCATTCATCACATCCTTTTGGCCATATCACATCACAAGGCACATGCTGCAAAAACAAGTTAGACGTCCTCTAATTGTTGTTGCAAGTTTTTACGTGGCTTCTATAGGTTTCTAGCAAGAACGTTTCTTACCTACGTAAAACCGCAACATGATATGCCAATTTCTATTTACCCTTCATAAGGACCCTTTTCATCGAATCCGTTCCGACTAAACTGGGAGAGAAAGACACCCGCTAGCCACCTTATGCAACTAGTGCATGTCAGTCGGTGGAACCTGTCTCACGTAAGCGTACGTGTAAGGTCGGTCCGGGCCGCTTCATCCCACAATACTGCCGAAACAAGATAAGACTAGTAGTGGCAAGAAAAAATTGATAACATCTACGCCCACAACTGCTTTGTGTTTTACTCGTGCATAGTAACTACGCATAGGCCTGGCTCATGATGCCACTGTTGGGAATCGTAGCAGAATTTTAAATTTTTCTACGCATCACCAAGATCCATCTATGGAGTCTACTAGCAACGAGAGGGAAGGAGTGCATCTACATACCCTTGTAGATCGCGAGCGAAAGCGTTCAAGTGAACGGGGTTGATGGAGTCGTACTCGTCGTGATCCAAATCACCGATGACCGAGCGCCGAACGGACGGCACCTCCGCGTTCAACACACGTACGGAGCAGCGACGTCTCCTCCTTCTTGATCCAGCAAGGGGGAAGGAGAGGTTGATGGAGATCCAGCAGCACGATGGCGTGGTGGTGGAAGTAGCGGGGATCCCGGCAGGGCTTCGCCAAGCACAAGCGGGAGAGAGAGGTGTCACGGGAGGGAGAGGGAGGCGCCAGGGGCTAGGGTACAGCAGCCCTCCCTCCCCCTTTATATAGGCCCCCTGGGGGGGCGCCGGCCCTGGGATCCCATCTATGGGGGGGGCGGCGGCCAGGGGGGGAAACTTCTCCCCCAAGTCAGGTGGGGCGCCCCCCACCCCCAGGGTTTCCAACCCTAGGCGCAGGGGGAGGCCCATGGGGGGCGCACAAGCCACTAGGGGCTGGTTCCCCTCCCACTTCAGCCCATGGGGCCCTCCGGGATAGGTGGCCCCACCCGGTGGACCCCCGGGACCCTTCCGGTGGTCCCGGTACAATATCGATAACCCCCGAAACTTTCCCGGTGGCCGAAACTGAACTTCCTATATATAATTCTTCACCTCCGGACCATTTCGGAACTCCTCGTGACGTCCGGGATCTCATCCAGGACTCTTAACAACTTTCGGGTTTCCGCATACTAATATCTCTACAACCCTAGCGTCACCGAACCTTAAGTGTGTAGACCCTACGGGTTCGGGAGACATGCAGACATGACCGAGACGCCTCTCCGGTCAATAACCAACAGCGGGATCTGGATACCCATGTTGGCTCCCACATGTTCCACGATGATCTCATCGGATGAACCACGATGTCGAGGATTCAATCAATCCCGTATACAATTCCCTTTGTCAATCGGTACGTTACTTGCCCGAGATTCGATCGTCGGTATCTCAATACCTTGTTCAATCTCGTTACCGGCAAGTCACTTTACTCGTACCGTAATGCATGATCCCGTGCCTAACTCCTTAGTCACATTGAGCTCATTATGATGATGCATTACCGAGTGGGCCCAGAGATACCTCTCCGTCATACGGAGTGACAAATCCCAGTCTCGATCCGTGCCAACTCAACAGACACTTTCGGAGATACCCGTAGTGCACCTTTATAGTCACCCAGTTACATTGTGACGTTTGGTACACCCAAAGCACTCCTACGGTATCCGGGAGTTGCACGATCTCATGGTCTAAGGAAATGATACTTGACATTGGAAAAGCTCTAGCAAACGAACTACACGATCTTTTGTGCTATGCTTAGGATTGGGTCTTGTCCATCACATCATTCTCCTAATGATGTGATCCTTTTCAATGACATCCAATGTCCATAGTCAGGAAACCATGACTATCTGTTGATCAACGAGCTAGTCAACTAGAGGTTTACTAGGGACACGTTGTGGTCTATGTATTCACACATGTATTACGATTTCCAGATAACACAATTATAGCATGAACAATAGACAATTATCATGAACAAGGAAATATAATAATAACCATTTATTATTGCCTCTAGGGCATATTTCCAACACCAACAACACTTGAGCTAGTCTTAGAGGCAAGACTAGGAACCTTCATTTTATCCGTTTATCATTTCACACGTGCGTATGAGTTTTCCATTGAATCGCATATTCCAGGACCATAGCAGTTATAGCATGAAATATAAACTCTTAATTATGAATACGAAAACATAATAATACAAATATTATTGCCTCTAGGGCATATTTCCAACCTTCAACACATTGTCTGACCGAATTTTTGTGATTTTATTAGGGAAAATGATGGACTCTGATGCTTCATCGGACGAGGGGTATGGACCGACCGAGCTTGATCGAATGATTCAAGATGAGTTCTTCGATTCCTCGGATTTGGACGAAGAAGTGGACATGATCATGCTCGTGAGCATGAGGAAATGGACCGGCAAATGGAGCATATTCTCAACTTCAGGGGCTCAATCGAAGGGAGAAGAGTGATCAATCGGGATAGAGTGTCCGGAGCAAAGCTACTGCACATGGACTACTTTGCTCCCAAGCCTACTTTCTCGGATGATCCATGGTTTTGTCGCCGTTTTCGCATGCGGAAACCATTGTTTTTGCTCAATGTGGAGGGAGTGGAGGCACAAATGACTACTTCAAGCTCGCAAGGAATTGCTGCGGACAACTCTCTTTCTCTGCCAAGCAGAAGTGCGCGACTGCTCAGAGGATGCTTGCACTCGGTACTGCTGCAGATGTCGTTGGTGAGATGGTCAGGATGGGGGAGAGCACATGCCTGAAGATTACTTTCAAGCTTGCCCGCACCATGGTGGGGGTGTTTGGACCTGAGTATCTCAGAGAACCAAATGCGCAGGACACAGAGAAGTTGGCTATTGGAGAGGCAAGGGGGTTTCCAGGAATGCTCGGATCAATTGATTGCATGCATTGGCAATGGAAGAACTGCCCCAAAGGTTTGCAGGGATGTATCAAGGTCACACCAAAGAGGTCACCATCATACTAGAAGCGGTGGCATCACATGACTTATGTATTCGGGGGAATGCCGGGTTCTCACAACGACATCAACATGCTTCAACGATCTTCGGTGTTCAGGCGGCTTTGCAATGGAGAATCACCGCCATGCAACTAAACCGTAAACAGCCGAGACTACAACATTGGATACTATATTGCCGATGGTATCTATCCTCAGTGGGCGGCGTTTGTGAAGACCATATCCGAACCGCGTGGCAATAAACACAGTCAATTTGCAACAATGCAGGAAGCGGTTAGGAAGGATGTGGAGAGGGCATTTGGTGTGCTTCAAGCTCGTTGGGGAATTGTGCGTGGCGCTGCAATGATGTGGAAATCGGAAACTTTGTGGCAGCTAATGATATGTTAGGTTATTTTGTACTATATGATTGTCGAGGATGAGGGTGGTGGTGTAGCCCAAACCCTGTGATTTTGAAGCACCTAGAGAACAAGTTGAAATCCCAGAAGATCAAGATGCAACTCAGCTGATGAACTTTCTGCAGATGCATCCGAATCTTTCTAGATCATCAAGTGCACGCGCAGCTACTCGATGATCTTGTGGAGCATATGTGACCCATGATGAAAATCAAAGAGCTGATGTTTGAGTTGTGCACTTCAAATAAATGTAAACACTATTATGTTCGATACCAACATTTGTTATTTGCGTGCGATATTGGCTTGTACAATCGACGTGCATGGATTTAAGAGTCTGGATTTGTGATATGTGGATGCTGGGAGTGAAATATGAGGACCTTCCAGATGCGTCTGCGGGCGTGCGTCTAGGCGCATCCACAAAAGTATACGTATAGAGGGCCGGGTTTAACCAAGTCGGACCGTAGATGCTCTAAGTATACCATTATTGATAGGCATTTCATTTGCGCACTTCACTAACTCTCACGCCGTGGAACGTGTGTTCTTTCTACAGAGTTACGCCTACCCTACCTTGCAGACAATTCCAAAGTTGCTGCACTTTTCTGTTTTCCAGACAATTCCAAAGTTACTGCAGGCTAATTACTTTCTTTTATACTCCTTCTGTTTCTAAATATATATCTTTTTAGATATTTTAATGCGAACTACATACGGGTGTATATAGGCGTGCTTTAGAATGTAGATTCATTCATTTTGCTCTGTATGTAATCTGTAGTGGAATCTCTAAAAAGACTTACTCCCTCCTTTCATCCACATAGGGCCTAATGCGTTTTTCAAGACCATATTTGACTAGTGACAAGATTAATAGTACATGAGATGTATAATGTGAAAATTATATCATTGCCAGGCTTCAATGACGATGTGTCCGGCGCGCAGATTGTCTTCGGCATTGCAAGGCGGGTTCCTCCTCCTAATACCATATTGGTCTTCTGAACAGAAGACATGTACCCGACTCTGTATAACCACAATCAACAACCATGAAAGTAAAATATAAAATAGAGATAAGCTATGTCCATTGACAGCTCTCTTTTTTTCTTTTTGGCGAAACATTACGTCAAGTCTTATTATTAATTCGAACCATTTTTCGGGCCTCCCATCTCACGTACCGAGGCGTGGCCTCTGTTGACACGTCTCGTCATGAATTTGATGGTATACTTTGTTTAAGTTGCATGTTATATATTATTGCTCTAACATTTGGTTAGCCTTGAAAAACACATTAGGCCCTATATAGATGGAAGGAGGGAGTATATTTATATTTAGAAATGAAGGGAGTATGTGAAAAATGCGTGACCATGTCCTTTGTTTGATCCCAAATCCCAACTCAGCTGTCAGCTGTCGGCTGCTACTGTTTCAAATAAAAATAAAATGGAACTTCCAATTCCAATTGCTGACCTTGAATTCACCCTTGAGATTCTCATAGAGTTTGACCCCAGAGCTATTCCAAAGTTGATGAGCTAGTAACTAACTATGTTGTGCACGCAATCGCAAAACCAAGGCTAGTTCTGGTCAAGGCAAGCCCACTACAACGAACATCACTATGTCCATGTTGCCCTTGCTTAGAATTGCCATCGTTAGTATTAAAACACAAGGATATCATAGACTATTACGCAGGTGGATGTCTGATCAGCTTGGATCATCAGCGAGTTCACGTGTCGGTTGCCCTTGTAACTACTACTTCCTCCGGCCAGAATTACTTGTCGAGTATGTACTTGATTACCTCTTTTGAAAAACAATATCATGAACACAATCCTTTCGACCGTATCATAGGGTTGGTGCTCAACAAGTACAAAATAAGGGACAACATACGCGTTCGCTTTTCTATCGTGTCACACGGTTGGCAATCATCAACAAGTAAAAAACCATGGGGCTGCAAACAGGGCTGCTTACACCAAATTCCCTTCAAACAAGTTGTACCAACTTGTCGCTGTTGAATGGTCCCTATTGGCCAACATATGCATACTAGGCTGAGAAATAATTTCAGGGCACAAACAAGTTCTTTTGTATTGCAAAAGATACATGCCCAAAAATGCTTTTAATAGTAAGCATTCATTGTCACTGAAATATTCAAGTATGACGTATACATGAAGGAGATGTCCTCAAGAATGTTTGAAATATTTTAAGACTGCTGTTGGTTGTTCTTCACTAGCGTTCTGTTATTTGAACTTGGCACTTATTTTTTTAAGAATAACTTGATACTTACTAAACAAGGCAATGCCATCCAAGAACTCATGAAACCCCTTACTTGCTCCTCTTGGAAGCCTCGTACAGGTAGCCCGCGATGACTACAGCTGCCGCAACTGCTACCCCCACTGCACTCTGTGCAAGTACAACAGCAGTTGAAACATCTGATTTTGTAGAAGCTAGGCCACTGATCCGTGGTGTGAAGCCAAGTTCAGAAAGTTTCTTGTGTGATTCAGCGTAGTCCTTGAAGAAAGCATCCTCGTCCTGCAGTACGGAAGAGGTAAGACAATTGTTCTGAAACTGAAAGTTGGATTATGGAAATATCAAAAATCATGTGCACCTTTGCATAAAGCTCCACATAGCGTCTAAATTCAGCATCATCCAACAATGCCTTATCAGTAGGGAGCTTCAGAAGACCCTCTGATTCCCCTTTCAGTAGCTCACTGCAGTGAGGTTAACAAGCATTTCAGTTACACTGATTCTCCTTCTCAAATCTAGTCTCCAAAATAAGTCCCTCCGATCCATAATAAGTGTCGCGGTTTTGAACCAAGGTAGTTCAACCTTAGTTCAACAACAACAACAACAACAACAAAGCCTTTAGTCCCAAACAAGTTAGGGTAGGCTAGAGGTGAAACCCAGAAGATCTCGCAACCAACTCATGGCTCTGGCACATGGATAGCAAGCTTCCACGCACCCCTGTCCATAGCTAGCTCTTTGGTGATACTTCAACCTTAGTTCAAAACCGCGACAATTATTCTGGATCGGAGGGAGTAGTAAATGTTATGGCTTTGTATTCAACTCACAGAAAGTATGAGTTGTCAAACTTCAGAGGATCACGAGTCCATGCACCGTCAAACCCAGACCTTTCAGGATGCGCCTTTCCCTAAGAGAAAAAGTCCATTACTAAATACCGTGTTTCTCATGAAAAGGTGCTCCTACTTCACAGAATACAACAAAGTACCAGACTATGGCCCCCAGATAGTGCTACAATATCTTTGTCTGTTAAGCCCATTCGATAAAAGATGTCCCTCAGATGTGGTGCGCCTGCTCATGAAGAAATAGTACAGATACATGTCTCAGTCACTGGGATGTGATTGCAAGGTGCAACAAGTACTCCTAGAAGACTGATCATATAAAGAAAGAAAGACAGCTCTTGTACATGAACAAATGACATAAGAAACATAGATCAACATGCAATAATAACTATAACGCGTAAAAGGGCTAGTATACGGGTGATATGTGAAGGTAAGAGTAGTTAAGCCTCCAATTTCTGAAGAAAAATGCATGTAAAAGCTGTACATGAGGAGATTGGTGGAGTACAACCAGAAAACTGCACTGCTTGAAATGCCTGAAATCCCATCTCACACGGTAAAAAGTATCAAATGCCAAGAGTATGACATATGGACATGAGTAGACGGGTGCAGAAAATAATCGATGCAACTACATTTGATATGCCCGTAAGGCCATTGGCCATATAACTTCTTAATTCACATTTTGATCAATTGCTTGAGATAGCAGGAAAACATTGACAGGTAGAAACAATAGTAGCAATAGTTACCTTTCTTAGCATCAGGAAGGCGCCCTTCACGGGGACAAACTGACGAATCCTGATTCAGGTCCAAAGCAGTTAATATGTAAGCATCAGGAACAATGCATCCATTTCTGAAGAAATGATATTTCACATACACGTCTTCCAGGGATGAACTCAACAGTTGGACCCCCCGTGACTTCAACTGCAACTACTCCAGCAAGCTGGAAGTAAGATGTAGTTAGTAAATAGCTATAGAATTCACAGTTCTGCTGTACACAATAGGAAGCATCGGCTCACATATGTGGAAGAGTGTAGATGTTTTAGCAATCAATACTCACTTAATTTAGACAAGAGCCAACTCAACCAAATTGTCAATTACCTGATAAAGGTCTGCATATGTAACCTTTGGATGCTTCGCTTTAATAGGCTCTGGCAACAAAGGACAGTTGGGTAAGCTATAATAACAATTTCACTTATTTCCACAGCAAAGAAAGGAACGGCTTAACAATAAACCAACAAATCTGAATTTAGTTAGTCGTGTGATTTGGCAGAGTATCATTAGGACCAAATTGCAATTCTGTCAAGACCCTCTCAGAAGATAAAATAGAAGCATTTAAGAATTCTCTCACTTGTACATGCAGTGATGCAAATAAAGCAGCACACATAAGGATGCAATAGTTTACAACAGAACAACAAGGGTACTGTTAATTTCCGTGAGTAATCATCCTAAACTATTTAACTTTCCAAAGGAAAATCAGTTGCAATCTTGTCCTTAAGCCATTGCATGAAGTACAATAGAAACAGAACTTTAACTTATGAGAAACTAACGAGAATGCCCAAAACTGATTTCCTTAGCTTAAAGAGCCCTCGTATAGGAAAATGACTATTTTTACACAGCCATCTACTACTAGATTGGGTATTGGATAACTATAATACATACCGAGGAGATCAATAGCAATTTTTAAGCCAGCATTTGAACCATGGGTGTACTCTTCCTCGTATCTAATTGAACCATTTGCGCCACCAGTTCTTGTGTTCACATCATACGTGCCAGCATCGTGCCATCTGCAAGGGAGACCGAAGATATTGAGTCTTCCAAATGGAAAAGCAAGGAAGTCCAGAAGACACACAAAATCGTAACCATACACGCAAAAAACTGGAAGGCAGATGTAGTTTTATGGGTGTTACTTATTAGATCTATACAATGCAGAGGAGCAGTGTATACCTGCATTCCTGCAGCACATCAAAAAATAAATCAAGTGCGTAAGCTAAAAGCTACATGTTCATAACTTCAGATAATGCCAAAGTTTTTATCCCTTTCATTGCCGGTGTGCATGGGCACCTGATCCTATTAGTGCATCACATATTACTTCTCAAGTGCATATAATAGCAGCCGTCTCTGTAAAACACCACATGTTAAGAAAAGTTCTAGAGGCCGAGGTGCGAGAACGGGCAAGCAATTCGTCTCACTTATCCGATTCTGCAAACATTTGGTATGTGTGGGCAGTTCTCAACTTCTCATGCTACTGTAAAACACTACAGTCTATCTGTGAACTAAGTACCATATCCTCCTCGTTAGATAATAATCGTGGCATACAGCCGAAATTCGTAATCGCTCGAATCTCTAAAATCATGCACGTAAGGTGTTTGTCGAATTGCCTCGTCCGAAATCGATACAACAAACATGAAACAGGCCAGCGAGGACTGATATCTGCGGGCCGCGGCAGTAACAAACCAAACCCATTAGTTCAAATCTGACATGCAACTCAAGTCAGTAGTGGAACAACGCCGGTAGGTAATCGCAGGCCTTAAGCAAAACACGAGCCCTCAGGCCGCGTGAACCAGGAGCAGACGAGCAAACAGAAGCAACAGTATGGAGTAGGAGAGGAGCAGGAGACTGGGGCTGGGAGTACGTACGCGAGGCGGAGCATGATGGGGGCGCATCCCTTGGAGGCGATGAGGGCGCGGAGGGCGCGGCGCGCCCTGTCGACCTGGCGCAGGTACTCGGCGTCCACCACCGGAGCCGCCATCGCGGACGACCCTAGAACTAGAAGAGAAGAGATCGGCGGGGCGAGGAGCGAGGTGAGGTGAGGTGTGTTTGGGCTAGGAGGAGAGAGGTGCAGCAGCAGCGGGAATGGGGCGGAGGGGTGGAGGCGACGAGATAACGCGGAGCGAGCGATTGGCTGCTCCGCGCCGTCGAGTCGTGTTCTGCCGTCTTGGTTTTTACTTGGATCAACGCTACATGTGTACACTCCTCATGTGGTGCGGGTCCCGCCGTCAATCCGTTACTTGTTTTGTTTGTTTTCGTTCCGTTGTGCTGACCATCAGGTATGTGGAGCAGCTAACAGCAACTCGAACGGGTCGACCCAAACTGATAGCGCTTTTGTCCGTTTTTTATCTGTTTGGTTCGGCCCGACGTCTGGCTTATTTTAAATTTGGGTCGGCAGTGCGTTCAAAGCAAATTTGACAATTTTAATCTGTGGATGAAATCATTTCATGAAATGAACAGTTTCTAAAAGAAATTCACTCAGCTGACTTTTTGAGTGGCGCCCGACACGAAGGCGCCACACTACACTATGCAGCGCCTGACTGACAGGCGCTGCACGTCTAGCCAACGTCGCATCCAGGTGATCCGAAAATTATGAAGTCAGTGTGCACCGCCTAAGAGCTAGGCGCCGCACTATACAGTGTAGCGCCTAGCATTTCCTAAATGCTAGGCGCTACACTGTATAGTGCGGCGCCTAGCTCTTAGACGCTGCACATTGACTTAGTAATTTTTAGGCAGTCCGGAGTGCGACGCTGGGCAGGCGCGTAGCGCCTGTCAGTCAGGCGTTGCACAGTGTAGTGTGGCGCCCTCGTGTCGGGCGCCACTCAAAAAGGTCAACTGAGTGAAAAAAATTAGAGACAGTTCATTTTGTGAAATGATTTTACAAATGGTGTTCTCGGGGTCGCGAGTCAAATTTGTCTGCGTCCAACGCGTCGACCCATTTCATGTCCGCACGCAATTTTTAAAAAAGACTCGCGACCATAGATCATGTCAGCGGCCATGTCTCATGCCGGCACCATGCCAGCGCCAGCATACAATGCTGGCTTCAAAATAACACCACACAGTCCATGCTGGCGCACTCGCCAGCGGCTGGTACACATGCCAGCACACAGAAAGGGTGGGGACTTGAGTCCGACCACACCATCGCGGCCCCGTGGTCATGCCAGCACACCTGCCCGCATACCAAAAAGGATGGCGCTCGCCGCCATAGATCACTCATTGTCGAACTTGAGCATGTCGGCATGCATCTTCTCGAACCACGACTTCTTCCTTGGCGACACGGTGTTGAGATCCACCTTCATGATCTCCACCCCGGTCATCATGCTCGCGAGAGCCACTTCTTTCGTCTTGGTCTTGGCGTTGGCGGCCTCGATCTCTAGCATCTTGGCTTGCTTCTCCGCCTCCATCTCAAGCATCTTGGCTTGCTTCTCCGCGTCCATCTCAAGCCTCCTCCTTTGGATCTTCATGAAGGCGTTCATTTGCTCTTCTTTGTAACATCGACACTCCTCCTCTCTTGAGTCCTTCTTGCTCATCATGCCCTCCACGCTTGCAATCAAGGCGTTCAATGCCGCATCCCGCTTGTCCTTCTTCTTGGAGTTGGTCTTCCCCCGCGGCCGTGCCTTCTCGCCGTCCCCAACCTCCTCCACGGCTTGCTTTCCCCCACGCGACTTGAGGGCGGCATATTGCGACTTGAACTTCTCCTCGTCTTTGATGAACCTAAAGCAATGAAAGAGGTTGAAGCACTTGCCATTGTGTTGGACCTTGAATGCCTACAAATGTATTTCATGCAAGCATATTGGCAAATGGTATGCAAATGAGCATGCAAGCATAAACGGAATGGCACAAAAGAGTGCGGCTTGCTAGCATACCATGTCTTGCATGCCGATGCCGCTCATGCGGCGGGCCTTGACGCTCTCAAGAGTAGCACAAAACTTGTTGCACTCTTGTTGGATCACCCGCGCGTGCTTACTATTTGGTACGGCGGGCGTGGAAGGCGCCACCACGCTCACCTTGGGCGAGCACTCCTCGGAGAGGCGGGAGGCCTGCGGGTAGACGTGGAAGCCGGGCATCGGGTGCAAGCCGACGCGCGGGGCGAGTCGGGCAGCACCATCCAAGGGAACGCGGATGAGCCGGTGCTGGCCGCGGCCACGGCGGTGCTGACGACGCCGTGCTGGCTAGGGTTTAACCCTAGCATATAGAGCGCCCCCTCGTTGCCGCCACGACGCGGGCATTGGTGACCTCCTGCTGCGCGGCGGCGGTCGCCGCGATGGCTTCATCCCTCGCGTCCGTCGTGTGCCTCCGGCCCTTCCTCTTGGCCGACTCCCTTGCCTGTTGTTCGGGCGTCAGCGTCTTCTTCGGCTTGGGCGCGGCAGCGGTCTTGCGGGGGGCGCGAGGCTTGCCTTTGCCGGAGGGGGCGGTCGTCATCCCGGACGGGGCGAGGGAGGCGAGGCCGGCGGCGGCGTCGAGGTCGTCGTCCATGGCGGGGGCAGGAGCCCGTGCGGGTGGGAGGGTTTTGGGGGGTGGAGGGAAATGGTGGAGGCGGGCACCGACCAGCGGGCCCGGGGGAGGAGAAGGCGAGCGCGCGTGCGTCCGTCTTGTGTCCGCGCCGGCGCAAATCCGGCTCAAAAAATGGGCCGGGAATGGGTCGGCAGGCGGACGAAAAGCGGACGCACGTTCGTTTGGGTCGGCGTGTTGGGCCGACTTTTCTGTCCGCGCCGACCCAAATGGACGCCCGCGGACGAAATGGGTCGCCCCGTTGCAGTTGCTCTAAGCAACAGCAATCAAGAGTGGCAGCATCTCATCGCTCGTTTCACCCCCCCCCCCCCCCGCGCGGGCGACGCGGGCGACCCAGACGAAACCCTAGCCGCCACTCCAAGCCCCTTCCTAGATCTTCTCTCCCCTCGCCGCCGTCGGGCAAAGCCCGCGCGACATCAGTGGTGGCGGGGCCTCTTTTTTCCCCTCTCGTGAGGTCAAGGCTACGTGGGGTCGCTCGGCCAAGGAGAGGCGTGGGGCGCGACAAGTAGGAGCCAGCGAGCGTGGCGATTGCAGTGAGAGCAGCGTGCTGACGTTAGTGGGCACGGCGGGCGTGGTGAACAGAAGCTTGTGGGTGCGGCGGGCGCAAGCCAAGGCGCAATGCGCAAGTGCGGGCGCGGGGGCGCGTTGCGGGAGGTCGGGGTAGGCGCGTGGATCTAGCATGTTCGTGCACCATGCGGAGGTGCGGGTTTGTCGCTCCCGAGTCCGATCTGGTCAGTCCGTGGCCGGATCTCGCTGCCCGGGTCGCGCTGGTGGCGGCGGTGGGGTGGGTTCGGGAATGCTGGTGGGCCCTACCTTCAAGCGTGTCCACGTCCATCTCCTTAGAGTAGCGGCACCGTGCAATGTCTGTGGTGCAGACGAGGTTCTTAGGCAGACCAGATCCAGTTCGGTTGGTACTGACCTTGCGCGACATGATGCGAGGCTGTCAATCCGACTTGGTGTTCGTCCAGTTGAGGGAGTCCTGGATTAAGGGGTCCTCGGGTGTCCAGGCTGTGTGATATGGGCCGGATTGATGGGCCGTGAAGATACAAGGTAGAAGGCCTTCCCCCGTGTCCGGATAGGACTCTCCTTTGCATGGATGGCAAGATTGGCATCCGGGTGTATGGTTTCCTTCTTCTGTAAACCGACTCTGTACAACCCTAGACCCTTCCGGTGTCTATATAAACTAGAGGGCTTGGTCTGTAGAGGCTATCAGAATTCATATAGGCTAGACATCTAGGGTTTAGCCATTACGATCTCGAGGTAGATCAACTCTTGTAACCCCTATACTCATCAAAGTCAATCAAGCAGGAAGTAGGGTTTTACCTCCATTAAGAGGGCCCGAACCTGGGTAAACATCGTGTCCCCTTTGTCTCCTGTTACCCTCGATCCTCAGGCGCATAGTTCGGGACCCCCTACCCGAGATCGGCCGGTTTTGACACCGACATTGGTGCTTTCATTGAGAGTTCCACTGTGTCGTCGGCAGAAGGTTCGATGGCTCGTTCGATCATCAACAGCGATGCCGTTTCCGGGGAAACCTTCCTTCGCGGTCAACTTTTTGCGTTCGGCGGTTTCGCTCTGCGTGCCAATTCAATTGGCCACCTTGAGCAGATCGACAGCTACGCCCCTGGTCGTCAGATCAGATTCAGGAGCCTGAATTACGTCGCCGACATCCGATGAGACTTGATCTTCGAAGGGTTCACGGCCTCGACCACTATTCCTCATCTCCAAGAAGGAAACCCATCGGATCCGTCGTCAGGCACCGCTCAAAGACCAACTATCATCCCTACCCTAGCCGTAGATCCAGAGTGGACCACCTCATCCGAAGATGGGAGTTTGAAACCCACCGGACCCTCCCCTATCACGAAGTTCTTTTCCGGAGACCCGGAGGCAACTATGTCTTCGGCAAGCCTAGAATCAAGCGGGACTCTCCCTGTCATCGGAGAGCCGAATCCGCCTCTGGATGATAGCTCCGAACTCCCAAGGCCTGCGTCCAGTGAGCACAGTCTGGTAGAACCTACCATGCCTACCCCCGTAGGTCCCCAGTTCCTCGTCCGACCTTCGCTCTTAAACGAGGCCCTAGACTTAATGGCGATCCCTCGCCATTACGGAAGTGTCACCTCCGAACTACGCCCAGCCCGGACTAGGGGCTGAGAGCGGGGAATTTTACGTCCCACCCACCACCCACTTAATAGCCACTGTCAAGGATTTGACCGACATGCTAGATTACGCCTCCGAAGACATCGATGGTATGGACGACGATTCCGGAGACAAACAAGGCCAAGACACGCCATTCACCGGGCGTTGGACGGCTACCTCCACATACGATGTGTATATGGTGGATACACCCAAAGAGGACGACGACGAAGGCAGGAAAGATCCGATTGAGGACAAGCCCGCTGAGGCACCACCAAAATGTCAACATCAGCAACGTCGCTCAAAATCACGTCGCGAAAAGGAAAGCAATACCGGCACCGGAGACAATAACACTCCGGACGATGCCGAAGATCCTGAAGACCCCGTCGAGCCTGCGTTTGAACAGGATGATTGGGAGGAGGGACAAGTTAACCCCGATGAGCCGATCGGGAATGAGGACTCGGAAGATAGTAACTATCTACCGATCTCCGAGGATGATGTTAGCCTCGGCAACGAAGACTTCATCGTGCCAGGGGAACCCCTCGAGCAAGAGCGCTTTAAGCGGCAGCTAATCGCAACTGCGAGAAGCCTAAAAAGAAACAGCAACAGCTCCAAGCCGAACAAGATACACTCAACGACAGATGGACCCAGGTCCTAGCTGCCGAAGAATATGGCCTCGAGCGCCCAACAAAGAGTTATCCGAAGCATCGGCTAATACCACAATTCGATGACGAGGCCCTTGAGCCAATATCGTCAATATATAATCATGTTAACGAACCAGACCGGCCACCACGTGGGCAAGACAAAGTGGCTACTTATGCAGAGCACCAGCCCGTATGTTGGTGTACAAAAGTAGGGGCACTCCTTTGTACCCCTTTACTTGTGCACGGGTAGTCGGAGCCTCGCGCCGCGGCCACACTAAGCAGGGCAGAGGAGGGGAGCCGGAGAGAAGCCGAAGTCCAAAACAACGCCATGACCAAAAACACAGGAGAGCAAAGGGGCGAGGTGGACTCCCCCGGCAAGATCCCTTGCCGGGGCGGCCTCCGCGGCCCCGGCAAGAGCCTTGCCGGGGCAACTTGCCCGATGCCAACAGAGCGAGCCACCCTTGAGCCCACGGGTTCCGACCCAACCAACTACATTGGAACCAGGGCTCGGGAGGCGCCTCTGTGGTGGCATGCAGATCTTTGTCAAGATCATAAACATGTGAGATCAGATGAGGATCAGAAGATGGCGACCCTCGGCGGGATCCCAGCCGAGGGAATCCAGAAGACCCCCGGCAAGCGCCTTGCCGGGAACGACCGCAACGCCATGGCAAGACCCTTGCCGAGCCCCCGGCAAGACCCTTGCCGAGGGCATCAGCGGGACCACTGCCAGGCCCGCACCAGCCAAGACTCCACCGACCGTCCCCAAACAGCTGCTAGCTCAACCAGCTGGGCAGGCACCTGCGTGGCGACAGGCGGCCTCTACACCAACTCAGGAAGCACCTGCGTGGTGGCATGCAGATCTTCGTGAAGGCCCTGGCACCGCGCCACCTCAGCTGCCTGCCTGCCTACATGTCACCGCACGCATCGCTGGCCTGGGCGCGTGTCAAAGCGAGGCGGGGCGGCGACGGACGGGACGGGCCTCGTTCCCGTCTCCGATAAAGCTAATGGACACCTAAGTAGCGCATTTAATGCGCTTTGTCCTGTAACGCCAGGCGATAAGCTCGCGCGTTGTACACCTTTCCACCTCCTGTGTGCCACTGTGACGACCCCTTTTGCCTATAAAAGGAGGCCCGAGGCGACCAAGAGAGGGATTCAGCTCTTTTGGGCAAGTTACACCCCGTAGCTAGCTCAAGAACACAAGAACACTCAATACATCCACCAAAGCAGGACTAGGGTATTACGCATCCTCGCGGCCCGAACCTGGGTAAACGACCCGTGTGCTTCTTGTTAGACCTGCTCTTCTCACGACCCCGCGCCCGCCGACCGTAGAAGGGATTCCACTGATCCCATAGGTGTCGTTTCCACCGACATCTTTGGCGCGCCAGGTAGGGGACGCAGTTGTGAGAATCTGGTTTAGCAACCAGCTTAGCAGTTCCTCGTGGCCATGGTTTCTAAGGAAGAAGACGGCCAAGAGAGTGGCGCTGCCTGCAAGCGCGAAGGGCGCCAGTGCGGCGACGGGAAAGCTAAGTCATGCCGAACTTTAAATATTTCCTTTTTATATAAGGTTATTCCCCTTGGAGATCTCGTTCTTTGTATGGAAAACCTGCACGCAAAGGGGCCCTCCCGCGATTGGCAATGCCCTTGTTCTGTTTTGAGTCCGCTCAACAGCTCAAGCGGCCGCGTCGAGAGTGGCAGGGTAGCCTTCCGCAATTGGCAACGCTCTCGATTCTGACTCGAGTCAAGCTCGACAATTGAGCGGCCGCGTTAAGGGTGGTAAGGTGGTTCGCCCAGCAGCAAGCACACCCGGCAGGCCATTGGGGATCCTTCCTCAAGACGCCGCCCTGGGTCTACGCGCCGGCAAGCCTACCTGGTTAACGTAGGGTGGACATACAAAGGAAAATCGAACAGGAAAATAACATGCATTGTATCAAAAGTACTGCAGAGTTATATTACATCACTTGTTGCCGCAGTTCTAACTAAAGATAAAAATTGTCTTGGTTGTGAACCTGCAGCAACGAAAAGAAACGGGGTGCCTAATCCTGGCGCTGGCTCTCCACCCTTTGGATTCCGTCGATGCGTCTGATGATGGGCTTGATACGCTCCTTGAGCGCCGCGATGTCCGCATCCTCCGGCAAGCTCTCCAGCGCGGCTTCGAAGTCGAGGTCAGGATCCAGTGCGCAGCCTTGGCGAGGACCTTGGTCATGGCACCCCGGCAAAGCCTCCGGGACTCATCAGCCAGGGAGGCCTCCCGGTTGGAGTGAAGCTGCTCCAGGGCCCCGAGGACGCCCTCAAAGAACAGGGTCAGCTTGGCGTTGGGACTCCCGCTGCGCTCCGGGGCATACCTCACATTTGGCATCCCCGTGGTAGCCAGCTATGTGGTGATCCTGCCGGCGACGTCCACAAGGCGGCGGATCCAGCGGTTCTCACCCTCCACAAAATCCTTGTGGTTGGCGGCCTCGTTCTTCCGCAGCAGCTTCTCCTCCTCCAGATTCTTGGTCAGGGTCTCCTCCCAGGCCCTGACCTCCGAAAGCGTCTCCTCAAGGCCCTCCAGCTTCAGCTTCAGGTCCTTGATGGAGTCGTTGGCCTTGGAGAGCTGCTCAGCCTTGCCAAGGACTGCGCCCTGCGCCTCCACCAGGGCACCGTTGAGCGTGTTCTTCTCCTCGGCCAGCTTCAGGGTCTGGTCCTTCAGCCCGTCCCGCTCCACCTCCAGCTCCTTCACCTTGTCGGCGTGAACCAGAGCCTTGGCATCGAGCGCCTCCCTGTGCCTCTGCTCCAGCTCTTGGGTCCGCTGCACGACGACTTCTCCACCTCCTCGTCCTTGCCGCGGAGCGTTGCGGAAAGCTTCTCCTCACGAGCGGCAAGATCCTCCTCCTAGGAGTTCAGCGCGGCCTGGTGCTGGGTTCGAGCGGCCTCGGCTGCGGCGGCCAAGTTCTCCGACGTCTCCTGGGCCTTCTCGATATCGGCCCGCTTCATGGTGAGCTCCACGTCGTGCTTGGCCAGCTCACCCTAGGCGACCTTCAGCTCCTCGCGAGCCTGGCGGAACCAAGTCTGCGTCTCGGCGATGCGCGCCTTGAGGTCTGCCTCCGCCTTGTCCACCGTTGCCATCCTGGACTTGGCCTTGTCCAGGCGGACGCGATGGAGCGCCTGGAGCTTCCGGAAATTGGCGCCCATGGCCTGGAGAAGCCGCTCCTCATGAGAGCCATCGCCACTGGTGCTCGGTTCGTCAAAAACCTCGAGCCCGGCAGCGGCAAGCACCTCTTCGTCGAACACCTCCCCCTCGACAGGCGCCCTAGAGCTCGACGACCCTGGGAGGTGGACGAAAAGGTCGTCGCTCACCCTCAGATACCTGCCGGAGCCAGAGGCAGCAGAGGAGGAAGGCTGGTCGTCAACCACCTCCTCCTCGGTAGCGGCCTTGCCGGCCTCCCCGGCAGGCCCCTTGGCGGCGTCCTCAGCAGCGCCCTTGGCGGCGATCTTCTCGGCCTCCGCCTCGGCGGCCTTGGCGACATCCTCGATGACAGTGTCTATGTCCTCCTGGTCTGCCGACGGGGGATCTGGATACCAAGGAGGGGGATAAGGCGAAGCCAAGACCAAAATTCAGAAGGAATAGAAAAAGAACAGGGACGGAAGGCGAGCGACTTACCCGTGCCGGGCTGGGAAGCAGAAGTCCCCTCCCCGCCAACATTTGGTGCCGAGGCGAAGCCACCAGCGCCCAGGTTCTCCTCCTCCTCCTCCGTGTGCATGGGCTCGGTGCTTGGCGCCCTTCCTGGGGACGCCCCTCGGGGCGGCGTAGTCGATGGGGGTGGCATGTTGGTGGTAGCCCTCTGTGGCTCCTCCTGCTGCTGTCCTCCTCCTGCAACCACGGCAAGGTCAGCACCAAGAGATCGTGCCCCCAACACACGTCGACGAGGGGTGAGCAGTGAACTTACGCTGGGGGCTGTGCCAGGGGCTGCTGTCCGGGCTGCTCAACACCACCAGCGGTGTGCCGGATGTGCCTGCCGGGGGCTGGCCGCTCGCCGAAGCCCTGGCCCTCTTCACCCTCTGGGCCAGTGTCTCTGCATCCCTGCAAAGATGGAGACGAATCAAGATAAGTGGCATGATCCGAGGAGACGGAGATGACAGAAAGGGACAAGATACTTACTCATCCTCCACCTCCTCCTCTGCTGCTTTCCTCTTCCTCCTTGGGCTGAGGGACCCGAAGTCAAAGGTGACCTCCGCATCGATGTCCGCATCGACGTCTGCCGAGGGAGGGGAGGGAGGCGGAGTCTGGACGCGCTTGGATGAAGAGGAGGCAGATGCTTTCCCCTTCGCCACCGCGGCCTTCACCAATTTCTTCGCAGTCGTGGCCCTCGTCTGGTGCGCGGACGCCTCCTAAGCTTGCCGGGGCTGCCCGACCCTGCCGAGCCGAACCGGCTTGCCAAAGGTGGCCCACCGCAGGACTCGCCCTCTCCCTGTGGCTGGAGGGTCGACGGCCTCGGCCTCCTCCCACGACGACTCGTCGACCACATCTTTGACGAGAGGGGCCCCGGTGTCGGCGCTGCTGGCCTCCCCAGCGGCCTCCGCCCACTGGGCGAGCTCCTTCTCCTCCGCTTCCACTGCGGCCTTGTCCTCCATGCCACCGGCACTGCCGGCCTCCTTGGCGAGCTCCGCCTCCACCGCCCTGGCGGCGATGTAGTCCAGCTCCGCCTGGGTGGTGTCCTGGACGAGCCGCGGCTCGGCGGTGATGTACTTCTCCTCCAGGGTGTCGAAAAATTCCTGCACCTGATCCTCCGGTGGCTCGTCCCAATTTGGGACGAGGCCGTGCGCGTTGAACTCTGGCATCATGGTGATGATGTCGCTCCGACGCGAGTTGTTGCTCAGCGGGACCACCCCCGCCGGCAACTTGAACAGGGGCCTCCTAGCGGGCTTGCCGGCCTTCGTGGCGGCCCTCACGGCCTTGCCGGACCGCTCGACCTCGCCGTCGCGGTTCACGTTGAGCTGGAAGAGCCGCTGGCAGAAGTGGGCGTGCCCCATCCCCGTGAGGTTGTAGTCCAAGCGGGGGCGGAGCCTCATGATGTCGGCGGCGTTCGTAAAGAGCCAGGCTGGCCTCCCCTTGTTGTGCAGCGGAGCGATTCGGCGGCGGATGAAATCCGGCCCGATCATCTCATGGGTGAGCCCGGCCTCGGTGAGACGGAGAATCCTGGTGGTGGCGACCGTGAGCTTCTTGTCATTGACGTCGACGTCGCTCCAGTCGTCCCTACGGACCCACGGTGCGTGGCGGACCCGGCAGAAGTCCGGCGGATCCTTCTCTTCAATCCAGCACCACCAGCCCCGCCACTCCTCCCACCTTTCCTTCTAAGCGCCATCCGGGTATGTCCCCTTGGACCTTGGGATCCAGGTGACACAACCGGAAATGGCGCTCCCCTTCTGGATTCAAGGGAAGAAGTAGTGGCGGAAGAGCGCCGTGTTGGGGTGCACTCCGGCGAAGCCCTCGCAGAGATGAGCGAAAAGGGCCATGCACGCCACGGCATTTGGAGTAAAATCCAAAAGGCGGAAGCCATAGGTGTGCATGATGTCGCTGAAGAAATCGGAGAAAGGGGGACAGAGCCCACAGGAGAAGTAATCAACGAAAAATGGGTACCGATTCGGGGCGGCCTCGGCGCAATTGGCGGGGATGACGCGCGTGGCTGGGTGCCCCATCGTCTCCCCCCCGTCTTGCAACCCCATAGGGGCCTGAAGTAGTCCCGGAGCTCGAACACGTCGACCGTCGAGGGGAAGTGAGCTGCGTTCGCCGCACCGCCGACTGATACGTCTCCAACGTATCTATAATTTATGAAGTATTCATGCTATTATATTATCCATCTTAGATGTTTTATATGCATTTATATGCTATTTTATATGATTTTTGGGACTAACCTATTAACCTAGAGCCCAGTGCCGGTTTCTGGTTTTTCCTTGTTTTTGAGTTTTACAGAAAAGGAATACCAAACGGAGTCCAATTGATGTGCCAATTTTTGATGATTTTTGATGGACCAAAAGAAGCCCCTGGAGTAAAAGAGTTGGGCCAAAAGAGTCCCGGGCTGTCCACGAGGGTGGGGGGCGCGCCCACCCCCCTGGGCATGGGCCCCTGCCTCGTGGACGACTCGGAGACCCCCCTGACGTGAAACCAACGCCAAAAATTCCTATAAATACAGAAACCCCCAGAAAATAACCTAGATCAGAAGTTCTGCCACCGCAAGCCTCTGTAGCCACGAGAAATCAATCTAGGCCCTCTCTGGCACCCTGCCGGAGGGGGCCATCATCACCGAAGGCCATGGAGGAGGATCCCGGAGGGACTATCATCGCCATGAAGGCTAAGGACCAGAGGGAGAACCTCTCCTCCTCTCTCCCGGTGGCGCCGGAGTGCCATCGGGAGGGGAATCATCGCCGCAGTGATCGTCTTCATCAACATCACCATCCTCATCTATTTTACGCGGTCCACTCTCCCGCACCCCGCTGTAAGCCCTACTTGAACATGGTGCTTTATGCCACATATTATGATCCAATGATGTGTTTCCATCCTATGATGTTTTGAGTAGATATCCTTTGTCTTTGGGTTGATTGATGATCTAGATTGGTACGAGTTGTATGTTTTATTTTGGTGCTGTCCTATTGTGCCCTCCGTGTTGCGCAAGCGTGAGGGATTCCCGTTGTAGGGTGTTGCAATACATTCATGATTCTCTTATAGTGGGTTGCTTGAGTGACAGAAGCATAAACCCGAGTAAGGGGGTTGTTGCGTATGGGATAAAGGGGACTTGATGCTTTAATGCTATGGTTGGGTTTTACCTTAATGATCTTTAGTAGTTGCGGATGCTTGCTAGAGTTCCAATCATAAGTGCATATGATCCAAGAAGAGAAAGTATGTTAGCTTATGCCTCTCCCTCATATGAAATTGCAATGACGACTACCGGTCTTGTTAACGATTGCTTAGGATAATTCCGCACACCGACCCATCATTATTCCACACTCGCTATTTATAATATTTAGCAATATATTCTAACTTTATGATAACAACACCTACTTTTATGTTTTAGCTCTCCAATATCATGCAAAGTTATCCTCTTCATACCCACAACGTAGTTTTATTTCTCGTTTCTAGTTGGAAGCAAACGTTTGGTGTACGTAGAGTCGTATCAGTGGCAGATAGGACTTGAGAGAATATTGATCTTACCTTTAGCTCCTTGTGGGTTCGACACTCCATACTTATCACTTCCACCATTGGGAATTGCTATGATGATTCCCTGCACTTGGGGATTATCAAGCTCTTTTCTGGCGCCGTTGCCGGGGAGCAATAGCGTGGGGTTGATATTCTCGTGTGTGCTTGTTTGCTTTCTTCACTAAGTAAATTTTGTTTTTTTGTTTCTGTTTAGTTGTGGGTGAAACTTACAAAACAAATTAAAAGAATGAAAATACAAAAAAATGCACTTGCCTTTCATGCCTAAAAAGTTTTTCAATAAGAGAAGTGATTGGAAGGTTATGCATTGGAGAAGTGAGGATCGACCTTGAACACTTGTGTTCATGCTCATGGAAACAATGTAAAGAAATTCATGGAAGCTTCTCTGAAAATAATTATCCCCTTGTATATATCCATTGTATTATAAAAATAATGTGCCAAGCTTTGGTTTTAGGATGATTAGATTGCTTGTTTACTATGTGCAATACAAAAACAGAAACTTTGGCTGTAGTGCGTGAATTTACATTTTTTACTGGAAAGTCAAATGGGTCTGAAACTTTTTGCACATTACTTATATACAATTTTTTTAAATTTTCATATTTTTTTAGAATTTTTTAGAGTTACAGAAGTTTAATAAACTTCCACATTACTACAGACTGTCCTGTTTTTGACATATTCTATTTTCTATGTGTTGTTCACTTATTCTGATGAATTTATGGGTAGTATCGGGGGGTATGAACCATGGTGAAGTTGGAATACAGTAGATAAAGTTCTAATATGAATTTGGAATGAGTTTGCAACAGTACCTAAAGGTAGTGATTTGCTTTAGTACACTAACGGATCTCACAAAGTTTTTATTAAGTTTTTGTGGATGAAGTGTTCGAAGAACGAGGAGTTACCGATGTGAGAAGAATAAAGAGAGGAAAGATTTCAAGCTTGGGGATGCCCAAGGCACCCCAAGTAAATATCACAAGGATACTCAAACATCTAAGCTTGGGGATGCCCCGGTTGGCATCCCATCTTTCTTCTTCAACAATTATCGGTATACCTCTGTTTTTGTTTTGTTCACATGATTTGTGTCCTTTGTGTTTTTCTTTTTCTTTAAGAACCATGCTAGTATGAGATGTCCCTTCATCAATTTATAGAATGATTAATGTGCTTCACTTATATCTTTTGAGTATGACCTTATAGAATGCTCTTTGTGCTTCACTTAAATCTTTTGAGTATGGTTTTAGAGAATGCTTCGTGTGCTTCTCTTATATATTTTGAGCTTGGATATTGGTTAGTCTATATTAATTGTAGAATGCTCCATCAACTTCTCTTATATCTTTTGTAGTATGAATAATACTATCATCTAAAGCAGGTTTAGAAGAGTGTCAACTTTAGGAATTAATGATCCCACTATTCCGAATGAGAAGAATTTTGCTTAAGTGGAGAGTAGAAAAATTTATATGCTTGTAGATAATGAAAAGAATGCTTTATGTGATGGTTATATTGTTTAATTCATTCATGATGCTACTTAAAGTTATTACGAGGGAGGAATATATGCTTGTAGGAGTTGCAATAATATCAAGTTTCCTCTCTATGTGCTTAAAGTTTTGAAGTTATACTTGTTTTGCCTTCCTATGCTAGTTGATTCTTGTTCCTATAAATTATGTGTTCACAAAATCCCTAGGCATAGGAAGTGGGTTAGATTCAAATGTGCTAGTCATATTCTTCATGATGCTCTCTTTATGTTTCAATTCTTTTCTTTTATGCGAGCATCATTAAAATCATCATGCCTAGCTAAAAGGCATTAAAGGAAAGCGCTTGTTGGGAGACAACCCAATATTTACCCTTACTGTTTTTGTGTGTTTACATGATTAAGCTACTGTAGTAATCATGTTTTATAGCTTTTGTTTCAATAAAGTGCCAAGTAAGACCTTTGGGAAGACTTGGGTGAAAGTTAATGTGATCTTGCTGTAAAAAACAGAAACTTTGCGCTCACGAGATTAGCTGTCATTTTTTTTACAGAAGAGTGATTTTGAGTTAATTCATATTGAAGAAGATTCATAGACAAATTCCTCAGGTCCACCAATTTATTTCATAATTTTTGGAGTAGCAGAAGTATTGTTTCTGTTCAGATCATTACAGACTGTTATGTTTCTGACAGATTCTGTTTTCATTGCATAGTTTGCTTATTTTCTAGTTTCTATGGCTTATATTTCTCAATATAAATTGTAGAAATGATATGGTACAGCAGGCATTGTGTGAGAACAATTATGAACCTTGTCTTTGACAGTACCAAAGTGAATGGTTTACTCTTTATCATACTAACCTATCTCACGAAGTTTCGTTAAGTTTTGTGTGATTGAAGTTTTCAAGCTTTCACTACAAAAAAAAGACACATCCGTGACATTTTGGGCCGAACGAAAAAAAATTCTGTCATACATATGACACTTCTATGACGATAATTGTGACAAAACCCGGTATCATCATAGATGTGGTGGGCTCCTACTTCTATGACAAAAAATCATGACAGAAAATGGGCTTTTCGTCCTGGGCGGGCCGGAGACGCAGCTGCATGACATTCTTTGGGCCGTCCATGACGGAAAAAACCGTGGTAGAAGCGAGGGGGAGGAAAATTTCGAGGAGTTCCCGGTTACGGTGGGAGGTCGGGGGCCGAGCGATGCGCGTTTCTCTCGTACACGTACGCGCGTGTGTGCGAGGCGTTGGCTCTAACTGAACCCGAGCGAGGCGTTGGGCTCTAACTGAACCTGAGCGATTGCACTGCAGGCTACGCGTTACTGAACCCGAGCGATCAATCGATGGCTGTTAACTAAACCCGATCGAGCGATTCCTTCGCTACTGCTGCTAACTGAAGCCGATCGATTGGATGAACAGTGAGCGTTGCGGGGGGGGGGGGGGGGTTGGATGAACAGTGAGCGGTGGCGTTGCCTCTGGATGAACAGGACCCCGTGGTGTGGTGGAGGGCTGGATGAACAGTAGACGGTGGAGGGGTGCCCGTGGAGGGGTGGTTGAACAGGACCCCGTGGTGTGGAGGGCTGGATGAACAGTAGACGGTGGAGGGGTGCCCGTGGAGGGTTGGTTGAACAGTAGCCGGTGGAGTAGCGCGCGGTGGAGGCTGGATGAACAGGAGCCCGTGGAGGCTGGAGGAGGTCGACGATGGAGATGAACAGTATCTCGTGGAGTCCTGTTTTGCGGTACGCCACACCCCTCCCGATGAACAGGACCCCCATTTCGACCGTAGGAGGTCCGTTTCGTCCGTTTTGCGGTACGCCACACCCCTCCCGATCAATAGGACCCCCGTTTTGAACGTAGGAGGTCTGTTTCGTCCGTTTTGCGGTACGCCACACCCCTCCCGATCAACAGGACCCCCGTTTCGACCGTAGGAGGTCCGTTTTGTCCGTTTTGCGATACGCCACACCCTTCCCGATCAACAGGACCCCCGTTTCGACCATAGGAGGTCCGTTTCCTCCGTTTTGCGGTACACCACACCCCTCCCGATCAACAGGACCCCGTTCCGAACGTAGGAGGTCCGTTTCCTCCGTTATGCGGTATGCCCGGCCTCGTTTCCATCGCCTGTTCCGTCCAAGCCCTCCCGATGAACACGACCACGCATTCCGTTCCGACCCAGCCGGTTGGCTCCCACGCGTTCCGTTGCCTCTCGATGAACACGACGCATTCCGTTGCCTCCCGATGAACACGACGCATTCCGTTGCCTCCCCATGAACACGACGCATTCCGTTGCCTCCCCATGAACACGACGCATTCCGTTGCCTCCCCATGAACACGACAACGACGCTGTTTCTCCGTTCCGACCCAGCCATGTATACGAGCCCTGGCCGTACGTATGCGCGAGTAGGCGTTCGAGACCCTGCCCGTATGTACACATACATGGCCGTATTTTCTTTCTTGCACCCTGGCCGCTGTACGTACGTGTACATGCTACGTGTGCGCCTCTACTACGACACGTGTGCGCCTCTACTACGACACGTGCGCGCCTCTACATCGACCAGTATGTACGTACATGTTCGCGACCAGAATGACAACGCTACGTACGCTTCGACCAGGTGGGTCCCGACTGTCAGGCACTTCCTTGCCTGCGAAGATGTAGCTGGTGGGTCCCAGCAGTCAGGGGGGGAAAATCGTTTTTTTTGCCCGGACGCACTTCCTTGCGTGCGAAGGTGTAGCTGCTGGGTCCGAGCAGTCAGGGGGGCGAATCATTTTTTTTTGCCCGGACGCACTTCCTTGCGTGCGAAGGTGTAGCTGGTGGGTCCCAGCAGTCGGGGGGCGAATCGTTTTTTTTCGGACGCACTTCCTTGTGTGCGAAGATGTAGCTGGTGGGTCCCAGCAGTCAGGGGGGCGAATCATTTTTTTTCGGACGCACTTCCTTGCGTGCGAAGATGTAGCTCGTGGGTCCCAGCAGTCAGGGGCGAATCATTTTTTTCGCGAAATACGGTGGCCTGTCCGGTGGGTCCCCGCTGTCAGGTGGAGGAATAATTATTTTGCACGTAATAAGGAGGCACTTCCTTGCGGCTGCCGTGGACCCAGCTGTCAGCCTCTCCACGTACAGTCCACGTCCGATGGAAGTCGTTCCTTGACCATGTTGACCACGCCGCGCCGAGAGCACCAGGGCGGTGGACGACGGCGAGGCCTAGGAAGGGGACGACGCGGAGCCGGGGAAGACGCGGCAGTGGATGCACACGCGGAGACGAGTAGGAGGGTTCACTGGTTCGGCTGCGCTGCCGTCGCCGCAGAATAACAGGGGGTGTGGGTGAGTGGAGGGATGGCCTGGCCAGCGGTGGGAGTAGTAGGGGGCGATGAGGCCTCCGCGGCAGCACAGCCGGCCACTGGAGGCAGGAGTAGGCGGCACGACCGGCGCTGCTTTGGGCGGCTGGAGCAAGAAGACCAGAGGTTGAAGAAGCACGACGGCCGTTGGATGGACATCGTACGGTCACTGCAGCTAGAATCGTTTATATTGACTAAGTTGACAAAGCCCTTGGTACGTCAACTTAGTAGGCCCACAGGTCAGCTTCCGAAACGGTGCGCCCTAGATGTCAGGGGGAGGAATCATTTTTTGGGCGGGTGAAGCTAGAATATCCGAGATTGAAGAAGAGGCACGGCATCCGTTGGATGGACATCCAATGGCCACTGTTGCTAGAACCGTGTGTTGACTATAAGTTGACAAAGCCTTGCATACGCGTCAACTCTGTTTTTTAGGGGACGCGTCAACTTAGTAAGGCCAGAAGTGTGTGGCAGAGAACTTATAGTCCATTTGAGATTTGTAAGAATGTGTAGCCCATTTTTGAATTCTACTGGAATTTACTACAGCCCATTTAAAGTTTGTTAAAAGTACAGCCCATTTCAACCAACCGTTCAAAACATAATTCAATAAAATTTCCCACATTTTGATGGGATCCAAAATATTTTTATCCCGAAATTTCTAGTTAGATTAAATACAATTTCAATATAAATTTATATTACGTAAAAATCCAACGAAACATTGCGCTCGCAACAATTAATGAAATTAAAATTTTCAATATCCAAAAATAATATTTTATAAAGTAATCACGTGTTTGGTGCATTTTTTTATAGTTACTGCCCAATTTTTATAATTACATCCCATTTATTATTTCTTAAAGCCCATTTTCTTGTTAAGCCTAATGCATCCCTCCTAGGAAAGATTTGCAGCCCAGCGGGGCGGAGAATAACAACTTGACCTTGCCTGGGTATTCCTAAAAAAAGTATAGCTGTGCTAGCCATTTTCAGCTTGAAAAAAATTAATATCTGGGCTGGATATCTGGCCTGGGCTAAACGGGCCACAGCCCGCCTACTTAATACCTGCAGCGATGTTTTCGTTGTTGTTCAGAGGAGAAAAATTAATATCTGGGCTAGACATCGAAAAACTCTGCAGTGCTCACACCTGAAAAACACAAATACTGCTCGAGCTGCTTGGTCCCAGCTGTCGGCCGCTTCTTGTGCAACTCTCTTGTTTATTGACTACTACATAGGTTGACAATGGCGTGGGACCGTGATGTCAGGAAACCAGGAGGAAGAAAAATAAATTATAGTTATATATATATAATAAGGAGGCACTTGCGTACGTGAGGCTATGGACCTGGTGGGTCCCCATTGTCATCCTCTCCAAGTAAAGTCATCTCCTCGCCCGCGCGCGCTTTCCGCCCGAAACAGTCAGCGCTGCCCGCCCCGCTTCCCGGTGTAGGCGATTGCTCTGCCTTCAAACGACACAAGTGTCGTCCGTCTGTCCATCTGCCGCCCACATTAATGATACGCGGTTGCCGAGGCGGCTACTCCGGCGCCACACGTCCGTCCCTCCGCCCGCCCACCATTGCTATATAAACTGCTGCGCCGGCCATAGCCGCAGTCATCCGCATCCGTTCCCTTTCTTCTGTCCACACCACTACTGCCCACCATGGCTTCCTCGCGCTCCAGCGCTCTTCGGGACGGGTGGACGACGGACCACAAGGAGATGGCAGCCATTGCTGTCGATCGGCTGGCCGGCAGGCAGACGGAGGACGACGACGTCCCAATGGAGAACATGGTAGTCGACGATCCGGCGCCAACCCCTCCTCCGCGCCATCCTCGCCGGTGCATTGCACCATGACCATCGGCGAGGCCCGTGCCCAATATATGGATAGGGTGAGGTAGATGCGTGAGGAGCAGTTCCGGGAGGCTCAGGCCGACGCCGCCTACAACCACCATCTCCTCCAGGAGCACCTGCAGGCGGAGGAGCAGATCGCCGCAGAGCGGGCGGAGCAGGAGGCGCTGCTCGACTCGTACCGCTCCGCCCGCAAGGGCCGCCTCGAGCGCTGGCGGTACCGCATGCGGGTGGCGGAGGCTGCAGCCGCCTACAAAGAGGCTAGCAAAGAGGGTGATGAAGCGGGCAAGGCGCTGTTTGGCAAGACCGAGGACGAGGCAGAGGACAATGTCAGCTCCGACGAGTCCCCGCTCCGCTGGCGTCGACGAGGCCCTGCTCCGCCGAGGCCCCGCGGCGCCAACAACGAGGCAGAGGACACCGCCGGCTCCGCCGAGGCCCCGCCCCGCCAACAACGAGGCAGAGGACATCGCCGGCTCAGCCGAGGCCCCACCCTGCCGGCAACGTGGGGGAGGATTTCCACCGCTCCGCTGAGGCGCCGCCCTCCGGCAACGAGACAGAGGACATCGCCGGCTCCACCGAGGCCCCGCCCCGCTGCCAACGAGGCCGCGCCACACAGAAAACGAGGAAGAGTAGAACATGGTAGGTCGTCGCCGCTCGGGTCCAAGTAAGGCCACCGCTGCTACCCTCCGGTTGAAGCCAAGCTAGGCGGGTTGACCATTGACAGCCGGTTAGCTTCTTGGTGGCGACGTGGAGTCGGAGAGCTGCGCTGGAGAAGAACGCTGCTTCTACTTAACTGCTGGTGCAGTTGGCTGACTGACACGTGGAACCAACAGGCCACATGTCAGTTACGCAACTACACCTGCAGTTAAGTCACTGAAGCTTCTGTTCGGCTCGGCGGGACACATGTGGGTAGCTTCGGTTAATTAATTATACCTCCAGCGCACCCCTTTTTAGTTGAAGAATGTATGAAATGTAATGAAATCCGGCATGTTTATATGAAATCCGACCGTGTATGAATGAATTTATTTCGATTAGTTCGAATTCCTGTATCACTGGTAGTCCTGGCCATCTCAGGCCCGGCCCTGTCGGCCCACCCAGGCCCGGCCCTAAAATCCAGGGCCTAGGCCCGATGGGCTTGCCCATGGGCCGGGCCTGGGCCTGAGTTTTGAGCCCACCAGCAGGGTCTGGACGGGCTTGGGCTTGGCATATTGGCATTTTAAGGAAGAGGCCCGGCCCACGGCCCTAAGCCCTAAGGGCTTTTCAGGGCTTTTTACGAGATGGGCCGGGCTTGGGCTTGAAAAGTAGGCCCGATGGTAGGGCCTGGGAGGGCCTGGGCCTCAGTTTTCTGCCGTGGGCTTTTTCAGGCCCGGCCCAAGCCCGGCCCGGCCCGGCCCATGGCCAGATATAATCACTGGCATTGGATGAACATGCAAAACAATACGTACTAGCATTATTCCCAGGGTGATCACCTCGTTTGCAGGAGTTTCACATGTACTCCCTCCGGTCCTTTCTAGTCGTGCATACAAGTTTTGTCTGCAGTCAAAGTATCTCTACTTTGACCAATGTTATACAAAAAAGTATGCACTTTCACAATGTGTGACGTAAAAAGGAACAGAAGGAGTACAAAGAGTTTGAGCAGATTTTTAGCGTTTCTGTACATTGCAATCAAACACACAGGCCTGGCAATTCATAGAGAACATTCAAAACAATCGATGATTATGCATCTCAGCGACTCACATGTCAGAGGCAATATTTACTTCACAACTAAAGAATAAAGAAAAAATTGATCGACGCTGCTGACAGCAAAGGGCATCCCATTCGAAAATATCAAACGCATGTCTTGCTAAAATCAATGAGCAAAATTTGACAAGGTTGTCCCATTCCAAAATATCAAATGCCTACGATTGTGGAATGGGCAGGGTTTGCCATCAGTTCGGACATTGACATGGCACCTCGTGCTAAATAAACCAGTTGTTCTTTTTGTGCACTTCCACCAAAATCAACCAAATTCGCGCGTAGCTTGTATGATTTCGCCCTTATATGTTGCAACGCCTTGAACTTATCGGCACCTCCTTTCTTGTGGTGGAAATGAATGATTTGATGTATTCATGAACATTTTGTGCAGTTCCCATTGAAATCAAGCTGAGCACCCCTGTTTGCACAAATACAAAAAAGTGATTAGTATAAAGCAAACTGTACTATGAATTGACAGTTTCAACAGGCACATACATGGTCCATGTAGAGCACATTTTTTGAAAAATGGAACTCACCAGAAAGAATCCTAGAACAACATTGTACTTGCGCATCACAACAAAAAAATGGAGATTTGTCAGTCCTTCTGAGCTGAAGTTAGTTTGGTCTTGTGGGGAGTAATGTAACCATCCTTCAACTGCTCCTTCCGATGAGAAGATAGACAGGGCTTCTTCATCCTGGCATAATCGGAACTAGTCACTTCACGTACTCCATATTCTTCTTCAGAGGAAGATGATCCTGTTGTGCAAAGACAAGAGGACTACTAAATGCTAGCATCCCTGTTTGCTCGAAAAAAGGAAAGGAAATATTTAAAACAACACAGATGAAGCACTTCTCAAGGACAATACCACTTTTTCATGACAGTATCTAAATAGTAGCACAACACCAATAGAGATGACAAAGCTCAATCATATGGATGAAATCAGTGGGCGAGTACCAACCTTTGTCGGGAGGCTTATTGTGTAGAGCATACAGATAAAGCACTTCTCCGAAACCATCTGTTGCTATCTACGGTGGTGGCCATGCTTACTATATACTCCTCGATTAGTTTAATGTTTCCAACATCTTCTTGTGCAATTCCACTAAAATATATGGTATCTTCAAAGAAGATCCCTGTGTGCACACGTAGAGATAATTACATATTACATTAAGAGTGGCATCAAATCAGTGGCAAAACAATTGCTCGTTCCAGCCATAGCAATAAATTAAGATGCAAAACTATATCATTACTTGTGTCATCACAGTTCCAGTGCTTCATTACAGCACCGGGAGTTGATTTTTGTTTTTCTTCCGCTTGTTCTTCCCCTTCATCACTTGGTTCAATAACAGACAAGCTTCGCCTTCAATGTAAGATTTGGCATGTCAATTAGGGAGCATAAGTATAGTACTAAACTTAATTTTCTGATGAAAGTGGCAAAATACAGGCTAGCAGTTGTGAAATATCCTTATCTTACCTCAATGGGATATTACGGTGCACATACAGATTGGTAGTCTTGTCTCCATTTGTGCAGTTCACTAAAATCAAGCAACATTATCGTACAAGTAGCACAACATATGAAAGCACACTGCAGAATCATGTGAAAGAAGGCTAGTACTGACCTCTCATGATGCGGAATTCAAACAACTCACAAGAAGAAGATCTGAACCAAATTGGCCTTAACGGATAGGAAATAAGATCTCCTCTTGTGCAGTTCCACTAAGATCAAGCAATCAAGCAACGTTGTTGGTGTGACATTTTGGTTGAACTGCACAAAACACTCTTAAAACAAAAGTGTTTTGTGCAGTGCAACAAAAGGTCACAATGGCAACGAGGTGAAGTAGATGACCCTGTTTACACAGAGGTGCAAAGGAAACAATTAGTGGTCAATAATGGTGGATGACACAGAAGCCAACAAAAAGAAGCATCTACCATATCTAAATGGGAAAGAAAGCAAGACAGTAGCATTTCTCAAACGGTGGCATTGATTAATATTAACATAGAGATTATATTAACAATAAAATTTGTTAAACATGTAATTTGCTTTTAACTGTGGCATTGCATCAATTTTCCAGCGGCATTATTATAGGGTGTTTATTTACAGGGACATTTTGGTGTAGGGACTAAAAAAACTACGTGTCAGTCCCATCTAAACCAAACAGGAGGGACTTTTAGGGACTAAAAGTGGGCATTTGGGACTAAAGAAAGAAGACCCCGAGGGAGTCTTTTTGGGACTTTTTCCAACAGTTGCCCCTGCCACGCATCGCACCTTGTCTCAGTTAGTTCATTACTAGGGGTAACATGGTCTTTTAGCATGTCATTTAATAACCTCTAGTCCATGTTTAGTCCCTGGAACGAAGCAGCTAGGGACTAGGGAGTTTTTAACCAAACAGGGCCTTAGATTAACAACAGCTAATGAGTTGCACGGGACAGTGGACGCACCAGCACCATGTGCATCTACCGATGTACTGTGGTCATGCACAGTCTGTTGCAACAAAGAACAAACAACCAAGGAGCATATTGGTGTTGGTCCCAGTTTTGTTATCTTTAGACACCTTTCCCTATGTGAGCGCAGCAAATCTAGTCCTGCTCAAACTCTACAGCCTTCTCCCTTCCTTTCCTTTTTGAACTAGTACTTTCGCCCCTTCCTTTCCTTTTTGAACTAGTACTTTCGCCCCTTCCTTTCCTCTTTGAACCACATCCTAGATTTATGCGATACAACTTTCCCCACTACTTTCCCCCATTCCTTTCCTCTTTGAACCACATCCTAGATTCATGCTATACAACTTTCCCCCTTCATTTCCTCTTTGAACCACGTCCTAGATTCATGCTATATACAACTTTTCCCACTACTTTCCCCCACTCCTTTCCTCTTTGAACCACATCCTAGATTCATGGTATACATGCAGCTAGAGCAATGCATGTGGAGTAAGTAAATTATACCTTAAGGTTCTTGGGGCGTGGTTCGGTGGGCGACGGGACGGCGGCGAAGAAGAAGGGGTCTGAGGCCCTCCCGCGCCGCCGCTGGGTGGAAAGTGAATAGCTGCACCGGTAGTCCCTCGCCGACGGCGACAGCGTTAAGCCTCCTTCCCATCCAGGCGGACGGATCCTGCCGGCTCTTTGAGCAGTAGTGAGGGGAGAGAGAGGCCAACGAAGTCTTGTTTAGATCTGGAGAGGGCGAGAGAGTGTGAAGAGAGCAACTACAAGCGCTGAGGCTCCAGCGGGAGAGGGCGAGAGAGTGTGAAGAGAGCAACTACAAGCACTGAGGCTCCAGCGTGTGTATATATACTGGAGAGAGAGTGTGAAGCGTGCAAACCCTAGAAAACATTTTGACCAGTCAAAGAATCCTCCTGGCACAAATTATGCTCAAGTGTAGTTATCGAACCCGAGACCTCAAGTTTGATGAGCGAACAGGCTAACCAGCTACACAACCCTCCCGTTATGTTCAACGAGAGGGAAATAACCTTTTATACATTCCTGCATTCGTGTGACAAGCATGTCGTGTTTTTTTGTGTGTGTGGGAGTCATTGGGATTTCAATCATAATCGTGTCATGTGGCTTTGGTGGTAAGACTATCCACAATGGTGCAGAAATAATGCAGCCTTAGTCACCTTACCTCTCTCCACGTAGTACGTTGGGTCCCACCAGTCAGAGGGTGAAACAAACAAATTAATAAGAAAAATTAAAAGCGCCAGCGGTGTATCTTACCTCACACATCTCGCTACTGCTCGGGAACACTGTCCAATTGATCCCTCTGTTCGCTCACGTACTATTTTAAGTGAATCCTTATTATAACATGCACACAAATTTTGGGCACTTGTATTCGACTTAAGTCAGTGTGCCACCGTATCTCATATACTTACTACTCCCTCCGTCTAGGTGTAATAAGTCACGTTAGAAGGTGCAACGGGACCAAGGTGCGTGCGTGTGCGTGTGTGTGTGTGTTTAATAGCATGTGTGTGCTAGAGAGAGCGACAGATCGACCTACTCCTACAGAGAGATGTTGTGTAGTGTATGATTTTAGCCGCGAGAGTCGGTGCATCCTCTCATTTCCGGGCGTGTCCGGTAGGGACATGCGGACAGCTGCCACGCCCGCTCCTGACCAGCCTGGCCCACCCAAAGCCCCTCCATCGCCCGCGCGCACTTCCCGCCCGAAACGGTCAGCGCCGCTCCAAAGAATCGGTGCCGCATTCATGCCCGGGCAGAGCGGACGCGACCTCTCACTGGCACAAGAGTGATGGTTGCTTCGTCCGTCCAACTTACTGCTGGGTCTATGTGATTTGACGGCTCATTGGTCTTTATTACTGAGGTGGTAGGACTGCTGGATGTCCCACGCTTTCGGCGAAAGGAGGTACTACTACTAGATTACAATTTTCTCCATTCTTACAGCGGAGGCGTGCAAGATCAGTGAAAACACGCAGGCTCAGTGATTACATGGACCACCTCACACTATCACCGTGCGACACCTAACTCTTTACATAGTACTCCCTCCGTTCCTAAATATTACTAGATGAGTCCCCGCGCGTTGCCGCAAAACAGCGGTATATCTCTGTGCGCAAAATTATCGATTTCATAGAACTAAAAAACCTCTATAACCGCATGACAAATGTGGTAGCCAAACTAAATAAACTCCCACCATCATTTAGACTATCCCACGTAAGGAAAAAAGATCAGCCAACTCCTACTGCATAATGGGATTATATTTTTCTTTTTGACATGTTAATGGGACTTAAAAGCTCACTTACATGCATGATACCGGTGCATGCTTGCATGCAGACATGTTGATGTGATTTAGAACCCACTCACATGCATGTGCCACGGTATTCTGCATGCTTGCATGTGGCTTAGTGTGGAGCCTCTCAACGTCTAGATCAGACAGCTATTATGGACTGATTTACTTCATCTAACGGCTACATCAATTTTGATGATGTGGCTCAAGGAGAGGATAGAGAATTCCTAGTAGTGGGGGCTAGCTATTACTAGTAGATAAGTCTTTGTAGAGATTCCACTACATACGGAACAAAATGAATGAATCTACACTTAAAATGCATCTACATACATCCGCATGTGGTTCATGGTGAAATCTCTACAAAGACTTATGTTTAGGAACGGAGGAAGTACTAGTATAGTACGTACTATAATTTATCAGCGAGATAAATTTGTACAATGCTATGAAGCTTCCAGCTTCTGTTACATGTATCTTGCGTCCAAGGTTGCCCGTTGCAATATTTCATCAAATACAAAGGAGACTAACATGCATGCTATTGCATCTCAATGATTGACAGATCATAGCAAATATGTATTCCCTCTGTTCCAAAATAAGTGTCTCAACTTTGTGCAAACTTTAGTACAAAGTTGTACTACTACTAAAGTTGACACTTATTTTGGAACAGAGGTAGCTAAAGAAAAAAACGATCCATGCAGTCCCTAGCCCTTGAACCGTGAACCCTGACCAGGCTTCAATCTGCTGGCAACGTTCGAGCTTCCTAATAAATGAAGTTTGCAACCTTTTGACCATCGGATCATTTTGTGCAGTTTCACCAAAATCGAGATGAGCATCCCTGTGGCAAAGAAATTGAAGAAGCGTGATTAGAATAAGATTACTGGGACTAGTTGATGAGACATAAACTCATCACAAATACAGTACGTAGAAGCCAGTAGAGGTATGTGCGGGGCAAAGAAGTAGAGAAATATCCACAGGGAGTGATGTGGGCAGCTGGAGCAGTGGTGTAAGCGGGCTGTAAAGGGAGTTATACCTGAGGGACGTAGCTCAACCTTGAGGAGGGCGGCGGGAGGCGGCAACTGCCCACGTCACGGCAGTGAGCAAGGGACGAAGGAAACCTCACCGGCTTTGTGAGAGAGAACGGCGGGGACCCCTGATCGGGACGCGCCGACAGTGGGTTTTCGCCATCGACGACGGCCACCGCATCTACACTAAGCATCCACCCCTTCCCCAAGCAGACGTGATCCGCCGAGATGCTAGAGATGTGGCCACAGTCGTTTTGTGCGAGAGAGTGTGAAGAGAGCAACCCCAGCAAGCAACCGTGTAGGCTGGCCCGTCCCGACTATGTATATAGTGGAGCAGTTTCCTTTTCTCTCCATATGAACCTATCATATTGCGTACGTGCCACTGAAGAAAAAAAACTTTATTTATAAATGACGCGGCACCTACTACTCGTTCTCCTATAACCTTGCGCTTGGCATCTCCAAAATATTAACCTTGCGATTGGCTCTTCGCCTCTTCGGGAAGTCGAGCAATAATGGTAGTGCAGTATATATTGTTTTGGCTATATGAGACCGAATGAATTGCTACACGTCCACCACGTGGGCAAGGGTCGAGGGGCGAGGGAGAGTGCTACATACGGAGCAAAATGAGTGAATCTACACTCTAAAATACGTCTATATACATCAGTGTTTGGAGTATGTACTAGTAGTTCATATTGAAATCTACTAAAGGACATATATATTCCAAACAATATGATATAATCTCTATAACCAAGGTAGTAGGGACGAGGAGTAAACGGAGGGAGTAGTAAATTTTTCTCCTCGTCCTGCGAGCCACCGTGCGCATGGGCGAGGGAGCGGGCGTAAGGCGGAGCAAGCTTCACCTCATCCTGCGAGCCACCGCGCCCGTGGGCGGGGGAGACGGCATACTAAGCAAGCTTCTCCTCGTTCTGTGAGTTGACGGGACACATCAAAAGTACTCCAGTGTATAGAGCCTTGCCTCTAAGGTAGGCCCCACATGGTTTGCCTCTTTTTTTAACATAACACGTCAAGTCGCTATTTGTTTGTTCACCCGTGGTAGACGATCCTCCCTCCACCAAGTGGACAACCAGTACACATGCCAAATTACCATGTGGGCTGCCTTTTTCGTACAGAAATGAGCTCCACCGTCTACCCGCGCGGGTGTGGTTGGGAAAGAGACGGGAGTACGTGCGCCGTGCATGCACCTCTTCTCTTCGTGCACGTCCCCCACCTACGTGGGTGTGTGTGAGAGATACAAACCGCGTTCGTGAGTGTTTTTTGTTTTGGGGTGGGGGTGGGGTGGGGGGTTGACTTCGTGAATTATTTGTGGGAATATGTGTCGATGACATCTCAAACAAAATTTTGCATGCAATGTGTGTGAAATGGAGGCCTATCCATATCATACATAGAGGGTCGGGCAATCCACGAGAAGAGAGGGAGTGGTCATAGCTATTGATAGAGTCGAACAGAGGATCAAGTGGGTGGGTGCGAGATCGATGAAGAGAGCCATCGAAATTGTGTGTGTGTGCAAGTCAAAGATATAGGGCGACTGGCCTACCGGAACGTTAGAGGGCACATGTCAAGTTTGTGTGTGGCAGGGAGACATGACTAGAGCGCTCGATGTATCGGTGTGTGTGGGGGGAGGAGGTGGGGGGAGGGGTAGGAAGAGGCCTAACTATAGAGGTAGAACGACTCATATATGTGTTGAGAAGGAGAGACCCAGCTATGTCTTGAGGGAGATCGGTCGACATCCATACATAACTGAAGGACGGGAAATATGATGGGACAGAGAGAGAGAGAGAGGAGAGAGAGAGGGAGGGAGAGGGAGGGAGAGGGGTAGAGTGCTGGATGGGTGATGGAGTTGCTTCTCGAAGATGGTGGGAGAGGCCTACTAGACAAACTGAGGGTGGAACTGCAATGTTATCAATAAGAGTGGGGATGTGTTTCTGTGTGTGCCTGTGCGTGATAGATCTGTCGGGACGCATCCATGGATGATGAAGGGGAACCATGTGTTTGGTAAGCAAACCTAACTAGATCGGTAGATCAATTGTTGTTTGTCGCAGGAAGGGAGAGCCACAACTAATGAGGTAGATCGATTGATGTGTGGGTAAAAACGAGTTATAATGACCTAGCTAGCTATATGTATAGCAAGAGATCGGTCGGTGTACGTCCATTTGTTAGAGGCAAATAAGGCCTAGAGAGACGGATAGACAGAGAGAATGGAGCTAGGAGGTGGTGCGAGAGGCCCAACTACTAGCTAGATAGGGGGAGGAGTGTGCGGTTGTGAGATCGATGAAAAGAGGGGCGAGAGTTTACACGTGTGTCTGACCGTATGAGAGACACGAGGCAAGGACACATAAAGGAGGAGTTTGAAGGTGTGTGTGTATGTTGTAGGCAGGCATCGTTGGAGAGGTTTATCGATCGATGTGTGTCGGAAAGGAGTTGTGGAGACTCTGGGAGAACGACCTAAAGAAAAAAAGAATGTGCCCGGTGGATAGAATGCCGAGGGAGGGGGGGGGGCGAGGAGGGCGTGTGCATGCACGAGAGAAAGTTAGTGGTAGCTACAAAGGTTAGAGGATTGTGTGGGTGTAAGAGACTAACAAAGATCATAATTTGATATGAAAGCGGATTCATATATTTGAATAGGAGATCATAGTGTTTTAAACATTGCATGCATGAATATAGCGGTGATACACGTGTTGTGCACATGTTATACCATAATGTGATAATGCATGGCGTTTGCAACTCACAACTAAATGCCGAACAATCTAAACCATACTATACATCAAACAATCTCACATTTTATTTGAATTTGTGATAATGTGTGGCGTTTGCAGCTTACAACTAAATATCGAACAATCTAAACAATACTATATATCAAACATTCTCACATTTTATTTGAATTTGTGGTAATGTGTGGTGTTTGCAACTCACATCTAAATACTTGTAGGCGTAGGGGGCGGGGCACCATACATAATGTGATAAACACATTATACATATGAGACATGGTTTAGATTATGAAGATCTAGCTAGAGCTAGAAATGACTGTGATTTGAAATCAAAATAAAGTGGATTCAGAAAATCTAGTTCGAGTTCATATAGTACACATAGTTCATATGTAACTCGAGACTAATCATGTGGTGTGCTGTGAAGATAATACACAAATGATGGTTTAACTTGACAATAATGATGATTGTAGATCTTATTAAAACAGAGAAACGAATTCAAATGCTTTGACTTCACAACAATCATTACTGTAGATCTTATTCAAATAGAGAAACGAATTCAAATTTAGTTCATATTGAAGCGGTAGTATATACGTTTGGAATGCACTAAAACGTTCATTTGAGTAGTAGGTTGCATGCATTATACACGTAGCGAAATATTTTAATTGAACATAACATGAATTCAAAGTTTTGAATGACATTTGTAGTGCACATTGATTTGGTACAGTACACGTTAGGCTTGTCCGGAAATTTCAACGCGCGCCTTGTTAGCCTGAAATATTTTAGATATCTTTGTCTCATTGTGCTCCGACAACTCCCTCCATCTCAACCCGCGCCTTGCAATTCCGAAATTACAACGCGCGCGAAAACTCCCACCTCCTGTGAAATCCCGACACGCGAAATGCCTGTGGTACCCCTGAACCGAAAGAACCGCCTCAAATCGGTGGGGGATACTTTCGTAACTTACCCCACATTTCGGACAAGCGCGTCTCTAAGCCATGGTTCCCCACTGCCATCCCATCCGCCCACCCATTCGTACACCGAGGCCGCGAAAACCCGCGACGAAACCCCACACCCTGCTCCGTCCGCCACCCAGCCGGAGCCTCTTCCCCGACGACGTCGTCCACAGCAACACCTCGACGTCCCTCATCCACCGTACCGGATGAGGATCCGTCATCGATCTCATCGTCCCGCCGGTTCAGCCACCCCGTCCTCCACCTCCAAGGAGCTGCCCCGATGTTCCCCTCATCTTTTGCGCCACCTCCATTCCCACACCGCCGTCTTCACCTGCACCACCGGAAGAGCATCATCATCACCGTTTCCTCGGATGAAGCTGCGGCCTAATCGGCGCCACCAAAGAGGTTGTACACTAATCGCCGCATTTTCTCTTGATTCGATCTCACGGTGCTGCCGGCGCTCGGTCCTGAGCTGACACGGCGCGGCTCCATCCACGGCGGCGACGCCGGCCACTTCCTCCACGGCGTCGCTCCCTCGGCAGCGACGTCCACATCAGTAGGAGCTGCTGCTGCTTTAGCTCTCGCTCGCGCTGCTGCTCTGCTCATGCTCTCGGTCCCCTGCCTGGTCTGCTCTTGCTCACACTGCTGCTCTCGCTCTTGCTCTTGCTTGCGATGCTGCTCCGATTTAGCTACACTTCAGTCGACTGAATCGACTTTTGGGTCAGTCGATTTTCAGGGGGTGGGGTGGGGGGCTCGCCGGGGTGAAGGAAGAACCAGCCGCAGCGGGGAGGGGGCTCGCCGGAGAGGTACCCCACTATCTATCTTAGGGTTCAGGATGGGGGCGGTGGTCGCCGGCGGTGGCGGGGCGTTGGCGGGGCGGTGGCGTGGGGATCGCCGGAGAAAAAGCTCGGCACAGGGGGGCCTAGAGGGATGGCCGGGGCGGCGGCGGACCGGCGGTGGGGAGTGTTTTCGGGGTGGGCGGGGCGGCGCACCGCCGACCGCGGGCGGCGGGGGGCTGCTGTTTGGCCGGTGGTGGCTGGCGGCTCAGGGGGGTGGAGGTTGAAGATGAACCGCAGGCCCTTGATTTCGTATCCAACGGCTGAAAATCGACTGACCAGAGATGAAAAAGTCAGTCGACCGATGTGTAGCCTCACCTTGCTAGTGCGTTCAGTTTCGACAGCAAAATTCAGTTTCGACAGTTAAGTTCAGTTTCGACAGTTAAGTTCAGTTTCGACAGTTAAGTTCAGAGATGAGCGGCTGATGTATTTTACATCTTGCACTTTGTGGTTATGTATTTTACGTCATGTATTGGAGATGCTATTAGAATTCCACTCAGGTTAACGTTGTTTGTTGTCTCTCTTGTCCTGCTTTAGCCTCGGCGTCGTACAACTCACTGGAGCTGCTCCAACGACGAAACCCTCCATCACAGCGGAGCAGTACCTCGGGCTCCATCTCCAGACGCCTAAGATCTTCTTCCCCTCCTCCGACAGCAAAGTCAGCCGGAGCATCCTCACCGGCCAACCCAATCACGCTGAGATCGACATGGCTTCGCCAAAGAGGTTGTACACTTGTTGCATCTCTTTTTAACTCTACATGTTATATATATTGTCCACTGAGCACACAGATTTGTTCCTTTAGTGTCTCCTTGAAAGAAAAAACATAGGGATTTTATTTTTCACTTGTCCTCCTTTTCAAATTCCTATTCATGAAGCACAAGACTAAGAGATAGTAGCATAATAGCATTATAACCGTACATTTTCTTGTGGTTTGACTTAATCTCACATGCTTCTTTGCATCCTGTGATCTTCCAATTGTTGTGAATCAAACACCCAGATTGGCAGAAATCCTGTGTTTTTAAATTCTCTGTTTTGCACGTGCATTCCTATCCTATTCCTATCTATTTCCTATCCCTGCATTGTTGGAATCCTCCAATTCAAACGAGCCCTTACAGAATTACTTCTCTTATAGATAGTTGTCAAAGAAAACCTTGCGTGGTTTGTCCCGCTCCTGCTGCGCCGTCGTCCACCCCAGCTTAGCTGCTCCAACGACAGAAGGGTCCAGCACAGCAGGGATCCGGCCTCCAGACTGTCTTTTGCTGCCTCAGATATTCTTCCCCGCCGCTGGCAGCCATGAAAACTGCATTACCATCATCAACCGAGCAGATGACCTCGAGGACTACACGGGTCCGCAAGAGAGGTCACACTCTTTCGTGTCTGCTTACGTTATGCATCGCTTAATATTACATGCTACTTTATCGTCCTGTTCACCGATTAGACTCTGAGTCAGCTCCAAACTAATGGTCAAACTTGAGTTTTTAAATGGTTGTGGGGTACATATCGGGGCCGCTATCAATAGTATCTATCTACTATCTGGTTAATCTCCGGTGTCTACTATGAGTTTCATGTTGGGTGGGAAACAAACAGTAAAGAAGCCATTATCTGTATTTTTTAACTGAAGCCATTATCTGCCTGCTATTATTGGTTTTGGGTCTATCCACAGGTTGCTACCATCACTCTGGATTTCTGCATGCACTCCTTACATAATCTCACTATGTTTTATTCCTATGCATGACAGTTATTGTAAACAATGGAACTGAACATGTAGAGCAAAAGAGACGAGCCTTGCGTGGCAATAAAATTTCATGCAGACGTCGCTCCATGGTAGGCGCAAAGGCAGCCCCCCCTACACGCATTTCGGATTGTAATCGAGAGGAAGATATCTGTTCTGAGGGGGATTCAGAAGGAGAAGACAACTCTATTTACCCCCTGAGGTCTTCGCTCTAGCTTGGCATGCTGATGTTGGTTATATCATGCATATGGTGTCTTGCATTGCTTACTTTATACATCAAATATGTCATCTGCTTAGTTTAGACATCCTTTGTGTGAATGCCATCTGTTTAGTTTATTCATCGTTTATGTGAATTATGCAACGCCATCTTGTTTAGCCAGGCATCATATATGTGAATTTTGCAATGCCATCCTGCTTAGCCAGTCATCTTATATGTAAATTATATCAGGCCATCCTTTTTTTTGTTACATATTACATTTGTCAACAATGTTAGTACATTCAACTGCTCTTCGTGTGCATCAGCCATTTGACACGGTGATGGCAAATTCTGGAGTGAAAACAAGGTCTTCAGAGTAGACTATGCTATCTGACGAAGCACATATCTCGCTGGTTACGGATAGCTCCTCAGAGGAGGATTCAGAGACAGATGACCAGTCCTATTCCCCCCCGAGGTGTATGCTCTAACTTGGCAGGGTTATGTTGCTCATATCGTGCGTATGGTGTCTCGCATTGCTATGTCATTTGATTAGTTTAGACATGCTTTGTGTGAATGCCACCTGTTCAGTGTCTAATTACCATATATGTGAATTATGCATTGCCATCTTGTTGTAAGACATTATATATCTTGTTGCAAAGGCATTATATATGTGAATTATGCAATGCCATGCTGTTTAGCCAATCATCATGTTTGTGAATTATATCATGCTATCATTTTTTTGTATTACGTGTTCCATTTGTCGACAACGTTTGTATATTCAACTACTCTTCCTGTGCATCAGCCATTTGAAGCGGTGATGGAAGTATATGGAGTGAAAACAAGGTGTTTAGAGCAGACAATGCTACCTGCTGAAGCAGACATCTTGCTGGTTACAGAGAGCTCCTCAGAGGAGGATTCAGAGACTGATGACCAGTCCTATTTCCCCCCTGAGGTCTATGCTTAAACTTGGCAGGGTTATATTACCCATGTCATGCATGTTGTCTTGCATTGCTTAGTTTTTACATCATATATGGATTGCCATTTTCTTACTTGCTTACTATATAAATCATATATTTGAATTACATCATGCCATCATGTTTACATAGTACATACACATCATCTATCTGAATTATGGCATGGCAACCCATTTAATAAAGACATCATATAGTTATATCATCTCATCCTGTTTAGTGTTTACAGTCATCATATTTTGAATTATGGCATTCTATCCGTGAATGTATGTGAATTATGGCATGCCAACCTATTTAATAAACACATTATATAGTTATGTCATGTCATCCTGTTTACATAGTCTCATATTTTGAACTATGTCTTTCCATCTTTTTTAGTTAGCCATCATAATGTGAAATTGTGTCATGCTATCCTGTTTAGTTAGCCATCATATATGTGAAATTGTGTCATGCTATCCTGTTTGGTTAGACAACATAAATATGAATTATTTCATGCCCTCTTTTATTCCCCACTATCCATTGCACCTGTCTATCATACAATGTCTATACTTTCAATTATTTTTCTTATTTATCAGCCATTTGAATTGGAGAGCGTGATGGTAGTATCTAAGGGAGTAACAACACGGTCTTCAGAAAAGATAGTGCTACCAGTTGATGCAGATAGAACCACGGTTGTACTTGCCCAAGGACCAGATCCACCACACATAACCCAGACTCTCGCAGATTGTACCCCTACCCAGTTGGACAGAGAACCAGCTACACCCCTTCTAACCCCAACCCGGGCAGATAGTAACCTAGTTCCAGTTGACACAGCACCGTCTCCACCACAGAGCACCCAAACACGAGCAGTTAGTAAGGGAACTGCAGTGCCCAAAGCACGAGGACCACCACTCCGAATCCCAACTCAACGCTTAAAGGAGAAGAAGATTTGTTCTCAGGTCAGGTTCTGTAGCTATGGTTCATACTCCTTTGCTCTTGCATTACTGTATTTACTCATACCAACTATTTTCAAATTTGAAGGATGGAATTGAAACTCCAATGGCGCAACAGGTATGTTTTAAACCTGTTTCTTTAACTGGTTTGCTGTTGTAACCTGCTCTATGTTGATTTCAGTTTCAATTGAATAAACAGTTATGTTCTCATGTCATGCACATTACAAGTGTTGTTATTGCTCTATAGTTACCCACACTTATATTCTGTCTATTCTGCTTTGTCTTGAACAAATATTATTTGAACTGTGTCTCTATCTTGATTTGGCAACAAAAACTAGAATGATATAGACCATAAAGTGACCATGGTACATAGATATATGTTTGTTTCATGCTATTATCCTGTCCACTTTACTACTGAACTCATTTACCAAAATGAGTTTCATATACAACATGGTAAACATGTGATGTGTCAGCTTGTTTCTCTTTTAGAATGCGGACAAAATATTGGAGAACAGTACCGCGTTATCCAATGGTAAAGGAAGTAATGCAGATAAGGTTCAAGATAGTGAGACATCCCTGTTGGTCTCCAAGAAAGCTGATAAAAACTATCTTGACGACAGTGTGGGAAACCAAAAGTCCTGTCTTGATGTAGTGTTTGAGTTACTGGCCTCTACTGTTGGCACAAGCTCTTCGAACTCGCTGGCTGAATCAGTTCGTCTTCTTAAGTCTCAACTTCAAGTTGAAAGACATCGATCAGATGTGCTGCGACAGGAAGCTGAAGGACTGAGGAAGTCCCTGCAGAATTTAGATGCATATTTTCTGGTGCAACAGCAAGTCACTGCAAAAAAAGACACATCCGTGACATTTTGGGCCGAACGAAAAAAAATTCTGTCATACATATGACACTTCTATGACGATAATTGTGACAAAACCCGGTATCATCATAGATGTGGTGGGCTCCTACTTCTATGACAAAAAATCATGACAGAAAATGGGCTTTTCGTCCTGGGCGGGCCGGAGACGCAGCTGCATGACATTCTTTGGGCCGTCCATGACGGAAAAAACCGTGGTAGAAGCGAGGGCGAGGAAAATTTTGGGGAGTTCCCGGTTACGGTGGGAGGTTGGGGGCCGAGCGATGCGCGTTTCTCTCGTACACGTACGCGCGTGTGTGTGAGGCGTTGGCTCTAACTGAACCCGAGCGAGGCGTTGGGCTCTAACTGAACCTGAGCGATTGCACTGCAGGCTACGCGTTACTGAACCCGAGCGATCGATCGATGGCTGTTAACTGAACCCGATCGAGCGATTCCTTTGCTACTGCTGCTAACTGAAGCCGATCGATGCTGCCTCTGGGATGAACAGTGAGCGTTGCGGGGGGTTTGGATGAACAGTGAGCGGTGGCGTTGCCTCTGGATGAACAGGACCCCGTGGTGTGGTGGAGGGCTGGATGAACAGTAGACGGTGGAGGGGTGCCCGTGGAGGGGTGGTTGAACAGGACCCCGTGGTGTGGAGGGCTGGATGAACAGTAGACGGTGGAGGGGTGCCCGTGGAGGGGTGGTTGAACAGGACCCCGTGGTGTGGAGGGCTGGATGAACAGTAGACGGTGGAGGGGTGCCCGTGGAGGGGTGGTTGAACAGTAGCCGGTGGAGTAGCGCGCGGTGGAGGCTGGATGAACAGGAGCCCGTGGAGGCTGGAGGAGGTCGACGGTGGAGATGAACAATATCCCGTGGAGTCCCATTTTGCGGTACACCACACCCCTCCCGATGAACAGGACCCCCGTTTCGACCGTAGGAGGTCGGTTTCGTCCGTTTTGCGGTACGCCACACCCCTCCCGATCAACAGGACCCCCGTTTCAACCGTAGGAGGTCCGTTTCATCTGTTTTGCAGTACGCCACACCCCTCCCGATCAACAGGACCCCCGTTTCGACCGTAGGAGGTCCGTTTTGTCCGTTTTGCGGTACGCCACACCCCTCCTGATCAACAGGACCCCGTTCCGAACGTAGGAGGTCCGTTTCCCCCGTTGTGCGGTACGCCAGGCCTCGTTTCCATCGCCTGTTCCGTCCAAGCCCTCCCGATGAACACGACCACGCATTCCGTTCTGACCCAGCCGGTTGGCTCCCACGCGTTCCGTTGCCTCCCGATGAACACGACGCATTCCGTTGCCTCCCCATGAACACGACGCATTCCATTGCCTCCCCATGAACACGACGCATTCCATTGCCTCCCCATGAACACGACGACGACGTTGTTTCTCCGTTCCGACCCAGCCATGTCAACGAGCCCGCGCCGTACGTATGTGCGAGTAGGCGTTCGAGACCCCGCCCGTATGTACACATACGTGGTCGTATTTTCTTTCTTGCACCCTGGCCGCTGTATGTACGTGTACATGCTACGTGCGCGCCTCTACTACGACACGTGCGCGCCTCTACATCCACCAGTATATATGTACGTACACGTTCGCGACCAAAATGACAACGCTACGTACGCTTCGACCAGGTGGGTCCCGACTGTCAGGCACTTCCTTGCGTGCGAAGATGTAGCTGGTGGGTCCCAGCAGTCAGGGGGCGAATCGTTTTGTTTTTTTTGCCCGGACGCACTTCCTTGTGTGCGAAGGTGTAGCTGGTGGGTCCTAGCAGTCAGGGGGAAACGTTTTTTTCGCAAAATACGGTGGCCCGTCCGGTGGGTCCCCGCTGTCAGGTGGAGGAATAATTATTTTGCGCGTAATAAGGAGGCACTTCCTTGCTGCGGCCGTGGACCCAGCTGTCAGCGTCTCCACGCACAATACTCTTCTGATGGAAGTCGGTCGTTGACCACATTGACCACGCCGCGCCGAGAGCACCACGGCGGTGGACGACGGCGAGGCCTAGGAAGGGGACGACACGGAGGCAGGGAAGACTCTGCAGTTGTTTCCCACGCGGAGGGGAGTACGACTGTACGAGGGTTTACTGGTTCGTCTGCCGTCGCCGGAGAATAACAGCAGATGTGGGTGAGTAGAGGGATGGCTAGGCCAGCGATGGGAGTACGGTGGGGCGGTGAGGCCTGCGCGGCAGCACAGCCAGCCGCGGGGAGGAGGGAGCAGGCAGTCCCGCCGGCGCTTGTTTGAGCGGCTGGAGCAGGAAGAGTAGAGATTGAAGAAGCACAACGGCCGTTGGATGGACATCCAACAGTCAGTGCTTGTGCGTCATCCTTTTTTTTAGGAAAGCCTCAAATCTGTGGAAAACAGCATACAACCCATCTGCCATTATTTCTAATAATTTACAGCCCATTTGCTAATTCTTAAGGTTTTTTTGGAGCCCATATTCTTTTTGTTAGCATTACAGCCCATATTGTGGCCACGGTTAAAAAATTATATGAAATTTTGCATATTTCGGTGCGGTCTGAACTGTTTTTAATCCCGAAATTTCGACTCACATTCAAACTGATTTTAAAAATAAATGTATATCAATATAGAATCCAACAAATTCTCCACGCATAAAAATTAATGTAATTTAAAATCTTGAAATGAAAAAAAAAATATTTGAAACTAATTGCCGATTTGATGTGTTTTAAAAATGTACAACCCATTTCTCATTACTGATGGGCCATTTTCTCGGCCAGCCGAATGAAAGCCCTCCTCGTCTTGAAAGATTTGCAGCCCAACAGGCCTGACAAAGCGACTTACTTGGCAAATCACAAAAAAACTGGGCTGTGGCCATGGACCCAGCTGTCAGTCTCTCCACGTACAGTATTCTCTCGATGGAAGTCGTTCCTTGACCACGTTGACCACGCCGCGCGGAGAGCACCACGGCGGTGGACGATGGTGAGGCCTAGGAAGGGGACGACACGGAGCCGGGGAAGACGCGACAGTGGGAGCCCGTGCGGAGAGGAGTACGAGGGTTCTCAGGTTCGGCTGCGGTGTGAGGCTGCCGTCGCCGCAGGGCCTGGCCAGCGGTGGGAATAGTAGGGGCGGTGAGGCCTCTGCGGTAGCACAGCCGGCCATGGGAGGCAGGAGCATGCGGCACGACCGGCGCTGCTTTGGGCGGCTGGAGCAAGAAGACCAGAGGTTGAAGAAGCACTACAGCCGTTGGATGGACATCGTACGGTCACTGGAGCTAGAATCGTTCATATTGACTAAGTTGAAAAAGCCCTTCGTCCCCATCAACTTAGTAGGCCCACAAGTCAGCCTCCCACCAAGGTGGGTCCCAGCTAGCCGGGGGAGTATTCATTTTTTGTGCGTAATAAGGAGGCACTTCCGGTGGGTCCGAGCTGACAGCGGGGGGGGGGGACGTTTTTTCGCGAAATACTGTGGCCCGTCCGGTGGGTCCCAGCAGTCAGGGGGAAATGATTTTTTTCGCAAAATACAGGTGGCCCGTCCGGTGGGTCCCCGCTGTTAGGTGGAGGAATAATTATTTTGCGCGTAATAAGGAGGCACTTCCTTGCGGCCGCCGTGGACCCAGCTGTCAGCCTCTCCACGTACAGTACTCTTCTGATGGAAGTCGGTCATTGACCACGTTGACCACGCCGCGCCGAGAGCACCAGGGCGGTGGACGACAGCGAGGCCTAGGAAGGGGACGACGCGGAGCCGGGGAAGACGCAGCAGTGGAAGCCCGCGCGGAGAGGAGTACGAGGGTTCACTGGTTCGGCTGTGGTGTGAGGCTGCCGTCGCCGCAAAATAACATGGGGTGTGGGTGAGTGGAGGGATGGCCTGGCCAGCGGTGGGAGTAGTATGGGGGCGGTGAGGCCTCCGCGGCAGCACAGCCGGCCACGGGAGGCAGGAGCAGGCGGCACGATCGGCGCTGCTTTGGGCGGCTGGACCAAGAAGACCAGAGGTTGAAGAAGCACTACGACCGTTGGATGGACATCGTACGGTCACTGAAGCTACAATTGTTTATATTGACTAAGTTGACAAAGCCCTTGGTACGCTCCAACTTAGTAAGCCCACAGGATAGCCTCCGAAACGGTGCGCCCCAGATGTCAGGGGGAGGAATCATTTTTTGGGCGGCCGAAGCTAAGAATATCCGAGATTGAAGAAGAAGCACGACATCCGTTGGATAGACATCCAACGGCCACTGCTGCTAGAACCGTGTGTTGACTATAATAAGTTGACAAAGCCTTGCATACGCGTCAACTTATTTTTTTAGGGGACGCGTCACTTAGTAGGCCCACAAGTGTGTGGCAGAGAACTTATAGCCCATTTGCGTTTTGTAAGAATGTACAACCCATTTTTGAATTCTAATGGAATTTACAACAACCCATTTACAGTTTGTTAAAAGTACAACCCATTTTCTAGCTAGGACAACGATTAATAATTTTAACCAACCGTTGAAGACAGACTTCAATAAAATTTCCCACATTTTGATGGGATCCGAAATATTTTTATCCCAAAATTTCTAGTCAGATTAAATATAAATTTGTATTACGTAAAAATCCAACGAAACATTGCGCACGCAACAATGAAAATTTAAGATTTTCAAAATCCATAAATAATATTTTATAAACTAATTTCGTGTTTGGTGCATTTTTTTATAGTTACTGCCTAGTTTTTATAATTACATCCCATTTATTATTTTTTAAAGCCCATTTTCCTGTTAAGCCTAATGCATCCCTCCTAGGAAAGATTTGCAGCCCAGCGGGGCGGAGAATAACAAGTTGACCTTGCCTGGGTATTCCTCAAAAAGACGTATAGCTGGGCTAGCCATTTTCATCTTGAAAAAATTAGTATCTGGGCTGGATATCTGGCCTGGGCTAGACGGGCCACAACCCGCCCAGTTAATACCCTGCTCTCCTCTGAACAACAACGAAATCATCGCCAAGAAAAACTCTGCAGTGCTCACGCCTCAAAAACAGAAATACTGCTCGAGCTGCTTAGTCCCAGCTGTCGGCCGCACCTTGTGCAATTCTCTCGTTTATATTGACTACATAGGTTGACAATGGTGTGGGACCGTGATGTCAGGAAACCAGGAGAAAGCAAAAAAAATATAGTTGTACATAATAAGGAGGCACTTGCGTACGTACGGCTATGGCCCTAGTGGGTCCCTACTGTCATCCAGTCAAAATAAAGTCATCTCCTGAATCCTCATGTTCGTTGACGATGTTAACAATGCTCGGCGCCACGGTGAGCGCAACAACTCGAAGGACAACGGAGAGGGCCTCGTGGGCCCTATGGATGGTCTGATACAACGCCCGCTGCTCATTCAGGAAGCCAGGATCATCGGACACCTATGAGCACCTTCGAGAAACTAAGACGGCATGAAACGGTAAGGCCGCGCTTGGGAGCTCTGGTTCATTTCAAACCTGTATTAACATACAAGTGTAATTTACTCGTCATCGGAAACAACGCATAAAATACAGGCGTAATGAAACCGAGGGCCCGAGGTCTGTAAGTAAAACCGGCGGGTTACGCGTGTAATTTGAGAGACCAGTGTATATTTTACGAGCACTACTATATGGACGACATTACCAGACGATACATGCACGACGTGTGTATCATGCCATCCATGTGCAAGGCTGAAACAGCAGCTAACGACTGGATTAGCAATCGTCTGAGTGTCGTTCAGCGTTTTTTATCGTGTGTGAAGTACTTCTGATATTTTACTAGTCGAAATCGACCAACCAAGCGCCTTCGCCCGAGACCATCTGCTTTAATTTACAAGTGTCAGTTTTACAAGCGGTTTTGGTTGGAAAACGACGATCCAATCACGGCCTAATATCATGAGTTGGTCGGAAGATCATATGGTTTCACGTCTAACCTACCCGACTTGTCGTATAGGCTATGAATGAAACATCAGACGATGAACTTCTTAAGCACGGAAACAACAGAAGAGGATGATCTTCTTAACAAGCAAATCACTGGCATTAGATCGACATGCAAAACAATACGAAGCATTATTCTCAGGAGGCACGGTGAACAGCTCGTGATGCCGCATGCCACAACATTCCAAGCTCAGCTTTGCAATCAAACACAAGGCCTGGCATTACATAGACAATATTCAGAACAAACTCTTAACACAAGAATATCTCAGCAGAGTAACTATTTACTTCTAAACTGAACACAGGAATAGGAAAAAACACTCGACGCTGCTCACAGCAAGGGCGTCCCACTCAAAAATATCAAATGCATGTCTTCTGGCTAACATCAATGAGCTAATTTTGACAAGGTTTTCCAATTCCAATATATTAAACTAACGTCTTCTTGCTAACATCAATGATTAAACTTTGACAAGCTTTTCCCATTTAAAATATGTAATGCCTATGATCGTGGAGTCCTGTCGTAGCTTCTTGTACTTGTTTGGGCACTTTTTGCCCAGGGCACTCCACGTGTTGTTAAATTGTCAATGGTCTCTGCAGACTAGTCATGTCACCGGTGTCTAATAATACTCTGTAAAGCTTCTCGGTCATTCCTTCTGTAATGTAGCGCAAACAGTGACTGCTTCTTTCTGCAAAGTGGAACGACCAACTGGACCGAGTAATGCAGCAGTTTGCCTTGGACACATTGGCTCCTTTTGTGCAGTTCAACTAAAATCAAAGTCGGAATAAAACCAAGCTTTAATTTTGATATCCCTGTAAGCAACAGTAGGTATAAGGGAAACAATTACTAAGAAATAACGGTTGATGACTTATACTCCCAGAAGAAAAGCATCTACTGATCTACTTTATCTTAATGGGAAACAAAGCAGAGTAGCAATTCTCCATCAGTGTGATTCATTCATATTGACTGAGACATTATCTTAACAATGCCTTGTTTCAACATGTATAAAGAACGACAAAGCAGAAAAGTACCATTCCTAAAACAATGCAACTGATTCATTTTAACAGAGACATTATCTTAACAATACCTTGGTTAAACATGTAGAAAGAACTACAAAGCAGGATAGTACCATTCCTAACAAGTGTTGCAGTTTTGAACTAAGATTCAGTAGTTAATTAATTCTGAGAGTGGCACTGCTTAATTTTATCAGCGGCATTAGATTAACGAAAAGCATAAACAGTTCCAGGGGAGAGTGGGCGCAACAACAGTATGTGCTTCCATCTACTTATAAAGGGGGTGATGCAGAGTTTGTTGTAACAAAGCAACAAGCATCATGTCTGGGTTGGTCCCATTTTTGTTCACTACTTAATGGGAAAAGACAGCAATACAATAGCTTCAATTCAACATTTATTTAAAACAATACCAATACAAGTAGCAGAACATCTCAAAGCACACTGCACAATCATGTGGATGAAGGCCTGTACTGACCTTTCATGAGACCGACAAAGGTAAAATATGAATCTCGATCTCCTTTTGTGCAATTCCACCAAAATTAAGCAAAGTCACCGGTGTGACATTCAAGTTGAACTGCACAAAACACTCTTAAAACATAAGTGTTTCGAGTAGCGAAGCAAAATGTCGCAATAGCAACAAGTTGAATCGATAGCCCTGTTTTAACAGAGGCAAAAAGGAAACAATTACTTGCCTATAAAGGAGGATGAAACAAACGGTGACAGAAAGAAGCATCTAACTTATCTTGGATGGAAAACAAAGTAGGACAGTAGCATTTCTAAAACGGTTGCATTGATTCATATTAACAGAGACATTCTCTTGAAACAACATTCGTTAAAAAAATGTAATTTACTTTTAACAGTGGCATTGCTTCAATTTTCCAGCGGCATTCTTGATTAACAACAGCAAAATAGCTGTATGGGACATGCCAGCACCATGTGCGTCCACACGTATAAATGGGTGATGCAGAGTATGTAGCCAAGCAGCATATATGCGCTGGTCCCATTTTTGTTCTCTTTGAACCTTCTTCCGATGTGAGGGCAGCAAATCTAGTCCTGCACAAACTACCCGACCCCGCAGTTTCTTTCCCTTTTCAACAAAGAGATCGGTTCCTTACAGATGTGTGTACTGGGTTACCCCCCTTTTCCCTTTTCGACCTACAAAGCGGCTGGATAGCCAGTCTGTACTACTTTTCGCCCCTCCTTTCCTCATTGAACCACGTCCTAGATTCTTGCTCCAGCCCACCGCACCCTTCTTTCCTCTTTGAACCAAGACCTAGATTCGACTACAGATTGAAAAAGATCCACATGCAGCTAGAGCAACGACGGTTTCAAAGAAACTTATACCTTAGGGTCGTCGGGATGTGGCAAGGTGTGCGGCGGGAGGCCGGATCTGCCCACACTACGTACGGCAGCGAGGAAGAAGGGGTCGGTGGCCCTCCCGCACAGGTGCTGGGTGAAAGAGAATAGCGCAGCCGGCAGTGGATTGCCTCCCTCGCCGAAGGCGATAGAGTGAACGCTGCACCTCCTCCCCTTCCCGGTGCGACGGGATACGGACGCCTCCTTCACCAGCTATGAGGGGGGAGAGAGAGACAAGAGGCCAACGCAGTCTTGTTTAGATCTGGTGAAGAGAGGGTGAGAGACTGTGAATATAGCAAACCCTAGCAAATGAATGCTGAGCCTCCATCGTGTAACATATATGTAGTGCGGCGAGCGTGTGGAGAGTGCAAACCCTAGCGAACAAGCGCTGAGGCTCCCGCTTATATATATACTACTGTAGTATGGACTGAGCTCTGGTGCCTTCACTGCACCTGCTTTTGGCTGTATGACAGGTGAGCCAGCCACATTTTGGGCCCACCTGTCATAAATCCAAAGGCAGGTGCACTAAGTCAATGAAGCTGCGTCCATATAGTACTCTCGTGTATACGACTAATATATAGTGGAGTGGTTTTCTTATTCTCTCCATAACAATCGTTTTAAATTGTGTAAGTACAAAACAAAACTCTTTATTTAATGTATAGTGAAGAAAACTAGTACTACTTCCGATGAACTAACGATCCACGCCCACGCGTCCTGGTCGCACTTCCTGTCCTTCACGTGTGGTACACTACCCTCCCTTAAGTGAACAACCACACATGCGCCAAATTATCGGAAACGTGTGAGAGTGTGTACAAATAAAGAATTTTAATTTTAATTATCGGAAAGGTTTGAGAGTATTACAAAGTTTGACTTCAGTCAAATCTAATATGCGGAGTAAATAAAAATGGAGGGCTACTACGTCCATCCGGGTTTTAGTCCACACCATTTTTTAAATCAAAGTTAATAGCTGGACAAATAAAATTACAGGGGAGCTGGAGACAAAGTTGTGAGAAGGCTTAGAAATCAATACAAAACTTATGCTCTTAGTACCAACGTCGATCCTTCTTCGAGGAAACATTTGGTTCATAGCCAATTCTGTGATAAAATTGCACCAACGTGAAAGACGACTGCGTCTCCAACGCAACCAAGGTGAATTGACGAAGGATATCATCTTTGTGCGTAACAAGCAAAGAGCACTGATGGAAGACAGGTTGTTTTTCATTGAAAATCGATCAGCTTCACCAGCCGACGCAACCATGAGGCGCAACCATGAGCATCGATAGCTCATCGTGGTGATGCATCATCCATTTGGCATCAAGTTTGGGTGAGGCACCTATGAAGTTCGACAAATCCTCACTGTGGTCTGTTTCTTCTCAGTAATCAAGCTCCAGGAAGGAAGAACCACATGGCAGAGGACAGTGAGGAGGAACAACAATGGCCATCCAATTTTGTGCAGTTCCACTAAAATTGAGGAAGACATGCCCGGGTATGGAGACACGCATCGCTGTTTCCAAAAATATAAAAAAGGGTTAGCAACGACATCTCAATTGTCAATAAGATTTAATGAAAAGTACACCAACAAACAGAAGCATCATAATTATCTTGATGGGAACTAAACCAGGATACCTGAGAAAAAAAGCATTTCTTCATTTAACCAGTGATAGTACTACCACCATATGGACAATGACCGCACAACCACCATGTACTTTTTGTCGAAACAACATGTATACCTCCACCGAGGCATAAATCAGGACAACTTTTCGAGTGGCATTTCCTCTATAATAGTACTAGTAGGTGATGTTGGACCAGCCGACGAACCCTAGCTACTATGCATGGGGAGCTGGGGAGTAGTCGCATAGAACAAAACCCGCACGCAGCGACCTGGGGAGTTGGACCAGTACAAGAAGTTATACCTCAGGTGGGCAAGATGTCGTTTAGGCGGGCGGGCGGGATCTGCCCACACGACGGCAGCGAACAAGGGCGCGGAGGATCTTCGTCCGCGCCAGCATCGGCTCCGAGAGGACGGTGCGCATCGGCTTCCTCCGTCGCCGATGGCGACAACGTCAACGCTGCACCTCCTCACCTCCCGCAGCGTACGGGATTCGGCCGGATCTGTGACCACCGGTGAGGAGAGAGATAGAGTGGACACTGTCATCTTGTTATGATATGGAGAGGGTGAGAGAGCGAGACGCGAGAAACTCTATCAAACAAGAAGCTATAATGGAGTAAAAAATCTCTTTATAGCAGTGGTTTTAAATAGAATACGCGCGTTCCCGAAAAAAAGAAACGAAAACTGGCGGACAATTTTTCTAACGTACCAAGAAAGAAAACTCGATCAAAAACACGCCCCCGCTTCCAGGTTGCGAGAGTCGCCGCGCACACACACATAGACATAGACATGCATATCCGTGTTTACGTAAAATTCCATTTCCATTTCCATCTCCATCTCCAATCATATTTTTCCAACTGGCACATTATTTACGTTGTTAATTATATACGCAGCAATATTAACGTACAACATCTCTTGTTTGCGCACGTCCGGACCGCTGCCACGGCCGGTCCTGACCAACCCGAACCCTCTTCATCACCCGCGCGTGCTTCCCGCCCGAAACGGTCAGTGCCGCATTCATGCCCGGCCAGAGCGGACGCGACCTCTCACTGGTGCTGGCATTAAAGCGGCGCGCCAGCCGAGAGAGCGTCGCCCACGCCGCTTCCGGGTGCACGCGGCTGCTCCGTGTTCAAAGGTCGCAATAGCCGGCTACAACATGCATGTAAAAAGTTCTTGGGAGTCCGTGCTACAGCTAGCTGTCCTCCCCCAACTCGTCAATCTCTTCCAGTAGTGCTAGTACTCCATGGCGCGATCCATCGACAAGCAGGCGAGAAAGTTATTGTATACTCGGTTTGCGGTGAGTGGCATGCCGAGCGACCGTGTGGGGTCGAGCCGTGGAGGAGGGTGAGACACGAACACGACAGACATGATTTAAACGTTGGTTTTGCTCGATGGCGCGATCCAACGAAACGAAACGTTGGTTTCTCTTTGTTTCCATTTTTTCTCCGGAAAAATGGAAACTTTCCACTCCATTTTCATTCCTATTCCAAGGTTTCCCCGTTACAACATTCCATCAAATACAAAGGAAAACTAACACGCATGCTGATGCATCTCAATGATTCACATATCATAGCCAATATTTACTTCACAACTAAAGAAAAAAGTTGTGAGAGCGTGTAGAAAGAAAAACTACTGATGGGGTCACTACGACTTAAACCCTAAACCCTAAACATGATTTAATTTCCTGGCCAGGTAGAACCTGTCGAAGGAAAGACGGCTGGCACCCTCGGATCATACGATGCTTTTGTGTAGTTCCACTAAAATCGACCTGAGCATCCCTGATGGCAAAGATATTGAAGAAGTGTGATTAGAATAATAGTACTGGCACTAGTTCATGAGACATAAACTCATCACAAGTAGAAGCCGGTAGAAGTAGAGAAAGATCGACATGGAGATGGAGCTACGGCAGTGGAGCAAGCCGGCTCCAAAAGGAAGATGGACTACCTGGGACGTCGGGCTGTAGCTAGAAGGGCGGTTGGGACGTGGCATCGGCCCATACCGCGGTGACCCCCGATTGGGACGCACCGACTGTGGGTTTTCTCCCTCGCCGATGTCGACCGCGTCTACGCAGAACATTGTTCCCTTCCCCCAACTACGGGATCAGGCCCGTCGTTCTATGCTTGTGAAGAGAGCAACCTAAGCAAGCAGGCTTGTAGCTTAGGCTCCTGCTAGTGTATATATAGTGGTTTTCTTTTTCTCTCCATATCAACCATTTTATATTATGTACGTGTCATTCAAGAGTGAAATGATGGTTGCTTCTTCCGACTAACTTACTGTGTGATTTGGCTGCTCCTTAGTGGCCCCTACACATACTCCCCCTACGTGTATGCAACAGTCACACGTACACATGGACGCAAAAATGCGCGCGACGCCCTAATGCATGCATGTCCGAGCACACGACGGAACACACACGGTCACGCTCAAGTGCTCAACCTACACGTGCATGCACACACATACTCAGTCAGGGTGAGCTAGTGACCGTATAAACACCGGAAAATATATATACTGAGCGCAATGAGCGTATTATGAAGTCCACTGACCGTATTTTTACAAATATACAGTGACAGACAGTGTATTTATCTCGTTTGAAATTAAGACAATATTAACCGGAGAGGAGGCAGTATGGACTAGCATTACTTTGCTGTGTCCCGTCAACTTGCCGAACGAGGAGAAGGTTGCATGAAGGGAGAATCTTGCGTGCGGTGGCTCGCAGGACAAGGAGAAACTTTTGACTAATGCAAGCTCTCCCTCGCTCAGGCAGTGGATGTGCAACAGTTAATTCGGTGTCAGATTGCTAGAAGCATACACTATACTACTAGTGCTATTATTGTTCGACTTCCCGAATAGGCGAATAGCCAAGCGCAAAGTAAACAGGTCAGAACCGTGCGGCGCATCTTCGTGCGAACCGTGCTTGCTGCACTTTGAATGTGGCTGAGAGCTGGCTTGATGAAACACCTCGCTTCCTACTTCTTTTTTTGCGGGGTACCTCGCTTCCTAGTGACCAGTGTCTTGGCTGATCGCCCTAAGAATGCTTATATATGAATAAAGCTCTCTCATTTACCCGCAAAAAATATTAAGCCATATTAACCGGAAAGGAGGGAGTATGGACTAGCACTACTTTTTGGTGTGTCCCGTCAACTCGCAGAATGAGGAGAAGCTTGCAGGGCAAGGTGAAGCTCGCTTACGCCTTTTGACTAATGCAACCTACCCTCGGTGGACATGCATCAGTCCATTCGGTGTCAGATTGTCAGAGGCATACACTGTAGTACCCAACATGCGGAGTACCATCATTGTTCGACTTCACGAAGAGGCGAAGAGCCAAGCGCAGTAGTACGAGTAGTACTACTACTAGAACCGCATGGTGGAGCATCTGTACTCTTATTTTTTTATCTTTGATAAAGTACACGTTTATTCCGGAGAAGGGCGGAAAATGGCAGCCCAACATGTAATGAATGATATCGATCAACCAACCATGCTCGAATATATCTTGGCCTCCGTGCGAGCCCGTCTGTGTGTTCTCGCTCCTCGTCTCTCTCAAGGAATGGCAGGTTGGCTCTTTGCCGTCAATTGAGATCGGTTTGCTCACACTCCTGTCCCACATGTCAGTGATATGCCAAGAGGAGGTGCATTGACCGACTGGCCATACGCGTACTTGGTTTTGCACCTTCATACTACTCCTCCCTCCGTCACAGTTTACAGGGCGCGCTTCATTATGATGCATTTGTCTCAATGCATTTCCACCACTAGAGAGACCTTAGACGCGTTTGGTTTAATGCTCAATTAATTAGGGCGTGGTAACCGCAATCAAGTCCACAATTTTCTCTCCATGTACTGTACTACTACGGAGTGGAGTAAGTGCATGCATGTGTGTACCCGGGGTGGAAGCACTTCATGCATGTGTGTACGCATTATTCCCTCTAGTAATAGACACCGTGCTATAACTACCAATGCTATTTTTCAGGCCGATCACTAGTCGCCTTGGTCCCACAGATTTTTTTTCTTTTTTCTGAAGCGCGCTGTATAAACAGTGACGGATGGAGTAGTATGAGCGGATTCAAAGAAGAGCGTATTGATGGTTGCTTCTTCAGAGCAACTTACAGTGGGAAAGGTGGGGCTTATGATTTGACCGCTCATTACTCACTATTAATGCGGCGCAACGACCGGGCTGAGTCTCCCATGCGGTTGTGCACTACAACCTCGGTTCTTAAATATACTCCGGAGTATTTGTCTTTCTAGAGATTTCAACGAGTGACTACTCAAATATTTGTCTTTTTAGAGATTTCAAATGGACTGGCACATACGGATGTATATAGACATATTTTAGAGTGTAGATTCACTCATTTTGCTCTGTATGTAGTCACTTGTTGAAATCTCTAGAAAGACGAATAGAATATTTAGGAACGGAGGGAGTACACATACGAAGCAAAATGAGTGAATCTACACTCTAAAATATGCCCGTTTGAAATTTCTAAAAAGACAAATATTTAGGAACGAAGGAGTATAATTTTGTGCATGGCACATGGACCCAGATGATGAAGAGGCTTCTGGCAATGCTACCAAGCTTCCATCATTTGTTTACATAATTGACGTACTATACGAATAATTTTCCAGCGACATGAAATTGTGTGAGCTTTCAGCTTTTGTTTCGCGTGTCTTGCCATCGATGCTCTTTCGGAAACAATAAAAAACTAACTTCCTTGCTAATGCATGTCAATTATTAGCAGATCAGAGCTAATAATTACATCACAACTGAAGACAGAGTTGTGAGAAGGTGTTAAATTAAAATTGATCCATGCTTTCATTGGCAGCAATGTCCCCCCAGCTCTGTCTAAATCAACAAGGCATGTTGGAAAAAAGTAGCTGTCTGGAGCATGCAACATTCCGATCATTTTGTGCAGTTCCACTAAAATAGAGCTGAGCGTCCCTGTTCCAAAGATATTAAGTGTGATTACGATAATAGAGGACTGCTGATGAAACAATAAACACACAAATAGAAGCCGGTCACCTTTGCAGTCTCTCTTAAGACTAACTAGTTGGAGAAGATTAGGCTCGGAGTTGGATGAGGAGGATAGAGCAAAACCAATCTCCCTTTGTGCAGTCACACTGAAATGTAGAGACGTTGCCCGTGTGAAATTTTAGTACAACTGCACAAAAGACTTACGAAAAAAGTGATTTGTGCAGTTCACCAAAAGGTCGCAATAGCAACGAGTAGAAAGGAAACAATTACTGGCCAATAACAGTTGATGACACATGCGACGACAAAAAAGAAGCATATTCTTTGTCCTAAGGGAAGATAACAACACGGTTGTGTTTGTCTAAAACGGTGTGAGGACGAGAATGCAATATGGAAAGTACGCCGGACGAGCTACGTTTTGGGCAAAGAACTATGGAAGATCCACATGCAGCGACGTGGGAAGACGGGCAGTGGAGCAAGGCCGGAGGGGATACCTGGAGGTCGTCGGGATGTAACTAGGTGAGCAGCGGCGGGCGGAATCTGTGAGCAGGTGGGTAGGCCCTGCCGCGCCGGAGCTTGGTCAGAGAGAACGACGTGTACCGCAGATCGGGACGTGCTGCCTGGCGCCGTCAAACGGAGAAACGATGCACTTCCTCCCATTCCCCCGGCGGACGGGATGCGGCCGGATCAGTGACCAATGGTGAGAGAGAGAGAGGCCACCGCACTCCCTTTCCCCCGGCGGACGGGATGCGGCCGGATCAGTGACCAACGGTGAGAGAGAGAGAGAGAGGCCACCGCACTCCCTTTCCCCTGGCGGACGGGATGCGGCCGGATCAGTGACCAACGGTGAGAGAGAGAGAGGCCACCGAAGCCTTGTGTGAGATACTCTGAAGAGCGACAAACCAGGCAGGCAGGCTCCATTGTATATAGTGAGCGGACTACCTTTTTCTCCATAAAGATCGTTTTATATTCTGTGTACGTGCCATTGAGCGCTATAACTTTATTTAAAAATAACGCGGCAACGCGTCAAGTCGAACTTTGTTTCGTGCACGCGTGGTACACGACCTCCCTAGGTAAACAACTGCTACAGGCGTTCAAATTAGCACGTGGGCTGCCATTTCGTAAAGAAATGAGCTCCACCGTGTACCCGCGCGGGTGTGGCTGGGCACGAAGCGTGAGTGCATGCACGGTGCACCTATTCTCTTCTTGTATACGTACACCACCTACGTGGGGTTGTGTGAGAGAGATACAAACCTAGAGAGATATAGTGTGTGGGTTCTTGACAGTTTTGGGGGGGGGGTCAATCAAAAAATGTAACATATGCAATGTGTGTGAAATAGAGTCCTGGATATAACATATATATAGAGGGGGCGATCCACGAGAAGAGAGTGGAGGTATCATCGGCTTGAGGTGTCCATAGAATCGAAGAGAGGGATGATGTGTGTGTGTGTGTGCGCGCGCGATCGATAAAGAGTGCCATCGAATTTGTGTGTGCCCACGTCAAAGATATAGAGTGGCTGGCCTACTGGAACGTGAGATGGGACATGTGCAGTTTGTCTCTGTGGCATGGATACCTACCTACAACGCTCAACTATCGGTGTGTGGTGGGGGAAGAGGGAGGCCCAATTAACTATAGAGGTACAATGGCTGGTATATGTGTGGAGGAGGAGAGAGGCCTACCTCATGTATTAAGGAGATCGATCTGCCTCATGTATTAAGGGAGATCGATCGGCATCCATGCATATGTGCAGGAGAGGAATAAGGTTGGGAGAGAGAAAGAGCTAGAGTGTTGGAGGGGGTGGTAGTGGAGTTGCTTCTAACAAATGGTGGGATAGGCTTGCTAGACAAACGGAGGGCACGCCCGCAATATCAATAAGAGAGGAGATGGCTGCTTGTTGTCTGTGCACGTGCGTGTGAGAGACGGGTCAGGAGGCATGCACGAATGATGAGGGGGGACGATGTGGCTGTGGAAAGCAGACGTAACTACATAGGAAGATCAATCGCCCTTTGTTAGAGAAAGGAGAGACATAACTTGTGAGGTACGTCGATCGATGGGGGGGTAGTTAATGTCGATCTAGGTATATGTTGGGAGATCGATCGGTATACATGCATGTGTGTGTTAGAAGCAAATGAGGCACGAGGAGAAGGATAGAGAGAGAGAGGGATGCATGTAGGAGGTGGTACGAGAGGCATACTATATCGAGGGGGGAGGAGTGTGCGAGTACGAGAACGATGAAAAGAGTGGTGGGAGTGAGGCATGGACGGTGACAAGAGAAGAGGGGAAGCTTGTGTTTGTGCTAGGCACACCTGGCTAGAGAGGCATATCAATCGATGTGTACCGTAAAGAAGGAGCTGGGGGGCCTACACACACCATGGGTGAACGACCTAAAGTGAAAAGACGAATTTGCGCGATGGAGCTAGAGAATGCTGAGGGAGGGTGAGAGGGATGCGGGCGTGTGCATGCACAAGAGAAAGTTAGCGCTAGCTACAAAGATAAGAGGGTTGTGTGGGTGTAAAAGACGAATAGAGATCATATATACTTCATTATAAAAAGCGAATTCGGATATTTGAAGAATTTATCATAGTGTTTCAAACCGACGCATGTGTGAATATATATAACAGTGATACACATGGTGTGGTTATGAACATGTTATACTACATTTAATATATTTTATCTCTACTCTTATAAAAAACGGAGTTGTTGATGATGGTGTGCCTGCCATCCTGCATTATAGGCCGTCCGATTTATATCTGGTGGATAGCAAGGAAACTATGATGGTTGAAGTTGGCAACAATCATGATTGTAGATTCTTATTGAAATAGAGAAACGAATTCAAATTTAGTTCGAATTGCAGCGGTAGTATAGACATTTGGAATGCACTAAAATGTTGGTATGAGTAGGTTACATGCATTATACAGCAAGCGAAAAAAATTAATCGGACATAACATGGATTCATACTCCCTCCTTCCATCTATATAGGGCGTAATGAGATTTTTAAGACCGCCTTTGACTATTGACAAGATTAATAGTACATGACATGCACAATGTGAAAATTATATCACTGAAAGAACCTTTCACAGACGAATTTAACGGTGTGCTTTGTGTAAGTTGCATGTCATATATCATTGCTCTAATATTTGGTCAAAGTTAGCATCGAAAAACGCATTAGGCCCTATATAGATGGAAGGAGGGAGTAGCTTTGAATAGCATTTGTATAGTAAAACGGGGCAAGACTCTCTCTTTGTGTGGTGTGAATAGTTTTATTTTTTTCATTTTCTTTTTGGTTGAGGGAAGTGCGAATTGATTTGGTACATACAAGTACAATATTACTACACGTTAGGCTTGTCCCTAAAATTCAACCCGCGTCTTGTTATATCCCGAAAATTCAGATATCGTGCTCCCAAAACTGGCGCCTTCACAACCCACGCCTTGCTATCCCGAAATTACAGCGCGCGCGAAAACTCCCTCCAGCTGCCAAATCCCGACACGCAAAATCCCCCTTCTAACCCTGAGCCAAAAGGGCCGCTAGTTCAAATCAGTGGGGGGTACTTTTGTAACACACCCTACATTTTGGACAAGCGTGTCCCTAAGTCATGCTTCACCCCCTCCCATCGCCCCCTTTTTGCCATTCAAAATCCTAGGCCGCCATAACCTCTCCGCTCTAGCCGCGAAACCCCACCCTCCTCCGTCCGCCATGTCACCGTTGCCTAGCCGGAGCCTCTTCCCCGACGACGTCGTCCACCGCAACAGCTCGACGTCCCTCGTCCACCTCCCCGGATGAGGATCCGTCGTCCATCTCACCGTCCCGCCGGTTCAGCCGCCCCGTCCTCCACCTCCAAGGAGCTGCTCCGACGATCGCCTCGTCTATCGTGGCTGCTCCATCCCCACAGCGCCGCCTTAACCTGCTCCATCGGAACCGCAGCATCCTCATCGACTCCTCGGATGAAGCCGAGGCCTACTCGGCGCCACCAAAGAGGTTGTACACTCATCGCATCGCACCTTCTCCTTAACTCGACCTCCCGGCGCCGACGGTGCTCCATCCCGCACCCCCATGGAGCGGCTACCTTGAAGCCGGCGCCGCGGGCGACATCTCCACGGCGGCTCTCCCCCATTGCGAGGCCCCTTCGGCGGCGGCGGCCATACCAGCCGGATCTACTTCTGCTGCTCCGGCTCTCGCTCGCTCGCTCGCGCTGCTGCTGCTCCGGCTCTCGCTCGATCGCTTGCTCGCCCAACTGCTGCTGCTGCTCTCCCCCTCGCTCGTGCTCCTGCTCTACTCCGATTAAGCCACACTTCAGTCGACTAAAACGACTTTTGGGTCAGTCGATTTTCAGGGGTTGGGGGGCTCGCCGGAGTTAAGGAAGAACCACCTGCAGCGGGGACGGGGGCTCGCCGGAGAAGTACCCCACTATCTATCTTAGGGTTCAGGGTGGGGGCGGGGGGCCTAGAGGGCTGGCCGAGGCGGCGGTGCCGAGTTGTTTCGGGGCGGCGAGGCGGCGCTGGGGCCGGCGGTTTGGCCGGTGGTGGCTGGCGGCTCAGGGGGGTGCAGGTTGAAGATGAACTGCAGGCCCTCCCTAAACTACATGTCAAGTGCCTCTCTGCTACCATTGCGTTCAGTTTTGACAGTAGCATTCAGATTCCACAGTAAATTTCAGTTTCGACAGTTAAGTTCAGAGTCAATAGTTTTTACCTCATCTGTTGTAGTCAGGTGGTTTTTGGTGATGTTAATTTTACATCCATTTTACATCATCTATTGGAGATGCTATTATAATCCCACTTGAGATTGACGATGTCTGTCTTGTGCTGCTTCAGCCTTGACGTCTCACGGCTCACCGGAGCTGCTCCAACGACAGAACGATCCATCACAACAGAGCAGTGCCCTGGACGCCGTCTACAGATTCCTCAGATCTCCCTCCACACCTCCGACAACCACCTCTGCCTCAACTGCTTCAGCGACCAACCCAATGATGCTGAGGTCGACACGGCTATAGCAAAGAGGTTGTACACTTGTTGCATCACTTATTACTATACATTCACGTCGATCCATTAGGGCTATTTTGGTTCTACGGAAAAACGTCGATCCACTGGTTGTTACCATCACTCTAAATTTCTGCATGCTCTCCTTACATAATCTCACCATATTTTTTTCGTATGCATGTCAGATATTGTACACAGTCATGCTGAACATGTAGAGAAAAAGAGAAGAGTTTTGCGCGGCAATACAATGTTATGCAGACATCGCTCCATGGTGGGTTCAATGGCAAACCCTCCCCACCCCTCTCCAGATTGTAATCGAGAGGAAGATATCTGTTCTGAGGCAGATTCAGACGCCGCTGACCACTCCTATTTACCCCCCAAGGTGTTTGCTCTACCTTGGCATGATGATGTTAGTCATATCATGCATATGTTGCCTTGCAGTGCCTACTTTTGACATCATATATGTCATCTGCTTAGTTTAGACATGTTCTGTAATGCCACCTGTTTAGTTTCTATATCATATATGGGAATTATGCAGTCTCATGTCTTTTAGCCAGCCATAATATATGTGAAATATGCAATGCCATCCTGTTTAACCAGGCATCATATATTTGAATGATATCTTGCCCATCCTTTTCTTCATTACATTTCCATTTGTCGACAATGTTTGTACATTAAACTACTCTTCCTGTGAATCAGCCATTTGGGTGGGAGATGGAAAAATCTGGAGTGAAAACAAGGCCTTCAGAGCAGACAGTGCTACCTGTCGAAGCAGATCTCTTGTTGGGTCCTGATAGCTCCTCAGAGATGGATTCAGAGACAGATGACCAGTCCTATTCCCCCACTGAGGTGTATGCTCTAACTTGGCACGGTTATACTGCTCATATCATGCATACGGTGTCTTGCATTGCATAGTTTAGACATCATATACACAATATTCAACACCATGTTCTTAGTTCAGACATCATATCGAATGCCCTCTGTTTAGCATATAAATCACATATGTGAATTAAATGATGCGATCCTGATTACTTAGATAACATGTAGGTGAATTATGTCATGCGATCCTGTTTAGTTATTCATCATATCTTTGAATTATGTTATGCTATGCTATCCAGTTTAGATAGACATCATATATGTGAAATTATGTCATGCTATCCATTTTAGTTAAACAATATACATGTCAACTATTTCATGCCCTCTTTTTTCCACACTATCTATTGCATCTGTCTCTCATACAATGTCTGTACATTCAACTATGTTTCCTGTTTATCAGCCATTTGAATTGGAGCGGGTGATGCCAGTATCTAGCGGACTAAAAACACGGTCTTCAAATAAAACAGTGCTACCTCTTGGTGGAGATAGCACCCCGGTTGTACATGCACAAGAACTAGCCCCACCACACATAACCCAAACTCTCGCAGATTGTACCCCTACTGCGATGGATAGAGAACCAACTTCACCCAATCTAACCCCAACCCCAGCCGATAGTAACCCAGTTCCTGTTGACACAGCACCATCTCCACCACAGAGCTCCCAAACAAGAGCAGTTAGTAAGGCAGCTCTAGTGCCCAAAGGGCCAGTACTATCACGGCAAACCCCAACTCCACCAGTTAGTACGCCTATTCCTGTGGAGGAAGCACAACCAGCTAGTCGTAGTTTAGCATCTATCGCATTTGATGTTGTTAAATCGTATGTGCGTATCTTACCATCTTGGAAATATTATACTGAAGATGAAGGAAAATGCCAGTTGCAGGTGTTTGTCCAGGAGTTATGTGTAAGTAATGTTATTCATGGCAATTACTTTGCTTCGTCCCATACATCCTACCTCCATGATGGTTATAATACAGCAAATTTTCCCATTTTTCTCAATAGAGAAGGACCGATTTGGAAACTCAGGATGAGGTAACCTGTGCTAATACCTCTGCTATCTTCAAGAATGTTTGGTGGCAGTATTGGAATTACCTGAAGAAAATGTACTTCACCGGCAAAGAAACTCATCAAATTCCCTTACGTTCTCCTGAGACACATTTACCGGACGATGACTGGGAACGCCTTGTTCTGTACTGGTCCCGAACCAAGAATGTGGTAAGGTCTATGAGCTCATTTTCTATTTTTTAGTATTATATTCTTGCGTCTTACTGTAGTCTGTTCATGTAGAACAAATGCCTAAACCTGAAGAACAACTGTTCTAATTTAAGATTCCATTGCTATCATAGTTCAAAAAAGCGCTAGGTGTTAATTATGCGTTTTGCCACCGCCTTGCGCTTTACTGACCAAAGCGCATGCTTATGCGCAGTTATGCACAGATTATGCATAGTTATGCGCAATGCGTTTTGCCAACACCTAGAGCCTAGGCGCGCTTAAGCGCTCGCGTAGGCGCGCCTTTTTTAACTATGATTGCTTTGCTCTTGTATCACTGTATTTACTCATACAAACTTATTTTTAAATTGAAGGATCCAATCGAAACTCCAATGGCACAACAGGTATGTTCACGCATGTTTCTTCAACAGGTTTGCTCTTATCAATAGCTCTGTTGATTTCAATTTCAATTGTGTATACAGTTGACTTTCATATCATGCACATTACTAGCATCACAACAGAGCCAATAGTGTTGTTGTACATGTAGACCCGTGGTACCCATCTGAAATCTTGTTGTGCCGTGTAGTTTCCCACGCTTTGTATTCTTTCACTGCTGCTTTGTCTTGAACTGATATGATTTGAACCGTGTCTCTATTTTGATTTGGCAAGACAATGCAGTGACCATAGGACATAGATATATGTTTGTTTGATGCTTTTATTATGTACTAGTACTTGGCAATAGAAGACTTGGTAGTTTAATCCTGTCCACCTTACTAATGAACTGGTTCACCGAAATGAGTTTCATATACTAGTACATGCTAAATTTGTTATGTGTCTACTTGTTTCTTCTTTTAGAATGCTGACAGAATATTGGGGAAGAGTGCTTTATTAAGCAATGGTAAAGGAAGTAATGCAGATAAGGTTCAGGATAGTGACACATCCTTGTTGGTCTCCAACAAAGCTGATAAAACAGCTAAGGAAGACTATCTTGAAGACAGCGAGACAACCCCAAAGTCATGTCTTGGTTTAGTGTTTGAGTTATTGGCCACTACCGCTTGCACAAGCTATTCAAACTCACTATCTGAATCAGTTTGGTTTCTTGAGTCTCAACTACAAGCTGAAAGACATCGATCAGCTGTGCTGCGACAAGAAGCGGAAGGACTGCGGAAGTCCCTGGAGCATTCAGATGCATACTTTCTGGTGCAACAGCAAGCGTTGGAGGATTTTAGCGCCAAACAGGACAAAGCTAATCAGCTTGCTAAGCTTATTGCCAGCATGGTGGATACCCAGGATAACGTTTCTTGAGCTCTTCTGAAGTTGTTTCAGTTATGCTCTTGTTTTGCTGCCGCGTTTATTTGCACTGGTGGCCAATTTTGACGGCCAGTGTATGTAATGTGCTACTTTGTTCCCTATATTTGCACTGGTGGCGAACTTTGATGCCCAGTGGATGTAATATGTGTAATAGTGGTAATAGGCTAGCGTTAATTGCTTGCTTATTTATTTCCTTATTGTCTTGTTTAGTTGTTTGCTTGTAGTCACTGCAGTTCTTTTTCTGTTTTTTTCTAGTGGCCACAATAGCCTATTTTTGGTAACTAGGCCAAAATAATCGTGGCAACACACGGACTGTTGTAACCATGGGCCTCCTACAGGCCGTATGATCCATGGGCCTTCGTCCGGCCGTAGGATCCATCGGCCTTCTATACGGGCCTTAGGGTCCATGGGCCTTCTACGAGACTTAGGGTCCATGGGCCTTCTACGAGACGTAGGGTCCATGAGCCTTCTACGGGTCATACGATCCATGGGCCTTCTACGGGCCGTACTATCCATGGGCCTCATACGGGCCGTAGGATCCATGGGCCTTCTACGGGGCGTATCATCATTTCGCCAATCATGGGTTGTACTATTCGTGGACCATAACGGGCCGTGCCACGTGTCGCCGTATCATAGGCGCCTTCGGTCCAATGAGCGGATGACATCTATCCCAACGGTGAGCCGACACGTGTTTCCTCCAGCCAATGATGATTTTACACGTGGAAAATCCCCATTGGTTGGGGCTGTTAACAGGTTATCGGATCCAAAACCAGACCCGATAGCTTAACGGCGTTCCATTGCGGTGGATGCCACGTGTCGGTCACCCTTGACGAAAGCACTTCTGTGACGCGCGATTTATCGTCATGGAAGTGGATACTTCCGTGATGATAATTTTGGTGATATCATGGAACACTTCTACGACAGCACAGGTATGACTATCTTGATTCTGTCATAAATTTGTCATGGATGTACATGCATGACAAAAAACGCGACCTACTGTGACAAACACGTATCATCACGGAAGTGTGTTTTTTTGTAGTGAGTGCTGGAGGATTTAAGCGCCAAACAAGAGAAAGTTAATAAGCTTGCTAAGCATCTTGCCAGCATTATGGGTACCCAGGATATTGTTTCTTGAGATCTTCTGAAGTGGTTTCAGTTCTGGATTTGTTTTGCTACGGCGTTTATTTGCGCTGGTCGCCAACTTTGACAACCAGTGTATATGATATGCTTCTTTGTTCCCTATATTTGCACTGGTGGCGAACTTTGATGCCCAGTGGATGTAATATGTGTAATAGCCGTGATAGCCTAGCGTTAGTTGCTTGCTTATTTATTTCCTTGTTGTCTTGTTTATTTGTTTGCTTGTAGTCATTGCAGTTCTTTTTCCGCGGTTAGCTAGTGGCTGCAATAACCAATTTTTTAAAACTAGGCCACAATAACCATGGGCTAATATTTACTATAGTGACACTGGGCCTCCTACTGGCCGTAGAAACAATGGGCCTTCTACGGGCCGTAGAAACAATGGGCCTTCTGCGGGCCGTATCATCAATGGGCCTTATACGGGCCGTATGATCGATTGGCCAAACAGACCGCATTATGGCCGTAAACGGGCTAGAGTTGGAAGCGTCCGTTCATGGGCCGACCATAACGGGCCATCGTTAATAGGCCGTATTTGGTGATGCTATGAAAATGGCCCAACAGACTAACGGTCCACAAACGGGCCGACTATAATGACGGGCTGAATTTGGCCCACAAGCAGAAAATGACAGTAACGGGCCGTAAGTAACCGAATGCTGCAAATGAGCCCAAGAATAAATGGGCCCTCAGAAGGCCGAAAGTTAACTGGGCTGGAAACGACCCAACGGAATAACGGGCCGTTAATGGGTATAAAGTGATACACTGTTCATTACGGGCCAGTTTCACCACGGGCCGTTAATGGGTGTAAAGTAATACACTGTTCATTACGGGCCAGTTTCAGCACGGGCCGCTAATGGGCCAAGAGTTACAAAGGGCCTCATATGGGCCGAAAGACGTCATGGGCTATACATGGGCCAGAAGTGAATACGGGCTGGAATCATATTGGATGGCCCAGATGACGCTACTGGGCCTAATTCGGATAGGGCGTAACAGGCCTTGGGTTAGCGGGCTGTAAATGGGCTATATGCGAACATGCTGTTAACAGGCTTTCCATGGGCCGGCCCGCCAGCTTTTGACCAAGTCAAACGGGCCGGCCTTTTCACAGGAATGGGCCACTGTTGGGTCGTGCCACGTGTCGACGTATCATAGGCGCCTTTTGTCCAGTGAGTAGATGACATCTGTCCCAACGATGAGCCGACATGTGTTTCCTCTAGCCAATGATGATTTTACACGTGGAAAATCCCCATTGGTCGGGGCTGTTAACGGGTTATCGGATCCAAAACCCGACCCGATAGCTTAACGGCGTTCCGTTACGGTGGATGCCACGTGTCGGTCACCCTTGACGAAAGCACTTCTGTGACGCGCGATTTATCGTCATGGAAGTGGACACTTCCGTGATGATAATTTTGGTAATGTCATGGAACACTTCTACGACAGCACAGGTATGACTATCTTGATTCTGTCATAAATTTGTCATGGATGTACATGCATGACAAAAAACGCGACCTACTGTGACAAACACGTATCATCACGGAAGTGTATTTTTTTGTAGTGTTTGGGTGCGATATCGATATGAGGAGAATAAGGAGTGGAAAGACCCTAATCTTGGGGATGCCCAAGGCACCCCAAGGTAATATTCAAGGAAGACTCAAGCGCCTAAGCTTGGGTAGCTCCGGAAGGCATCCCCTCTTTCGTCTTCAAAACTATCGGTATACCTTACTCGGAGCTATATTTTTATTCGTCACATGATATGTGTTTTGCTTGGAGCCTATTTTCAATTTTACTTGCTGTTTGAATAAAATCATTGGATCTGAAATCTTGAATGAAAAAGAATCCTCCCATGGCTAGTTAATTATTTGACTACTCAGTGTTCTTCACTTATATCTTTTTAGGGTAGTTTGTCATTTACTCACGTGCTTCACGTATATCCTATGAGTAAATGGTTGAATGAATTGAATATCATAAATCTGAATTTATATACGTTTCATATGCTTATAACATGGGGAGTAATGAATTCACACATAATAAGTATAGGTAGTAAACTTATTGAAAGTTAGCAAACACAGAATTGGTCACTTGAACAATTCATGAAAGAATATTGAAGGAAGAGAGATTTCACATATAAATATACTATCTTGGACATCTTTTGTAATTGTGAGCACTCATTAAAATATGACATGCTAAAAAGTTGATGTTGGACAAGGAAGACAACTTAATGGGTTATGTTTTCCTATATCCAAAACGTTATATTGTCTTGGATCATCCAACATGTTGAGCTTGCCTTTCCCTCTCATGCTAGCCAAATTCTTTGCACCAAGTAGAGATACTACTTGTGCTTCCAAACATTCCTTAACCCAGTTTTGCCATGGGAGTCCACCATACCTACCTATGGGTTGAGTAAGATCCTTCAAGTAAGTTGTCATCGGTGCATGCAATAAAAACTTGCTCCTTAAATATGTATGATCTATTAGTGCGAAGAAAATAAGCTTTATACGAACTTGTGATAGGGAAGAAATAAAAGCGACGGACTGCATAATAAAGGTCTTTATCACAAGAGGCAATATAAAAGTGACGTTCTTTTGCATTAAGATTTTGTGCATCCAACCATAAAAGCGCATGACAACCTCTGCTTCCCTCTGCGAAGGGCCTATCTTTTACTCTTACCTTCTACCCTTATACAAGAGTCATGGTGATTTTCACCTTTCCTTTTTACACTTTTTCCTTTGGCAAGCACTTTGTGTTGGAGCGATCCGGATATCTATATCCACTTGGATGTAGGTTTTCATAAATTATTGTTGTTGACATTACCCTTGAGGTAAAAGGTTGGTAGGCAAAACTATAAGTCCCAATCTTTCTCTGTGTCCGATTAAAACTTTGAACCCATAAATATCACATGAGTGTTAGCAATTGTGAAAGATTAAATGATAGTTGAGTATGTGGACTTTGCTGAATCAAAGCTCTTACATAGACCCTTCCCGAAAATAAGATGAATTGCAATTGTTTGATGACTAAGAGCACTGTTTGTTAGTTTTCAAGAAAGTTTATGATCTATACTTTAACATGTGAATAGCTTGTTACTTGATCATGAAAATTTTTATGAGATGAGCTACTATTATGACATATAATGATGCTAGAAAAGGTGATTGAAATTATCATTGATCAAACTTGTGCACCTGCTAGCATTCACACTTCATAAATTATTTCTTTTATCATTTACCTACTCGAGGACGAGCAGGAATTAAGCTTGGGGATGCTGATACGTCTCCAACGTATCTATAATTTATGAAGTATTCATGCTATTATATTATCCATCTTAGATGTTTTATATGCATTTATATGCTATTTTATATGATTTTTGGGACTAACCTATTAACCTAGAGCCCAGTGCCGGTTTCTGTTTTTTTCCTTGTTTTTGAGTTTTATAGAAAAGGAATACCAAACGGAGTCCAATTGACGTGCCAATTTTTGATGATTTTTTATGGACCAAAAGAAGCCCCTGGAGTAAACGAGTTGGGCCAGAAGAGTCCCGGGTTGTCCACAAGGGTGGGGGCGTGCCCACCCCCCTGGGCGTGGGCCCCTACCTCGTGGACGACTCGGAGACCCCCCTGACGTGAAAGCAATGCCAAAAATTCCTATTAATACAGAGACCCCCAGAAAATAACCTAGATCAGAAGTTCCGCCGCCGCAAGCCTGTGTAGCCACGAGAAATCAATCTAGGCCCTCTCTGGCACCCCGCTGGAGGGGGCCATCATCACCGGAGGCCATGGAGGAGGATCCCGGAGGGGCCATCATCGCCATGAAGGCTAAGGACCAGAGGGAGAACCTCTCCCCATCTAGGGGGGAGGCCATGGATGAGGAAGCACAAGGGGGAGAACCTCTCCTCCTCTCTCCCGGTGGCGCCGGAGTGCCATCGGGAGGGGAATCATCGCCGCGGTGATCATCTTCATCAACATCACCATCATCATCACCATCCTCATCTATTTTCTCCCGCACCCCGCTGTAATCCCTACTTCAACATGGTGCTTTATGCCACATATTATGATCCAATGATGTGTTGCCATCCTATGATGTTTTGAGTAGATATCATTTGTCTTTGGGTTGATTGATGATCTAGATTGGTACGAGTTGTATGTTTTATTTTGGTGCTGTCGTATTGTGCCCTCCGTGTCGCGCAAGCGTGAGGGATTCCCGCTGTAGGGTGTTGCAATACGTTCATGATTCTCTTATATTGGGTTGCTTGAGTGACAGAAGCATAAAGCCGAGTAAGGGGGTTGTTGCGTATGGGATAAAGGGGACTTGATGCTTTAATGCTATGGTTGGGTTTTACCTTAATGATCTTTAGTAGTTGCGGATGCTTGCTAGAGTTCCAATCATAAGTGCATATGATCCAAGAAGAGAAAGTATGTTAGCTTATGCCTCTCCCTCATATGAAATTGCAATGACGACTACCGGTCTTGTTAACGATTGCTTAGGATAATTCCGCACATCGACCCATCATTATTCCACACTCGCTATTTATAATATTTAGCAATATATTCTAACTTTATGATAACATCACCTACTTTTATGTTTTAGCTCTCCAATATCATGCAAAGTTATCCTCTTCACACCCACAACGTAGTTTTATTTCTCGTTTCTAGTTGGAAGCAAACGTTCGGTGTACATTGAGTCATATCAGTGGAAGATAGGACTTCAGAGAATATTGATCTTACCTTTAGCTCCTTGTGGGTTCGACACTCCATACTTATCACTTCCACCATTGGGAATTGCTATGATGATTCCCTGCACTTGGGGATTATCACCAACTCACTCTCCGGCTCCTCCGACGCCCCGGCATCCTTAGCCACCCCCTTGCCCTTGGTGGATTTGGGGGCCATGGCGGCTGCGAGAGGCAAAGGACACAGCGACGGCGAGCAAGGGTGAAGGCTTGCGAAGGAAGGAGAAGGGAGCGATAGTTCCGAGATTGGGGAAAGCACGAAGGGTAAATGAGCAGCGCGCCCACGGTTATTCCTTTTTACGGGGAAGACGCGGGCCGCCTCTTTTCCCATTAACCACGATGTGACGCATGCGTGCGGGAACCGCCCCACGCATGACCCCCATGTCACGCATGACCCCCACGTCGCGCGTTCAACGTGGGTCATGGGGAAGCGCAGTGGACGAAGAGTTACTGCGGTAAAAATCTGCCCCACCTGCCCGCGCACCGTTTTGGGCCTGGCCCAACAACGTGTCGCGCTTATGTGTGGCCCAGGCCCGGGGGCTCCTGTCGGTGTACAAAAGTAGGGGCACTCCTTTGTACCCCTTTACTTGTGCACGGGCAGTCGGAGCCGCGTGCCGCGGCCACACTAAGCAGGGCAGAGGAGGGGAGCTGGAGAGAAGCCGAAGCCCAAGACAACGCCAAGACCAGAAACACAGGAGAGCAATGGGGCGAGGTGGACTCCCCAGGCAAGATCCCTTGCCGGGGCGGCCCCGGCAAGAGCCTTTCCGGGGCAACTTGCCCGATGCCAACAAAGCGAGCCACCCTTGAGCCCACGGGTTCCGACCCAACCAACTACATTGGAACCAGGGCTCGGGAGGCGCCTCTGTGGTGGCATGCAGATCTTTGTCAAGATCATAAACATGTGAGATCATATGAGGACCAGAAGACGGCGACCCTTGGCGGGATCCCAGCCGAGGGAATCCACAAGACCCTCGGCAAGCGCCTTGCCGGGAACGACTGCAACGCCACAGCAAGACCCTTGTCGAGCCCCCGGCAAGACCCTTGCCGAGGGCATCAGCGGGACCACTGCTAGGCCCGCACCAGCCAAGACTCCACCGACCGTCCCCAAACAGCTGCTAGCTCAACCAGCTGGGCAGGCACCTGCGTGGCGACGGGCGGCCTCTACACCAACTCAGCAAGCACCTGCGTGGTGGCATGCAGATCTTCGTGAAGGCCCTGCCACCGCGCCACCTCAGCTGCCTGCCTGCCTACATGGCATCGCATGCATCGCTGGCCTGGGCGCGTGTCGAAGTGAGGCGGGGCGGCGATGGACGGGACGGGCCTCTTTCCCGTCCCCGATAAAGCTAATGGACACCTAAGTAGCGCATTTAATGCGCTTTGTCCCGTAACGCCGGGCGATAAGCTCGCGCGCTGTACACCTTTCCACCTCCTGTGTGCCACTGTGGTGACCCCTTTTGCTTATAAAAGGAGGCCCGAGGCGACCAGGAGAGGGATTCAGCTCTTTTGGGCAAGTTACACCCCGTAGCTAGCTCAACAACACAAGAACACTCAATACATCCACCAAAGCAGGATTAGGGTATTACGCATCCTCGCGGCCTGAACCTAGGTAAACGACCCGTGTGCTTCTTGTTAGACCTGCTCTTCTCACGACCCCATGCCCGCCGACCGTAGAAGGGATTCCAGGGATCCCATAGGAGTCGTTTCCACCGACACCGTACCACCTCGCCGTCGAGGCAAAGAGGTAGCAGCTCCAGGATATACCTATGACTTACGTCAGGACCTAGACAATAGAACCGGTCAGGCCAGATCAATCTATGGATCAAGGGGTGTGCTCCAATGCGAGACAACGACCATCAAGCCTGGCGTGACACGCATAACCTCGCCCAGGCTGAAAACCGAACACAAATGTCATCCAAACTCCGTCGTGACGTCGCCCGATACAGAGGCACCGCACACCCCTTATGCTTTACCGATGAGGTAATGCAGCACCAGTTCCCAGAAGGGTTTAAACCCGTAAACATTGAAGCATACAATGGAACGACTGATCCCGCGGTATGGATTGAATATTTTCTTCTCCATATTCACATGCCTCGCGGTGACGATCTCCACGCCATTAAATACCTCCCCCTCAAACTAAAGGGACGACCAACATGACACTAGCTAAACATCCTCCCAGAGAACTCTATTGGCAGCTGGGAAGATTTGGAAGATGCATTTCAAGACAACTTCCAAGGCACTTATGTCCGGCCACCGGACGCTGATGACCTTAGTCACATAGTCAAGCAACCCGAAGAGTCAGCCCGCAAACTTTGGACTCAGTTCTTAATCAAAAAGAACGAAATCGTCAACTTTCCGGATGCAGAAGCCCTGGCGGCCTTTAAACATAGCGTCCGCGACGAATGGCTAGCCTGACACCTCGGCCAAGAAAAGCCGAAGTCCATGGCAGCCCTTACCGCACTCATGACCCGCTTTTGCACGGGAGAAGACAGCTGGCTAGCTCGTTGAAGCAACAGTACTAGCGACCCTGGCACCTCCGAAGCCAGAGACGGCAACGGACGGTCGCAATGCAACAAACGCAAGCGTCGGAACAATAATGAAGATACCGAAGATATGACGGTCAACACCGGATTCAGTGGCTCTAAACCCGGTCAGCGGAAGAAGCCATTCAAAGGAAACAGGGACAGCCCATGCAATTTAGACAAAATACTTGATCGGCCTTGCCAGATTCATGGTACCCCCGACAAGCCTGCAAACCACTCCAACAGAAACTGTTGGGTCTTCAAACAGGCTAGTAACTTAAACACTGAACACAAGGGGAAAGGGCCGCCAAGCGAGGACGATGATGAGCCCCGCCCACCAAACACAGGGGGGCAGAAGAAATTTTCCCCTGAGGTAAAAATAGTGAATATAATATATGTCACTCATATCCCCAAGAGGGAGCGCAAGCGCGCACTAAGGGACGTCTACGCTGTAGAGCCGGTCGCCCCAAAATTCAACCCTTGGTCGGCTTGTCCGATCACCTTTGATCGTAGGGACCACCCGACCAGTATCCATCATGGAGGTTCGGCAGCCTTGGTCCTTGATCCAATCATCAATGGATTCCATCTTACCCGAGTCCTTATGGACGGGCAGTAGTCTTAACTTGATTTATCAAGAAACTGTTTGCAAAATGGGTATTGACCCGTCAAGAATCAAGCCTACTAACACCACCTTTAAAGGAGTGATACCCGGCATGGAGGCCTGCTGCATGGGTTCAATAACATTGGAAGTAGTCTTCGGTTCACCGGATAACTTCCGAAGCGAAGACTTGATCTTCGACATTGTCCCCTTCCGCAGTGGTTATCACGCACTACTTGGACGAACCGCCTTCGCTCGCTTCAATGCAGTCCCGCACTATGCTTACCTAAAGCTCAAGATGCCCGGACCCCGCGGTGTTATCATGGTCAATGGAAACACGGAGCGCTCCCTCCGTACTGAGGAGCATACCACGGCCCTCGCAGCTGAGGTACAAAGCGGCCTTGTCAACCCGAACATTTCATCGGCCATCAAGTCCCCGGACACTGTTAAACGAGTTCGTCCTACTCTTCAAAATAATAGCTCGGATAATCTAGAGCTGGATTAGCAGTTACATCTCCGTCGATCACCCCACATAACGGCGGCCTATGTACCGCGTGTGCATAACTACGCACTTAAAATACCATGGGCAACGACGGAGGCACACTGTGGACAGGGTCTATAGTTCGGCTCAACCCTATTTTGACCTCAACCTTTTCCTTTTCTTTTTTCTTTCTTACCTCATATCATAGGTTCTTTAAGACCTAATCATTTGAAGGTCGCATAAGGGCTCTTTCCCAGGCCCCTCTTTATATATACGCGATCGTCGACTTCTCCTCTCAAAGGATTCGGCACCAAGGCGACAGCGGCGCAGACGTGCGGCAGGGCACCAAGGGAATCTTCAAGAATACCTTTTCTCTCAAAACCCTGTATACAGCTTCCCTTGTGTACAAGCTCTCGGCATGTAAAATAGCCTTGATCTTTATGGCATTATCTGTAACAGAACGCTTTGACGTATCAAACAGATTATAATGGAAACATTTTTTCACCAACCTCTGTTCGGTCTTGGTTTACTTCTAGATCTGTGTTCCATCTTTACGTCAGATTGCCATATACATATGTTAATGCGGCTTAAACGCCAGGGGCTCTATTCGGCCACGCATATTTTCAAAAAACACAAGCCCGAACACTTCTAGAGTATACTACGGCGTCCTAAATATTGCATTCTATGCATCAGCTCCGAATCATGTATTTGGTCAATAGTTGGGTTGCCCGGCTCCTGTGATTACTACCTTATGTTCCGCTCGCTCGGCTGGGGTAGTAAAGGGAGAACTATTGTGATTGTGTTTCTGGTTTGTCCGGTCAAACACCCCAGTAGAGAAAGCCGAAAACTGACTGTCATGATACAGCGAGAGCTGGTCAGAGATTCGGCGACTTTCTATAAATCTCTTGTGATTTTTTCCGAGGGCCTGGCCTTCGTTCAGTCCCACGTCTAAGGCATCCCAGTTTGGATAGCCGCATACGCACCAGGGGCTAGTACTTAGCCCAGTTGTCAAACTCCTATGGTAAGTGAAAGTGATAAAGCCGCATAGTCTGATTGCCTGGTTCGCTGCGCAGACACCTCCTTTACAGACCAAGACGTTGGGTCAAGTGTGATCGTACGCTATTCCGAACACCCCCATAGCATCTACGTGGGGGCTGAAGCCGACGACTGGTAAACTCTCAGAATTAGAAACGACCGCACAGGAGAAAAGTAATTTCAGATAAAGGCATAAATATATTATAAAGCCTTGGTTCACAAAACAACGTCTGGACAGCTCGGATACATTCACTCAGACATGATATCGTTCGAGCATTGGCCCTCCACTAATCGGGCACCCTCTAGGACGTCGTCAAAATACCACTCTGGCTTGCAATGGTCCTTGCCTTCGGGTGGGCCCTCAGTCGCCACCACGATGGCCTTCATTTTCGCCCAGTGCATCTTCACACGGGCAAAGGCCATCCGCGCACCTTCTATGCACGCCGAGCGCTTGACAGCTTCAATTCGGAGTAGCGCGTCGGTGAGTCGCTTCACCAGGACGAAGTAACTGATAGGAATGTGTTCGGTTGGCCAAAGTCGGACTATGACATCCTTCATGGCCAATCCAGACATCCTATGCAGCTCCGCCAGCTACATCATCTGGTTGTTCAATAGCACCGGACGCTCTGGCACCAGGTACTGTGACCAGAAGAGCTTCTCCGTCGTGTTCCCCTCCTTGGCCCGGAAGAACTGCGCGGCGTCGGCCGCACTCTTCGGTAGATCCGCAAAGGCGTCTGGAGAACTCCATAGTCGAGTGAGCAAGGCATATCTCCGGCCGCAAAATATCTCTGCAAACGAAAGGGCTTACCAGCCGCTATCTGTTCGGCCTGACGGATCTCCTCGCGAGCCGCCCGGGACTCGGTCCGCGCCTCCTTGGCCTCTTGGAGGGCCTTGGCAAGATCGCCTGCTTGGTCCGCACTCTTCTCCTCCAGGGACTCGCACTTGCCGATGGCGTCCTTGACCTCTTGTTCTACCTCGGCCACCCTCTCCTCGTGCTGGCGGCGGGCGACCTGTTCAGTCTTTAAATCCGCAGCCGCTTTATCATCGGCCCCTTTGCTCGCCCTTGCCTGCTCCTTCAGGGTCTCGACCTCGGTCGTGCTGCCTGCAATCACGATCATGGTAGCGCATTGATGTCGCTTGAAGCTACGTTGGTATTTCCCCAAAGAGAGGGGAGATGCAGTACAGCGGCGATAGGTATTTCCCTCAGATATGAAACCAAGGTTATCGAACCAGTAGGAGAACCAAGCAACACAACGTAAACAGCCCCTGCACACAAATAACAACCACTCGCAACCCGACGTGTTAAAGGGGCTGTCAATCCCTTTCGGGTAATGGCGCCAGAAGTGGTGCGCGGATGGGAGAAAGTTGTAATAGATTAAATAAATAGATTGCAAATAAAATAAAGTGCAGCAAAATATTTTTGTATTTTTGGTTTAATAGATCTGAAAATAAATGCAAGGAAAAAGTAGATACAAATATATGAGAAAGAAGACCCGGGGCTGTAGGTTTCACTAGTGGCTTCTCTCGAGAAAATAGCAAATGATGGGTAACAAATTACTGTTGGGCAATTGATAGAACTTCAAATACTTATGACGATATCCAGGCAATGATCATTATACAGGCATCACGTCCAAGATTAGTAGTGTGACGCCCCCGATTCAATTGTACACTAATCATACACGCAAATGTGTACGATCAAGATCAGGGACTCACGGGAAGATATCACAACACAACTCTAAAAATTAAAATAAGTCATACAAGCATCATAATACAAGCCAGGGGCCTCGAGGGCTCGAATACAAGTGCTCGATCATAGACGAGTCAGCGGAAGCAACAATATCTGAGTACAGACATAAGTTAAACAAATTTGCCTTAAGAAGGCTAGCACAAACTGGGATACAGATTGAAAGAGGCGCATGCCTCCTGCCTGGGATCCTCCTAAACTACTCCTGGTCGTCGTCAGCGGCATGAACGTAGTAGTAGGCACCTCCGGTGTAGTAGGAGTCGTCATCGACGGTGGCGTCAAGCTCCTGGGCTCCAGCATCTGGTTGCGACAACCAGGTAGAATGGAAAGGGGGAAAAGAGGGAGAAAAGCAACCATGAGCACTCATCCAAAGTACTCGCAAGCAAGGATCTATACTACTTATGCATGGGTAACTGTGTAAAGGGGCAATATCTGTGGATTGAACTACAGAAGGCCAGAATAAGAGGGGGATAGCTAGTCCTGTCGAAGACTACGCTTCTGGCAACCTCCATCTTGCAGCATGTAGAAGAGAGTAGATGGTAAGTTCACCAAGTAGCATCGCATAGCATAAACCTACCCGGCGTCCCCTCCTTGTTGCCCTATTAGAGAGCGATCACCGGGTTATAACTGGCACTTGGAAGGGTGTGTTTTATTAAGTATCCGGTTCTAGTTGTCATAAGGTCAAGGTACAACTCCGGGTCATCCTTTTACCGAGGGACATGGCTATTCGAATAGATAAACTTCCCTGCAGGGGTGCACCACATAACCCAACACGCTCGATCCCATTTGGTCGGACACACTTTCCTGGGTCATGCCCGGCCTTGGAAGATCAACACGTCGCAGCCCCACCTAGGCACAATAGAGAGATCAACACGCCGGTCTAAATCCTATAGTGCATGGGTCTAGCCTAGCAGGCGTTCCAGTCCAATCCGGCGCGCGCCGCTCAGTCGCTGACGTCACGAAGGCTTCGGCTGATACCACGACATCGAGTGCCCATAACTGTTCCCGCGCAGTTGGTTAGTGCGTATAGGCCAGTGGCCAGACTCAGATCAAATACCAAGATCTCGTTAAGCGTGTTAAGTATCCGCGAACGTCGACCAGGGCCAGGCCCACCTCTCTCCTAGGTGGTCTCAACCTGCCCTGTCGCTCCGCCACAAAGTAACAGTCGGGAACCCAGGCCCACCTCTACCGGGATCGAACCACCTGCCCCTTCAGCCCATATCTCCGAACAGTATCATAAGTAATGTAACAGTATAAAGTATATAGCATATGCCCGAGATCACCTCCCGAAGTGATCACGGCCCAGTAGTATAGCATGGCAGACGGACAAGAGTGTAGGGCCACTGATGGAACACTAGCATCCCATACTAAGCAGTAGGATAGCAGGTAAGGGTATCAACTGTAGCAACAATGACAGGCTATGCAGCAGAATAGGATTAACCGAAAGCAGTAACATGCTACACTACTCTAATGCAAGCAGTATAGAGAAGAATAGGCGATATCTGGTGATCAAGGGGGGGCTTGCCTGGTTACTCTGGCAAGAAGGACGGGTCGTCAACACCGTAGTCGTACTGGGGGGGTCACTGGCAGCCTCGGGGTCTACCGGAAAGAAGTAACAGAGGGGGAACGCAATAAATAACAGAGCAATCAAAGCATTACAAAGCAAGATGCGGCACTACGTTGTGCTAGGGGTGACCTAACGTAGGGATAGGTGATACCGGCGAAGGGGGGAAACATCCAGTAAAGTATCCCCGGTGTTTCGCGTTTTCGGACAGATGAATCGGAGGGGGAAAGTTGCGTGTTTGCTATTCTAGGGATGTGTTGGACGAACGGGCTGCGTATCCGGATTCGTCTCGTCGTTTTGAGCAACTTTCATGTATAAATTATTTTAATCCGAGTTACGGTTTATTTTATATGATTTTCTAAAGTTTTAGCAACATTCTGAAATTATTATTAATTCGAAATTAATTGGAAAAATGCTATGCGCACCCAGCACAGGGTACACAGAAGTGTACCCAGGGGATGACAGGTGGGCCAAGGGGGACACAGTTGACCAGTCAAGGTTTGACTGGTCAACAGGTGGTGGGGCCCCCCTGTCATTGAGACATCTAACTAATTACAGATTAGTTAGGCTAACTAAGTAATTAGTTTAGTTAAACTATTTTAATTAAGTTAATTAATTAATTAATTTTTATATTATTATTCATTTATTTTATTTTTTAGAAAAAGGGGCATGGGGCCCCTGGGTCAGTGGCCCAGGGGGCCAAAACAGGCGGCAGTGTAGCGGGCGTGTGCGGGGCGAAGCCCGCCCGGGCACAGGGGATAGCCGCGGGGCGAGGGCGGTCCCCGGCGGGGCGCAGGACGGCGGCGAGCCAGGCGGCTGCGGGCATGGCCAGGTGCAGGGCGCGGCATCGCGGGGTAGAGGCCGAGCCCCGGGGGAGCCGGTCGCGGAGCGGCGGAGGCGAAGCAGAGGCGGCCGCGGCGGCTCGGTGATGGAGGCGGGGCGGTTGGGGGCGACGGCGGCGGAGAACGCCGGCAGGCGAGCAGCGGTAGGCGGCGGGGGGCAACGGAACGGTGCGGGCGCGCGCTCTAGCAGCAGGGGGCGGCGGCGCGAGGAGCAGGGGGTTCGGCGACGCGCGGTCAGAGGCGCAGGCGGGCGTGCGGTCAAGAACAGCTCGTGCGGCAGCAGCAGCCTAGAGCAACGGCAACGGCCACTAGCAGGAGCCGTAGAGTAGTAGTAGTGGGTAGCAGCTAGCGGCAACAAGAAACAGCAACAGCAGCGGCTAGAGGTAGCAGTAGCAGCAGCTAGAGGTAGCAGTAGCAGTGCAAGGTAGAGCAGCAGCGCATAGCACGCACGCACATACGTACGTGTACGCCCGAGATCGGGCACTACGGTGAAGGCGGCCTACGGCGTCCAAATCGAACGGGGAAAAGGGGTCTGAGGGAGGAGCTCACCCCGGTTCTTGTGGACGAGGTTAGGAGGTCGGGGGAGTCTCGGAGCAGCGGCAACGACGACGAGGTGGTGGCGGCCGTGCGGAGAAGATGAAGATGAAGACGGCTACGCAGCGCCTCGGCTCGAATCGATGCCCGGAACGGACGAAGGCGACCTTGGCGGACCTCCTGGACGTGCTCCTGAGGGACGGCGAGGACGGTAGCCGCGGTAATAAGGGCGAGACTATGGTGACCGCAGAGCTTTCGAGCTCGAAAACGAGCAGATGAGGAGTGGGCGAAGGGGGATCCAGGAGGGGTTGGACGAGGTGGGGGCTAGGGTTTCGGTCGACGTAGTTATAAGCCCAGGGAGGCGACGTGGAGGGCATCCACGGCCGTGGCCGTCGTGGATGTGCGCTACGCACATCCTCTATTCCTATAGCGGGAGCTAGGGGAAGGTTTTGGTGGGCTGGGCCGTCTGGCCACTTATGGCCCAGTGGCACCTTAGTTTAGGCCCGTTTCGCTTTCTTTTCTTTTCTTTGCATTTTCATATCCTATTTTGTATTAGATTGGGCCATCAAATGATTTTTGTTATATATGAAACTTGCCATACAATTACTACGTAATATTTGTGAAAGCCACAAAAAGTTTGGAGCTTAACTAAACTCATTTGAATTTTACTTAAATACAAATGGATTAAAAAGGCTGTTTTGGGCACTGTTTTAAATAGGTTAGGGGCAACTTAATATTCCAGATAATATTGGATTATTTATGAAAATTAGTTAGTGAATTATTGCAACCTAGCGAACGTTTTTGTTTTACCGTTTGCAGGAATAATAATTTGACTTTCTTTTCAATTTGAATTTGAATTCGGTTTGGATCAAAGTGAGGTTGAGAAATTTAATTGCGATGACATGCCACCATTAGTGTGTGGTTACTGTAGCTTAACTACCGGGGCGTTACAAATCTCCTCCACTACAAGAAATCTCGTCCCGAGATTGAAGGGGTGGTGTAAGGGGGGAGGCTAGGTTACGCAATCTCTAACGATTCTTCACGGTCTTGGTTGATCTTCTCGAAGAGGTCGATCCATTACGTTGATGTCTTCATTTCTCTGCTTCAGGTCATCATGATGAAGTTGTCGTCCTTTCTTCAACATCTTCACTGTACTTACGAAAGGTAAGAAGGGAAAACTCTATAAGGACGGATTCTAACAAGATCGAGCATCAGACGGTTAACTCAGGGGAAGAAGCATAAGTATCTCTCGAATTGAAACTTAAGATGATATCGAGAGCCAAGTAAGAAGGTACCATGAGGAGTTTCAAACGGATAGGCAATCATTCGATGCCTAATCAGAAGGTGAAAGGGTTTCAGGACAACGAGAATAAGTATTGCGTCTGATACCAGAATATATCACTAGGAAGGCGGCCCGTGATTTACATACATAGCCAGGCTCGAGAAATAACTTTGGGGGGACAGGGATATACAGAAGAGTGAGGTTTTGATCCTGTGGAGCTCTGGGTTATGGGCCCACCATGTGGGTTAAAAGTAGGAAGGGTGCTGACCTCTTGCACAGTCATGATAGCAAGGCATGCCAGAGAATACCCTATTAGTTATGTCCGCAACAACATCGGTACCAAGGGCGAGGGACGAAGAGAACCATTTTCCTGCTCGTTGAACAAGGCGGACCAATAGGCAAAGTTCTCGTCCATCGGTGGTTATCGGAATGTCATCAACAATAGTAACAGGGTCTTACTGACACAGTGGTACAACGAGTCGCTTTACCTAAGCAGGGGATTATCAATGCTCAGTTAAGTCAGATTACAAGAAAGGTTAGACAAAGCAATGGAAAGGAAAAGTGATTAGTATGCTAATCAGAACAATGGAAAGGAAAATGTGTTTAAACACATATTCCAGGGGTATATCCTTCCCAAGAGCAAGCAGAACATGATATCCATGATAGGATATAACGTAGAAAACCCTTTAGGTAAGGGGAGAGAAATTTCATGACATTACCCAGGCAACGGTGTTTGGATAATTGATCAAGAAACATTTAGCATTGGGCTTCAAATGTTCTTGTTGAAAATCAGAGTACCACAAACATGCTTCGAGATAGCATCGACATGGTATTCAAGGAAAGGTCAGACTTTGGAAACACAAAGGATCCATCAAGAACCACTTATAAAATAAGTCTTACGATTTCCTCATGGAAGAATCGCTAAGCTTGCTAAAAAGGAAACTATAACAATAGGTCCTCCGGGCAGGTGTGTTAGGATGACATCACCTTATCGGGTTAAAGACCAATGTTATAACTCTTGGAAATATGTTCCAACCATCATATCTGACCGAGATTCAGATCTGATTGGTGTTAGGATAAATCAGACTCAGGATACCTGAGAAGAAAAGGTGCAACACAAATTGACGAGATGACAATGTAAGATTCTCGGGAAATGAACTATGGGAGCGAGTACCGAAACAAGAGCTCATCATTAAATCAAGGAGAGGATGAGGGGGTAGCTGATGGAATCAGCGACAATCCTCGAGATTTCCAAAAAGGTGGATTTCCAGAGTTATGTGAACAAGGAGATAACATTTGTCGGATCAAATGATAAAATGATGTATGCTCGAGGAAAACATACACAGTTAAACATTGGATGAAAGGTGCACCCGAAATATGGGCTGGGTTGCACGACCAACGTCGGAATGATGATTCAATAATCAATAGTCTAAGAATGAACGGCCGACCATTAACTTCAAAGCAATAGGGTTGCTAGAAGGGCAGAATCCAAACCGCACTGCTCACTTGTTGGTACCCCAGTTGGAATCAACACAAGGACCCAAGAAGAATGGTGATTGTGAAAAGTTTCACCATACCAAGAATTCTTAAGAGGTGGTGAAATTCCCACGACATTCTTGACATAAAAGGTGGTAATATTTCAAGGTAAAGAAGAACAATGCTAGGCAGCAAGGAACTCAAGGTACAACACAAAACACGAACAAGTTTGTGTTGGAGGGAAGGCAATAAAGTGGCCGATGATAACACAACTCTTCGAGGGCAAGGATGGTATTTCTCAACATGAATTCGATCGATATCCTTGAAGAGCTCAGAATGTTGATGATGATCATGACACATTTATTGAGAGCTTTCATGAAGATATTATCGCTCATCGACGACATCAAGCAAAAGTAAGGATGGAGCGAAAAGTTATTGAAACCACGGGTACGACACACACTCGGAATCAAGCTTGTTGTTCAAGGCAAAATGATATGACGGGGAAAGTTGACGTAAGCTTAGCTCATCGTCGAAAGTTGTGCTTCGAGAAGAAGGACCGGGTAGCACAGTTAAAAGTTGCACGATAATGATATAGCCGATCAGGCTATGAATGATGTGATCGAGTATTAAATTTGTAAGCAATGAAGAGTTCTAATACTTGTTCGATCGCAATGCGAACTCGATTCAGTTATCGGTGTCTTTGAGTGTTTAATAACCCAGAGCCCGTGAAAAAATTGAATCAGTGAGAATGTAGTACTTGATGAAGAACTCATAAGAAGTTATGCGGTTTGATAATCTCGAGTTACCAGGGGGTAATACTCGACGACAGATCAAAGTAGAGGTTGGACCGGGGTATTGATCCACAGAAGACAAGTGCTTAAACTTGCGCGAGAAATGGGATCAAAGAAGAACATATGGTCGGAAGCACGATTGCAAAGGATCAATTCACCGATACCAAAGCATATTATATCAAGGAAATAGTTATTACTACAAGAAGCTTCCATGATAGGATGTACATCGTGTCCATGGGCATGAACACAAAGTTCAAGGTCGACTCCCACTTCTCCAATGCATAACCTTTCATTCACTTCTCATTTTCGAAGAGGTTGTAATGTTGAAATTTTATCTAGCAAAATACCAGAAGAGTATGACTCGTGAAAACTTTCGAGTTCACCTAGATTAAGGAAGGCATAAGTTCAACCCATCGGGGCTTCATAGAACATATACCATGAACTTCAGGAGTAAATAATACGAGCTCAAAAGTAGAGCATGCTTGACAAAAGTAGAGGATACAATTTACCAAAGGCATTATGTATCAGGTAAGCAACTCACAAGAATTTTGGTTGTGAAGGACACTGTCGGATAATAACCCGGCAATGGGTATGGCGGTCCACAACTGGGCTAATGTGAGTATCGGTACTCAATCAGAGGAAGAAGGAATGCAATGAGATCGGATTATCGAAACAACTGACTACTTGAAAGCTCAAATGCAAAGGAATTATGAGCTCCAAATCAAGGGATCAGAAGCAAACACTCTGGTTAGGGATGGATAAGTTTATAGACTTAGGGGTACAATCGACGGCAAATAGATTGGTCGAGAACAAGCTCATGTTCAAAATGACGTCTGAGCCGGAAAGATAATTTAAAAGGATCAACTGATGATTGCGTGCATTCGCACTCATGTTGAATCAATAGGATCGAAATGATGGTGTCCATGGATACTAACAAATATTGCCAGACATGTGGAAAGCATCCATAATGCAAGCAGACAAGTATTGCAGAGCAATAAGCTACTGAGGATTTTTGGAGGATCAAATAGTATTTTGAAGACCATCGTGAAACATATGAACAACTGGGGATGAGCGGATACTCGATCAGGGCGAGAAATTATCCGTAGGGGTATTCGGGTGGAAAGGAACTGCAAGGCAGTAGGCACAAAATATTTTCGGAACAATAGAGAGGATTTTAGGGTATCTTGTAATATCAACTAGGAATAAAAGTAAGAACGTCAAGTGTATGTATTTATACATAGGGATATTTCGGTGGTAGGGAATTGCAAAAGCAACGGGCACAAAGTCTCGAAAGAGTATCAGAGAGTAACTTCGAAATCTTCAGGTGCAGCCGGCGATCATCTGGACTGAAGGGGCTCTCCGGGAGAAAGTGTTTTCGAGAACCTAAAGTTAGATTTTAGAAAACCATTTAACCCGAATAGAAGAGAGATCAAAATCACAGAGTATAGACGAGGAATAAAATATCCTAATGCCACCCAATGGCGACGTGGGCCCATAGGCCACACAGCCATGTTAGTAAAGGTTTTGCAATGACTAGAGTCAACTTCGGCCAAGGAGTTGGAAAGGGGGGTTCCTACAGGCAGTCGGCTCTGATACCAACTTGTGACGCCCCCGATTTAATCATACACTAATCATACACGTAAACGTGTACGATCAAGATCAGGGACTCACGGGAAGATATCACAACACAACTCCAAAAATTAAAATAAGTCATACAAGCATCATAATACAAGCCAGGGGCCTCGAGGGCTCGAATACAAGTGCTCGATCATAGACGAGTCAGCGGAAGCAACAATATCTGAGTACAGACATAAGTTAAACAAATTTTCTGTAAGAAGGCTAGCACAAACTGGGATACAGATCGAAAGAGGCGCATGCCTCCTGCCTGGGATCCTCCTAAACTACTCCTGGTCATCGTCAGCGGCATGAACGTAGTAGTAGGCACATCCGGTGTAGTAGGAGTCATCGTCGACGGTGGCGTCAAGCTCCTGGGCTCCAGCATCTGGTTGCGACAACCAGGTAGAATGGAATGGGGGAAAAGAGGGAGAAAAGCAACCATGAGTACTCATCCAAAGTACTCGCAAGCAAGGATCTATACTACTTATGCATGGGTAACTGTGTAAAGGGGCAATATCGGTGGACTGAACTGCAGAAGGCCAGAATAAGAGGGGGATAGCTAGTCATGTCGAAGACTACGCTTCTGGCAACCTCCATCTTGCAGCATGTAGAAGAGAGTAGATGGTAAGTTCACCAAGTAGCATCGCATAGCATAAACCTACCCGGCGATCCCCTCCTCGTCGCCCTGTTAGAGAGCGATCACCGGGTTATATCTGGCACTTGGAAGGGTGTGTTTTATTAAGTATCCGGTTCTAGTTGTCATAAGGTCAAGGTACAACTCCGGGTTGTCCTTTTACCGAGGGACACGGCTATTCGAATAGATAAACTTCCCTGCAGGGGTGCACCACATAACCCAACACGCTCGATCCCATTCGGCCGGACACACTTTCCTGGGTCATGCCCGGCCTCGGAAGATCAACACGTCGCAGCCCCACCTAGGCACAACAGAGAGGTCAGCACGCCGGTCTAAATTCTATGGCGCAGGGGTCTGGGCCCATCACCCATTGCACACCTGCATGTTGTGTGGGCGGCCGGAAGCAGACCTAGCCTAGCAGGCGTTCCAGTTAAATCCGGCGCGCGCCGCTCAATTGCTGACGTCACGAAGGCTTCGGCTGATACCACGACGTCGAGTGCCCATAAGTGTTCCGCGTAGTTGGTTAGTGCGTATAGGCCAGTGGCCAGACTCAAATCAAATACCAAGATCTCGTTAAGCATGTTAAGTATCCGCGAACGCCGACCAGGGCTAGGCCCACCTCTCTCCTAGGTGGTCTCAACCTGCCCTGTCGCTCCGCCACAAAGTAACAGTCGGGGGCCGTCAAGAACCTAGGCCCACCTCTACCGGGATGGAGCCACCTGCCCCTTCAGCCCCCATCTCCGAACAGTATCATAAGTAATGTAACTGTATAAAGTATATAGCATATGCCCGAGATCACCTCCCGAAGTGATCACGGCCCAGTAGTATAGCATGGCAGACGGACAAGAGTGTAGGGCCACTGATGGAACACTAGCATCCCATACTAAGCAGTAGGATAGCAGGTAAGGGTAACAACTGTAGCAACAATGACAGGCTATGCAGCAGAATAGGATTGACCGAAAGCAGTAACATGCTACACTACTCTAATGCAAGCAGTATAGAGAAGAATAGGCGATATTTGGTGATCAAGGGGGGGGGCTTGCCTGGTTGCTCTGGCAAGAAGGACGGGTCGTCAACACCGTAGTCGTACTGGGGGTCACCGGCAGCCTCGGGGTCTACTGGAAAGAGGTAACGGAGGGGGAACGCAATAAATAACAGAGCAATCAAAGCATTACAAAGCAAGACGCGGCACTACGTTGTGCTAGGGGTGACCTAACGTAGGGATAGGTGATACCGGCGAAGGGGGGAAACATCCGGTTAAGTATCCCCGGTGTTTCGTGTTTTCGGACAGATGAACCGGAGGGGGAAAGTTGCGTGTTTGCTATGCTAGGGATGTGTGGCGGACAAACGGGCTGTGTATCCGGATTCGTCTCGTCGTTCTGAGCAACTTTCATGTATAAATTATTTTAATCCAAATTATGGTTTATTTTATATGATTTTCTAAAGTTTTAGCAATATTATGAAATTATTATTAATTCGAAATTAATTGGAAAAATGCTATGCGCATCCAGCACAGGGTACACAGAAGTGTACCGAGGGGATACAGGTGGGCCAAGGGGGACCCAGTTGACCAGTCGAGGTTTGACTGGTCAACAGGTGGTGGGGCCCTCCTGTCATTGAGACATCTAACTAATTACAGATTAGTTAGGCTAACTAAGTAATTAGTTTAGTTAAACTATTTTAATTAAGTTAATTAATTAATTAATTTTTATATTATTATTCATTTATTTTATTTTTTTAGAAAAAGGGGCGTGGGGCCCCTGGGTCAGTGGCCCAGGGGTCCAAAACAGGCGGCAGTGTAGCGGGTGTGTGCGGGGCGAAGCCCGTCCGGGCACAGGGGATGGCCGCGGGGTGAGGGCGGTCCCCGGCGGGGCGCAGGATGGCGGCGAGCCAGGCGGCTGCGGGCATGGCCAGGTGCGGGGCCTGGCACCGCGGGGCAGAGGCCGAGCCCCGGGGGAGCCGGTCGCGGAGCGGCGGAGGCGAAGCAGAGGCGGCCGCGGCGGCTCGGTGATGGAGGCGGGGCAGTTGGGGGCGACGGCGGCGGAGAACGCCGGCAGGCGAGCACCGGTAGGCCGCGGGGGAGGCGCGGTAGCGCGGGGGGCAACGAAACGGCGCGGGAGCGCGCTCTAGCAGTAGGGGGCGGCGGCGTGAGGAGCAGGGGGTTCGGCGACGTGCGGTCAGAGGCGCAGGCGGGCGTGCGGTCAAGAACAGCTCGTGCGGCAGCAGCAGCCTAGAGCAACGGCAACGGCCACTAGCAGGAGCCGTAGAGTAGTAGTAGTGGGTAGCAGCTAGCGGCAACAAGAAACAGCAGTAGCAGCGGCTAGAGGTAGCAGTAGCAGTGCAAGGTAGAGCAGCAGCGCATAGCACGCATGCACATACGTACGTGTACGCCTGAGATCGGGCACTACGCTGAAGGCGGCCTACGCCATCCAAATCGAACGGGAAAAAGGGATCCGAGGGAGGAGCTCACCCCGGGTCTTGTGGACGAGGTTAGGAGGTCGGGAGAGTCTCGGAGCAGCGGCAACGACGACGAGGTGGTGGCTAGGGGAAGGTTTTGGTGGGCTGGGCCGTCTGGCCACTTATGGCCCAGTGGCACCTTAGTCTAGGCCCGTTTCGCTTTCTTTTCTTTGCATTTTCAGATCCTATTTTGTATTAGGTTGGGCCATCAAATGATTTTTGTTATATATGAAACTTGCCATACAATTACTACGTAATATTTGTGAAAGCCACAAAAAGTTTGGAGCTTAACTAAACTCACTTGAATTTTTCTTAAATACAAATGGATTAAAAAGGCTGTTTTGGGCACTGTTTTAAATAGGTTAGGGGCAACTTAATATTCCAGATAATATTGGATTATTTATGAAAATTAGTTTGTGAATTATTGCAACCCAGCGAACGTTTTTGTTTTACCGTTTGCAGAAATAATAATTTGACTTTCTTTTCAATTTGAATTTGAATTCGGTTTGGATCAAAGTGAGGTTGAGAAATTTAATTGCGATGACATGCCACCATTAGTGTGTGGTTATTGTAGCTTAACTACCGGGGCGTTACAAGTAGACCGACTCCTGCCTGGATCTACTACTATTACTCCACACATCGACCGCTATCCAGCATGCATCTAGTGTATTAAGTTCATGGAGAAATGCAGTAATGCAATAAGAACGATGACATGATCTAGACGAGATCTATCTAAGTACAGATAGACCCCATCGTTTTATCCTTAGTAGCAATGATACATACATGTCGTTTCCCTTTCTGTCACTAGGATCAAGCACCGTAAAATGGAACCCACTACCGGGCACCTCTTCCCATTGCAAGATAAATATATCAAGTTGGCCAAACAAAACCCAAATATCGGAGAAGAAATACGAGGCTATAAGCAATCATGCATATAAGAGATCAAAGAAACTCAAATAACTTTCATGGATATAAAAAGATATAACTGATCATAAACTCGAAGTTCATCAGATCCCAACAAACACATCGCAAAAAGAGTTACATCATATGGATCTCCAAGAGACCATTGTATTGAGAATCCGGCGAGAGAGAGAGAAAGCCATCTAGCTACTAACTAAGGACCCGAAGATCTACAAATAACTACTCACGCATCATCGGAGAGGCGCCAATGGAGGTGGTGAACCCCATCCGAGATGGTGTCTAGATTGGATCTGGTGGTTCTGGACTCTGTGGCGGCTGGATGAATATTTCATTGACCCTTCTAGGGTTCTGGAAATATTGGGGCATTTATAGAGCAAAGAGGCGGTCCGGGGGGCACCCGAGGTGGGCTCAACCCACCAGGGCGCGCCTGGGCCTCCTGGCGCGCCCTGGTGGATTGTGCCTACCTCGGGGCACCCCCAGGCGCAGCCAGGGCCCGTTGTGTTCCTTCTGGCCCATAAAAATTCTCCGTAAGGTTTCGTGGCATTTGGACTCCGTCTGATATTGATTTTCTGCGATGTAAAAAACATGGAAAAAACATCAACTGGCACTTGGCACTATGTCAATAGGTTAGTACAAAAATGATATAAAATGACTATAAATGATTGTAAAACATCCAAGATTGATAATATAACAACATGTAACAATCAAAAATTATAGATACATTGGAGACGTATCACCATCCCTAAGCTTAACTCCTACTCGTCCTCGAGTAGGTAAGTGATAAAAACAGAATTTTGATGTGGAATGCTCCCTAACATGTCATATCATATTTCTTTTCTTTATAGCATGGACAATTGGATTTTAGTTGTTCAAAGCAATAGTCTGGTTTTGACATGATAATTTAGATACTCAAGCATATCAACAAGCAAGTCTTCCAAAATATCAATGCTAAAATAAGTTATCCCTAGCCCATCATGCTCAAACATTGATCCATTCATGAAACACACTCGAATATTATCTACACCCAATACTTAAGTACGATCATATTGCCTCCTAGTTGGTGCTTTTATAAGAGAAGATGGAGACTCAAAATAAAAATTGCATAAAGTAAAAGAAAGGCCCTTCACAGAGGGAAGTAGGGATTTGTAGAGGTGCCAGAGCTCAAAGCGAAAAACTTAGAGATAAAAACATTTTGGGAGGTGTATCCATCCCACCAACGAAAACGACTTATAGTTCCCAACACTTTCCATGCTAGATATATCATAGGCGGTTCCCAAATGGAAAATACAGTTTATTACTTTTTCAACCATACTTTCACTTTCCATGGCTAGCCGTATCCACGGTTGCCCTCCATACCAACACTTTCCAAGGAATTTATTATTTGACAACTTAAAGTAAATTCATTTTTCATTTCGGGACTGGGCATCCCTAATACCTTTGCCTTACTCTCGTGCAATGACAAGTGAATAAACACTCATCTTGAGAACAACACATCTAGCATGGAAAATATTAGCCACCCCTCACCGCTCCGCGAGCGAAACAAACACACAAAAGAGAAGTTTATTTTGAAAATTAGAGATGACACATACAAATTTGCTTAGAACGGCAAACGAATACCACATATAGGTAGATATAGTGGACTCGTGTGGCAAAACTGGTTTAAGGGTTTTGGATGCACAAGTAGAGGTCATATTTAGTGCAAAATGAAGGCTAGCAAAAGATTGAGAAGCGACCAACCAAGAAATAGACAATCTCATAAGCAAGCATTAAGCATAAATAACACCGAATAATGCACCACAAGTAGGATATAATTTCATTGCATGACTATTGACTTTCGTACTTGCATAGGGAATCACGAACCTTAACACCAATATTCTTACTAAAGCATAATTACTCACCAACATAACTCACATATCACATCATCATATCTCAAAACTATTACTAAGAATCAAGTTTATTTTGTCCAATGGTCTTCATGAAAGTTTTTATTATATCCTTCTTGGATATCTATCACTTTGGGACTAATTTTCATGTGTTGCTTTTCATTAGCTCAAACAAATATAAGTGACGATCATGAGCATAATTCTTTTTCTTTCTCTCAAAATAATTTAAGTGAAGCAAGAGAGAATTTCTTGAAAATTTTACTAACTCTCAAATAAATCTAAGTGAAGCAAGAGAGCATTTCTTCGAAAATACTAAGCACACCGTGCTCAAAAAGATATAAGTGAAGCACTAGAGCAAGTCCATTGCTCATAAAAATTGAAGTGAAGCATAGAGAGTAATTCTAACAAGTCATGACATAATTTTGGCTCTCTCAAATAGGTGTGTCCAGAAAGGATAGATGACTTAAAACACAAAATAAAACAAGCAAAGACTCATATCATACAAGACACTCCAAGCAAAACACATATCATGTGACGAATAAAAATATAGTTACGAGTAAAATACCGATGGTCGTTAGAAGAAAGAGGGGATGCCACTCGGGGGCATCCCCAAGCTTAGTTGGTTGCTCATTTTTGGATAATAGCTTGGGATGCCGGGGCATCCCCAAGCTTAGGCTCTTCTATCCTTCCAAACTTGAAAACTTCAATCACACAAAACTCAAAAAAACCTCCGTGAGATCCGTTAGTGTAAAAAAGCAAACCACTACTATAAGTACTGTACCAAACCAATTCATATTTTGTTTTTGTATTATACCTACTGTATTCCAATTTTTCTATGGCAAAAACTCATCAAAGAAAACCATAGAGCCATCAAAATAAGCACACAACACAAAGAAAACAGAATCTGTCAAAACAGAACAGTCTGTAGCAATCTGACTTAGACGAAAACTTCTGGAACTCCAAAAATTCTGAAAAAAATAGGAAGACCTGAGAAATTTGTATATTAATCTTCTGCAAAATGAATCAGGGCAAAAGCACTTTCTAATTAAAAAAATGAGAATTATTTTCGTGAGCACAAAGTTTCTGTCTTTTTCAACAAGATCAAACAACTATCACCCAAGAAGATCCTATGGGTTCTACTTGGCACAAACACTAATTAAAACAAAAAAAACACAATCATAACAGTAGCATAATTGTGCTAACACTCGAGCACATAAAGCAAAAAGCAAAAATAAATTTTATTCATTGGGTTGCCTCCCAACAATGAAGCTATGGGAGAGAGTCATACTAATTACCGTGGAATTAAGCTGATGAGCCATACAATGAAGCTATGGGAGAGAGTCATTGAGCACCGCTTAAGAAGAATGACAAGCGTGACCAAAAATCTGTTTGGTTTCATGCCTAGGAGGTCGACCATGGAAGCCATTTTCTTGGTACGACAACTTATGGAGAGATATAGGGAGCAAAAGAAGGACTTGCATATGGTGTTCATTGACTTGGAGAAGGCCTATGATAAGATACCTCAGAATGTCATGTGGTGGGCCTTGGAGAAACACAAAGTCCCAGCAATGTACATTACCCTCATCAAGGACATGTACAATAATGTTGTGACAAGTGTTCGAACAAGTGATGTCGACACTGATGACTTCCCGATTAAGATAGGACTGCATCAGGGGTCAACTTTGAGCCCTTATCTTTTTACATTGGTGATGGATGAGGTCACAAGGGATATACAAGGAGATATCCCATGGTGGATGCTCTTTGCGGATGATGTGGTGCTAGTTGACGATAGTCGGACGGGGGTAAATAGGAAGTTAGAGTTATGGAGACAAACCTTGGAATCAAAAAGGTTTAGGCTTAGTAGAACTAAAACCGAGTACATGATGTGCGGCTTCAATACTACTAGGTGTGAGGAGGAGGAGGTTAGCCTTGATGGCCAGGTGGTACCTCGGAAGGACACCTTTCGGTATTTGGGGTCAATGTTGCAGGAGGATGGGGGTATTGATGAAGATGCGAACCATCGAATCAAAGTCGGATGGATGAAGTGGCGCCAAGCTTCTGACATTCTCTGTGACAAGAGAGTGCCACAAAAGCTAAAAGGTAAGTTCTACAGGACGGCGGTTCTACCCGCAATATTGTATGGCGCTGAGTGTTGGCCGACTAAAAGGCGACATGTTCAACAGTTAGGTGTGGCGGAGATGCATATGTTAAGATGGATGTGTGGCCACACGAGGAAGGATCGAGTCCGGAATGATGATATACGAGATAGAGTTGGGGTAGAACCAATTGAAGAGAAGCTTGTCCAACATCGTCTGAGATGGTTTGGGCATATTCAGCGCAGGGCTCCAGAAGCTCCAGTGCATAGCAGACGGCTAAAGCGTGCGGAGAATGTTAAGAGAGGGCGGGGTAGACCGAATTTGACATGGGAGGAGTCCGTTAAGACAGACCTGAAGGATTGGAGTATCACCAAAGAGCTAGCTATGGACAAGGGTGCATGGAAGCATGCTATCCATGTGCCAGAGCCATGAGTTGGTTGCGAGATCTTATGGGTTTCACCTCTAGCCTACCCAACTTGTTTGGGACAAAAGGCTTTGTTGTTGTTGTTGTTGTTGTTGTTGTTGTTGTTTGGGTTGCCTCCCAACAAGCGCTATAGTTTTACGCCCTTAGCTAGGCATAAAGAAAGGATCTAAGTATTGTCATCTTTGGTTGGAGATCCATAAGATGCCCTCATGATTGATTCATAAGGTGGCTTATTCTAGTTCTAGGAAAGTGTTCCATACCCTTCCTCAAAGGAAATTGGAACTTAATATTGCCTTCTTCATATCAATCACGGCACCGATAGTGCGTAAAAACGGTCTACCAAGAATAATTGGACAAGATGGATTGCAATCAATATCAAGAACAATAAAATCTATGGGCACATAATTCCTGAATAAGAACATCATTAATTCTTCCCATAGGATTTTTAATAGTAGAATCCGCCAAGTGCAAATTCAAAGAACATTCTTCAAGATTAGTAAGACCAAGCACATCACATAAGATTTTGCAATTGTAGAAACACTAGCACCCAAGTCACACAAAGCAAAATACTCATAATTTTTAATCTTAACTTTGATAGTAGGTTCCCATTCATCATGCAATTTTCTAGGACTTGAAACTTCCAATTCCAATGTATCTTCAAGAGCTTTCATCATAGCATCAACAATATGTTTAGTAAAAGCTTTATTTTGTTCATAAGCATGGGGTGAATTTATCATGGATTGCAGAAAAGAAATACAATCAATCAAAGATCAACCATCATAATTAAAGTCTTTGTAATCCAAAAGAGTGGGCACATCACTAGTTAAAGTTTTGACCTCTCCAAACCCACTTTCATCAATTTTCTCAACAAGATTTTCACCCTCCGAAATATTGGGACGCCTTCTACCTAAAGTTGACTCTTCTCCAGTCCCTTTTTCATCAATCTTAACTTTACTAAACAAGGAATCAATAGAAGAAACACCAATCATTTTAAGATCTTCATCACTTTTGCAAAAGAAATCACTAGAAAATGCTTTTTTCTAAAAATTCTCTTTTAGCTCTAAGCATAGCTATACTTTTCTTACTTTCATCCACAGAAACATAAAGAGCTTTAATTGATTCATCTACTTTAGGCACAAAAAATTTCATCTTGAGATTTTCCACATCATGAGCAATTCTATCAACACTTCTAGACAAATCATCAATCTTACCCAACTTTTCTTCTATGGAAGTGTTGAAAACCTTTTGTGTGTTGATAAATTCTTTAATATTATTCTCAAGATCAGAGGTGTTCCTATTATTATTATAAGATTGATTTCCATAGGAATTACCATAATTATTAGAGGAATTACTAGGAAAAGGCCTAGGATTAAAATTACCTCTATAAGCATTGTTATTGAAATTATTTCGAGAGATAAAATTCACATCTATGGCATCACTATTTTGCTCAATCAAAGTAGACAAAGGCATATCATTAAAATCAATAGGAGCACTTTTACTAGCAACCAATTTCATAAGAGCATCAACTTTTTCACTCAAAGAAGAAATTTCTTCAACCGAATTAACCTTTTTACTAGTAGGAGCCCTTTCGGTATGCCATTGCGAATAATTTGCCATAATATTATCAAGCAATTTGGTGGCTTCACCCAAAGTAATTTTCATAAAAGTACCACCCCCGGTGGAGTCTAAAAGATTACGAGAAACAAAATTCAACCCCGCATAAATTTTTTGTATGATTATCCAAAGATTTAACCCATGAGTTGGGCAATTCCTTAGAATCATTTTCATCCTTTCCCAAGATTGTGCAACATGCGCATGTTCAAGTTGCTTGAAATTCATGAACTGGGTTCTAAGGGAAATAATTTTTGCGGGAGGAAAATACTTAGTGATAAAAGCATCTTTGCACTTATTCCAAGAATCGATACTATTGCAAGGCAAAGAAGAGAACCAAATTTTGGCAGAATCACACAAAGAAAACGGAAATAATTTCATCTTCACCACATCATTGTCCACATATTTTTTCTTTTGCATATCGCATAATTCCACGAAGGTATTAAGATGGGACGTGGCATCCTCATTAGGAGTACCGGAAAATTGATCTTTCATAACAAGATTCAACAAAGCAGTATTAATATCACAAGACTCCGCACTAGCGGCGGGACGAGCAATCGGAGTGCCAATAAAATCATTGTTGTTGGTATTTGAGAAATCACATAACTTGGTGTTCTCTTGAGTCATGATGACTACACAACAAGATTGCACCCAAAAACAGATCCGACAAGAAAACGGGGAACGGAAAAAAAAGAGGTGAATAAAACGGCAAATTTTGTGAAGTGGGGGGAGAGGAAAACGAGAGGCAAATGACAAATAATGTAAATTGCGAGGAGATGGGATTTGTGATTAGGAACCTAGTATAAGTTGAAGATCCTCCACGGCAACGGTGCCAGAAATTCCTTTTGATGTCGCTTGAAGCTACGTCGGTATTTCCCCAAAGAGGAAGGGATGATGCAGCACAACGGCGGTAGGTATTTCCCTCAGATATGAAACCAAGGTTATCAAACCAGTAGGAGAATCCAGCAACACAACATAAACAGCCCCTGCACACAAATAACAACCACTCACAACCCGACGTGTTAAAGGGGTTGTCAATCCCTTTCGGGTAACGGCGCCAGAAGCGGTGCGCGGGCGGGAAAAAGTTGTAATAGATTAAATAAATAGATCACAAATAAAATAAAGTGCAGCAAAGTATGTATTTTTGGTTTAATAGATCTGAAAATAAATACAAGGAAAAAGTAGATCGCAAAGACAAATATATGAGAAAGAAGACCCGGGGGCCGTAGGTTTCACTAGTGGTTTCTCTCGAGAAAAATAGCAAATGGTGGGTAAACAAATTACTGTTGGGCAATTGATAGAACTTCAAATAATTATGACAATATCCAGGCAATGATCATTATATAGGCATCACGTCCAAGATTAGTAGACCGACTCTTGCCTGCATCTAGTACTATTACTCCACACATCGACCGCTATCCAGCATGTATCTAGTGTATTAAGTTCATGGAGAAACGGAGTAATGCAATAAGAATGATGACATGATGTAGACAAGATCTATCTATGTAGAGATAGACCCCATCGTTTTATCCTTAGTAGCAATGATACATACGTGTCGTTTCCCTTTTTGTCACTGGGATCAAGCACCGTAAGATCAAACCCACCACCGGGCATCTCTCCCCATTGCAAGATAAATAGATCAAGTTGGCCAAACAAAACCCAAATATTGGAGAAGAAATACAAGGCTATAAGCAATCATGCATATAAGAGATTTAAGAAACTCAAATAACTTTCATGGATATAAAAAGATATAACTGATCATAAACTCGAAGTTCATCGGATCCCAACAAACACATCGCAAAAAGAGTTACATCATATGGATCTCCAAGAGACCATTGTATTGAGAATCCAGCGAGAGAGAGAAATCCATCTAGCTACTAACTACGGACCCGAAGGTCTACAAAGAACTACTCACGCATCATGGGAGAGGCACCAATGGTGGTGGTGAACCCCATCTGAGATGGTGTCTAGATTGGATCTGGTGGTTCTGGACTCTGCGGCCGCTGGATGAATATTTCGTTGACGCTTCTAGGGTTCTGGAAATATTGGGGTATTTATAGAGCAAAGAGGCGGTCCGGGAGGCACCTGAGGTGGGCACAACCCACCAGGGCGCGCATGGGCCTCCTGGCGCGCCCTGGTGGGTTGTGCCTCCCTCGGGGCACCCCCCAGGCGCAGCCATGGCCCGTTTTGTTCCTTCTGGCCCATAAAAATTCTCCGTAAAGTTTCGTGGTATTTGGACTCTGTCTGATATTGATTTTCTGTGATGTAAAAAACATGGAAAAAACAACAACCGACACTTGTGAAAGGATCGATATAGTTGACTAGAGGGGGTGAATAGCAAACTAACAATTTTTAGCTTTTCTTTACCAAATTAAACTTTGCATCAAAGTAGGTTGTCTAGATGTGCAACTAGGTGAGCAACCTATATGATGCAACAACAATAAGTACACAAGCAAGCAAGAGATGCAACACAATATAAGCTTGCACAAGTAGAGGTACGAGATAACCAAGAGTGGAGCCGGTGAAGACGAGGATGTGTTACCGAAGTTCCTTCCTTCTGAGGGGAAGTACGTCTCCGTTGGAGCAGTGTGGAGGCACAATGCTCCCCAAGAAGCCACTAGGGCCACCGTATTCTCCTCACGCCCTCACACAATGCGAGATGCCGTGATTCCACTATTGGTGCCCTTGAAGGCGGCGACCGGACCTTTACAAACAAGGTTAGGGCAATCTCCACAACTTGATTGGAGGCTCCCAACGACACCACAAAGCTTCACCACAATGGAATATGGCTCCACGGTGACCTCAACCGTCTAGGGTGCTCAAACACCCAAGAGTAACAAGATCTGCAAGGGATTAGTGGGGGAATCAAATTTCTCTTGGTGGAAGTGTAGATTTGGGCCTTCTCAACCAATCCCTAGAAAATCAACAAGTTTGATTGGCTAGGGAGAGAGATCAGGCGAAAATGGAGCTTAGAGCAACAATGGAGCTTGGGGGTGGGAGAGGTGGTCAACTCGGAGAAGAAGACTCCCCTTTTATAGTGAAAGAACAAATCCAACCGTTATCCACTAACTCAGCCTGCGACGAGCGGTACTACCGCACCAGACAAGCGGTACTACCGCAAGGTCCTGCGGTACTACCGTGAAGTACTGCGGTACTACCGCTGGCACGGCATGGGCTAGAACCAGTCCTAATGTGTTAAGGCAGAGGGCGGTAGAACCGCTGGCATGGTACTACCGCGCCCCCTTGCGGTACTACCGCAAGGCAGGATTAGTCTAGGCTGGGAAGGCACAGACATATAAAAATACATCCGTGGCAACTTCCGCTGAGTTTCAATATATGCAAAAATCCGACACGGTACTACCGCAAGCCAGGAGCGGTACTACCGCGCAGGGTGCGGATGTAAAAAATTACATCCGCTCCTACTTCCGCTCGCGCTGCTGTGCAGGCCTGAGGCCACGGTAGTACCACTTCCAAGAAGCGATACTATCGTGAGCACCTGCGGTACTACCGCGCCCTTGGTCGGTACTACCACAGGGGCCTACGGTACTACCGCTCTAAGGAGCAGTACTACCGCATGCCCCAGTTCAGCAACACTAGGAGTTCTTCATTTTGCAGAGATACGGAGAAACAGAGGATGCTCCAAAGGGCCAAAGGAAAGGTGGTGCACAAAGGAACAGACGTGTACGTGATGATTCCACCCAAACCTTTCCAACGCGGATCCCCTCTTAACGGCTTTCCTACGACTCAAATCCACTGAAAAGAAACGTAGAAGAACACCGTCTTCAATATGCTTCGAGGGGTACCAAATCGTCTTGTGCCTAGAACTGATATCTCTAAAATGCTCAATGCACAGGATTTGTCCGGAAAAGTATTGTCATCAATCACCAAAACTACTAAGGGATAAATATGCCCTTACAATCTCCCCCTTTTTGGTGGATTGATGACAACACACGATTTGCACATAGGGATATAAAATGAAACATAGGCAAACCCAACATATATAAAATATAGATGGGCTCCCCCTAGATGTGTGCATTTTAGATAAGTGCTTCGGACTGCACGGCACACATACTAGGATCAACACTCCCCCAATATTTTATAGACGAGGCATATCTTGCAATAAAATAACTAATGCTAAGCATCGAGACAAGATAATTAATATGAACATGAAGTAACTGGCACAAGATAGCATCAGCTCACGGGCTACTAAGCACGAAAGACAATAAGATATGCAAGAGTGCATATGTCTTACGCCATATGATAAGGAAACAACTCACGACAAGCCAAACCAAAGCAAACGAAGTCCAACAGAACGAAAGCAAACACAAAGCAAACACGACACACGAGCTCGCAAATCCTACACTCTCTCCCCCTTTGGCATTGAAACACCAAAAAGGCAGAGAGGACACCTACGACACAGGTTGTAGCCCAAGCTGAAGAGATCACTGATAACCCACAAGTATAGGGGATCGCAACAGTTTTCGAGGGTAGAGTATTCAACCCAAATTTATTGATTCGACACAAGGGGAGCCAAACAATATTCTCAAGTATTAGCAGTTGAGTTGTCAATTCAACCACACCTGTAAGACTTAATATCTGCAGTAAAATATTTAGTAGCAAAGTAGTATGGAAGTAACGGTAACGGTGGCAAAAGTAATAGTAGCAGTTTTGTAGTAATTGTAAATGTGGCAACAAAAAAGTAACTAAGCAAAGATCAACGTGAAAAGCTCGTAGGCAATGGATCAGTGATGGATAATTATGTCGGATGCGATTCCTCATGCAACAGTTATAACATAGGGTGACACGGAACTAGCTCCAGTTAATCAATGTAATGTAGGCATGTATTCCGAATATAGTCATACGTGCTTATGGAAAAGAACTTGCATGACATCTTTTGTTCTACCCTCCCGTGGCAGCGGGGTCCTATTGGAAACTAAGGGATATTAAGGCCTCCTTTTAATAGAGTACCAGACCAAAGCATTAACACTTAGTGAATACATGAACTCCTCAAACTACGGTCATCACCGGGAGTGGTCCCGATTATTGTCACTTCGGGGTTGCCGGATCATAACACATAGTAGGTGACTATTGACTTGCAATATAGGATCAAGAACTCACATATATTCATGAAAACATAATAGGTTCAGATCTGAAATCATGGCACTCGGGCCCTAGTGACAAGCATTAAGCATAGCAAAGTCATAGCAACATCAATCTTAGAACATAATGGATACTAGGGATCAAACCCTATCAAACCTACCTCGATTACATGATAAATCTCATCCAACCCATCACCGTCCAGCAAGCCTACGATGGAATTACTCACGAACGGCGGTGAGCATCATAAAATTGGTGATGGAGGAAGGTTGATGATGACGATGGCGACGGGTTCCCCTCTCCGGAGCCCCGAACGGACTCCAGATCAGCCCTGCCGAGAGAGATTAAGGCTTGGCGGCGGCTCCGTATCGTAAAACGTGATGAATCCTTCTCTTTGATTTTTTTCTCCCTGAACGTGAATATATAGAGCTGGAGTTGAGGTCGGTGGAGCCTCAGGGGGCCCACAAGGCAGGGGGCGCGCCCTCCACCCTCGTGGACAGGGTGTGGGCCCCCTAGTGTTGATTCTTTCGCCAATATTTTTATTAATTCCAAAAATATTCTCCGTGAAGTTTCAGGTCATTTCGAGAACTTTTATTTCTGTAGAAAAATAACACCATGGCAATTCTGCTGAAAACAGCGTCAGTCCGGGTTAGTTCCATTCAAATCATGCAAGTTAGAGTCCAAAACAAGGGCAAAAGTGTTTGGAAAAGTAAATACGTTGGAGACGTATCAACTCCCCCAAGCTTAAACCTTTGCTTGTACTCAAGCAATTCAGTTGATAAACTGAAAGTGATAAAGAAAAACTTTTACAAACTCCATTTTCTCTTGTTGTTGTAAATATGTAAAGCCAGCATTCAAGTTTTCAGCAAAGATTATGAACTAACCATATTCACAATAACACTTAGGTCTCATGTTTACTTATATCAATGGCATAATCAACTAGCGAGCAATAATAATAAATCTCGGATGACAACACTTTCTCAAAACAATTATAATATGATATAACAAGATGGTATCTCGCTAGCCCTTTCTAAGACCGCAAAACATAAATGCAGAGCACCCCTGAAGATCAAGGACTGACTAAACATTGTAATTCATGGTAAAAGAGATCCAGTCACAGTCATACTCAATGTAAAGTAATAGTAATGCATGCAAATGACAGCGGTGCTCTCCAGCTGGTGCTTTTTAATAAGAGGATGATGACTCAACATAAAAGTAAATAGATAGGCCCTTCACAGAGGGAAGCAGGGATTTGTAGAGGTGCCAGAGCTCGATTTTGAAATAGAGATAAATAATATTTTGAGCGGCATGCTTTCATTGTCAACATAACAACCAAGAGATCTCGATAACTTCCATGCTACACACATTATAGGCGGTTCCCAAGCAGAATGGTAAAGTTTATACTCCCCCACCACCAACAAGCATCAATCCATGGTTGGCCCGAAACAACGGGTGCCTCCAACTAACAACAATCCTCAGGGAGTTTTGTTTGCAATTATTTTGATTTGGTTTGAGCATGGGACTGGGCATCTCGGTACCAGCCATTTTCTCGTGAATGAGGAGCGGAGTCCACTCCTCGTGAGAATAACCCACCTAGCATGGAAGATATAGACAACCCTAGTTGATACATGAGCTATTCGAGCATACAAAACGTAATTTCATTTGAAGGTTTAGAGTTTGGCACATACAAATTTACTTGGAATGGCACGTAGATACCGCTTATAGGAAGGTATGGTGGACTCATATGGAATAACTTTGGGGTTTATGGAAGTGGATGCACAAGCAGTATTCCCGCTTAGTACAAGTGAAGGCTACAAAGAGACTGGGAAGCGACCAACTAGAGAGCGACAACAGTCATGAACATGCATTAAAATTAATCAACTGTAACATCCCAAAATTCTAAATTTTGGAATGTTATAATAAATAAATAGTTTAGATAGTTTTGTTTGATTGTTGTGTGATTGATTGACTGAAAGTGAGTGAATTCAAAACTTTTGAAAGTTAAATGAGAGGGAATAAAAGGACTTTCCCAAACTTTCATTTTTTGCATTTATGATCTCCGTGAATTCAAATTCTTTTCAGATACAAAACCCTAGAGAGAAGATGACATGACTTCTTCCATTTAAATAAAATGAAAAGGGTTATGAAAATATTTGAATTTCATTTGGAAATATTTTAAATTCAGAAACTTTAAGCAACTCAATGATTTTCATGAGAGAAGATAAAATGACTTCTTCAAAACATATGAAATATGAGTTGGAAGTTAAAAAGAATCAAATTTAAAGTTCCTTTGAAATTATTTTTCAATTAGGAGTTATTTTGGTTTTTATTCAAATTATTTTTCTCCAAAAATAAAATACATGGAAATTAGGGTAAAATGATTCCCTACAGTAGAAAAATGGAGAGAAATAAATTTGAAATTATTTTTGTATTTTTAAAATGATTTTTATTAGGTTTTATTGCAACAGTAGCACTGTTTGCTTTATTTAAATTTTTTTGGACTTTATTTGATGCTAGAAAAATGTTCATATCACGGAAAATCTTTTTCTAAAATTTTTTATATATAATATGCCTATACAAAATTTTATGTTACTTTCTTACTCAGTTTTCCTTTTCTGTTTTCATAAAAAAACTGCGCGTTCCCCTCGAACTAACTATCGCCCACGTGCGCAGCATAGTGGCATCGGGCGCCCCATCATTTTATTTTCTCTCCAACTAAGACCACTTCGGAATGAAGAGGATTTACCGTGCATTATAATAATGGAAACTACAACGGTTGAAGACTCCGAAGACTAGGAGAATTTGAAGGCTCTGAAGAATTTCCAGATTTGTGTGACCTAGGAAAGCTACCATTATGGAACTTGGCAGACTATGGAAGCTATCAATAACCGAGATCAAGGTGTATCGAAGAAAGACCGGAACATGAAGCAATAGAACTCAAAGTTTTGTCAAGGAAACCCTAAGGCAGGAGATATCAACTATGGAACGATAGCTCATGGAAATGACAAGAGCAGAAACATGGATATCCATGATGTTATCGCCCGCTTATGCTATTGTCACCGTGCTGAATTAAGCATGCATTTCTTCGGAAGGATTGGATGGTAGAAGGCTGATGGAGCACCTATCAGCAAGAGATGAAGTTCTAATCTTAGCTGGTGTATCACCAGGATCTGGAGTATGACCTCAAGAAGTTTAAGATGGATCTTCAGGAAGCCATATTTGACAAGGAAAGTACTTCGTGAAGAACGCAGGACTCAGAAGCTGAAAGTAGCCAAGCTGGAGGAGTAAAACCTTGAGATACCGGAGATTCGTCGGGAACTGAAGGACAGTAGGACCATGGTTCATGACAAGGATGTTGAAATCCAGAAGTTTGGAACGCAACTCTTAAAGGACGTCACGAGAGACTTTGCGTCAACAGAGATGATCTAGCAAAAGAACTTGAGAAGGACAAGCACGATCGGAAGAAGCCATCGGAGACATGAACAAGATTTGAAGAGTTTGGCGACTTTGAAGATTTATTGATCTTTAGAAGACCAAACCCCTGTTATATACCTACGTTAGATGCGACGATGGTGAGCTGTCATTTGTTTGATGTTTTTTCGGCAGCCACAAATAAAATTTGTCTTTTCAAAACTATTGTTTGTATTGTGTGCATCCCTCTCTATCCCTCTTATCCCACCCCAAAACCCATGGACCCAATAGAGGATGAATGGAGGTGAGCTTATATTTTCTGGACCAATGACTCAATTGGAGACGGGCCGATGGATTCATAACATGGAGGATCACATGAAGAATAACCCTATAGCCGGACAGGATATGAACCACCAATGGATGGCAAGGAGTAAACGCTTGGAAGGAATTTAAGTTGACTATGCTAAAGTCTCGTCTTGTGTCCCAGAAATTGAAGCCTTAGGGAAATGGTATGAAGAAACCCTGTGCATGCAAGCTTTGTGGAGAGATAGGACACAACCATAAAGAACACAAGGATGAATGACCTAATTGTGAAGGAAGTCACCCAGCTGAAGAATGCCCAACTAGGCAGATCACTTGTTTCTTGTGTGAAGGGACTACCCACTACCCTGCTCAGTGTCACATTTACCCGATGGTACAAAGAACCATCCAACAGCAGAAAGAAGAAATGAAAGGAGCCCTCATGGAAATTCTAGAAGAACCGGTGATGAAGGAAGAGGTGGAGGACACACCCAAAGAAGAACCAATTAGACCTTGCACCAAGTCTTGCTATTCATGTGGGGAAGAAGGACACATCTCACAGGATTGTCTGAATGGGGATCTGGTAGAATTCCCAACAGAGCAAGTAGAGTATGACCCACAGGAAATAGAAGCCCTGATTGGCACGGAAATGTCCAGGAAGAGAAATAGATTGGATTCCAGGAAGGACCTGAGTCATATCACCTGTTACAGGTGCAAGGAGTCAGTGCACTACCTCAGCAGTTGCCCAAAAAGGAAGCCGAGGGCCCAAGGAGGCTATGTAATCATGAGGAAACCACGAGATTTGTCAGAAGTAATATGTTTTCGTTGTAATGAAGCAGGGCACTTTGCCAGGGATTGTCCCAAAGAGAAGGAGGCCTGTGCTAGATTGTGAGTTTGCAACAAAATAAATGTAGTAGTAGTAGTGAGAACTTCTCTTTTATATTGAAGTGTTGAGTTGAGGCCTGTAATGGAAATGCAGGAGATTGTAGTAATTGGAGAATCAATAAAGTTAGCATCGTTGGAACCGATTGGATTTTATGCGTTGTTACTCTATGAAGAAAGATTTTGACCATTTTCAAGGATATGAGAAATATGGTCTATGGAAGATTTGTTCATTTTAAGGGTGGTAGTACCCTGTGAGGAGATTTGACCCCTGGAAAGGATAATGATATTCCACGAAGTGGACTTCGGACAAAATAAGTACGAGTTATATCTCGATATGTGGATACCCCCAAGAATATGAAGGGATGAAGTATTATTGGATATAAAGGAGGTAGGATGTTGGTGATATGGAGCAATTGTAACTCCACGATGAGTCTGAGTAATCACGTCTTAGTTTAGTACCAATAGAAGGAAGGGAGACAGTACAATTGGATGGATTTAAGAATGCTAGGAAGCTGGATGTTGGAGTAATGATCAGTTGGCCCCAATGATGAGTTCAAAGTTTACCAGTGATGAGATGGGCCATAACCCACAAGCCCCAGGACCTGCCAAGAAGCAAGCACACTCTTGCTGAAGGAAAACCCCTAGAAGAAGATACGACCTTATCGACAGACGATTTTATAGGAGTAATGCAAAACCTGAGAGTTGTGAAGGAACGATAGATGTTTGTTTGGCTTGCAGAATCAATGGATTTATCCGAACTTAGTTCGTCGACAAGAGGAATTCTGCAATGCTTGTGACGATGACCGAGTGTTAGAATGCGAGATTCGCTAAACCATATACAAGGTAATGATTTGGGTGCGGGATGGATTGATCACCATACCGACTTACTCTTATTATTCGCCTTGCTATATGGGACGGTAAATCTGAGTGACTTACCCATAGTAGAGCGACGATGATCAAAACCTTGTTTAAAACCTAGAATGGTATGACAACTTTTCCCCTTGTACAAGGCAGCTGTTGCCAATCGTAGGATATACGGTGAGGTTCAGCCCAGACCTGTTTTCTGCAGGGACCCAGTCTAATTGTTGGATGACCACCATGAGATATCGATAGTTGTTTAGTATTGGCGCCAGACCCGTTAGCTAAGAAGACCCGGTCACAGAAGAACCGCACCAAGATGAATGGACACAAGAATTGAGGAAAAAGGTTATGCCACTACCGGAAGAGCCCAGAGAAGGAAATTATCCTGAAGATCTGAGAAGACCGACATTGTCAACAATAAGTATGGAGCATATGAGTATTGATGGGACTGTAACGATGTTTCTAAGGGTGGTAGCACCCGAGAACCCCGGAGATGATCGATGGATTTTGAGAAGACCCCCAAACCTAACCTATTTCTTTCTAGCCTCTCCGAATCTCGAGGACGAGATTCATTTTAAGGGTGGTAGGTTTGTAACATCCCAAAATTCTAAATTTTGGAATGTTATAATAAATAAATAGTTTAGATAGTTTTGTTTGATTGTTGTGTGATTGATTGACTGAAAGTGAGTGAATTCGAAACTTTTGAAAGTTAAATGAGAGGGAATAAAAGGACTTTCCCAAACTTTCATTTTTTTGCATTTATGATCTCCGTGAATTCAAATTCTTTTCAGATACAAAACCCTAGAGAGAAGATGACATGACTTCTTCCATTTAAATAAAATGAAAAGGATTATGAAAATATTTGAATTTCATTTGGAAATATTTTAAATTCAGAAACTTTAAGCAACTCAATGATTTTCATGAGAGAAGATAAAATGACTTCTTCAAAACATATGAAATATGAGTTGGAAGTTTAAAAGAATCAAATTTAAAGTTCCTTTGAAATTATTTTTCAATTAGGAGTTATTTTGGTTTTTATTCAAATTATTTTTCTCCAAAAATAAAATACATGGAAATTAGGGTAAAATGATTCCCTACAGTAGAAAAATGGAGAGAAATAAATTTGAAATTATTTTGGTATTTTTAAAATGAGTTTTATTAGGTTTTATTGCAACAGTAGCACTGTTTGCTTTATTTAAATTTTTTTGGACTTTATTTGATGCTAGAAAAATGTTCATATCACAGAAAATCTTTTTCTGAAAATCTTTATATATAATATGCCTATACAAAATTTTATGTTACTTTCTTACTCAGTTTTCCTTTTCTGTTTTCATAAAAAAAACTGCGCGTTCGCCTCAAACTAACTATCGCCCACGTGCGCAGCATAGTGGCATCGGGCGCCCCATCATTTTATTTTCTCTCCAACTAAGACCACTTCGGAATGAAGAGGATTTACCGTGCATTATAATAATGGAAACTACAACGGTTGAAGACTCCGAAGACTAGGAGAATTTGAAGGCTCTGAAGAATTTCCAGATTTGTATGACCTAGGAAAGCTACCATTATGGAACTTGGCAGACTATGGAAGCTATCAATAACCGAGATCAAGGTGTATCGAAGAAAGACCGGAACATGAAGCAATAGAACTCAAAGTTTTGTCAAGGAAACCCTAAGGCAGGAGATATCAACTATGGAACGATAGCTCATGGAAATGACAAGAGCAGAAACATGGCTATCCATGATGTTATCGCCCGCTTATGCTATTGTCACCGTGCTGAATTAAGCATGCATTTCTTCGGAAGGATTGGATGGTAGAAGGCTGATGGAGCACCTATCAGCAAGAGATGAAGTTCTAATCTTAGCTGGTGTATCACCAGGATCTGGAGTATGACCTCAAGAAGTTTAAGATGGATCTTCAGGAAGCCATATTTGACAAGGAAAGTACTTCGTGAAGAACGCAGGACTCAGAAGCTGAAAGTAGCCAAGCTGGAGGAGTAAAACCTTGAGATACCGGAGATTCGTCGGGAACTGAAGGACAGTAGGACCATGGTTCATGACAAGGATGTTGAAATCCAGAAGTTTGGAACGCAACTCTTAAAGGACGTCACGAGAGACTTTGCGTCAACAGAGATGATCTAGCAAAAGAACTTGAGAAGGACAAGCACGATCGGAAGAAGCCATCGGAGACATGAACAAGATTTGAAGAGTTTGGCGACTTTGAAGATTTATTGATCTTTAGAAGACCAAACCCCTGTTATATACCTACGTTAGATGCGACGATGGTGAGCTGTCATTTGTTTGATGTTTTTTCGGCAGCCACAAATAAAATTTGTCTTTTCAAAACTATTGTTTGTATTGTGTGCATCCCTCTCTATCCCTCTTATCCCACCCAAAAACCCATGGACCCAATAGAGGATGAATGGAGGTGAGCTTATATTTTCTGGACCAATGACTCAATTGGAGACGGGCCGATGGATTCATAACATGGAGGATCACATGAAGAATAACCCTATAGCCGGACAGGATATGAACCACCAATGGATGGCAAGGAGTAAACGCTTGGAAGGAATTTAAGTTGACTATGCTAAAGTCTCATCTTGTGTCCCAGAAATTGAAGCCTTAGGGAAATGGTATGAAGAAACCCTGTGCATGCAAGCTTTGTGGAGAGATAGGACACAACCATAAAGAACACAAGGATGAATGACCTAATTGTGAAGGAAGTCACCCAGCTGAAGAATGCCCAACTAGGCAGATCACTTGTTTCTTGTGTGAAGGGACTACCCACTACCCTGCTCAGTGTCACATTTACCCGATGGTACAAAGAACCATCCAACAGCAGAAAGAAGAAATGAAAGGAGCCCTCATGGAAATTCTAGAAGAACCGGTGATGAAGGAAGAGGTGGAGGACACACCCAAAGAAGAACCAATTAGACCTTGCACCAAGTCTTGCTATTCATGTGGGGAAGAAGGACACATCTCACAGGATTGTCTGAATGGGGATCTGGTAGAATTCCCAACAGAGCAAGTAGAGTATGACCCACAGGAAATAGAAGCCCTGATTGGCACGGAAATGTCCAGGAAGAGAAATAGATTGGATTCCAGGAAGGACCTGAGTCATATCACCTGTTACAGGTGCAAGGAGTCAGTGCACTACCTCAGCAGTTGCCCAAAAAGGAAGCCGAGGGCCCAAGGAGGCTATGTAATCATGAGGAAACCACGAGATTTGTCAGAAGTAATATGTTTTCGTTGTAATGAAGCAGGGCACTTTGCCAGGGATTGTCCCAAAGAGAAGGAGGCCTGTGCTAGATTGTGAGTTTGCAACAAAATAAATGTAGTAGTAGTAGTGAGAACTTCTCTTTTATATTGAAGTGTTGAGTTGAGGCCTGTAATGGAAATGCGGGAGATTGTAGTAATTGGAGAATCAATAAAGTTAGCATCGTTGGAACCGATTGGATTTTATGCGTTGTTACTCTATGAAGAAAGATTTTGACCATTTTCAAGGATATGAGAAATATGGTCTATGGAAGATTTGTTCATTTTAAGGGTGGTAGTACCCTGTGAGGAGATTTGACCCCTGGAAAGGATAATGATATTCCACGAAGTGGACTTCGGACAAAATAAGTACGAGTTATATCTCGATATGTGGATACCCCCAAGAATATGAAGGGATGAAGTATTATTGGATATAAAGGAGGTAGGATGTTGGTGATATGGAGCAATTGTAACTCCACGATGAGTCTGAGTAATCACGTCTTAGTTTAGTACCAATAGAAGGAAGGGAGACAGTACAATTGGATGGATTTAAGAATGCTAGGAAGCTGGATGTTGGAGTAATGATCAGTTGGCCCCAATGATGAGTTCAAAGTTTACCAGTGATGAGATGGGCCATAACCCACAAGCCCCAGGACCTGCCAAGAAGCAAGCACACTCTTGCTGAAGGAAAACCCCTAGAAGAAGATACGACCTTATCGACAGACGATTTTATAGGAGTAATGCAAAACCTGAGAGTTGTGAAGGAACGATAGATGTTTGTTTGGCTTGCAGAATCAATGGATTTATCCGAACTTAGTTCGTCGACAAGAGGAATTCTGCAATGCTTGTGACGATGACCGAGTGTTAGAATGCGAGATTCGCTAAACCATATACAAGGTAATGATTTGGGTGCGGGATGGATTGATCACCATACCGACTTACTCTTATTATTCGCCTTGCTATATGGGACGGTAAATCTGAGTGACTTACCCATAGTAGAGCGACGATGATCAAAACCTTGTTTAAAACCTAGAATGGTATGACAACTTTTCCCCTTGTACAAGGCAGCTGTTGCCAATCGTAGGATATACGGTGAGGTTCAGCCCAGACCTGTTTTCTGCAGGGACCCAGTCTAATTGTTGGATGACCACCATGAGATATCGATAGTTGTTTAGTATTGGCGCCAGACCCGTTAGCTAAGAAGACCCGGTCACAGAAGAACCGCACCAAGATGAATGGACACAAGAATTGAGGAAAAAGGTTATGCCACTACCGGAAGAGCCCAGAGAAGGAAATTATCCTGAAGATCTGAGAAGACCGACATTGTCAACAATAAGTATGGAGCATATGAGTATTGATGGGACTGTAACGATGTTTCTAAGGGTGGTAGCACCCGAGAACCCCGGAGATGATCGATGGATTTTGAGAAGACCCCCAAACCTAACCTATTTCTGTCTAGCCTCTCCGAATCTCGAGGACGAGATTCATTTTAAGGGTGGTAGGTTTGTAATATCCCAAAATTCTAAATTTTGGAATGTTATAATAAATAAATAGTTTAGATAGTTTTGTTTGATTGTTGTGTGATTGATTGACTGAAAGTGAGTGAATTCGAAACTTTTGAAAGTTAAATGAGAGGGAATAAAAGGACTTTCCCAAACTTTCATTTTTTTGCATTTATGATCTCCGTGAATTCAAATTCTTTTCAGATACAAAACCCTAGAGAGAAGATGACATGACTTCTTCCATTTAAATAAAATGAAAAGGGTTATGAAAATATTTGAATTTCATTTGGAAATATTTTAAATTCAGAAACTTTAAGCAACTCAATGATTTTCATGAGAGAAGATAAAATGACTTCTTCAAAACATATGAAATATGAGTTGGAAGTTTAAAAGAATCAAATTTAAAGTTCCTTTGAAATTATTTTTCAATTAGGAGTTATTTTGGTTTTTATTCAAATTATTTTTCTCCAAAAATAAAATACATGGAAATTAGGGTAAAATGATTCCCTACAGTAGAAAAATGGAGAGAAATAAATTTGAAATTATTTTGGTATTTTTAAAATGATTTTTATTAGGTTTTATTGCAACAGTAGCACTGTTTGCTTTATTTAAATTTTTTTGGACTTTATTTGATGCTAGAAAAATGTTCATATCACAGAAAATCTTTTTCTGAAATTTTTTATGTATAATATGCCTATACAAAATTTTATGTTACTTTCTTACTCAGTTTTCCTTTTCTGTTTTCATAAAAAAAACTGCGCGTTCGCCTCGAACTAACTGTCGCCCACGTGCGCAGCATAGTGGCATCGGGCGCCCCATCATTTTATTTTCTCTCCTACATGGGTCAGGCCCAGCCAGCCATTTCATTTTTTTTACTTAGGCCGAATTTTGTTTAAAAAAAACTACAGCGTGCAGCCGGCCGAGGCCTTTAGGCCCGTGCGAGGCGTTTAGCCTTTTTCTTCTCTGTTTCGTTTATTTTCGTCTATGTTTAATCCCACATTGCCTAGCTTTTAACCTCTAAGCCTCTTTTCCACCTATAAATATATACCCATTGAGCCTCCAAAAATCATCTGATTCGGGTTAAATCAATATTTTGGTTTGACTAGATTCATTAAAGAAAAATTATTTCTTCTCTCCGGCGGGGCTTCTGGAAGTTGTCTATTCTCTCCGAAGTCATTTTTTTCTCTACCTTATAAAGGTATCTTTCTTCATATATACTTCCGTTGCTTATTATTTTAGACTAGTACGGTAGAATAATTAGATTATCAATTAGTCTCTGTATTTATACATTAAATCTAGAATTCTTTTAGCCGTAGTTATTTTTCTTCCGTAAAACAGCTTGGTCCTGATTTTTCAAATAGCCATAACTTTTTACTCCTTCATTCAAATTAGATGAAACCAGCGTCTATAGTTTCGTCTTGTTTTCACCTATCTAGTGAACCTGTCATATCAACTTTTTGAAATTTTCATATTTTGAAATTTATTCAGATTCATATTCAAACTTCTTTTGATCATAACTTGAGTTTCGTAACTCCGATTTGGTTGATTCTTTTTGCAAATTGAAGCTCTTGACATAAACTTTCTGATAAGGCCAAATTCACCCAATTTTGGTACTGTTAGAAATTGTTTTCTATTGCAAGAGCTATTCGCTTGTTTTCGAAGTTTTCCGAGATCTTTTCTTTGATTCTTTTTGCATGATTGCTTATGTGTGGTTACTAAAGCTTGCTTACGATAGATTGAACGGAGTGTGACGAGTAGAACTATTAGGAGTTATGAGTGCGAATCATCTTCATCAATAGTACAAGGCAAGTTCACACTTTGATCATATCCCTTTATTACCCAGTTTTTATGCATTAGTTACAATCATCAAACACTGCATGATTAGGATATGATTAACTTGTGGGTATTGGGAAGTAGATGATGAGGTAGAACCTACTGCCCTTTTACTATCAACCCCTTGGGAGTTACTTTTACATTATGCTTATATTGCCATGCTATGCTCGTAGACGTGGATTGGGTTTGAGTGTATTCCATGACAGATGTGAGATTGTTTACTTAATGGTTCAACTTAAGGTGGCAACTTTAATACACATCTGGGTGGATTGGTAGGGGCACCCTGGGGATATACCAGTGGACTTGCCCGGACACCTGGGGATATACCAGTGTTGTCCTAGGAGATCCCGGGGATATACCGTGTGATCATCCTATGGTTCGCCACCCAGGCTCAAAGGGATCATAAGATTATTCATGCTAGAAACTTCCGTGTGTAGCCACAAGCTATTATGGGCTCTAGCATAGTTGAGTACGTTGCATGACCTCTTCCAGTGGTAGGCTAGCAGATGTAGGGGGTGTAGGTTGGTACTGTCTACCCAGGGTTAGAGTTAATGCTTCTGAAAGACTCTGTCTCGGTCATCCGTTTCTCAAACACCATGCAGTGCGAGAAATCCAATGGAGGAGATCGAGTCTTGTGGGGAAAAGTGCGCAAACCTCTGCAGAGTGTACAAACTAATCATGATTAGCCGTGTCCCCGATTATGGACATCTTGAGTATCTGGTTCTTGGATTATCATGTTGATCTCAACACTTTATTTAATTAATTTGATTGGGTTAATGATTATTATTTTGGGATTGAGTTGGAGGAACCTTCTCAATATTTATCAACCAACTTTGTAGTTAAATAAATTATATTCCTTTGCAGTAGGGAAAAATTGGCTTTTCGCAAAACTTTATAAACTTAGAGCTTTCCACCAGCCATATATGCATGTAGTGATAGTTATTATTCAACATTATCCTATGGTGTGGATTTGCCAGTACATTCAATGTACTGACCCTTTGTGGCTGCAACGTCTCATGTTGCAGGAATCTTACGACGAGTAAGTGATACGTTAGGGTTATGATTTCTACACTCAAGTTTGCCGTTGGTGTTGATGGGAATCCACAACCTTGTTGTTACTTCCGCTATTTGGATTGAGGTAATAGTATTTACGTTACTTTATACATGTGATTTACCTCTGTTATAAATCCTCGAGTACTGTGTGTGTCAGCATACCGATCCAGGGATGACACTTAAGCACAGAGACTTGACCGTCTGAGGTCGGGTCGCTACATCAACACTGGGTGCAAGCATGAGTAGGATATAATTCACCATGAACATAAATATCGTGGAGGCTATGTTGATTTTGTTTCAACTACATGCATGAACATGTGCCAAGTCAAGCCACTCGAATCGTTCAAAGGAGGATACCACCCTATCATACCACATCATAACCATTTTAATAGCATGTTGGCACGCAAGGTAAACCATTATAAACTCCTAGCTAATTAAGCATGGCATGAGCAACTATAATCTCAAATTGTCATTGCAAATATGTTTCATTCATAATAGGCTGAATCAGGAACGATGAACTAATCATATTTACAAAAACAAGATAGGTCGAGTTCATACCAGCTTCTCTCATCTCAATCAGTCCATCATATCGTCATTATTGCCTTTCACTCGCACGACCGAACGGTGTGGAAAATAATAATAGTGCACATGCATTGGACTAAGCTGGAATCTGCAGGCATTTAATACAAGCAAGAAGACAAGGTAATATGGGCTCTTGGTTAAATCAACAATAATGCATATAAGAGCCACTCAACATTTTCATCATGGTCTTCTCCTCTCGACCCGAAAAAAAAAGAAATAAAACTAAAACTATTTACACGGAAAGCTCCCAACAAGCAAAAGAAGAACGAGAAATCTTTTTGGGTTTTCTTTTAATTACTACTACTACAGGCATGGAAAGTAAACTAGCTAAAAGCTACAACTTTTTTTTTGGTTTTTCTTAAGGTTTTTCAAACACACAAGAAGAAGACTTAGAAAAGAAAATAAACTAGCATGAATAGTACAATGAAAAAGTATGAGCACCGACAACTAGAATGAGTGTGTGAACATGAATGTAATGTCGGTGAGAAATACGTACTCCCCCAAGCTTAGGCTTTTGGCCTAAGTTGGTCTATGGCCACGGCTGGGCTGGCGGATATCCAAAGTTGTAGCTGGGGTCGTACTGAGATGCAGCAGCTACTGCCTCAAGAGCTGCAGCTTGGAGGCGAGCTGCCTCCGTCCTCCTCTCGTACTCGTTCGCCTCCTCCCTGGTTATAACATATCTCCCTTTTGCCTGAAAGTCAAAGAAAGTAGAAGCAGGGAGAGCAATACGGACAGTGTGACGTCTCTCGAAGATTAGTCGGTACTGGAGGGACTGTTCATTCCTCTCAACAAACTGATGGCGAACCATAGCACTATAATCTAGATAAGTAGGAGGCAACCTAATATCATTTTCATGTATAGGTACCTCAAGATAATTAGCTACACGAGTTTGAGCTATGGGAGGATTTTTTCTGGAGGAAGAAGGAGTGAGTGGGTGCTGGAATAAGTGGAGGGGGCCACGTGGGGTCCACGAGGCAGGGGGGCGCCCCACGGGGGTGGGCGCGCCTGGACCCTCGTGGACAGGTGGTGGCTCCCCCTGGTGTGTTCTCAGTGCCAGATATTCTTAAATATTCTACAAAAAATCATATATAAATTTCAGGACATTTGGAGAACTTTTATTTTCAGGGTATTTTTTTATTGCAATGATAATTCAGAAAACAGACAGAAAATACTATTTTTGCTTTATTTAATCTAAATAACAGAAAGTAAAAGGAGGGTACAGAGAGTTGTGCTTTCTAACTTCATCCATCTCATGCTCATCAAAAGGAATCCACTAACAAGGTTGATCAAGTCTTGTTAACAAACTCTTTCCGAATAACATGAAACCGGAGAATTTTCGAATAACACTAAGTTACCTCAACGGGGATATGCACATCCCCAACAATAAGAATATCATATTTCTTCTTGACAGTAGGGAGAGGAAATTCAAAACCTCCAATAGTAATTGTTGGAATTTTTTCAATAGAATTGATACTGTGGACTTGAGGTTGTTTCCTCGGAAAGTGTACCGTATGCTCATTACCATTAACATGAAAAGTGACATTGCCTTTGTTGCAATCAATAACAGCCCCTGCAGTATTCAAAAAGGGTCTACCAAGGATAATCGACATACTATCGTCCTTGGGAATATCAAGAATAACAAAGTCCGTTAAAATAGTAACGTTTGCAACCACAACAGGCACATCCTCACAAATACCGACAAGTATAGCAGTTGATTTATCGGCCATTTGCAAAGTTATTTCAGTAGGTGTCAACTTATTCAAATCAATTCTACGATATAAAGAGAGAGGCATAACACTAACACTGGCTCCAAGATCACATAAAGCAGTTTTAACATAGTTTCTTTTAATGGAGCATGGTATAGTTGGTACTCCCGGATCTCCTAGTTTCTTAGGTATTCCACCATTAACAGTGTAACTAGCTAGCATGGTGGAAATTTCAGCTTCCGGTATCTTTCTTTTATTTGTAACAATATCTTTCATATACTTAGCATAAGGATTCATTTTGAGCATATCAGTCAAACGCATACACAAAAAGATAGGTCTAATCATTTCAGCAAAGCGCTCAAAATCCTCATCATCCTTTTTCTTGGATGGTTTAGGAGGAAAAGGCATGGGTTTGGTTCTCTTTCTTTACCGTGCTTCCTAGCAACGAAGTCTCTCTTATCATAACGTTGATTCTTTGATTGTGGGTTATCAAGATCAACAACAGGTTCAATCTCTACATCATTGTTATTGCTAGGTTGAGCATCAACATGAACATCATCATTAACATTATCACTAGGTTCATGTTCATTACCAGATTGTGTTTCAGCATCAGAAATAGAAATATCATTGGGATTCTCAGGTGTATCAACAACAGGTTCACTAAAAGCATGCAAAGTCCTATCATTTTTCTTTTTCTTCCTCTTAGAAGGACTAGGTGTATCAACATTAGTTCTCCGAGAATCTTGCTCAGTTCTCTTGGGGTGGCCCTCAGGATACAAAGGTTCCTGAGTCATTTTACCCCCTCTAGTCATAACTCTAAAGGCATTATCGTTTTTCTTATTATTTAATTCATTGAGCAAATCATTTTGAGCTTTAAGCACTTGTTCTACTTGAGTGGTAACCATAGAAGCATGTTTACTAACGAGTTTAAGTTCACTTTTAACGCTAGACATATAATCACTCAAGTGTTCAATCATGTAAGCATTTCGTTTCAATTGTCTACCAACATAAGCATTAAAGTTTTCTTCTTTAACAATAAAATCATCAAACTCATCCAAGCATCGGCTAGCAAACTTAGTAGATGGGATTTCACCCTTATCATATCTATAGAGAGAATTTACCTTTACTATCTGTGTCGGGTTGTCAAGACCATATATTTCTTCAATAGGTGGTAAATTCTTAACATCTTCAGCTTTAATACCTTTTTCTTTCATAGATTTCTTTGCCTCTTGCATATCTTCAGGACTGAGAAATAGAATACCCCTTTTCTTCGGAGTTGGCTTAGGAGTTGGTTCAGGAAGTGTCCAATTATTTTCATTACTCAACATATTGTTCAATAACAATTCAGCTTGATCAACAGTTCTTTCCCTGAAAACACAACCAGCACAACTATCCAGGTGGTCTCTGGAAGCATCAGTTAGTCCATTATAAAAGATATCAAGTATTTCATTTTTCTTGAGAGGATGATCAGGCAAAGCATTAAGTAACCGGAGAAGCCTCCCCCAAGCTTGTGGGAGACTCTCTTCTTCAATTTGCACAAAATTATATATTTCCCTTAAGGCAGCTTGTTTCTTATGAGCGGGGAAATATTTAGCAGAGAAGTAATAAATCATATCCTGGGGACTACGCACACAACCAGGATCAAGAGAATTAAACCATGTTTTAGCATCACCCTTTAATGAGAACGGAAATAACTTAAGGATAAAGTAATAGCGAGTTTTCTCATCATTAGTGAATAGGATGGCTATATCATTTAATTTAGTAAGATGTGCCACAACAGTTTCAGATTCATAGCCATAAAAAGGATCAGATTCAACCAAAGTAATTAACTCAAGATCAACATAGAAATCATAATCCTTATCAGAGATACAGATAGGTGAAGTAGCAAAAGTAGGGCCATGTTTCATTCTAGCATTCAAGGATTTTTCTTTCAACTTAGCTAACAGTTTCTTAAGATCATATCTATCATTGCAAGCTAAAAAGTCTCTAGCAGTTTCTTCATCCATAACATAACCCTCAGGCACAACAGGCAATTCATATCTAGGGGGAGAAACTTCATCATCACTTTCATCAATATTATCAGTTTCAATAATTTCATTCTCTCTAACCCTAGCAAGTTGTTCATCAAGAAATTCACCTAGTGGCACAGTATTATCAAGCATAGAAGTAGTTTCATCATAAGCATCATGCATAGCAGAAGTGGCATCATCAATAACATGTGACATATTAGAATCAATAGCAGGTGTAGGTGTCGCAAATTTACTCATAACAGAAGGTGAATCAAGTGCAGAGCTAGATGGCAGTTCCTTACCTCCCCTCGTAGTTGAGGGGAAAATCTTAGTTCTTTCATCTTTCAAATTCCTCATAGTGATCAACAGATGTAAATCCCAAGTGACTTAAAGAGTAGAGCTATGCTCCCCGGCAACGGCGCCAGAAAATAGTCTTGATAACCCACAAGTATAGGGGATCGCAACAGTTTTCGAGGGTAGAGTATTCAACCCAAATTTATTGATTCGACACAAGGGGAGCCAAAGAATATTCTCAAGTATTAGCAGTTGAGTTTTCAATTCAACCACACTTGTAAGACTTAATATCTGCAGCAAAATATTTAGTAGCAAAATAGTATGGAAATAACGATAACAGTGGCAAAAGTAATAGTAGCAGTTTTGTAGTAATTGTAACAGTTACAACAGATAAGTAACTAAGCAAAGATCAATATGTGAAAAGCTCGTAGGCAATGGATCAGTGATGGATAATTATGTCGGATGCGATTCCTCATGCAACAGTTATAACATAGGGTGACACAGAACTAGCTCCAGTTAATCAATGTAATGTAGGCATGTATTCCGAATATAGTCATACGTGCTTATGGAAAAGAACTTGCATGACATCTTTTGTCCTACCCTCCCGTGGCAGCGGGTCCTATTGGAAACTAAGCGATATTAAGGCCTCCTTTTAATAGAGTACTGTACCAAAGCATTAACACTTAGTGAATACATGAACTCCTCAAACTACGGTCATCACCGGGAGTGGTCCCGATTATTGTCACTTCGGGGTGCCGGATCATAACACATAGTAGGTGTCTATTGACTTGCAAGATAGGATCAAGAACTCACATATATTCATGAAAACATAATAGATTCATATCTGAAATCATGGCACTTGGGCCCTAGTGACAAGCATTAAGCATAGCAAAGTCATAGCAACATCAATCTTAGAACATAATGGATACTAGGGATCAAACCCTAACAAAACTAACTCGATTACATGATAAATCTCATCCAACCCATCACCGTCCAGCAAGCCTATGATGGAATTACTCACGCACGGCGGTGAGCATCACGAAATTGGTGATGGAGGAAGGTTGATGATGACGATGGCGACGGGTTTCCCTCTCTGGAGCCCCGAACGGACTCCAGATCAGCCCTCCCGAGAGAGATTAGGGCTTGGCGGCGGCTTCGTATCGTAAAACACGATGAATCCTTCTCTCTTATTTTTTTCTTCCTGAACGTGAATATATAGAGTTGGAGTTGAGGTTGGTGGAGCCTGAGGGGGCCCACGAGGCAGGGGGCGCGCCCTCCACCCTCGTGGACAGGGTGTGGGCCCCTGGTGTTGATTCTTTCGCCAGTATTTTTTATTAATTCCAAAAATATTCTCCGTGAAGTTTCAGGTCATTCCGAGAACTTTTATTTCTGCACAAAAGTAACACCATGGCAATTCTGCTGAAAACAGCGTCAGTCCGGGTTAGATTCATTCAAATCATGCAAGTTAGAGTCCAAAACAAGGGCAAAAGTGTTTGGAAAAGTAGATACGTTGGAGATGTATCAATCACTCGTCACGCTCCTCGTCGGACTTGGCAGCGGGGATGGGTTCCTCCTCAGATTCAGTCCACTGATAACCCTGCTTCGCCATCCATTCTGCCTCTGGGTGATGTGCTTCTCGGACCCACTGGATATCTCCTCGCCAAACGTCCTCAAGATCCTCTTGTCGCGGCGGCGACTCTCCTTGGAAGCAACATGGGTCCTGTACTGGCCCTTGGCCTGCATGCAGAACAGAGCCTTCATCTTGTTCTTCAGTTTCTTAGCCCAAGAAGGCTCAGAAGATGAAGGCGAGTAGCCGGTAGAGTTGTCCTCATCCGCTTCCTCCTCCTCAAACTCATCCTCATCCACATCCATCTGAGCAGCCTCTGCCTCAGCACGGGTAGTGATGTTAGCCCACTGAGGCTTGATGCAAAGCTTGATGGGGTCATGACGAATCCAACTGGGGGCAACAAACTCATCTTGGGGATAGAGCTTCTCCCAAGTCTTCGAGATCAAGTGAAAGAGGTAAGGTCCATAGATTGGGACCTTATGGTTGAACACCACAAACTGTAGCTCACACCACATGATATGTGAGACATCAAGTGGTTGCGTCTGAGCACGACGCGCCTCCTCACAGATGAGCATCATATCCACGAGATAGGCATGCACCTTGTCCTTGTCGCCAATGCACGAAAAGAGGGAGTTGCGGAAGATCCGATGCATGATGTCAAGGAAGGGGTTCAGCACCCACGCCTTCTTGCCACTGGGAAGCTTCTTCTCAACATAGTAGGGCTGAAGCTTGTTCTTGCTGGCTGACTCGGGGTTGGCATGAGGACGAACACCAACTGGCTTATTGAGCCCCTCATCACGAACCTGTAGCAAATCCATGAACTCCTTCCACTTAGCAGTCAACTATTGTCCATTGGTCATACACGTCATGGTCCGTTCCTCGTCAGTATGGAAGTGGACCGAGGCAATGAACTGAGCCACAATCTCAGGGTCAAAGTGCAGGTGGAAAGTGATCAAGTCCTCAATGCCAAACTGCTCCACCAGGTCCAAAGCCTCACCAAAATAGTCCCGGTGTTTATCCTGCCTCATATGAACCATATCAATCCAGTGCACGTCCGCGTAGATGTTCTACTTGGCCTTGATCACATCCAGATAGATAAGATTCTGCTGCTTGATCCAGAAGAAATCATTCCCTCTGAAGTTTGCACGGGGATTCACATAGGGGTTGATCTTCCTTCGAGTGACAAACTCAGCTAGTGGTACCTCATCCATGCCCATTGATGGCTCCCTGGTCTTGGTGGCGGTGGTCTTGGTTCTGTGTTGGGGGGCATTGGAGCCCTCTGGAGCTTCATCTTGGTTCCGCGGGCACTTCGAGCCCTTGTCGCGGACGGGATTGGACCGACAGACATTGGAACCGGAGCCACCACCTATGGCACACAACACAAGAACACGTGAGAGAAGCGAGAAGGATCAATGCAAAGACCACAACAAAACAAATGAAACAAGTAGAAATGACATTGGGTAGTTGCCACAGGGAAGGTTCGACTACAATGGTAGTACCGCACCATTGTGCGGAACTAAAATTTTACTGCAGCTCTAGCCGCGGTAGTACTGCGCCGGGATGGCACGGTAGTACCGCGCCTGGACCGGAAGTAAAATTTTACTTCCGCGCCTTGCGCGGTAGTACCGCTCCTGAGGAGCGGTAGTATCGTAGGAGGCGAAAACGGCCAGAGCGGTAGTACCGCTCGGGGTCAGATCAGAGACGAAACAGATCTGAGAACATCCGCGACAACGAAGCGGTACTACGTTTGATCAAAACTACCAAGTAGCAACATACCAAATAGCATCTCTATGCATTACTACTCTCCTACACCCTACTCTTGCAAAGATTTGGCCTAAAATCTCAAGAACAACATGCATCTCCCCAAAAACCTAGAGACAAGACAATGAGGCAAAGAGAGAGGGATTTGGGGAGAAACCTTGTTCCATGGCAAGAGGGCGAGGTGGGGATCGATCCCACCGGTCGGAATGCGAGGAGAGCGGCCGGAGACAGAGATCTGGCGAGGTCCTCCGGCGCCGTTCTTGGGCAGGAGAGAGAGAGAGAGAGAGACATCGTGGGGAAAAAGAGTTGAATGTGTATGGGGGAGTTGGAACCCCCCTGCCCGCTCTTAACCCCCACGCGCTCGCGTCTGCGCAGTAGTACCGCGGGTCACCGCGGAAGTACCGCACACGGGGCGGTAGTACCGCTCATCCAGCGGTAGTAAAAAATTACTGCCGTGCTGGTGCGGTAGTACAGTGCACACCTCCTGCGGTAGTACCGTGGCACGCCACGGTAGTACCGTGGACCCATGAAAATGCAAGTTTCGCAAACAAAAGAAGAAAACGGCCTTTGCAATGCAACCTTCAAGCGAACGGACACACCAAAGAGCTAACACATGAGGCAACTCAAACACAAGCTCGACTCGAAGAAAGAAAGACAAAAGACAACAAGGACCAAAACATGAAACACACCCTATCCTCCAAAGAGAGGGCGGTGGCCGAAGCCACCTATGTTTGAGTTAATTGGTATGGCACCACGAAGAATTATCCTTGCGCCCATGACCAAAACTCGTCTTGAAGCACAAGTACCATCAACAATGGCTAATGTGAAAGAGTTGATCAATTTATGCATAATGGGGGGAGGGAGAGTTCATTGAGAGAACAACACTCCCCCTATGTCCATGCCTACACCTAAACGAGACATCAAGTTGAGTATGGTGGGGTGTGCAAGGGTTCAAACCACATTGCTCGAATCAATGATATTTAGCTCATGCCTTAACTCGCGAAATCTTGCTTCATCCAAGGGCTTCATGAAGATATCTGCAAGGTTATCATGAGTGTTGACATAGTTGAGCTTGATCTCTCCTCGCCTAATATGATCCCGGATGAAGTGATACCGAATCTCAATGTGCTTCGTCTTGAAGTGTTGCACCGGGTTGAGAGAAAACTTGATGGCACTTTCATTGTCACACCAAAGAGGCACTTTGTCACAAATGACACCGTAATCCTTTAAAGTTTGCCTCATCCATAGAAGTTGTGCACAACAACTACCGGCTGCCACATACTCCGCTTCGGTGGACGAGAGAGACACACAACTTTGCTTCTTAGAAGACCAACTCACCAAAGAGCAACCAAGAAATTGGCACCCTCCGGAAGTTGACTTCCTATCCACTTTGTCTCCTGCCCAATCGGAGTCCGAATAGCCTACAAGGTTGAAGTTTGCTCCTCTTGGGTACCATAAGCCAAAGTTTGGGGTATGAGCCAAATATCAAAAGATTCACTTGACCGCCACAAAGTGACTTTCCTTAGGTGCGGCTTGAAACCATGCACAAATTCCCACACTCAACATGATATCCGGTCTAGATGCACAAAGGTAAAGCAAGGAGCCAATCATGGAGCGATATACCTTTTGATCCACAGCTTTACCATTGGGATCTATGTCAAGTTGGCATTTGACGGGCACTGGAGTGGAGGCCGGCTTGACATCACTTAGCTTGAATCTCTTGACCATGTCTTGAGTATATTTGGCTTGGTTGATGAAGGTTCCTTCTCTTCGTTGCTTGACTTCGAACCCGAGAAAGAACTTCAACTCTCCCATCATGGACATCTTGAACTTCGAGGTCATGAGAGCGGCAAATTCCTCATTGAAAGCTTTGTTAGGAGAACCAAAGATAATATCATCAACATATAGTTGGCATACAAACAACTCCCTTTGACCTTCTTAGTAAAAAGACTGGGGTTGATTTTCCCAATTTCAAATCCACGATCTTGCAACAACTCGGTAAGGTGGTCATACCACGCACGTGGGGCTTGTTTAAGGCCATAGAGTGCCTTATCGAGTTGGTACACATGATCGGGGAAATAGGGATCCTCGAACCCGGCGGGTTGTTTGACATACACCAACTCATTAATGGGACCATTAAGAAAAGCACTCTTCACATCCATTTGTTGCAACTTGAAGTTATGATGAGAAGCATAGGCAATCAACAAACAAATGGATTCAAGGCGAGCAACAGGAGCAAAGGTTTCACCGTAGTCGGTACCCTCGACTTGAGAGTAGCCTTGTGCTACCAACCGAGCCTTGTTGCGAACAATGATCCCATGAGCATCTTGCTTGTTCTTGAAGATCCACTTGGTTCCAATGACATTATGATTCCCCGTTGGCCTTGGCACCAATCGCCACACCTTGTTGTGCTCGAAGTTGTTGAGTTCTTCATGCATGGCATTAAGCCAATCCGGATCCTCGAGCGCCTCATAGACCTTTTGGGGTTCAACACAAGAGACAAACGCGTGATGTTCACAATAGTTTGCTAATTGGCTACGAGTGCTTACACCCTTTCGTATGCTCCCAAGAACATTCGTCATGAGATGACCCTTGGTAGAGAGCTTGGAAGCAATCTTGGCGGCACGACGCTCCAATTCCTCCTCAGGAGAGAGTTGAGGAGCGGTTACTGCTACCTCTTGAGCACTGTGTTGGTTTTCCCTTGAAGAGGAAAGGATGATGCAGCAAAGTAGCGTAAGTATTTCCCTCAGTTTTGAGAACCAAGGTATCAATCCAGTAGGAGGCCACGCTCAAGTCCCTTGCACCTACACAAACAAATAAGAACCATGCAACCAACGCGATAAAGGGGTTGTCAATCCCTTCACGGCCACTTGCAAAAGTGAGATCTGATAAAGATGATAAGATAATATTTTTGGTATTTTTATGATAAAGAGTGAAAGTAAAGAATGCAAAATAAACGGCGCCAGAAATAGCTCGTTGACGGGAGATTAATATGATGGAGAATAGACCCGGGGGCCATAGGTTTCACTAGTGGCATCTCTCAAGATAGCATAAGTATTACGGTGGGTAAACAAATTACTGTCGAGCAATTGATAGAATTGAGCATAGTTATGAGAATATCTAGGTATGATCATGTATATAGGCATCACGTCCGTGACAAGTAGACCGACTCCTGCCTGCATCTACTACTATTACTCCACACATCGACCGCTATCCAGCATGCATCTAGAGAATTAAGTTCATAAGAACGGAGTAACGCTTTAAGAAAGATGACATGATGTAGAGGCATAAACTCATGCAATATGATATAAACCCCATCTTTTTATCCTCGATGGCAACAATACAATACATGTCGTTTCCCCTACTGTCACTGGGATCGAGCACCGCAAGATTGAACCCAAAGCTAAGCACTTCTCCCATTGCAAGAAAGATCAATCTAGTAGGCCAAACCAAACCGATAATTCGAAGACTTGCAAAGATAACCAATCATACATAAAAGAATTCAGAGAAGATTCAAATATTGTTCATAGATAATCTTGATCATAAACCCACAATTCATCGGATCTCGACAAACACACCGCAAAATAAGATTACATCGAATAGATCTCCAAGAGAATCGAGGAGAACTTTGTATTGAGATCCAAAGAGAGAGAAGAAGCCATCTAGCTAATAACTATGGACCCGAAGGTCTGAAGTAAACTACTCACACATCATCGGAGAGGCTATGGTGTTGATGTAGAAGCCCTCTGTGACCAATGCCCCCTCCGGCAGGACGCCGGAAAAGGCCCCAAGATGGGATCTCACGGGTACAGAAGGTTGCGGCGGTGGAATTAGGTTTTCGTGGTGCTCTCTCATGGTTTGGGGGTACGTAGGTATATATAGGAGGAAGAAGTAGGTCCGTGGAGCCACGAGGGTGGAGGGCGCGCCCAGGGGGTAGGCGCGTGATTAGTCTCCGTCGTATCTACTTTTTCAAACACTTTTGCCCTTGTTTTGGACTCTAACTTGCATGATTTGAATGGAACTAACCCGGACTGACGCTGTTTTCAGCAGAATTGTCATGGTGTTATTTTTGTGCAGAAACAAAAGTTCTCGAAATGACCTGAAACTTCACGAAGATTATTTTTGGAAATAATAAAAAATACTGGCGAAAGAATCAAGGCCAGGGGGCCCACACCCTTTCCACGAGGGTGGGGGGCGCGCCTGCTCCCCCTGGGCACGCCCCCCCTGCCTCGTGGCCCCCCTGGAGCTCCACCGACCTCAACCACTACAAGAAATATGTCAACTTGCGACCCTCACTATTGGTCACTGAAAGGTCATTGATTTTCATTTGCGACCTTTTTTGACCTTTTTTGACCAAAAACAGATGGTCAAAAGCTGCCAGTCGTAAACTGAAATTAACGACCTTCTCTGTGAGAAGATCGTGGAATTCCACGACCAAAACAAAAGGTCGTTGATTCTATGACCTTCTGTTTTGGTCGCTAGCTCTCTGCCCAGGCCACGTTGGATCCGACGTGGCAATCTGGCGTGGCAAAATTGCGACCAATTGAAAAGATCGTTGACAAGAATCAGTCCGGTCCAGTTCGGTGTTTTATATAGGCCGAGCCCACTAATTCCAACAAATTTATGTCTTTTTATGGTCAACTAAATGGGCCTTTTCTTTTTTAGGCCCTTTACTCTTGTAAATTTCTTTTTTTGTTGGCCTTTTCATTTTGTTTTTTGCTGGCCTTTTTTTATAACTTTATAGCAGAATTATTATTTTCGCTATTTAAAATAAAATAAACAATTCCACAACAACATCAGTTGGTTGTAGCCTTTTCAGGCGCAGTACTTTAAGCATAGAAAATTGGAAAACAGATATTTAACTCATATATTGTTGAGAAATATTCATAATTTTGCTGTCAAAGCAGCATGTACACACGAATACAATTCTGCTGTCAAAGCAGCATTTCAAACGTACATCTCATAACATCGTACATAAAGAACAGCAATAAAAAGTTTACAATATGCCATATGGCTCAGATCACACAACACATGACATCCAGGTTCAAATGATCCCAGCAACGAAAAAACTTCACCAGCACAGCATACTATCTGCACATTCAAAGAGAACAAACTATATGTCAAAAGAGAACTGAGCAGAAAATAGCCACTAAAAGAAAGCAGATAGTATACTCAGTAATTGCTATAGATTTGCTCACTGGATACACACACACTTTTTATATACTTTTGGAAGGAAGTGCAGATTCAAGTAAACTGCAGTTATATCAAGATTAAGATACCTGACTGTAAATAACAACAGGAAACAACAGCAGGAAAACCCAGATAGAAACTAATAAACCTAGATAGAAAAAACAAACTTGTACCCCTGATACAGACCAGTAATCAACCCAAACAATCAGTACATTCTAACATGTTAAGTGGCTACCATTCCAATCATATTTGTACCATGCCATAGTAAAAAAAATCAGTGACCTCACCGCTACAAATTAAACTGATGCTCTTCTACTACTAAACCATTCAAGCTAATGGTCAGGATCAACAATACTAATAACCTGTAGGTACAATGGTACAACAGCAAGCAAATAGTGCAATAATCCCACCACAGCGCCTGAAGAAAAACACTATCCTACTGCCACTCTCATCCATTCAACTGACAACATCTATTTCATGGAGGGAGGGAAGGGAATAGATAGGCTAGTACCAGTTAATGATGGCGTCAACAATGATATGGATGAGGTTGGCGTCGGTGAGCAGGGATCCACCTCCCGTCAGTTCCATCCACGTTCCGGTGAGGCATTTTCCTCATAACCAGGTTATATCACCACCAAAACAGAATAGAGTCAGCGAACAGTAAGAACCTCCTCACGGTCGACCAGAACAAGAACATAATAAATCTGGTCAAATGCATGACTTTTGTTCACCTCACATACACAATCAGGTACAAAGGATGAGAATAAGTGGGTGTTGTTTCTTAGACTGCACGGTCAACAACAACAGCAGATGTACTGTTTAGGTACAGAAGCATAGAGAAACATACAAAAACGATCTGGGCGTCTCTTGCAGCTGTCAAACCATTCTGAGTACTCCATTTGTATCTTCTTCTTTTCCTGCACTCCCAGCTGAATCTGAATGCAGCATATAAAAAGAACTAGTTCATTTCATCAGAATGAGATCTAACTGTTTGCCACTCGGTAGATAACCAAGGAGGCCTTGATATAAACAGGGGTACGTGTAAATATATGTGTTCACAGGCTTGAATACATCGCCAGGAACTGTAAGTACAGAACATGTAACATGGTGGCTACATAAACAGAACGAGATGTGGCATGCTTAAAAGTCCGAGCCCATGCTATGCCTATATATAATCAGGTGCGGCTTAAATATACGTGGGCACATACTGAAAGGAACAAGATAGCATGATGATATCCGATCAACTAGATTTGGGAGAAACCTGATCGAGCCAACACAAAAAAGAAATAGAGCAAGATTTGAGCTGTACCTGCAGAGTGTTACTTATGGTGGAACTGGCAGGAGACTTGCTCGGATTTAGTCAACACGAATTGTAAGTGTAAAGCAGATCATCTTGGCTGTTACACACGAAAAGAAAAGACAGTGTGTTTTTTAGACTGCACGGTCAACAACAACAACAAATGTACAGAATGTTTAGGTACACAAGCATGTGTAGCAAGCATTAAAAGTTCAATCTGTTTGGTAGAAGGCACCATTGATCTCGTTCTCACAGCCATACTTACACGCACACATGCAGTTTTAATTAATTAAATGGGCAGGCAACAAAGGCAATCACAAATCTAGGGGCAGGAGGTAGTGAGAGCAACTCAAGATATACACTACTAGAGGGATCGTCAAGATGTAGGGGATGGAGGTGTCTCACTTGGTTTCAAAATAAGATGCATACAAAGACAACCACATAAATATAGTAGTGCATAGTACTGAGGAAACAGGGACATCTCTTTGCCAACATGTATAAATCGGAGCAGCAGTAGCAAGCAGAGGAAGATGAGAGGGAGATGGAGATGCTTATTAGCTGAGGCAGAAACAGAAGCATTTGAGGAGGAAAGCTACGTGCATGTGCACTTGCGAGGACACATATTCTAGGTCGTCCACCACACTAGCCACCATCACGTACCCGTCGCCATCAGCAACGTTGCTCCTGCAGCATCAACAGATAACCATTTATAAATTAAACGGACCAGCTACACGTACAAGGTTATACTAAGCATGTAAGTACAGTCCAGCTACATGTACAAGGTTATACTAAGCATGTAAGTACAGTCCAGCTACACGTACAAGGTTATACTAAGCATGTAAGTACAGTCCAGCTATAAAATGGATGGCAAAGTGTGGCTGTTGTTGTTGCTACTTTAGCCAACTGAGCTAATTAATCTCATCAACCTAATACACTTCAAATATTGAGTACGGCAGCAACATCTACTTGTTACTGGAGTTCTAGTTCAAGATGGCCAGAGGCCACTTGGCACCATGGAACCTGCACAATTTCCACCATATATATGAATGAGTTAGAAAGAAAACTAGAGTTGAACTACCCAGCCTCATACATACATACATACAGGAGCAAAATTTGATTACACAAGAAGGTAGCTGGAGTGGTGGTGGACGAAATGAAAATCGACGGCCACGGCTCAGCGAGGAGAGGAGCTCAACATTGAAGTTTCACAAAACAGGAATTTCATTAATTTGAGAGTGGGTTTTAGTAGCTCAAGCTTAGTTAAGTTAAGCACTTAGTACTAAACAGCAGCAACACTTGAACCGTAACATGTCCAGAAAGGAAACAAAACATGAGACAAGTATTGATAGCAAGTCCACGAAGGACATCCAATGGTTTCAGCCACATCCTAATAAACCTGCAGCATTCTTTAGCACCTAATTATCAGCAACAAATCAATGGCCAGATGAGCACCACCACAACAAATTGACACTAACACTTCGCCCAAGCAAGGAATCAGCTCACACACGCAAGATGATGATTGCATACATACAAATCATGTGCTGGCAGAAAAAAATCCAAGCAGGAGCTCATCTTCTCTCTCTGTTTGGTAACTAACAACCTAAATAAAATAAAATAAAAACATGACTTGTTCATACAGATCCCTCTAAAATTCCTTGGCACAAGTGCATCACATATTCATCAACTTAGCAGCAGAAGTAGTGAGCACAGGAAGAGGGGGAGGGAGATGGAGGAGCTACCTGCCGCGGTCGCAATGGAAGCAGAGGAGCAGACCCCTCTTGCCCCTCCCCCTCAAGCACGACAGGGCTGCCGGCTGGGTGCGCCCCTACTCCTCCGCCTCCTCGAGCAGGAGACCCCCTTCCCCTGATGCTGCTTGGCGTGCCGCATCACTAGTCACCCTGCACACAGCAAGTTTCAGATGTTCAGAACAGATCAACATGTTGAGCAGTTACGAAATCACGAGAAAGAAGTGGGAGGGTGGATCACGATGGTCTCACCTCGTTACCGTCGTCCTCATCCAACCCCGGCGACCAAGTACACATCCAAGCCAGTTCACGAATCCATGGGTGCTAGCTTGCCTACCAGCTCCAGCATTGTGCCCCTGGATGCCACAAAAACAACCTGACTTATAAGCATAGATAGAGAAGACCAAAAGCGAAACAACACACTAATGCTACAGTGCCTCAAGAGTATAATTTTAATATAGCCAGCAACACTTAAAGAAATAATATCTTAGATGATTCCATACAAAGTAGAATAGTTGTACTTGGCAATGCACACTAGCTAACAGAATGTCCACAATAAATATTTTGGCTAAACTACTTTCCTTGACAGCTTTACAAATTACAACAATGATTCATCTCACTATTTCTAGAGGTTGTAAGGAATCAACCCAACCCCTGTTGCGTGGAACTGAACCCCGAGCTCCTTCCTTATTTAACAACCTGAAGTATGCATGCTGCAGATTTGTACAATTTCTAGATTAAACGAACTCCTTGTGTACCTTAACGGATTAATTAACAGTCCATTCATGTGCTGATTACCTAGACTACAGTGCAAGCAACTTGTGCAAAGGGCATAAGTGAGCAACTCTTTGCCCTTCACCATACAGAAACTTGGGCCTAACGAGATATTGATTTTATTGAATCCACGATCGGCTTATGTGGAAACCAACCCGTCCACAGCTAACGCGGGATATTCCTAGGTAAGTGTTGATCGAAATGTTGGCACCAAGGTAAGGCACTCAATTAAACATGCGAGGCCACGAATCTGGCACGGGCAGACCCGGAACAACACCAACGGCGGGAGGTGCGGCGCCGCAAGGAATCAAAGCAGCGTCGTTGACTCGCTGGAGTGGCCGTGAAGGACGGGGCGGAGTGGGAAAGGGGGGTCGAGAGAATACGTACAGCTCTCGGGGTCGTCGGTGCAGCCGAAGATCCCGTTGGACCACGGCTCGTCGGCGGGCGGCTCGTAGCTCTCCGGGAGGACCTGGCTGCACTCGCCGCACCTCCGGCCCTCGAGCTGCAGCAGATCGGATCGGGCAATGGGGTGAGACGACAGGAGCGGCGCGGGGCATGGGCGAGAAGTGGCGGGGGAAGGGACGCACCTGGGGGACGTGGACGGGCTGGTTGAGCTCGCCGGGGCGGATGTCCTCGCCGGGGGCGTCCTGGTCCTTGGTGAGCTTGACGTAGCGGGACGGGTGGCCCTCCTCCGCGAGAGGGGAAGGTCGCCGGCGAGGCTGAGGCGGGCGGCTCGCTGGATCTGGAAGGGGCGGGGGCGGGGGCGGAGGGGCCAGGGTGCGGCGGCGGGTAGGATCGATGGGAGAGGACGAGGGCGAGGCGATGGGGAAGTGGGAGTTAGGGTTTGGGGGTAGTTGGGCTGCGGTTGGCTGAGAGGGCTGCCGTTGGATCTGCAAGAATCCGACGGTGTTTGATCATCATCCGCGTGATACGCTTATGGACCAATCAAAACACAGCAAACAATTTAAAGACCTCGTGACTAATAAATTGGTCGTAATCAATTAAAGATAGTTTTTCATGAAAAAATCATTTTCCATTTTTCAGTGTTTAAAATGAGTTTTTTTGTAAAAGACCTATCAAATATTTATTTAAATGATATCATATTTTGCGCAAGTTTACATGTTGGATTGGCAAACAATATTGACAAAGGGAGTTTTCATTTTCTTTAGCCAAAAAATCAATTTTCTATTTTCCGAGTGCCCAAAATAATTTTTTTGTGAAGGACCTACCATATATTTATAGTAAAATTGGACCAAATCAATTTTATAAAATATTGTGTCATATTTAATGCACAACTGACCAAATGGTTCAGTGTCAAAAGCCTTGATCCACCTCTGGTGAAAAAGACAAATTTCCGCCGATTTAAGAGGAAGCGGGTCAAACTTGAACTGTAGATGCCTCATAGTTTGCTCTTTATTTTTTCCAAAAATTATTTCTAGGTACATAAGTATCTATTTAATCAGAGAAACATCAAAAAATTTCCAAGATTCAACAACTAGCTAGGAACGGTCATGCCCGCCATTTTGACCGCATTTTGAAACGGTCATAAAAAATTCAAAAAAAATCAAAAAATTGGAAAACCTTCGCATTGTGTCATTATATGTGACCAAGTTACCAGGAAAAATAATAAACTTGTAATACGGCAATTATTTTTAAAAAGTGTTCTCATAAATGAGCTATCATCTCTGAAGATTCATGGCTTTCAAGTCAAATGATCAATCTTATGGCCACATTTATGGCATAGTCTGTTCAAATGATCTCATATTGTGCACAAGGGTGCATCTTGGAATTCCTAACAATGTTGCCTAAGGGAGTTTTCATTTTCTTTGCACGGAAAATTCATTTTCCATTTTTCGAGTGCCCGAAATGAGGTTTTTTTGTGAAGGAACTACCAAACAATTGTTGCAAAAATGGACCAAATAAATTTTATAAAATACTATGCCATGTTTAATGCACAATTGACACAATGGTTGGGTGTCAAAAGTCTTGATCCACCTCTGGTGAAAAAGACAAATTTCCGCCGATTTAGGAGGAAGCGAGTCAAATTTGAACTGTAGCTGCCTCATAGTTTACTCTTTATTTTTTCCAAAAATTATTTCTAGGTACATAAGTATCTATTTAATCAGAGAAACATCAAAAAAATTCCAAGATTCAACAACTAGCTAGGAACGGTCATGCCCGCCGTTTTGACCGCATTTTGAAACGGTCATAAAAAATTCAAAAATAAATCAAAAATCGGAAAACCTTCGCATTGTGTCATTATATGTGACCAAGTTACCATGAAACATAATAAACTTGTAATACGGCAATTATTTTTAAAAAAGTGTTCTCAGAAATGAGCTATCATCTCTGAAGATTCATGGCTTTCAAGTCAAATGATCAATCTTATGGCCACATTCATGGCATAGTTTGTTCAAATGATCTCATATTGTGCACAAGGGTGCATCTTGGAATTCCTAACAATGTTTCCTAAGGGAGTTTTCATTTTCTTTGCATGGAAAATTCATTTTCCATTTTTCGAGTGCCCGAAATGAGGTTTTTTTTGTGAAGGAACTACCAAATAATTGTTGCAAAAATGGACCAAATCAATTTTATAAAATACTATGAAATGTTTAATGCACAATTGACACAATGGTTGGGTGTCAAAAGCCTTGATCCACCTCTGGTGAAAAAGATAAATTTTCGCCGATTTAGGAGGAAGCGGGTCAAATTTGAACTGTAGCTGCCTCATAGTTTGCTCTTTATTTTTTCCAAAAATTATTTCTAGGTACATAAGTATCTATTTAATCAGAGAAACATCAAAAAAATTCCAAGATTCAACAACTAGCTAGGAACGGTCATGCCCGCCATTTTGACCGCATTTTGAAACGGTCATAAAAATTCAAAAAAATTCAAAAAATTGGAAAACCTTCGCATTGTGTCATTATATGTGACCAAGTTACCAGGAAAAATAATAAACTTGTAATACGGCAATTATTTTTAAAAAGTGTTCTCATAAATGAGCTATCATCTCTGAAGATTCATGGCTTTCAAGTCAAATGATCAATCTTATGGCCACATTTATGGCATAGTCTGTTCAAATGATCTCATATTGTGCACAAGGGTGCATCTTGGAATTCCTAACAATGTTGCCTAAGGGAGTTTTCATTTTCTTTGCACGGAAAATTCATTTTCCATTTTTCGAGTGCCCGAAATGAGGTTTTTTTGTGAAGGAACTACCAAACAATTGTTGCAAAAATGGACTAAATAAATTTTATAAAATACTATGCCATGTTTATGCACAATTGACACAATGGTTGGGTGTCAAAAGCCTTGATCCACCTCTGGTGAAAAAGACAAATTTCCGCCGATTTAGGAGGAAGCGGGTCAAATTTGAACTGTAGCTGCCTCATAGTTTGCTATTTATTTTTTCCAAAAATCATTTCTAGGTACATAAGTATCTATTTAATCATAGAAACATCAAAAAAATTCCAAGATTCAACCACTATCTAGGAACGGTCAAGCCCGCCGTTTTGATCGCATTTTGAAACGGGCATAAAAAAATCAAAAAAATCAAAAAATTGGAAAACCTTCGCATTGTGTCATCATATGTGACCAAGTTTCCAGGAAAAGTAATAAACTTGTAATACGACAATTATTTTAAAAAAGAGTTCTCAGAAATGAGCATCATGCGTGAAGATTCATGGCTTTCAAGCCAAATGATCAATCTTATGGTTACATTCATGGCATAGTTTGTTCAAATGATCTCATATTGTGCAAAAGGGTGCATCTTGGAATTCCAAACGATGTTGCCTAAGGGAGTTTTCATTTTCTTTGCACGGAAAATTCATTTTCCATTTTCTGAGTGCCCGAAATGAGTTTTTTTTGTGAAGGACCTACCATATATTTGTTGCAAAATTGGGCCAAATCAATTTTCTAAAATACTAGGCCATATTTAATGCACAATTGACAAAATGGTTAGGTGTCAAAAGCTTTGATCCATCTCTGGTGAAAAGGACAAATTTCCGCCGATTCAGTAGGAAGCGGGTCAAATTTGAACTGCAGCTGCCTTATAGTTTGCTCTTTATTTTTTCCAAAAACCATTTCTAGGTACATAAGTATCTATTTAAGCATAAATATATGGTTTGGTGGTGATACGTTGAGGTTTGGATGGTGGCCTAGGGCCCCAACTCCAGAGCGCGTAGACTCGCATGCTCGACGCATGTCACCGCGTGACCGTGGTGTTGCCATGCGTTCTGGGAAGCCTAGGCATGTCTAGTAGGTTTGGCACTCCCCGGGTAGATGCTTGGAAGAAAATAACAGTAGAAGAATCTCACGAGGAGACCGAACAATGCTCAAACATGAATTAGCACCCAAGTGTTTGATTAGTGGTACGGGAAATGCACATGGCCAATGGGCCTGAGTTTTGGCTGAGGATGATCATCTACTAAGGACACTATCTTGGAAAATTTGCAGCTTAAATGGAGGAGCCTAGGTGCCACTCGCTTTGCAACGTACCACACTGGACAGAAATATGAATGTTGAAGCCACACTCACATGTATTGTTAGATGGGGCTCAAATTTTGTGGAGAGCAATGATTTGGGAATATAAAAGATGTGGCAAAAATTCAGCTCATTAGGATATGCCTAGCTAGTACTTCCTTCACAACAGTTCGAGTTGAACAAAAACTTTGGAAATTTGCCGAGGTGGATTTACCAGGCAAATGGAGTTGAATATTGTCATGAGGCAATGATTTGGATAGTAAAGAATGCCCAATTTTTTTGGGAATTTTGGGAATGACAGAAATATAGGTTGCTTCACAACCTAGGGCAAAAATTGACACATGGACATGACACATAGGCAAAACTGATGAGGTGGCGCCTAGTCGTAGAAATCCACCACAACTTACAAGGTTATGACCATCTATATTGGTCATGACCAGCTAGAAATAAGGCAGTGGATCAGTGTTGTCTGCTTTGTGACCATTTCGTGTAAGGAAATTACGACCTTTCTGACCAAAATGGTCGATATAGTTTAGCGTTTGGAGCCCCCCGAACAGCTTTTGACCAATTGGTCTCAAATGGTCATAGATCTATGACCAATTCTTCCAGGGTCACTGCCAGAAGGTCACTAGTTGACATATTTCTTGTAGTGAACTCCAACTCCATATATTCACGTTCGAGGAGAAAAAAATCAGAGAAAAAGATTCATCGCGTTTTACGATACGGAGCCGCCGCCAAGCCCTAAACTCTCTCGGGAGGGCTGATCTGGAGTCCGTTCGGGGCTCCGGAGAGGGGAATCCGTCGCCATCGTCATCATCAACCATCCTCCATCACCAATTTCATGATGCTCACCGTCGTGCGTGAGTAATTCCATCATAGGCTTGCTGGACGGTGATGGGTTGAATGAGATTTATCATGTAATCGAGTTAGTTTTGTTAGGGTTTGATCCCTAGTATCCACTATGTTCTGAGATTGATGTTGCTATGACTTTGCTATGCTTAATGCTTGTCACTAGGGCCCGAGTGCCATGATTTCAGATCTGAACCTATTATGTTTTCATGAATATATGTGAGTTCTTGATCCTATCTTGCAAGTCTATAGTCACCTACTATGTGTTATGATCCGGCAACCCCGAAGTGACAATAATCGGGACCACTCCCGGTGATGACCATAGTTTGAGGAGTTCATGTATTCACTATGTGTTAATGCTTTGGTCTGGTACTCTATTAAAATGAGGCCTTAATATCCCTTAGTTTCCGCTAGGACCCCGCTGCCACGGGAGGGTAGGACAAAAGATGTCATGCAAGTTCTTTTCCATAAGCACGTATGACTATATTCGGAATACATGCCTACATTACATTGATGAATTGGAGCTAGTTCTGTGTCACCCTATGTTATGACTGTTACATGATGAACCACATCCGGCATAATCCTCCATCACCGATCCAATGCCTACGAGCTTTTCACATATTGTTCTTCCCTTATTTACTTTTCCGTTGCTACTGTTACAATCACTACAAAACCCAAAAATATTACTTTTGCTACCGTTACCATTACTTCCATACTACTTTGCTACTAAATACTTTGCTGCAGATACTAAGTTATCCAGGTGTGGTTGAATTGACAACTCAACTGCTAATACTTGAGAATATTCTTGGCTCCCCTTGTGTCGAATCAATAAATTTGGGTTGAATACTCTACCCTCGAAAACTGTTGCGATCCCCTATACTTGTGGGTTATCAACGCGCCCCCTGCCTCGTGGCCTCCTCGGTGATTTCTTGACGTCCACTCCAAGTCCTCTGGATCACGTTTGTTCCAAAAATAACTCTCCCGAAGGTTTCATTCTGTTTGGACTCCGTTTGATATTCCTTTTCTGCGAAACACTGAAATAGGCAAAAAAACAGCAATTTGGGCTGGGCCTCCGGTTAATAGGTTAGTCTCAAAAATAATATAGAAGTGTATAAATAAGCCCATTAAACATCCAAAACAGAATATATAATAGCACGGAGCAATAAAAAATTATAGATACGTTGGAGACGTATCAAGCATCCCCAAGCTTAATTCCTGCTCGTCCTCGAGTAGGTAAATGATAAAAACAGAATTTTTGATGTGGAATGCTACTTAGCATATTCTTCAATGTATTTCTCTTTATTGTGGTATGAATGTTCAGATCAGAAAGATTCAAGATAAAAGTTTAATATTAACATGAAAATAATAATAATTCAAGCATACTAACAAAGCAATCATGTCTTCTCAAAATAACATGGCCAAAGAAAGTTATCCCTACACAATCATATAGTCTGGCTATGCTCTATCTTCACCACACAAGTATTTAAATCATGCACAACCCCGATGACAAGCCAAGCAATTGTTTCATACTTTTGATGTTCTCAAACTTTTTTGATCTTCACGCAATATATGAGCGTGAGCCATGGACATATCACTATAAATGGAATAGAATGGTGGTTGTGGAGAAGACAAAAAGGAGAAGATAGTCTCACATCAACTAGGCGTATCAACGGGCTATGGAGATGCCCATCAATAGATATCAATGTGAGTGAGTAGGGATTGCCATGCAACAGATGCTCTAGAGTTATAAGTGTATGAAAGCTCAACAAAAGAAACTAAGTGGGTGGGCATCCAACTCGCTTGCTCAAGAAGACCTAGGGCATTTTGAGGAAGCCCATCATTGGAATATACAAGCCAAGTTCTATAATGTAAAATTCCCACTAGTATATGCAAATGACAACATAGGAGACTCTCTATCATGAAGATCATGGTGCTACTTTGAAGCACAAGTGTGGAAAAGGGATAGTAGCATTGTCCCTTCTCTCTTTTTCTCTCATTATTTTTTTATTTGGGCCTTTTTTTCCTTTGCCCTCTTTTCTTTTTTTTCGTCCGGAGTCTCATCCCGACTTATGGGGGAATCATAGTCTCCATCATCCTTTCGTCACATGGGACAATGCTCTAATAATGATGATCATCACACTTTTATTACTTAAAACTCAAGAATTACAACTCAATACTTAGAACAAAATATGACTCTATGTGAATGCCTCCGGCGGTGTACCGGGATATGCAATGAATCAAGAGTGACATGTATGAAAGAATTATGAAGGTGGCTTTGCCACAAATACGATGTCAACTACATGATCATGCAAAGCAATATGACAATGATGTAGCGTGTCATAATAAATGGAACGGTGGTAAGTTGCATGGTAATATATCTCGGAATGGCTATGGAAATGCCATAATAGGTAGGTATGGTGGCTGTTTTGATGAAGGTATATGGTGGGTATGATACTGGCGAAACGTGCACGATATAGAGAGGCTAGCAATGGTGGAAGGATGAGAGTGCGTATAATCCATGGACTGAACATTAGTCATAAAGAACTCACATACTTATTGCAAAAATCTATTAGTTATCGAAACGAAGTACTACGCGCATGCTCCTAGGGGGATAGATTGGTAGGAAAAGACCATCGCTTGTCCCCGACCGCCACTCATAAGGAAGACAATCAATAAATAAATCATGCTCCGACTTCATCACATAACGGTTCACCATACGTGCATGCTACGGGAATCACAAACTTTAGAACAATTATTTCTCAAATTCACAACTACTCAACTAGCATGACTCTAATATCACCATCTTCATATTTCAAAACAATTATCAATGTACCTTGAAGTTTTTATCTTGGATGCCTATCATATTAGGACTAATTTTATAACCAAAGCAAATCACCATGCTGTTCTAAAGGACTCTCAAAATAATATAAGTGAAGCATGAGAGATCAATAATTTCTATAAAATATAACCACCACCGCGCTCTAAAAGATATAAGTGAAGCACTAGAGCAAAAACTATATAGCTCAAAAGATATAAGTGAAGCATATAGAGTATTCTAACAAATTCCGGATCATGTGTGTCTCTCTCAAAAGGTGTGTACAGCGAGGATGATTGTGACAAACTAAAAAGCAAAGACTCAAATCATACAAGACGCTCCAAGCAAAACACATATCATGTGGTGAATAAAAATATAGCTCCAAGTAAAGTTACCGATAGACGAAGACGAAAGAGGGGATGCCTTCCGGGGCATCCCCAAGCTTAAGATTTTGGTTATCCTTGGATTTTACCTTGGGGTGCCATGGGAATCCCCAAGCTTAGGCTCTTGCCAATCCTTGTTCCATAATCCATCAAATCTTTACCCAAAACTTCACAACACAAAACTTAACAGAAAATCTCGTGAGCTCCGTTAGCGAAAGAAAACAAAACACCACTTCAAGGTACTGTAATGAACTCATTCTTTATTTATATCGGTGTTAAAACTACTGTATTCTAACTTCTCTATGGTTTATAAACTCTTTTACTAGCCATAGATTCATCAAAATAAGCAAACAACACACGAAAAACGGAATCTGTCAAAAACAGAACAGTCTGTAGTAATCTGTAACTAACGCAAACTTCTGGAACTCCAAAAATTCTACCAAAATAGGACGACCTATATAATTTGTTTATTGACCTAATGCAATTGAAATCAGTATTTTATCACGTTCTGGTGATTTTTAACAATTGTTTTCGTGAGCAGAAAGTTTCTGACTTTTTCAGCAAGATCAAATAACTATCATCCAAGAAGATCCTATAGGTTTAACTTGGCACAAACACCAACTAAAACACAAAACCACATCTAAACATAAGCTAGATGGATTATTTATTGAATAACATCAAGTAAATATATTGGGTTGTCTCCCAACAAGCGCTTTTCTTTAAAGCCTTTTTAGCTAGGCATTGAGATTTCAATGATGCTCACAAGAAAGACAAGAATTAAAGCACAAAGAGAGCATCATAAGACACGTGACAAACACATCTAAGTCTAACATAATTCCTATGCATAGGCATCTTATAGGCAAACAAATTATCAAGGAAATCAAAAACTAGCATATGCAAGGAAGCGGAAAGAAACAATAGCAATCTCAACATAACGAGAGGTAATTTAGCAACACGACAATTTCTACAACCATATTTTCCTCTCTCATAGTAATTACATGTAGGATCATAAGCAAATTCAACAATATAGCTATCACATAACATATTCTCAACATGATCCACATGCATGCAAAGTTGACACTCTTCCGAAATAGTGGGATTAACATTAACTAAAGTCATGACCTCTCCAAACCCACTTTTATCAAAAACTTCATAAGATTGAACATTATCCAAATACATGGGATCTAAAGTTGACACTCTTCCAAACCCACTTTCAGTATTATTGCAAACATTATTATCAATCTCATATTCATCATGGGGCTTAAATAAATTTTCAAGATTGTAAGAAGAATCACCCCAATCATGATAATTGCAACAAGTAGTAGACATAGCAAAACTAGCATCCCCAAGCTTAGGGTTTTGCATATTATTAGCACAACTGACATCAAGAGAATTTATAGTAACATCATTGCAATCATGCTTTCCATCGAAGGAACTATCATGTATGGGTGCAATAGCAACGATCTCATGTTTAACATAAGGAACTATAGCAAATTCATCTTCATAAATATTGGCATCATGGCCACAAGAATAGCAAGCATCATGTTCATCAAGGGATATTTCAATCAAATCATCGAAATATAATTATCTATAGATTCATGCATATCATTATTTTCTTCCAAAGCAACGGTCATACTCTCAATAAATTCCTTAACATAGGCATTATGAGCATAGTTTTCATAGCAATATTTAAGTATGTCAGAATTTTCAGATTTGTAGAGAGTAATATTATACTTTTCAATCAAAGAAGCAACTTCATGAGCACCCTTAAAAACGACAAATTCTTAAAAAAAAATCGATGTCATAGTAACTATAAACACCCTTTCCATAAGAAGATAAGATTTCATTATCATTAAACTCGCATAGGTAGGGAAGGTGTTTTTTAGGGTTCTTAGAGCAACAAGTAAAATCATAAATTTCACAAAGATTCCAAGCATAGCACATCAAACTATTTATGTGATACCATAAGAGCTTCCCCTTTTTAGACAAACAATGACGCACAAAATGAGCATGCTCATCTATAGATTTCCCATCAACTAGGCTAGTTGGGGTTTCAGCACGAGCGCGGAAGGATCGAAGATGATCCAAGTAGAACACTTTAAGTGGATCCATATCAATAGATTTTTAGCAAGCAAAGATGCAAGCAAATAGAAGGCACATGGTAACACAAGCAAACAATAGATCTGGCAAGAAAAAGGCAAATGAAAAAGAAGGCGAATAAAATGGCAAAGGTGAAGTGGGGGAGAGGAAAACGAGAGGCAAATGGCAAATAATGTAATGCGAGGGATAAGAGTTTGTGATGGGTACTTAGTATGTCTTGACTTGTGCGTAGACTCCCCGGCAACGGCGCCAGAAATCCTTCTTGCTACCTCTTGAGCACTGCGTTGGTTTTCCCTTGAAGAGGAAAGGGTGATGCAGCAAAGTAGCGTAAGTATTTCCCTCAGTTTTGAGAACCAAGGTATCAATCCAGTAGGAGGCCACACTCAAGTCCCTTGCACCTACACAAACAAATAAGAACCTTGCAACCAACGCGATAAAGGGGTTGTCAATCCCTTCACGACCACTTGCAAAAGTGAGATCTGATAGAGATGATAAGATAATATTTTTGGTATTTTTATGATAAAGAGTGAAAGTAAAGAATGCAAAATAAACGGCGCCAGAAATAGCTCGTTGACGGGAGATTAATATGATGGAGAATAGACCCGGGGGCCATAGGTTTCACTAGTGGCTTCTCTCAAGATAGTATAAGTATTACGGTGGGTAAACAAATTACTGTCGAGCAATTGATAGAATTGAGCATAGTTATGAGAATATCTAGGTATGATCATGTATATAGGCATCACGTCCGTGACAAGTAGACCGACTCCTGCCTGCATCTACTACTATTACTCCACACATCGACCGCTATCCAGCATGCATCTAGAGTATTAAGTTCATAAGAACGGAGTAACACTTTAAGCAAGATGACATGATGTAGAGGGATAAACTCATGCAATATGATATAAACCCCATCTTTTTATCCTCGATGGCAACAATACAATACATGTCGTTTCCCCTACTGTCACTGGGATCGAGCACCGCAAGATTGAACCCAAAGCTAAGCACTTCTCCCATTGCAAGAAAGATCAATCTAGTAGGCCAAACCAAACCGATAATTTGAAGAGACTTGCAAAGATAACCAATCATACATAAAAGAATTCAGAGAAGATTCAAATATTGTTCATAGATAATCTTGATCATAAACCCACAATTCATCGGATCTCGATAAACACACCGCAAAATAAGATTACATCGAATAGATCTCCAAGAGAATCGAGGAGAACTTTGTATTGAGATCCAAAGAGAGAGAAGAAGCCATCTAGCTAATAACTATGGACCCGAAGGTCTGAAGTAAACTACTCACACATCATCGGAGAGGCTATGGTGTTGATGTAGAAGCCCTGCGTGATCAATGCCCCCTCCGGCAGGACACCGGAAAAGGCCCCAAGATGGGATCTCACGGGTACAGAAGGTTGCGGCGGTGGAATTAGGTTTTCGTGGTGCTCTCTGATGGTTTGGGGGTACGAAGGTATATATAGGAGGAAGAAGTAGGTCCGTGGAGCCACGAGGGGCCCACGAGGGTGGAGGGCGCGTCCAGGGGGGTAGGCACGCCCCCCTGCCTCGTGGCCTCCTCGGTGATTTCTTGACGTCCACTCCAAGTCGTCTGGATCACGTTTGCTCCAAAAATAACTCTACCTAAGGTTTCATTCCGTTTGGACTCCGTTTGATATTCCTTTTCTGCGAAACACTGATATAGGCAAAAAACAGCAATTTGGGCTGGGCCTCCGGTTAATAGGTTAGTCCCAAAAATAATATAAAATTGTATAAATAAGCCCATTAAACATCCAAAATAGAATATATAATAGCATGGAGCAATAAAAAATTATAGATAGGTTGGAGACGTATCAGTTACTTGATCATCTTGAGCGTCGTCTTGAGCTTGTTCTTGATCTTGATCTTGCTCTTGATGTTGAACTTGCTAGGAGGAGAGAACTTGACCTTGGGCATCACTTGGTGGTTCAACACCATCTTGAGGTTGATCTTGCCCTTGGTCTTGTTCATGAGGTTGAGGGCCTTCACTTTGTTCTTCGGAAGCGTGTGGGCCTTGGGTTGGTGATGGTTCCACTTGAGTGGAACATTCTCCTTCTCCTTCGGTCACAAGGGGTTCCTCAATGGGTAGGATAAAACCAACACCCATTCTTCTTATGGCTTGGGGAGGAATTTCATCACCTACATCACAAGTGCCACTTTGCTCCACTTGGGAGCCGTTATTCTCATCAAACTCTATGTTACACGACGGGACTTATTGAGGACACGGTAAGCATGAGAGTTTGTAGCATAACCAACAAATATGCCCTCTTGAGCTCTAGCCTCAAATTTAGACAAACGAACACCTTTCTTGAGAATGAAACACTTACACCCGAACACCCGAAAGTACTTGAGGTTGGGCTTGTTTCCGGTGAGTATCTCATATGGAGTCTTGTTCAAGCCTTTGCGGAGATAGAGCCGATTGGATGCATGACAAGCGGTGTTGATGGCTTCGGCCCAAAAGTTGTATGGATACTTGAACTCCACCATCATGGTCCTTGCCGCATCCATCAATGTCCGGTTCTTCCTCTCGCTGCACCATTTTGTTGAGGGGTGTAAGGTGCGGAATATTGATGCTTGATCCCCTCATCACTAAGAAACTCATCCAAGGTATAGTTCTTGTACTCGGTGCCATTGTCACATCTTATTGTCAAGATCTTTGCATTGTGTTGGCGTTGAGCTTCATTTGCAAAGTCAATGAAGGTTTGTTGGGTCTCACTCTTCCTCTTGAAGAAGTACACCCAAGTGTATCTTGAATAATCATCCACAATCACCAAGCAATATTTTGTACCTCGAAGACTATCAAAGTATGGAGGCCTAAAGAGATCCAAGTGAAGGAGCTCCAAAGGCCTCTTTGAGTAAATGATAGTCGTGGGAGGGTGAGCCTTCTCATGTAAGTTTCCTTCAATGCAAGCACGATCTTTGGCAAAACTAACATTTGTTAGTCCACGGACATGGTCCCCCTTGAGAAGACTTTGCAAATATCTCATATTGACATGGGCTAACCGGCGATGCCAAAGCCATCCCACGTCAACTTTAGCCATTAGGCATGTCGCGGTCTTAGTGGGTCGCCCCGAAAAATTAATCACATAGAGACCGTTCTCGACATGCCCAACAAAGGATACTTTAAGAGTCTTGCTCCACAAGAGGGCCACAGTATCAATATCAAAGAAGGTGGCAAAGCCCATGATTGCAAGTTGACGAACTAAAAGTAAATTGTATGCAAGGGACTCAACAAGCATGACCTTCTCGATCGTGAGATCATGAGAAATGACAACCTTGCCAAGTCCCAATACCTTATAGGACGAGGCATCACCCCACTCGACATTGGTGGGCATAGATGGAATCTTGTGCACATCCACCACCAATTCCTTGCTTCCGGTCATATGATTAGTGGCTCCACTATCGAGCAACCATGATCCCCCACCGGAAGCGAACACCTACAAGAGATCAATGCTTGGTTTTAGGTACCCATTTTGTAATGGGTCTTGATGTTAGTGACAAGGGTCTTAGGAACCCAAATAGACCATTCAATGTACTCATAAGGAGAACCAACAAATTTAGCATAAACATGCTTATCACTAGCACGGCATAACACATAGGAAGGATTAAAGTCGCCGGCTTTGTTGGAAGGAGTGGCATTGCCCTTCTTGACACCACCACCCTTCACATTGTTCTTCTTCTCCTTAGGAGCACCCTCTCCCTGTTTCACAAAGGTTTGCTTGAGAGGAGGAGGTCGTTTGGCCTTGTCATTCTTCTTCTTGTTCTTGGGTTCGGGCGTGAACCCAATCCCTTCCTTGGCCACAACTTCCTTTTGATTGCTCAAAAGGTCGTTGAGGTTCTTCTCACCTTGTATACACGACACAAGGCCTTTCTCAAGTTGCTCCTTCAACTTTGCATTCTCCTCAACAAGATGCACATGCTCACAACACAGGTTAGTAGCATTTGCATTATCAATTAAAACCATATGAGGAAAAGTGGCTTTCTCCTTGGTTAGCTTTACTTGGAGTTGATCATGAGACTCTTTGAGGCTAGCATGAGCACCCTTCAAGACCTTGTGAGCCTTGTCAAGTAAATCAAACTCCTCTTTGAGTCTAGTAAGATCAACCCCAAGCTTGACCTTCTCGGAGTTTAGCACACGAGATACAACAAGAGCATGATCAAGATCTTTCTTCAATTTAGCATGGTCATCATTGTATGACTCCTCAAGAGCCAAACGATGACCGCGCCTTCCTCAACAACATTGGAGAGATCCGAAATCTCATCGGCATAGTCACGACTATGCCCCTCCATCATAGAGATGGTATCTCCGTGAGCCTCGATCATGTCATTGGCTTCACCAAGTTGTTCCAAGAGAGCAACGAAGTGCTTCCTGGAGTTACCCTTGAGCTTACTCATAAAAGACTCAAATTCATTTTCCTCCACATTAGACCCCTCACTTTCATCAATGCAATCCGTCAAAGAAGGATTAGTAATGATGGTAGCTTTGATGTTGGGGGTTACCTTGTTGGTGGCTTTAGCCATGAGGCACTTGGCGGTGATGTTCTCATTGGGTGAGTCGAAGAGAGACACCCGTGGAGTTGTCGCAATGGCAACGGAGGCCATGGCAACTGTGGCACCCCGGCTCAGAGCGACCGGTTTACCATGCATTGCCAGCCCAGAGACCATGTCTTCTGGCAACACACAACATCTTGGTATAGAAAACAACCGCTTTATTGATGCTAGCGGATTAGGGGTTATATTACAACAGATGTCGAGGCCAACCAGCACGCCCGATGCGGCTGAACAATATGTACATTATTTAGTGAACATAAAGGGGCCTCGATCATAACAACTACGCGGCAGCGGAACAACGTCGTAGCGGAAACTCCATATCACAGGGACACCGATGTGGACACGATCTAGACTCGAGCAGCACTCCTTTCCAATGAGACTTTCCTGAAATCTGGCATGACACGCCAGGTCAGTACATTGAATGTACTTGCAAGCTCACAACAGGCATAATCATAATGGCAAACAATATCATGATAATTAACTAATTAATAATAATAATGCAACACTATATGTCCAACATGCTGTGATCATGCTCGAACGTCCCTCGGGACGGACTTACCAACCCTGATCATTCTCGGATCATAAACAAACCACCATCATGGTCTTGACAAGAGTAACTCGTGATCCTTACGGCGATCACAACCACGACCAATATTTGGTCCCGAACATCTCGATGGCCTTTCAGCCATCATCAACAATGCAAAGTTCATAGCTTAGTGTGCAAATTCTATTAAATGTTGACTCATGGTGGGACCTACTACGAGGTGTCCGTGACCGTGGACTCGGCTATCGATAGATTATACACTCTGCAGAGGTAGCACACTGTACCCACACCACGGAACCCATGGCCTCGCACTCCCATTCGGGTGGACCAACGGCATTCCGACAAAACCCTTCCATTGCCATGACACTCTCCCGGCCACTCCGACCCAATCCCCAACGGGCTAGTCCTGGGTGGCCCCGTGTCTACCAAAGACACAACGACCACCGTCGTGGCCAAAACGATCCCACTCGGGGACCCAGTACCATAATCTCAACAACGGGCACACAAGGTTATGCCTGCTTACCGGGCCAGGGTAAGCATGCCATAACCTTCCCTAGTTGGAGGCACCGACCATAGGCAATGTCAATGGACCGAATCAAGGCCTTCCCACAAAGGCAAATGTGGTTGCACTATAAAAAACTCAATTCAGCGGCACCATGACCCAGTCAATGATATATTCAAGTTGAGTTATATTCAGGTTCAACTTAAAACGAAAATGACCGGTGTCATAGCATGCCATGAAATGCAAAACTACACATGCATCACATATTAACGAAAATGACTAATGTCAACCATATTCACACTAAGCATAAACGTCAACAACTTATATTACTTTCCTGGTCAGGGTAACTCACACTTTAACCAAAATATTTTGCAGCAAGTTTTATTGTTTTCTCATGCAAGAAAGTAACTTCGATTAATTTCTTACATGCCTAGCAAAGATTATGCCACAAACAATTCCTAATTTCTTTACCAACCAAGTTAGGTTCAAACATTCTATAAGTCAAGTAAAATGGCTAAATAAGTACTTAGCAGAATATTTTCTAGCAAATTTTACTATTTTATTTTATGCAAGAAAATAACTTTAAGTAATTACTCACATGCATAACAAAATTATTTTTATCATCACCACAAATAGATCTTAGCTTTGCTTTACCAACTAAGCTAGTTTCAACATTCTGTAAATCAAGCATAATAACTAACAAACACTTAACAAGATATAAATAACACAATAGTTATTTAAATGCATGGATTAATCATTTCACTCAAGTAAGAAAATCATAAATATTGAAATGACACCATGAAAATGTTGCTGTGGCTTGCCTTAGTGCAGATGAGGTTCACAAGCCTTCTGGTGATCCTCAAGACAAGCCTCACCCTCTGAAAATAATTTTAAGCACAAAAAGAAAATATCAAGAACACTTCTGAAAATCACCAGAAATTCTAAACAGCTCAGAAAAATCTCATCTTTGGTGAGCTGCTAGATTTCTTTGCAAAGAACAAAATGCAAAAAGAATCAATTCATTTGGACTTATGGTTGAAGAGTTATGGCTGTTTGAAGCGTTCTGTAAATTCAAATGAATTTGAATAAAAATAAACAAACTGGGGGGGTGACGTCGAAGGCGTAAAGCCCAGGGGCGCCACCACTCGTACCGCTTCGCGCGCGTATAGAGTGGCTGACTAGAGGGCCCCACTAGTCAGATGAGGAGGAGGGGGAGAAGGAAACAGAGGGAGTCGCGGCTTCGCCGGAGCTCTCGCCGGCGACGAGGGCTCCTTGGCCAAAACGAGAGGGAGGGATGGAGAGAGGGGACAGAGGCGCACCTGCCCGTACCCGTAGTGTAGCTAGGGGTGGTCGGACGGCATCGGAATCGACCTCGCAAGCGGAGGCAGAACGCGGTGGTTGCCGAAGATGAGGAAGACGACAAGCAGAGGCAACTCCAGGGGCTCCAGGGGGACGGGATGGCTTCACCGGAGAGAGGCGGAGGCCCTGGAAGGGTCGCCCTAGCCTGGGAGGGGCTGGAGCTACCGCGACGACCAGAGAGGATCGCCGGCGAGCTCGAGCTCGAGGACGGCGGCCCGCGGCCTGCCCGGCCGGGCTACGGTTTGCTACGCGCTTGTGGGGTGTGTGGCAGTGGTGGATGGTGCTCAAGGAGGCTGGGGGCGGCTCAATTTATAGGCGAGCGGAGAGGGGGGTTCGGGCTCCGCCGGTGGACACCTATCCACGGCGCCCGGCGACAATCGGCGTCGGTGAGAGGGGAAGAAGGCGACGCAGCTCACGTGGCGACTATTGGCGAACGGGGACGAGCACAGGAACGAGAGAAGGCGACGAGCACAGTGCGCACCGCACTGTTGGGTTGGCCGGACCGTGCCCGTGCTCGCTGCGACGAGCTCCGGCGTCGGCAAGCGCCAGGGGGAAGTTAATGGCGTTGAGACAAGGATGGTGGCGAAGTTTGGCACGCTCGGGCAGACAGGGGAAGCGAGCACGCGCGAACAGAGCGCTCGGCGGCACTCAGAGCGCGTCGACACGCAGACATGGCATGGTGGACACGCGTGGTCACCGCGCGACCTCTTCCCTCAGGCCAGCCTACGTCCAAAAATCATGTCTGGCATGTTGTTCGTGGTGGTTTTGAAGTTTACCATGTTTTGGTTTCGATCCAGGTGCATTAGAGGAGTTTTTACATGCCAAGTAAGTTTCTGGTCAGTAACTTTGAGAGGTTACTAAGGTCAAATGGCTGGGAGTTGGGGGCCGTGCTTTGGAGGTTAGCCATGATCTACTAAGGTGAAGATGCACAAGAAAATCCAGGCACAATGGAGCAAGTAAAATGGTAGTTGTTGTAGAAACCACCATTTCTGTCGAGTATAGCAAAAATATTCCAAAAAGTGATGAAATATTTTTGCTCAGGAAGGTGCCCTAGGTTTCAAAGAATATTTGTGAATTATCTCAGATTTTTTTGGGCCATAAAAATTGGGGTTGCTTTGGAGCATATTGAACTAGCTAGGGTTTTTGAGAGAAAAATGAATATTTTTCATTTAAGAAAAATATTCCAAAGATTATTTTGGGGTGGTTCAGAAGGGGAATGATGATTAGGGAGGGAAATGAAGCACTTGGGTGAAAGCCAAGGGTACCCAAGTGTTTAAGTCATGAAAAGATTCAAAAACTCCAAATTTCAAATTGACTCCAAATGAAAATCAAGCAAATGAGAGAGGGCAAAAACCAGGCTGTCACAAACCTCCCCCACTTAGAATGAATCTCGTCCTCGAGATTCGGTTGTTTGGGAAAACCACTCTGGATAATGTGACTGTAGAAATTCTTCCCGCTCCCAAGTTGATTCTAACTCTGTGTGATGCTCCCACTAAACTTTGTAAAATTTCCTTACTTTACTGCGAGTGACCCTTTCCATCTGATCCAAAATTCTAAACGGTCTCTCTTCATAAGTTAAGTCATTTGCCACCTCTACCTCAGCCATAGCAGTCCTTTTCTCAGGCGGGGATATGCATCGTCTCAATTGTGAAACATGAAACACGTTGTGCACGTCTGCCAATTCAGCGGGTAGTTCCAATTGATATGCAACAGTACCCACTCGAGACATAACCGGGAATGGACCAATAAATCTGGGTGCCAAATTTCCACGAGTCTGAAATCTCTTGACTCCTTTCATACGAGTGACTCGGAGGTATACGTGTTCTCCGGGTTCAAAATTGATTTGTCGGTGCTTTGCATCATAATAACTTTTCTGTTGAGATTTGGCCAATTGCAATCTGTCTCTGATTTCCGAAGATACGTCTATCTCCAGTTTGAGACCAATTTAAAGGAGTGCGGCACTTACGGCCATACAGAGCTTCATACGGTGACATTTTTAGACTGGTCTGGAAGCTGTTGTTATAGAAAACTCGGCATATGGCAAGCAGTCTTCCCAGTTAGGTCCTTGTGCTAAAGCACAGGCTCGCAACATATCTTCGAGTATTTGATTTACTCGTTCTGTCTGTCCATCCGTCTGAGGATGATAAGCAGTACTATATTTCAGTGCTGTCCCCAAGGCTTGATGGAGGCGTGACCAAAAAGCGGAGGTAAACAGGGAACCTCGGTCGGAAGTGATAGTTCGGGGTACTCCATGCAGACTGACTATTCTGGATACATATAGTTGTGCAAGTTGATTTGCTCTGTATCTGGTGCTGATTGGAATGAAGTGAGCAACCTTGGTTAGGGTGTCCACTATGACCCAGATTGCATCATTGCCTCGCTGAGTCTTAGGCAATCCCGTAATGAAATCCATACAAACGTCATCCCATTTCAATTGTGAAACCGGCAGCGGTTGGAGGAGTCTGGCTGGCTTCTGATGCTCTGCCTTCACCTTGTTACATATGTCGCAACAAGCCACAAAATAGGCAATGTCTTTCTTCATTCCATCCCACCAGAATATTTGTCTAAGGTCCTCATACACTTTCGTACCTCCCGGGTGAATGGAATATGAGGATTCATGTGCTTCTGACAGGATTTTCTTCTTTAAGTCCGGTTGATTGGGTACACAAATCCGTCCATGGAATCGGAGGGTACCGAATTTGTCCTTGGAGAAATCTGGGGTCTGCTCTGCCATCTGGCCCTTGGCACGTTTTTGCAGCTTGGTGTCAGCTGGCTGGGCCTTGCGGATCTCTTCCTCAAGTGTGGAGGTAACTTCCAAAATATTAGCGAGGCCAGCATCCACTATGACCAGGTTGAGCTGAGCGATCTCCTCTTGGAGTTCGGGAGGCGAGGATTTCAATATGACATTTAAGCTGACGGGCTTTCGACTGAGTGCATCAGCAACCACGTTGGCCTTACCCGGGTGGTAATTTATTCCAAGGTCATAATCCTTGACCAACTCTAGCCATCTTCATTGACGGAGGTTTAAATCTAGCTGAGTAAAGATGTATTTGAGACTTTTGTGGTCGGTAAAAATTTGGCACCTTTTTCCAATGAGGTAGTGTCTCCAAATTTTTAGCGCATGAACCACCGCAGCCAATTCCAAATCATGAGTAGGATACTTTCCCTCCTGGGGTCATAGCTGTCGCGATGCATATGCTACTACCTTGCTGTCTTGCATAAGTACGCAACCAATGCCTTGCCTGGAGGCGTCACAATACACATCAAAACTGCGCTAAATGTCTGGAAGAGTCAATACAGGTGCGGTTGTCAGCCGTATCTTTAGCTCATTAAAACTTTTCTCACAGTACTCCGTGCATTCAAACTTCTTATCCTTTTTGAGCAGCTCCGTCATGGGTTTAGCAATCTTGGAAAACCCTTCAATGAAACGACGGTAATATCCAACTAATCCGAGAAAACTCCAGACCTGCGTCACGGTCGTGGGCGGCACCCAATCGAGCACATCCTTTACTTTGCTCGGGTCCACGGCTATACCTTCGACGGATAGTACATGTCCGAGAAACCCAACTTGCTTGAGCCAAAATTCGCATTTACTGAATTTGGCGTATAGTTGATGGTCGCGGAGTCGTTGTAGCACAGCTCGGAGGTGATCCTTGTGCTCTTCTTCACCCTTGGAGTAAATGAGGATGTCATCGATGAAGACTACCATGAATTTGTCGAGGAAGTCCATGAATACTTTGTTCATCATATGCATGAAGAAAGCAGGGGCATTGGTGAGACCAAAGGACATCACAGTATATTCATAAAGACCGTACCGAGTAGTGAATGCGGTCTTAGGAATATCTTTCTTTTTAATCTTGAGCTGATGATATCCGGTCCATAAATCGATCTTAGAGAATACTTTAGCCCACTGAGCTGATCAAACAGATCATCAATCCTTGGCAGCGGATATTTATTTTTGATGGTGACCTCATTCAGCTGGCGGTAATCTACGCACATGCGGAGACTGCCATCCTTTTTGTCCACGAAAATAGCAGGTGATCCCCATGGTGAAGAGCTGGGACGAATATATCCTTTCTGGAGCAGTTCATCAAGCTGTTTCTTTACCTCCACTAATTCTGATGAGGGCATCCGGTAGTACTTCTTGTATAACGGTGCAGTTTCGGGCACAAGATCTATTGCAAATTCCAGCTCCCGATCTGGTGGCATGCCTGGCAGTTCTTCTGGAAATACATCAGGGTACTTGCTGACCACAGGGATTAATTCCAACTCAGCCACAGTGGTGAAAACCAATTCTTGCTTGGGTATATTCTTGCGAGCATAGAATTTGGTAGTCTGCCCATTCAGACTGGTCAAAGTGACTTCTCGTGTTGCGTAGTTTATGCAAACTTGATATTGGGTCAACCAATTCATACCCAAGATAATATCTAACTTTTCAGACTCAATGATTATCAGAGAGGTTGGAAAGTAGACTCTGTTGATATTGATTTCCAAATCACAGCAGACCAGATTGCTCTTGATTAAAGATCCCGGGGTTTGTACCAGCATATTTTTGCCCAAAAGCGTACAAGGAAATTTGTTTTGGGCAGCAAAACTCCGAGAAATAAAAGAATGGGAAGCCCCAGAGTCAAATAAAATTACGGCAGGTATGTCATTAACAGAAAACATACCAATGCTGACTTCTGGGTTCTCTTGGGCTTCATCGGCTGAGATATGATGCACGTGCCCAGTGAAGTTTTGCTGGGTCGGGCATGACTCCATAAAGTTGACTTGTGGCCTGATTAGGGCATTTGCCTTGTTGTTCTTGGGGCACTGTCTGACATAATGTCCGTTCTGCCCACAACTGAAGCAAGAATTATTGCGCTGACGCTCCTCATGCATTGGGTTGGTCACGACATTCTTGACTTGAGTGGTGGTCTTGTTAACATTCCGTTGCCAATTTGGCTTGTATTCCACCTGAGTCTGCTGCCAGGTACGAGCCTTTTGCACTGGTTGCCCATCCTTCTTTGGCTCAAACTTACGCTTGTTGTCATTGTTAACAGGCCTATTATCTGATATAAGCTTGTGCTCCCATTCAGCAATGAAAGCCTTGTTCACCAGAGTTTGGAAATCTGGGAAATCAAGCATACCAAGAGTACACCGGAGTTGCGGATTTAAGCCTCCAAGAAATATGTCAATCTTCCTTTCTTCGATGGCCACGTCATAAAGAGAGTAACGGGCCAAATGATTGAATTTTGGCAAATATTCACCTACAGACTGATTTCCTTGGACGAGTGCGAGAAATTCACGCTGCTTAGTCTTCATAACTCCAGTAGGGATATGATATTTCCGGAACTGATCCTTAAACTTTTCCCAGGTGATTTCTTCATCAACAGGCCACATGGCTTTTGCATTTTCCCACCATATGGCAGCTGCGCCTTCAAGGTAATGAGTTGCAAATGGAACTTTATCATTTTCTTCAGTACGAGCAATCTCAAGCTTTTTCTCAATGGTACGCAACCAATCGTCTGCATCCAATGGGTCAACAATCTGATTGAAACTGGGTGGCTTGGTCCTTTGAAAATCTGACAGCTTGGAGTAATGACCGTTCTGATTTCCATTCTGTCCAACCATAGCTTGCACACTTCTTAATATTTCGATCAGATCATTGTTCCTTCTTTCCTCAAACATACGCAGAATTTGCTCGGTGGAGGGCGGATTTGGCGGTGGAGGCGGTGGCGGAACATACGGCTCGGGAGAATGTCCTGCCTGTCGTGCGGAACGACGAACAAGAGTTCCCTCACGAATGTTGCTACTGCTGCCTCCCCGCGTCATCCTATTGTGGATTTTTCCCAAGACAATGCAATCGAGATGAGAAACATCCAAGAATAAATTTGGGGAAAAGCCAGCAACAAATCCCGGAAGAAAACAAAAGAGCGAAGAAAATACGGCGAATAAAGTCCCAACATAATTATACATAGACTCATACATGAAAGATAAACAACACACCAGGTTCAACTACTCTCATACATGCAACGAAACATCATGACTCGTACGACTACGTTCGTACAGCATCCGGACGACTGCGAATACTCAAAGATACTACTGCTCTGCTGGTGCTGCGGTGTCCTCCACTGAAGCGGTCTCGGATCCGGAACTGACGTGGTTAACGAAAACCTCTGGGTTAAAGGTAACACGATGGCGCTGCCTCGAGGGCTCTCCCTCAGGGGCAGGGGTAGGATGAAGCATCGGGGCTACAGGAGTAGCGAGAAGTGAAACCCACTCGGCAGGAGTACTGAGAGGATTCACGGCCGAGACGCCCGTGCTACTCGGAGGAGTAACCGGTGAAATAGGGGAACTAGAACTGGCTGGAATATAAGGGGTAAATCCCAGAGAAGATGGAGTAGTGGCAGATCTGGTAGTGACTAAAGCAGCGGCTAAAGCAGTACGGGCACGAGTCAGCTCTCGAGCCAGCTCGTGAATCATAAGATAGCTAGCAGTGACATAACGAGCAAGGTGGCTAGCAACACTATCAGACTCCGGATCAATGATAGGGAAACAGACACGACCATTGTCGTGCAGAGAAGGGTAGTAATAGAAACCTAGGTGGTTCTGCATTCGGACCTCGTTGTAGCGAAGCTCGACAGGGACCTCGAATGCAGCAAACTGGACAGCCTAAGAAGCGGTGGAGGCGTAACCGCTCCGAGAAGTACGAGTGTAAGAGCTGGAATCGGAACTAGTGCGCAGAGCGACCACTGCGTGATACTCATACACTGAATCAGCTAGACGCTCCCAGTACACACGATAGACTGGGTCGTCTCCGAGAGGGTATAGCCGACGCCACACGTTGTGAAGGAGGTGCGGTGACGTGTACGCCATCAGCTGCAACTAGCACGGATACGGCACCGGAGCCATCTACACTCACAACCATTAGCAGGTTAGCATAAAAATATAAACCAAATGCATGCAATGCAACAACCAGCTACAATTGCTACCAGCACTCAACTTAAACTCGTATCTAACGTCTAGTTAACACGTCGTAGTCTAGCGTGGCCTACAGTCAGCGCGACTCTGATACCAAGCGTTGTGGCACCCCGGCTCAGAGCGACCGGTTTACCATGCATTGCCAGCCCAGAGACCATGTCTTCTGGCAACACACAACATCTTGGTACAGAAAACAACCGCTTTATTGATGCTAGCGGATCAGAGTTTATATTACAACAGATGTCGAGGCCAAGCAGCACGCCCGGTGCGGCTGAACAATATGTACATTATTTAGTGAACATAAAGGGCCTCGATCATAACAACTACGCGGCAGCGGAACAACGTCGTAGCGGAAACTCCATATCACACGGACACCGATGTGGACACGATCTAGACTCGAGCAGCACTCCTTTCCAACGAGACTTTCCTAAAATCTGGCATGACACGCCAGGTCAGTACATTGAATGTACTTGCAAGCTCACAACAGGCATAATCATAATGGCAAACAATATCATGATAATTAACCAATTAATAATAATAATGCAACACTATATGTCCAACATGCTGTGATCATGCTCGAACGTCCCTCAGGACGGACTTACCAACCGTGATCATTCTCGGATCACAAACAAACCACCATCATGGTCTTGACAAGAGTAACTCGTGATCCTTACGGCGATCACAACCACGACCAATATTTGGTCCTGAACATCTCGATGGCCTTTCAGCCATCATCAACAATGCAAAGTTCATAGCTTAGTGTGCAAATTTTATTAAACATTGACTCATGGTGGGACCTACTACGAGGCGTCCGTGACCGTGGACTCGGCTATCGATAGATTATACACTCTGCAAAGGTAGCACACTGTACCCACACCACGGAACCCATGGCCTCGCACTCCCATTCGGGTGGACCAATGGCATTCCGACAAAACCCTCCATTGCCATGACACTCTCCCGGCCACTCCGACCCAATCCCCAACGGGCTAGTCCTGGGTGGCCCCGTGTCTACCAAAGACACAACGACCACCGTCGTGGCCAAAACGATCCCACTCGGGGACCCGGTACCATAATCTCAACAACGGGCACACAAGGTTATGCCTGCTTACCGGGCCAGGGTAAGCATGCCATAACCTTCCCTAGTTGGAGGCACCGACCAGAGGCAATGTCAATGGACCGAATCAAGGCCTACCCACAAAGGCAAATGTGGTTGCACTGGGAAAAACTCGATTCAGCGGCACCATGACCCAGTCAACGATATATTGAAGTTGACTTATATTCAGTTTCAACTTAAAACGAAAATGCCGGTGTCATAGCATGCCATGAAATGCAAAACTACACATGCATCACATATTAACGAAAATGACTAATGTCAACCATATTCACACTAAGCATAAACATCAACAACTTATATTACTTTCCTGGTCAGGGTAACTCACACTTTAACCAAAATACTTTGGAGCAAGTTTTATTGTTTTCTCATGCAAGAAAGTAACTTCGATTAATTTCTTACATGCCTAGCAAAGATTATGCCACAAACAATTCCTAATTTCTTTACCAACCAAGTTAGGTTCAAACATTCTATAAGTCAAGTAAAATGGCTAAATAAGTACTTAACAGAATATTTTCTAGCAAATTTTACTATTTTATTTTATGCAAGAAAATAACTTTAAGTAATTACTCACATGCATAACAAAATTATTTTTATCATCACCACAAATAGATCTTAGCTTTGCTTTACCAACTAAGCTAGTTTCAACATTCTGTAAATCAAGCATAATAACTAACAAACACTTAACAGAATATAAATAACACAATAGTTATTTAAATGCATGGATTAATCATTTCATTCAAGTAAGAAAATCATAAATATTGAAATGACACCATGAAAATGTTGTTGTGGCTTGCCTTAGTGCAGATGAGGTTCACAAGCCTTCTGGTGATCCTCAAGACAAGCCTCACCCTCTGAAAATAATTTTAAGCACAAAAAGAAAATATCAAGAACACTTATGAAAATCACCAGAAATTCTAAACAGCTCAGAAAAATCTCATCTTTGGTGAGCTGCTAGATTTCTTTGCAAAGAACAAAATGAAAAAAGAATCAATTCATTTGGACTTATGGTTGAAGAGTTATGGCTGTTTGAAGCGTTCTGTAAATTCAAATGAATTTGAATAAAAATAAACAAACTGGGGGGGTGACGTCGAAGGCGTAAAGCCCAGGGGTGCCACCACTCGTACCGCTTCGCGCGCGTACAGAGTGGCTAACTAGCGGGCCCTGCTAGTCAGATGAGGAGGAGGGGGAGAAGGAAACAGAGGGAGTCGCGGCTTCGCCGGAGCTCTCGCCGGCGACGAGGGCTCCTTGGCAAAAACGAGAGGGAGGGATGGAGAGAGGGGACGGAGGCGCACCTGCCCGTACCCGTAGCGTAGCTAGGGGTGGTCGGACAGCGTCAGAATCGACCTCGCAAGCGGAGGCAGAACGCGGTTGTTGCCGGAGATGAGGAAGACGGCGAGCAGAGGCAACTCCAGGGGCTCCAGGGGGACGGGATGGCTTCACCGGAGAGAGGCGGAGGCCCTGGAAGGGTCGCCCTGGCCTGGGAGGGGCTGGAGCTACCGCGACGACCAGAGGGGATCGCCGGCAAGCTTGAGCTCGAGGACGGCGGCCCGCGGCCTGCCCGGCCGAGCTACGGTTTCCTACGCGCTTGTGGGGTGTGTGGGAGTGGTGGATGGTGCTCGAGGAGGCTGGGGCGGCTCCATTTATAGGCGAGTGGAGGGGGGGTTCGGGCTCCGTCGGTGGACACCTGTCCACGGTGCCCGGCGACGAGCGGCGTCAGTGAGAGGGGAAGAAGGCAACGCAGCTCACGCGGCGACTATTAGCGAACGGGGACGAGCACAGGAACGAGGAGAAGGCGACGAGCATAGTGCGCACCGCACTGTTGGGTTGGCCGGACTGTGCCCGTGTTCGCTGCGTCGAGCTCCGGCGTCGGCGAGCGCCAGGGGGAAGTTAATTGCGTTGAGACAAGGATGGTGGCGAAGTTTGGCACGCTCGGGCAGACAGGGGAAGCGAGCACGCACGAACAGAGCGCTCGGCGGCACTCAAAGCGCGTCGACACGCAGGCATGGCATGGTGGACACGCATGGTCACCGCGCGAACTCTTCCCTCAGGCTAGCCTACGTCCAAAAATCATGTCTGGCATGTTGTTCGTGGTGGTTTTGAAGTTTACCATGCTTTGGTTTGGATTCAGGTGCAGTAGAGGAGTTTTTACATGCTAAGTAAGTTTCTGGTCAGTAACTTTGAGAGGTTACTGAGGTCAAATGGCTGGGAGTTGGGGGCTGTGCTTTGGAGGTTAGCCATGATCTACTAAGGTGAAGATTCACAAGAAGATCCAGGCACAATGGAGCAAGTAAAATGGTAGTTGCTGTAGAAACCACCATATCTGTCCAGAACAGAAAATATTTTCTGTAGCAAAAATATTCCAAAAAGTGATGAAATATTTTTGCTCGGGAAGGTGCCCTAGGTTTCAAAGAATATTTGTGAATTATCTCAGATTTTTCTGGGCCATAAAAATTGGGGTTGCTTTGGAGCATATTGAACTAGCTAGGGTTTTTGAGAGAAAAATGAATATTTTTCATTTAAGAAAAATATTCCAAAGATTATTTTGGGGTGGATCAGAAGGGGAATGATGATTAGGGAGGGAAATGAAGCACTTGGGTGAAAGCCAAGGGTACCCAAGTGTTTAAGTCCATATGAAAAGATTCAAAAACTCCAATTTTCAAATTGACTCCAAATGAAAATCAAGAAAATGAGAGAGGGCAAAAACCAGGCTGTCACAGCAACCGACTCACCGTCTTCATCATCATCATCATCCTCCTCATTGTACTCTTCTTGTGCCACCAACCCCTTGGTAGGAGTCTTCTTGGTGAAGTTGCTCTTGTTGGGGAAGGACTTGGCCTTGTCTTTTTGGATGAGCTTGCCACCATTGCCTTCCCTCTTCTCGTATGGGCACTCCGCAACAAAGTGGCTCACATTGCCACAATTATAGCAAGTCCTCACTCGTTGCTTGCTCTTCGCGCCACTTGAGTTGTTCTTGTTGAAGTTGGGCCTCGTGTTCTTCTTGCTCCAAAATTGCCTTGAAGCGAGAGCCATGTGCTCATGATAAGCATATTTTGTATATTCGGGATTGCTCTCCTCTTATTCCTCTTCATCCTCTTCTTCCATACTAACCTTGGCCTTCAAAGCAAGGTTGGGCTTCTTAGCTCTTTGAGAACGCAACACTGCATTGTCGGCGGTCTTGTCCAAGATCCTCATTGCCACAAACTCATCCAACACTTCACTCGAGGACAAGGTGTGGAAGTCCGGCCTTTGGCGGATGACGGAGGACATGGCCTTGTGGTAAGGCATCATGGCCTTGAGGAACTTGCGCTTGATCCAATTGTCATCCGTGTCCTTTCTCCCATGATCTCGGAGTGAGACCACGAGAGTGGTTAACTTCCGGTAAAGCTCACGAGGTTCTTCATCTTCATTCATTGCAAACTCATCGGCTTCATCTTGCACCACTTCATAGTTGGAGCGTTGAATGCTTGTGCTTCCCTTGTAAAGGGAGACAACATGGTGCCATGCTTCCTTGGCCATGGTGAAAGGTCGGAGATGTGCAAGATCTTCGGATGGAATTGCATCTTGGATGATGAAGAGAGCGTTCTCGTTGAATTGATGATCCGCGGCTTCTCTAGGGGTGAAGTTGCTTGGGTCATGCGGATAAAAACCTTGCTCAATGATTCTCCAAAGGTTAGTATTAACATGATTTAAATGACGTTTAAAGCGATATACCCAAGCATCAAAATCCTCATTTTTCACAATCTTAGGAGGAGAGCCGGCATGATTTAAATGAGTGGAGGGAATAGGTCCTCCATAAGTAATGGGAGGTTCCACATGGGCAAAGATGCCACAACCATTTCTACCATTAGACAAGGGAACTTTCTCACTAGTAGCTTCCCCCTTGTCGGAGTTAGCATCCGTCACCTTGTTAGTGGGATCGACCACTTCCAACAGTGCGGTGGATAACTTGAGACCATCAAGAAAGTCCTTAAGCATGCCTTTGACCTCGGCCTTCATGGAGGTTTTCAATGTGTCCAAAGCCACATGGAACTCCTCACGTGAGACTGAGGTTCCCCATCGGCCGTAGATGAGGACGGATTCACACCGGGGTGCTCCTCCTCACCGTCTACGGTGTCAACCATGCTCTTCGGATGGCAAAGTCCATAATAAAGAGACGAGGCTCTGATACCAATTGAAAGGATCGATATAGTTGACTAGAGGGGGGTGAATAGGCAACAAACAATTTTTAGCTTTTCTTTACCAAATTAAACTTTGCATCAAAGTAGGTTGTCTAGATGTGCAACTAGGTGAGCAACCTATATGATGCAACAACAACAAGTACACAAGCAAGCAAGAGATGCAACACAATATAAGCTTGCACAAGTAGAGGTACAAGATAACCAAGAATGGATCCGGTGAAGACGAGGATGTGTTACCGAAGTTTCTTCCTTTTGAGGGGAAGTACGTCTCCGTTGGAGCGGTGTGGAGGCACAATGCTCCCCAAGAAGCCACTAGGGCCACTGTATTCTCCTCACGCCATCACACAATGCGAGATGCCATGATTCCACTATTGGTACCCTTGAAGGCGGCGACCAGACCTTTACAAACAAGGTTGGGGCAATCTCCACAACTTGATTGGAGGCTCCCAACGACACCACGAAGCTTCACCACAATGGAATATGGCTCCGCGGTGACCTCAACCGTCTAGGGTGCTCAAACACCCAAGAGTAACAAGATCTGCAAGGGATTAGTGGGGGGAATCAAATTTCTCTTGGTGGAAGTGTAGATGGGCCCTTCTCAACCAATCCCTAGAAAATCAACAAGTTTGATTGGCTAGGGAGAGAGATCGGCGAAAATGGAGCTTAGAGCAACAATGGAGCTTGGGGGTGGGAGAGGTGGTCAACTCGGAGAAGAAGACTCCCCTTTTATAGTGAAAGAACAAATCCAACCGTTATCCACTAACTCAGCCTGCGACGAGCGGTACTACCGCACTAGACAAGCGGTACTACCGCGAAGTACTGCGGTACTACCGCTCGCACGGCATGGGCTAGAACCAGTCCTGATGCGTTAAGGAAGAGGGCGGTAGAACCGCTGGCGCGGTACTACCGCAAGGCAGGATTAGTCTAGGCTGGGAAGGCACAGACATATAAAAATACATCCGTGGCAACTTCCGCTGAGTTTCGGTCTATGCAAAAATCCGACATGGTACTACCGCAAGCCAGGAGCGGTACTACCGCGCAGGGCGCAGTTGTAAAAAATTACATCCGCCCCTACTTCCGCTCGCACTGCTGTGCAGGCTTGAGGCCACGGTACTACCGCTTCCAAGAAGCGGTACTACCGTGAGCACCTGTGGTACTACCACGCCCTTGGCCGGTACTACCGCAGGGACCTGCGGTACTACCGCTCTAAGGAGCAGTACTACCGCATGCCCCAGTTTAGCAACACTAGGAGTTCTTCATTTTGCAGAGATACGGAGAAACAGAGGATGCTCCAAAGGGCCAAAGGAAAGGTGGTGCAGAAAGGAACAGGCGTGTACGTGATGATTCCACCCAAACCTTTCCAACACGGACCCCCTCTTAATAGTACGGCTTTCCTACGACTCAAATCCACCGAAAAGAAATGTAGAAGAACACCGTCTTCAATATGCTTCGAGGGGTACCAAATCGTCTTGTGCCTAGAACTGATATCTCTGAAATGCTCAATGCACACGATTAGTCCGCAAAAGTATTGTCATCAATCGCCAAAACTACTAAGGGATAAATATGCCCTTACAACTTGGCACTATGTTAATAGGTTAGTACCAAAAAAATGATATAAAATGACTATAAATGATTGTAAAACATCCAAGATTGATAACATAACAACATGGAACAATCAAAAATTATAGATACGTTGGAGACGTATCACGCATGAGCTTAAACTCCGCATTTACATATCACTTCAGGCATGTAAGAAGATCTTTTAACATACCTTGCGCCTCGTCGAATCGCTTGTTAATGCGCTCGATATCATCATCGGCCAGATTCAGCTTCTGTTTGAGTTCGGAAACTTCAGCGGCCTGGGCGGTCGCCGCCAACAGGGAAGCCTGTTTATCCAATAGACAAGTATGTCATCTCCTGTGATTATTACTTGATCCTCTGTTTAGCCTTTTTCAAAACCAAACAGAGTCTCAGGGGCTACTATCTATATACACGCATATTTCCTTCATATGTAAAAACGTCTAAGAGTATTACGTCGCATAACTCGAAGCCTGTTAACAGGCTGGTGAAGGCTTCGTTCAGACCGCTCTTGGCGGACCGAACCTTCTCAACCACCACACCCATCATGGTGCGGTGCTCCTCCATGGTGGAAGCACGTCGTAGTGCCTCCACCAGAGTGTTCGGTGCCTCTGGATTAGTGGAGGTCGCCGCTGGAGTCGACGCTCCCCCTCCTTCGAAGGGGGTTGCTCCTCGATTCCGGAGTCGTATGAGTCTCCGAAATAGTGTGCGCCCGGGGGCCGGACTGCTCATGGACCCCGTCGTTAGTCTCCATAGGGGTTGAAGCCCCCATGTTCTCGGCAGCCGAGGCATCACCCTCTGGAGCCGTCTTGGCGGCCTCCCTCACCTCTCCGTGGCCCGGAGAGGCAATTCGGGACAACACCTCGGTGTCATCCACGACAGCTGGCGGAGAGGCTCGCGGAGGCATTTCGCTCTCCACCATCTCTGGCGCCAGCGAGCTCCCCTCTGATATCGATGGGTTGGGAAGGTCGCAGGCAGGACTGAAATACACACAACATAATGTGTTATATAGAAAAACATAAAAAACCGGATATATGTAAAGCATCCTTGGATACTTACAATGCGCCCAGGGGCTTCACCCTGGGGCGCCGCTCGGGGATGGCTTTGGCATCCGAATCCGAGCTATCCGAGAGGGATATCTTCCCCCTCTTGGACGCCTCCGCCTCCAGATCTATGGAGGCCGCCCTTTTCTTCTTCCTCCCCTTAAGGGGAGAATCGCTTTCTGCCTCCTCCTCCTCCTCTTCGTCTTCGTCTCCCTCGTGGGAGGAGGGAGCTTCGGTCTCTCCGGACACTACGTCCGAAGTACCTTTACGGTGGAGTCCACCCTTGGCCTCCTTGCTCTTCTTCTTGGCCTTCTTCTTCGGCGCCTGATATGGCGCCAGGACCAGCATCCTCGTTAGCAGAGGAGTGGCTGGGTCTTTAGGTAGCGGAGCCGGACACTTGATCTGCACCGCCTTCGTTGTCTAGCCCTGAATGAGGAATGGAAAACTCAACATACCCTTTGATTTGTGAACTAAAGTTATGTGCGGAAACAAAATACTTACCGGAGTGGCCGGATGCGCGCTGTCGAGGCCGATGTCATCGGTCTTCTTCGGCCATGTCTTCTGGGCCTTGAAGAGCAGCTTCCAGATTTCTTCGTGCGTTGTGCTGAAGAATCGTTGCAGGGTCCGCGGCCCTTCTGGATTGAACTCCCACATATGGAGAGGCCGACGCTGGCAGGGGAGGATCCGGCAGAAAAGCATCACCTGAATCACGTCACTGAGACTGGTGTTCTTGCCTATCATGTTTTTGATGCGCTTTTGCAGCGTCATCACTTTTGCGGTCGACCCCCAGTCCAGACCCTTGTTGGTCCACTATGCGAGCCGCATAGGGGGTCCGAATCTAAACTCAGGAGTGGCCGCCCATGTCGCGCCGCGAGGTTCGGTGATGTAGAACCACTCCTGCTGCCTGCTACCTCTTGAGCATGCGTTGGTTTTCCCTTGAAGAGGAAAGGGTGATGCAGCAAAGTAGCGTAAGTATTTCCCTCAGTTTTTGAGAACCTAGGTATCAATCCAGTAGGAGACTACACGCAAATCCCTAGTACCTACACAAACAAATAAGAACCTTGCAACCAACGTGATAAAGGGGTTGTCAATCCCTTCACGACCACTTGCAAAAGTGAGATCTGATAAAGATAATAAGATAAATATTTTTGGTATTTTTGTTGTATAGATTGGAAAGTAAAGATTGCAAAATAAACGGCGGCAGAAATAGCAAATTGATAGGAAAATAATATGATGGAAAATAGACCCGGGGGCCATAGGTTTCACTAGTGGCTTCTCTCAAGATAGCATATTCTACGGTGGGTGAACAAATTACTGTCGAGCAATTGATAGAAAAGCGCATAGTTATGAGAATATCTAGGCATGATCATGAACATAGGCATCACGTCCATGATAAGTAGACCGAAATGATTCTGCATCTACTACTATTACTCCACACATCGACCGCTATCCAACATGCATCTAGAGTATTAAGTTCATAAGAACAGAGTAACGCATTAGGCAAGATGACATGATGTAGAGGGATAAACTCAAGCAATATGATATAAACCACATCTTTTTATCTTCGATGGCAACAATACAATACGTGCCTTGCTGCCCCTGCTGTCACTGGGAAAGGACACCGCAAGATTGAACCCAAAGCTAAGCACTTCTCCCATTGCAAGAAAGATCAATCTAGTAGGCCAAACTAAACCGATAATTCGAAGAGACTTGCAAAGATATTTAAATCATGCATAAAAGAATTCAGAGAAGAATCAAATATTGTTCATAGATAATCTTGATCATAAACCCACAATTCACCGGATCTCGACAAACACACCGCAAAAAGAATTACATCGAATAGATCTCCAAGAAGATCGAGGAGAACTTTGTATTGCGATCCAAAGAGAGAGAAGAAGCCATCTAGCTAATAACTATGGACCCGAAGGTCTGTGGTAAACTACTCACACATCATCGGAGAGGCTATGGTGTTGATGTAGAAGCCCTCCGTGATCGATTCCCCCTCCGGCGGAGCGCCAGAAAAGGCCCCAAGATGGGATCTCACAGGTACAGAAGGTTGCGGCGGTGGAAAATAGGTTTCATTGCTCTGCTCGAAGGTTTTAGGGTATACGAGTATATATAGGCGAAAGAAGTAGGTCAGTGGAGCTACGAGGGGCCCACGAGGGTGGGGGCGCGCCTACCCCCTGGACGCGCCCTCCTACCTCGTGGCTTCCTTGACTTCCACTCTAAGTCTCTTGGATTGCGTTTGTTCCAAAAACGATCCGCGCGAAGGTTTCATTCCGTTTGATATTCCTTTTCTGCGAAACACTGAAATAGGCAAAAAAAACAGCAATTTGCACTGGGCTTCCGGTTAATAGGTTAGTCAAAAAAATAATATAAAAAGGTATATTAAAGCCCATTAAACATCCAAAACAGATAATATAATAGCATGGAACAATCAAAAATTATAGATACGTTGGAGACGTATCACTGCCATACCTTGATGGTCTCCACGAAGGCCCCTTTGGGCGAGGTGGTGTTGGGGAGTTTGCTCACGTTGAAGACCTTGAGCCATAGGCCGAAGTGTGGGGGATGCGGATAAGCGCCTCACACACGACGATAAGCGCCGAGATGTGGAGGAAAGAATTTGGGGCTAGATCATGAAATCTAGCCCGTAGTAGAACATGAGGCCGCGGACAAAGGGGTGGAGGGGAAACCCTAGCATGCGAAGGAAATGGGGGATAAACAAAACCCTTTCGCCGGGCTCCGGAGTGGGGATTACTTGCTTCTTGGCAGGGAGCCTGTGTGCAACGTCCGTAGTCAGGTACCCCGCCTCCCGGAGCTCCTTGACGTCCTTCTCTGTCACGGTGGAGGCCACTGATAACCTACAAGTATAGGGATCAATTGTAGCGTCTTTCGATAAGTAAGAGTGTCTAACCCAACGAGGAGCTAAAGGTAGAACAAATATTCCCTCAAGTTCTATCGACCACCGATACAACTCTACGCACGCTTGACGTTCGCTTTACCGGAAGCAAGTATGAAACTAGAAGTACTTTGTAGGTGTGATAGGATAGGTTTGCAAGATAATAAAGAGCATGTAAATAAAATCTAGGGGCTGTTTAGATAAATACACAACTAAGTTAGTTTTAGTAGAGAGCTTTTGTCAACAAGAAAGTCATTTGTCCCTAGGCAATCGATAACAAGTACCGGTAATCATTCTTACAATTTTATATGAGGGAGAGGCATGAGCTAACATACTTTCTCTACTTGGATCATATGCAGTTATGATTGGAACTCTAGCAAGCATCCACAACTACTAAAGATCATTAAGGTCGTGAAACCCAACCATAGCATTAAGTATCAAGTCCTCTTTACTCCCATACGACATAACCCACCTACTCGGGTTTAAGTTTTTGTCACTCTCGCAACCCACCATAAGCAAATTATGAACGTATTGCAACACCCTACAGCGGGGGCCCCTCACGTTTGCGCGAGACGGAGGGCATGGTAGTACAGCACCATAAATAAAATACACAATCATACCAACTAAGATCACGATTAACCCATAGGACAAAACGGATCTACTCAAACATCATAGGATAACCATAGATCATTGGGAAATAATATATGGAGTTGAGCACCATGTTTAAGTAGATATTACAGCAAGGAGAAGAGGTGTTACACCGCTGCATAGAGGGGGAGAAAGTTGGTGTTGACGGTAGCAAGGTTGTTGATGTAGATCGCCGTCACGATCCTTGCCCCGGCGGCACTCCGCCGCCACCGGAAGCAAGGGGGAGAGAGCCCCCTCCTTCTTCTTCTTCCTTGGCCTCCCCCCTAGATGGAAGGAGGGATCCCCCTCTGTTCCATGGTCTCCATGGCGGCGGAGGGGCGGGAGCCCCTCCGAGATTGGATCTCCCTCTCTGTTCTCTTCTGTTTCGCGTTCCCCTGATCTGGCCGAAAACTGTTTCATATATTCCGAGAGATCCGTAACTCCGATTGCGCTGAGATTTTAACACGATTTTTTTCAGATATAAGCTTCCTTGCGCCCGAAGTAGAGCTCCAACCGACGTTCGAGGAGGGCACAACCCACCACCACGCGCCAGGGGCCTCTGGCGTGCCCTGGAGTCTTGTGGGCTGTGTGGGCCTCCGTTTGCAGTGATTCCAATTCCCAAAAATCTCATATATTCCAAAATAATTCTCCATAAAATTTTATTGCATTTGGACTTGGTTTGATATGGATTTTCTACGATACAAAAAACATGCAGAAAACAGGAACTGGCACTTGGCACTGGATCAATAGGTTAGTCCAATAAATCATATAAAAAGTTGCCAAAAATATGTGAAAGTTGTATAATATTGGCATGAAACAATCAAAAATTATAGATACGACGAAGACGTATCAGCATCCCCAAGCTTAATTCCTGCTCGTCCTCGAGTAGGTAAATGATAAAAAAGATAATTTTTGATGTGGAATGCTACCTAGCATAAACTTGACCATATATCTAATAATGGCATGAATATTAAGACATAAGTGATTCAAAGCAACAGTCTATAATTTGACATAAAGACATCAATAGTCAGGCATCCCAACAAACAATCATGTCTTTCAAAATATCAACGCTAAAGAAATCTATCCCTACAAAATCATATAGTCTCGTCATGCTTTGTCTTCTTAACACAAAGTATTTATCATGCACAACCCCGATGACAAGCCGAGCAGTTGGTTCATACTTTTTAACGCGCTTCAGCTTTTTCAACCCTCACGCAATACATGAGTGCAAGACATGGATATAGCACTACGGGTGGAATAGGGTATGATGATAGGGGTAAATATAAAGAAGACAAAAAGTAAGAAAGTCTCACACCGATGCAGCTAACCAACGGGCTATGAAGATGCCCATCAATCGATATCAATACGATGAGTAGGGATTGCCATGCAACAAATGCACTAAGAGTTATAAGTGTATGAAAGCTCAATATGAAAACTAAGTGGGTGTGCATCTAATCCTATACTGAAAAATTCCCACTAGTATATGAAAGTGACAACATAGGAGACTCTCCATATGAAAACATGGTGCTACTTTGAAGCACAAGTGTGGTAAAGGATACTAACAATGCCCCTTCTCTCTTTGTTTATTTATTTATTTATTTTCCTTTTTCTTTTTCTTTCCTTTTTTCTTTTTCTCTTTTTTTTTCTCTCTCATTGTCCGGAGTCTCATCCCGACTTGTGGGGGAATCATAGTCTCCATCATCCTTTCCTCACTGGGGCACTGCTCTAAAAATGAATATTAATGATCACCACACTTCTATTTACTTATAACTCAAAATAAATAAAAATTACAACTCGATACCTATGACAAAGTATGACTCTATATGAATGCCTCTAGCATGTACCAGGATGTGCAATGATCTAGCGTAACATGTATGAAAAATGATGAACGGTGGCTGAGCCACAACTACTATGTCAGATATATGATCATGCAAAGCAATATGACAATGAATGCTCAAGTCATCAAACGGAAGCGGTGGAAGTTGCATGGCAATATATCTCGGAATGGCCCTGGAAAAGCCATAATAGGTAGGTATGGTGGCTGTTTTGAGGAAGATATAATAAGGCTTATGTGTGATAGAGCGTATCATATCACGAGGTTTGGATGCACCTGCGAAGTTTGCACCACGTCTCGATGTGAGAAAGGGCAATGCACGGTACCGTAGAGGCTAGCAAATTGCGGAAAGGTAAGAGTGCGTATAATCCATGGACTCACATTAGTCATAAAGAACTCATATACTTATTGCAAAAGTTTATTAGCCTTCGAAGCAAAGTACTACTACGCATGCCCCTAGGGGAGAGAGATTGGTAGGAAAAGACCATCGCTCGTCCCCGGCCGCCACTCATAAGGAAGACAATCAATAATAAATCATGCTCCAACTTCATAGCATAACGAGAGACTATACGTGCATGCTTCGGGAATCACAAACCTTAACACCAATATTCTTACTAACCAAAACCATTTGCTATTACCTCCCACATATTCCATCTCTATATCGCAAAACTATTGCAAGGAATCAAACATATCATATTTAGTGATCCATAAGTTTTATGTAGGATTTTATGACTAACCATGCAATTGACCAATTCCTTCTGACTCTCTAAATAGATATAAGTGAAGCATGAGAGTTTAATTATTTCTACAAAAGACCATGCTCTAACAAATATAAGTGAAGCAAAAGAGCATTCTTCAAATAACGGTTTTCTATGTGAAGAGAAACAGGCAATCCAAACTTCAAATGATATAAGTGAAGCACATGAAGCATTCTATAAAGCAACACTCAAAATATATAAGTGAAGTGCAATGAGCATTCTATAAATCAACCATGGAGTATCTCATACCAGCATGGTGCATAAAAGAAAAGTGAAAACTAAATGCAAAAGACGCTCCAAGATTTGCACATATCGCATGAACGAAACGAATCCGAAAACATGCTGATACTTGTTTAAGAAAGATGCGATGCCTTCCGGGGCATCCCCAAGCTTAGACGCTTGAGTCTCCTTGAATATTTAATTGGGGTGCCTTGGGCATACCCAAGCTTGAGCTCTTTCCTCTCCTCCTTCTCCTCACATCAAGACCTCCTCGACCTTCGAACACTTCATCCACACAAAACTTAACCAAACTTTTAGTGGCGGGGTTAGTGAATATGGCAATGAAATCCCATCATGTACTGTTGTAACATTATTGTATAATTATAAACAAACATTACCCACTGTATGCTATCACAATTCTATGGCCCCAAGTCAAGGAGGCTTCAACAAGAACTCAAACATACGCAAATAATGAAGCTATAACAGCAATCTTTGAAAACATGATAGTTTGTAAAGATTTGAACACCCACCATACTTCTGTAACTCTAACAATTCTGAAAAGTTTAGGAAAAATGAACATTTTGTATAGAAAGACAGTACAAAAGGATTCAGAGCCGTTTGTCATTCCAGTAAAAAATGTAAAATCGCGCACTACAACCAAAGTTTCTGTTTTGCACCGCACAAACCAACAAGCAATTTAAACATCCTAAAGGCAAATCTTGGCACATTATTTTTATAATACAATGGAATTGTACAAGGGGATAATTATTTTTGTTGAAAATTTTCTGTAATTAAGATTTACAAAGTTCCCATGGGCATGAACAAAGTTCAAGGCTAGCTCCCGCTTCCACGGTGCTCGTCTATCTCACTTTCACTTTTCTTTTTGCGAAGTTTTAAGTTCCCCTCTATATTTTTTTTTGTTTTTAAACTTTATAAAAGCACTCAACAAAAATAAATGACTCTCTAGAACTTCTGGGTTGTCTCCCTGGCAGTGCTTTCTTTAAAGCCATTAAGCTAGGCATAAAGTGCTCAAGTAATGGATCCACCCGGATCCCAAGGTATATCAAAGCCAATTTGAATAAACAATGATTTTGCATTTAGTAGTGAGCACAAAGAAACATATATCAAGCAATGACAAAGTCTAACTCTCTTCCTATGCATCGGCATGTCATACAAGAACAATTCATGCACATCAAGTAAAGGCCAATACATAGCATAAGTAGTTTCTTGCAATTTTATCGTGTTGGAAACATAAAGAGGCGGAGATGTAGTTCCACTCTCATAATAATTGCATGTAGGAGCAGCAAGCACATGCATATTATATTCATCAAAATCATCATGTGTAGTGGCAAAACGCAACCCATCAATATAATCCTTAATAAGCGCAAACTTCTCCGATATAGTGTAGTCGGGAGAATTCAAAAAGATAATGGGACTATCACGTATGGGTGCAATAGCAACAATTTCATTCTTAACATAAGGAACTATAGCAAGTTCATCTCCATAAGCATAATTCATATCGGCATCTTGGCAACAAGCATCAAGTTCATCAAAATGGGATATTTCAAATGAATCAACGGGATCATAACAATTATCATAGCATTCATCCCTCGGTAAGCATGAAGGGAAATTAAATATGAGTTGAAGAGTTACTCTCATTAGAAGGTGGGCACGGGTAGCTAATCCGCTCTTCCTAATTTTGTTCTTTGCTCTCCTCATCATCTTTTTCATCCAATGAGCTCGCAGTTTCATCAATTTCTACTTCCATAGACTCCTGCAAAATATTAGTCTCTTATTGGACAGCGGAGATTTTCTCAATAAATTCATCAATATCGGAATTATATTTATCATAGCAATATTTAAGGATGGCAAAATTTTCAGGTCTATAAACATCATCATCAAAAGCTTCATACTTTAAAAACAAAGATTCAATTTCATAAGCACCCTTAAAAGCAACAAATTCTTCTATTCGTTCCACATCATAGTAATCACATATACCATTAGCATAAGAAGCCAAGGTTTCATTATCATTAAATTTTCATGAGAAGGGAAGGTGTGGAGCATTCATCCTAGAGCAACAAGTAAAATCATATCTCAAGCATAAATCTCGAGCATACCATTGCAACATATAAATTTGATCCCATAAAAGTTTCCCTTTTTGTGTCAACCGATAATCCCTAAAGTATTCACGTTGATCCAACGTTACTCCCATTATCATGTTGAATGGGGTTTTCTCAGGATTATCAAAGTAGTGCATAATGTTTTTCACATAACGAGCATCGAGGGTTTTAGGAGGTTCCCCATATCCATGAGTAGCAAGTACCACTAATTTTTTTGGTGTTTCGTGTTCCATATCCATAACTAAAGATGGAGAAGAACTTAGAACTGAAAATAAAAACTAAGTGATAAAGCAAACAAGCACACACGAGAATATTCACCCCACGCTATTGCTCCCCAGCAACGGCGCCAGAAAAAGGTCTTGATAACCAACAAGTATAGGGGATCAATTGTAGCCTCTTTTGATAAGTAAGAGTGTCGAACCCAATGAGGAGCTAAAGGTAGAACAAGTATTCCCTCAAGTTCTATCGACCACCGATACAACTCTACGCATGCTTGACGTTCGCTTTACCGGAAACAAGTATGAAACCAGAAGTACTTTGTAGGTGTGATAGGATAGGTTTGCAAGATAATAAAGAGAACATAAATAAAATCTAGGGGATGTTTAAATAAAGACACAACTAAGTTAGTTTTAGTAGAGAGCTTTTGTCAACAAGAAAGTCATTTGTCCCTAGGCAATCGATAACAAGTACCGGTAATCATTCTTGCAATTTTATATGAGGGAGAGGCATGAGCTAACATACTTTCTCTACTTGGATCATATGCACTTATGATTGGAACTCTAACAAGCATCCGCAACTACTAAAGACAATTAAGGTCGTGAAACCCAACCATAGCATTAAGTATCAAGTCCTCTTACTCCCATACAACATAAACCACCTACTCGGGTTTAAGTTTCTGTCACTCTCGCAACCCACCATAAGCAAATTATGAATGTATTGCAACACCCTACAGCAGGGGCCCCTCACGTTTGCGTGAGACGGAGGGCACCGTAGGACAGCACCATAAATAAAATATACAATCATACCAACCAAGATCACGATTAACCCATAGGACAAAACGGATCTACTCGAACATCATAGGATAACCATAGATCATTGGGAAATAATATATGGAGTTGAGCACCATGTTTAAGTAGAGATTACAGCGGGGAGAATAGGTGTTACACTTCTGCATGGAGGGGGAGAAAGTTGGTGTTGATGGTACCAAGGTTGTTGATGTAGATCGCTGTCACAATCCTTGCCCCGGCTGCACTCCAGCGCCACCGGAAGCGATGGGGAGAGAGCCCCCCTCCTCCTTCTTCTTCCTTGGCCTCCCCCTAGATGGGAGGAGGGATCCCCCTCTGGTCCATGGTCTCCATGGCGGCGGAGGGGTGGGAGCCCCTCCGAGATTGGATCTCCCTCTCTGTTCACTTCCGTTTCGCGTTCCCCTGGTCTGGCTGAAAACTGTTTTGTATATTCCGGGAGATCCGTAACTCCGATTGCACTAAGATTTTAACACGATTTTTTCCAGATATAAGCTTCCTTGCGCCCGAAGTAGAGCTCCAACCGACGTTCGAGGAGGGCACAACCCAGGCACCACAAGCCAGGGGCCTCTGGTGCGCCCTGGTGTCTTGTGGGCTGTGTGGTCCTCCGTTTGCGGTGATTCCAACTCCCAAAAATCACATATATTCCAAAATAATTCTCTGTAAAATTTTATTACATTTGGACTTCGTTTGATATGGATTTTCTGCCATACAAAAAACATGCAGAAAACAGGAACTGGCACTGGGCTCTGGATCAATAGGTTAGTCCAATAAATCATATAAAAAGTTGCCAAAAATATGTGAAAGTTGTATAATATTGGCATGAAATAATAAAAAATTATGGATACGACAGAGACGTATCAGCCACCCACTTGCCCTGTGAGCCGGATCTGGACATGGCTGGAGAGGTTGGTGGCGGTGGGAAAGATTGAAGCTTGGGCGCTGGAGCTTGAGGATGGGAAACCGGAGAAGGAAGAAGGCGTGGGGTGAAAAGTGGGATCTTTATCCACTTATATAGGCAGTGAATATCAAGCGCCCCCCATAAGACTTAAAACTCGCCTGTTCCAAAGGGGTCGTGCGAATGGCATGGTTGGATTACCCAAACCCGTATCGATGAGGAACCCGCAATAGGTGGACATGATCTCTGCTTTGACAAGACGTGTTAATGGAGGCTATGCCTCGAAATGCGAAGCGGGAGGCCAAACAATGGTTCAAAATGATAAAGAGGTCAGACGTGACGTTTCGCCAAAAAAAGTTGTCACTTGACAAACCTTATTTTGATTAAGTATTTTGCCTTCGTGGTTGAGGGTTGTGACTGTTATACAGAGCCGGATACAGTTCTTTTATTCAGAAGATTGCTTTGAAGTATTCGGAGGAGGAACCCGCCTTACAATGCCGAAGACAATCTGCGCGCCGAACACATCGTCATTGAAGACTGGTTCAGGGGCTACTGAGGGAGTCCTAGAATAAGGGGTCCTCGGGTGTCCAGGTTGTGTGATATGGGCCGGACTGATGGGCCGTGAAGATACAAGGTAGAAGGCCTTCCCCCGTGTCCGGATAGGACTCTCCTTTGCGTGGATGGCAAGATTGGCGTCTGGATGTATGGTTTCCTTCTTCTGTAAACCGACTCTGTACAACCCTAGACCCTTCCGGTGTCTATATAAACCAGAGGGCTTGGTCCGTAGAGGCTATCAGAATTCATATAGGCTAGACATCTAGGGTTTAGCCATTACGATCTCGCGGTAGATCAACTCTTGTAACCCCTATACTCATGAAAGTCAATCAAGCAGGAAGTAGGGTTTTACCTCCATTAAGAGGGCCCGAACCTGGGTAAACATCGTGTCCCCTTTTTCTCCTGTTACCCTTGATCCTCAGGCGCATAGTTTTGGGACCCCCTACTCGAGATCGGCCGGTTTTGACACCGACACCAGTCTCGACGCGCTGCAGTGCAGGCCCGCCAGCTCCGGTTGTAACTCAGTTCTTCCTGTGCGCTGCGGTGTGGATCCTCGCCCATTTCTGTGCATGGACACCGAGGATGGCCAGATCTGGTCTGGCTTGCCCAGGCCTGCGTGCGGCGGGGCAGCCTAGCCAGGTTGGCTCATGTTCGCCGAGTTTCTGCATGCGGCGGTGACAAGTTCGTTCCTGATAGTGTGTGCGTGGCCCTTTTTTGCCCGGCGGTGCTGGTAGGTGCTACCTCTTGAGCTTGCGTTGGTTTTTCCCTTGAAGAGGAAAGCGTGATGCAGCAAAGTAGCGTAAGTATTTCCCTTAGTTTTTGAGAACCAAGGTATCAATCCAATAGGAGACTACACGCAAGTCGCCTTGTACCTACACAAACAAATAAGAACCTTGCAACCAACGCGATAAAGGGGTTGTCAATCCCTTCACGGCCACTTGCAAAAGTCAGATCTGATAGAGATAATAAGATAAATAAATATTTTTGGTATTTTTATAATATAAACGGAAAGTAAAGAATGCAAAGTAAAGTAGATTGGAAACTTATATGATGGAGAATAGACCCGGGGGCCATAGGTTTCACTAGTGGCTTCTCTCAAGATAGCATAAGTATTACGGTGGGTGAACAAATTACTGTTGAGGAATTGATAGAAAAGTGCACAATTATGAGAATATCTAGGCATGATCATGTATATAGGCATCACGTCCGCGACAAGTAGACCGAAACGATTCTGCATCTACTACTATTACTCCACACATCGACCATTATCCAGCATGCATCTAGAGTATTAAGTTCATAAGAACGGAGTAACGCATTAGGCAAGATGACATGATGTAGAGGGATAAACTCAAGCAATATGATATAAACCCCATCTTTTTATCCTCGATGGCAACAATACAATACGTGCCTTGCTGCCCCTGCTGTCACTGGGAAAGGACACCGCAAGATTGAACCCAAAGCTAAGCACTTTTCCCATTGTAAGAAAGATCAATCTAGTAGGCCAAACCAAACTGATAATTCAAAGAGACTTGCAAAGATAACCAATCATACATAAAAGAATTCAGAGGAGATTCAAATATTGTTCATAGATAAACTTGATCATAAACCCACAATTCATCAGATCTTGACAAACACACCGCAAAAAGAGTTACATCGAATAGATCTCCAAGAAGATCGAGGAGAACTTTGTATTGAGATCCAAAGAGAGAGAAGAAGCCATCTAGCTAATAACTATGGACCCGAAGGTCTGTGGTAAACTACTCACACATCATCGGAGGGGCTGTGGTATTGATGTAGAAGCCCTCCGTGATCGATTCCCCCTCCGGCGGAGCTCCAGAAAAGGCCCCAAGATGGGATCTCACGGGTACAGAAGGTTGCGGCGGTGGAAATAGGGTTTCGTGGTGCTCCTGGATGTTTTTGGGGTATATGGGTGTATATAGGAGGAAGAAGTAGGTCGGTGGAGCTGCGAGGGGCCCACGAGGGTGGGGGCGCGCCTCCCTGCCTCGTGGCCTCCTCGCTTCTTTCTTGACGTCCACTCCAAGTCCTCTGGATCACGTTTGTTCCAAAAATCACTCTCCCGAAGGTTCATTCCGTTTGGATTCCGTTTGATATTCCTTTTCTGCGAAACACCGAAATAGGCAAAAAAACAGCAATTTGCACTAGGCCTTCGGTTAGTAGGTTAGTCCCAAAAATAATATAAAAGTGTATAATAAAGCCCATTAAACATCCAAAACAGATAATATAATAGCATGGAACAATAAAAAATTATAGATACGTTGGAGACGTATCAAGCATCCCCAAGCTTAATTCCTGCTCGTCCTCGAGTAGGTAAATGATAAAAACAGAATTTTTGATGTGGAATGCTAGCTAACATAATTTCTCAATGTAATTCTCTTTATTATGGCATGAATGTTCAGATCTGAAAGATTCAAGATAAAAGTTAAATATTGATATAAAAGATAATAATACTTCAAGCATACTAACTAAGCAATTATGTCTTCTCAAAATAACATGGCCAAAGAAAGTTCATCCCTACAAAATCATATAGTTTGATCATGCTCCATTTTCGTCACACAAGAATGCTCTCATCATGCACAACCCCGATGACAAGCCAAGCAATTGTTTCATACTTTAGTAATCTCAAACTTTTTTCAACTTTCACGCAATACATGAGCGTGAGCCATGGATATAGCACTATGAGTGGAATAGAATATAATGATAGGGGTTATGTGGAGAAGACAAAAAGGAGAAAGTCTCACATTGACGCGACTAATCAATGGGCTGGGGAGATGCCCATCGATTGATGTCAATGCAAGGGGTAGGGATTGCCATGCAACGGATGCACTAGAGCTATAAATGTATGAAAGCTCAACAAAAGAAACTAAGTGGGTGTGCATCCCACTTGCTTGCTCACGAAGACCTAGGGCATTTGAGGAAGCCCATTGTTGGAATATACAAGCCAAGTTCTATAATGAAAAAATCCCACTAGTATATGAAAGTGAAAAAACAAGAGACTCTCTATCATAAGATCATGGTGCTACTTTCAAGCACAAGTGTGGAAAAAGGATAGTAGCATTGTCCCTTTTTATTTCTTTATTTCTTTTTCTTTTCTTTTTTGGGCTTTTTTTATTTGGCCTTTATCCCCCTTTTTTTACTTGGGACAATGCTCTATTAGTGATGATCATCACATTTCTATTTATTTACAACTCAATGGTTACAACTCGATACTAGAGCAAAATATGACTTTATATGAATGCCTCCGGCGGTGTACCGGGATGGGCAATGAATCAAGAGTGACATGTATGATAAATTATGCATGGTGTCTTTGCCACAAATACGATGTCAACTACATGATCATGCATGGCAAATATGACAATGATGAAGCGTGTCATAGTAAATGAAACGGTGGAAAAGTTGCATGGCAATATATCTCGGAATGGCTATGGAAATGCAATAATAGGTAGGTATGGTGGCTGTTTTGAGGAAGATATAAGGAGGTTTATGTGTGATAGAGCGTATCATATCACGGGGTTTGGATGCACCGGCGAAGTTTGCACCAACTCTCAAGGTGAGAAAGGGCAATGCACGGTACCGAAGAGGCTAGCAATGATGGAAAGGCGAGAGTGCGTATAATCCATGGACTCAACATTAGTCATAAAGAACTCACATACTTATTACAAAAATCTACAAGTCATCAAAAAGCAAGCATTACGCGCATGCTCCTAGGGGGATAGATTGGTAGGAAAAGACCATCGCTCGTCCCCGACCACCACTCATAAGGAGGACAATCAAAGAACACCTCATGCTTCAAATTTGTTACACAATGTTTACCATACGTGCATGCTATGGGACTTGCAAACTTCAACACAAGTATTTCTCAAATTCATAACTACTCAACTAGCACGACTCTAATATTACCATCTTCATATCTCAAAACAATCATCAAGTATCAAACTTCTCATAGTATTCAATGCACTTTTTATGAAAGTTTTGTTTATACCGATCTTGGATGCCTATCATATTAGGACTAATTTTATAGCCAAAGCAAACTACCATGCTGTTATAAAGGACTCTCAAAATAATATAAGTGAAGTATGAGAGATCAATAATTTCTATAAAATAAAACCACCGCCGTGCTCTAAAAGATATAAGTGAAGCACTAGAGCAAAAACGATTTAGCTCAAAAGATATAAGTGAAGCACATAGAGTATTCTAATAAATTCCGATTCATGTGTGTCTCTCCCAAAAGGTGTGTACATCAAGTATGATTGTGTTAAACTAAAAATCAAAGACTCAAATCATACAAGACGCTCCAAGCAAAACACATATCATGTGGTGAATAAAAATATAGCCTCAAGTAAAGTTACCGATAGACGAAGATGAAAGAGGGGATGCTTTCCGGGGCATCCCCAAGCTTAGGCTTTTGGTTATCCTTGAATTTTACCTTGGGGTGCCTTGGGCATCCCCAATCTTAGGCTCTTGCCACTCCTTATTCCATAATCCATCAAATCTTTACCCAAAACTTGAAAACTTCACAACACAAAACTCAACAGAAAATCTTATGAGCTCCGTTAGTATAAGAAAGCAAATAACCATCATAAGGTACTGTAATGAACTCATTCTTTATTTATATTGGTGTTAAACCTACTGTATTCCAACTTCTCTATGGTTCATCCCCTCCGATACTACTCATAGATTCATCAAAATAAGCAAACAACACACGAAAAACAGAATCTGTCAAAAACAGAAAAGTCTGTAGTAATCTGTATCAAACTGTAGCGACCAGACCTCAAACAGTCTGTGCTCTGTGCTTTAGTGGCATCCCTGGATCAGTAATGCTGACACGCACAGTACAAATGGAGGATTTATAACAGAGTGGCAATCACACACTTATTACATCGAGTATCTCAAAAGAGAAATAAGTATGATAAATATGGCTTAAAGCCATCTAATACGATAACAACGGAAGACTTGGAAGATAAGTGAGTCCATCAACTCCAACGGCATCACTGAGTATAAGACCACGACCTAAGGCACCTTACTCGTCGTCTGAACATTCTGCAACATAAAACGTTGCAGCCCGAAAACGGGTCAGCACATGGAATATGCTGGCAATGTAACACATAGAGAGTAGTGAACATAATAATGCTATACTACATGCATATATGGCTGGTAGAAGGCTCTATGGTTACAGTTTTGCGAAAAGCCAATTTTTCCCTACTGCAAAGGAATAAATTTTGTTTAACTATCATGGTGGTTGTTAAACATTGAGATGGTTGACAGCATCTCAATCCCAATTAAGTATCATCATTAACCCAACAATATTAATTAAAGTAACATGGTGATGAGATTCACATGATAATCCAAGTACTAGATACTCAAGATGTCCATAACCGGGGACACGGCTAACCATGATTAGTTTGTACACTCTGCAGAGGTTTGCGCACTTTTCCCCACAAGACTCGATCGCCTCCCCTTGATTCTCGCACTACATGGTGTTTGAGAAACGGATGATCGAGACACAGTCTTTCGGAAACAATAACTCTTTACTCCGGGTGGACAGTTACACCTACTTTCCCCTACATCTGCTAGCCCACCTCTTCAAGAGACCATGTAACCTACTCAACTATGCTAGAGCCCATAATAGCTTGTGGCTGCACACGGAAGTTTCTAGCATGAATAATCTTATGATCCCTTTGAGCCTGGGTGGCGGTCCTTAGAAAAATAGGCAACACTGGGTTCTCCAGGTGTCTCAATCCACCCAGATGTGAGTTTTAGTTGCCACCTCAAGTAAACCATTAATTAACAATCTCACATCTGTCGTGAATATCTCTCAAACCCAATCCACGTCTACTAGCATAGCATAGCGATATAAGCAAACGTAGAAGTAACTCCCAAGGGTTTGACAATAAACAGGTAATAGGTACTACCTCAACTACATCCCAATACCCACAATTTAATTAGATCCTAACCATGCAATGTTTGAGGGTTGGTCTAATGCAATAAAACTGGGTAGTAAAAGAGGTATGATCAACGTGTTACTTGCCTTGCTGATGATCCGTGAAACTTAGCGATTCGAAGTAGCAAGCGGCGCACTCCGGGTACTCTATCGCAAACAAACAAGCATACAATAAGCACTCATCAAATGCACAGGTAAAACTCAAATAACAGATCTAACCAGAAAGTTCAACTTAAGAACTCCGGTTTGCAAAAAGAATCAAATCAAACGAAGCAACGAAAGTCAAATGGCGAAAGAAACAAGCTTCGTTTACTAATCTGGATCTAGGTCAAATTTTACAGTAGCAAAAACTTGTTTGAGTGGACTAAACGGAAAGAGAATTTCGAGACGAAACTCTAGGCGCTTGAATCGCCTGATTCCGATAAACGAGCGAAAAGATAAACGAAAACGAAAATCTGATCAGAAATCGCGATCTGGAAAAATCGCGGAAAATCCGACGAAAAAGAAAACTGACGAACAGTTAAACGAACGGACGTTCGTTAACAGCGTCTAACCGACGAACACGTTCGTTAAAATGAACGGGTCGGTGAACGTTCACTAATTAAATAAACCGGAAAAAAATAAACCGATCTATATAAAAAAAACTAGGGTTTCGTAAAAAATAAACCGAGGTGGTTTTTTAAAAAAACTGGACGGCGAACGGCGGCGGCTCGGCTACCTCGTCGGGCAGCTCCGGCGGGGTCGGGGCGGGGCTCCGGCGGGGTCGGACGGGGGAGGCGGGGCTGCAGGCGTCGTCGGGAGGCGGCGGGGCGGCGTATGGCGTCGGGGCGGCGAGCTCCTCGGGCGGCGGCGGCGGCGTCTCCTCAGGCGGCGACGGCTTCGGGTCGGGGCGGGGAAGGGGTGAGGAGAGGGCGGCGGGGCTGGGGTATATAAGAAGAGGGGTGCCGTGGGGGAGGGGGCAAGGCGGCGGGCGGCGGCCATGCTCGAGCGGGACTCGGGCGGCGACGCTGTCGTGCCTGAGAGGGAGACGGGCGCGGGGTAGCTGGGCCGTCGGCTGGGCTTCGGCCCAGTCGGCGCGCTCGGCGTTTTTTTAAATAATATCGCCGAATCTAAAAAAATCATAGAAAAATAAATAAAAATCCAAAAATGCTAAAACAAATTTTCACCGTCTAATTAAAATAATTAGAACAAGATGAACATTTTTCTTGGCCCAAAATGCAGTTTTGAAAACGTGCAATTTTTCTAATGCATTTAAAATTGCAAATAAAATCCGAATAAAATCAAATATTTGATTTTAATATTTTTCCTCCAATATTTCAATTATTTTGGAGAAGTCATATTTTCTCCTCTCATTTATTTTAATACGAAATATTTTTCGAAGAGAAAAATAATTAAAACCAAAAATCCTCGTTTATTATTTGATAAAAATCAAATATGAAAACCGGGAAATCCCCAACTCTCTCTGAGGGTCCTTGAGTTGCTTAGGATTTTTCGAGGATTTGCCAGAATGCACTAAAATATGCTATGCAATGATGATCTAATGTATAACATTCCAAATTGAAAATTTGGGATGTTACAAACCTACCCCCTTAAGATGAATCTCGCCCTCGAGATTCGGGTTGGCTAGAAAATAGGTGAGAGTGGTTCTTCCGTAGATCTTCCTCTCGCTCCCAGGTGGCTTCATCTTCAGTGTGGTGACTCCACTGAACTTTGCAGAACTTGATAACCTTGCTGCGGGTGACTCGGCTGGCATACTCAAGAATCTTAACTGGTTTCTCCTCATAGGTCAAATCACTTTCCAACTGAATCGCTTCCAGGGGCACCGTATCTCTCAATGGTATCTCAGCCATCTCTGCGTGGCACTTCTTTAACTGGGAAACGTGAAATACATCATGAACTCCTGACAATCCTTCAGGCAATTCCGGCTTGTAAGCAACCTCTCCCATACGCTCCACAACTCTGTATGGTCCGATAAAACGGGGCGCTAACTTTCCTTTAACTCCAAAGCGCTTCACTCCTCGAAGTGGTGATACTCGTAGGTAAACTCTGTCTCTGACTTCATGAACTGTCTCCTTACGTTTAGAATCCGCATAACTCTTCTGCCTGGACTGGGCTACCTTGAGCCTATCGCGAATCAACTTCACTTTCTGTTTTGATTCCTTAATCAAATCTGGTCCAAACAACTGGCGGTCTCCAACTTCCTCCCATAACAATGGTGTTCTACACCTCTACAAGGTTTCGAAAGGGGCCATCTTCAAACTGGTTTGATAACTGTTGTTGTAAGAAAATTCTGCATATGGCAAATTGTCGTCCCAACTAGATCCATAATCTAGCGCACAAGCTCTCAGCATATCTTCACCGTCTAATTAAAATAATTAGAACAAGATGAACATTTTTCTTGGCCCAAAATGCAGTTTTGAAAACGTGCAATTTTTCTAATGCATTTAAAATTGCAAATAAAATCCGAATAAAATCAAATATTTGATTTTAATATTTTTCCTCCAATATTTCAATTATTTTGGAGAAGTCATATTTTCTCCTCTCATTTATTTTATTATGAAATATTTTTCAAAGAGAAAAATAATTAAAACCAAAAATCCTCGTTTTATTATTTGATAAAAATCAAATATGAAAACCGGGAAATCCCCAACTCTCTCCGAGGGTCCTTGAGTTGCTTAGGATTTTTCGAGGATTTGCCAGAATGCACTAAAATATGCTATGCAATGATGATCTAATGTATAACATTCCAAATTGAAAATTTGGGATGTTACACAAACATATATTTATGTAAATCCAAAAATTCTGACATAAATTGATGGACGTGAGGAATTTGTCTATTAATCATCTGCAAAAAGAATCAACTAAATAGCACTCTCCAATAAAAAGTTGTAGCTAATCTTGTGAGCGCTAAAGTTTCTGTTTTTTACAGCAAGATCATAAAGACTTCACCCAAGTCTTCCCAAAGGTTCTACTTGGCACAAACAGTAATTAAAACATGAAAACACATCTAAACAGAAGCTAGGTGAATTATTTATTACTAAACAGAAACAAAAAGCAAGAAACAAAGAATAAAATTGGGCTGCCTCCCAACAAGCGCTCTCGTTTAACGCCCCTAGCTAGGCATAAAGGCAAGAATAGATCTAGGTATTACCATCTTTGGTATGCAATCCATAAGTGGCTCTCATAATAGATTCATAAGGTAATTTAATTTTCTTCCTAGGAAAGTGTTCCATGCATTTCCTTAACGGAAATTGGAATCTAATATTTCCTTCATTCATATCAATAATTGCACTGATCGTTCTAAGGAAAGGTCTACCAAGAATAATAGGACATGAAGGATTGCAATCTATATCAAGAACAATGAAATCTACGGGCACATAATTCCTATTTACAACAATAAGAACATCATTAAAAGTGCCTCCCGCGGCCGAATCTAAAAGGTTTCTAGAAGAAAAATTCAATCCGACATAATTTTTTTGTATAATCATCCATACATTCAAACCATGTGTAGGGCAATTACGTATCATTAATTTCATCCTCTCCCAGGATTGTGCAACATGCTCATGATCAAGTTGCTTAAAATTCATAATATCGTTTCTAAGAGAGATGATCTTAGCGGGAGGAAAAATACTTAGAGATAAAAGCATCTTTGCACTTATTCCATGATTCGATACTATTTTTTAGGCAAAGACGAAAACAAAGTTTTAGCACGGTCTCTAAGCAAAAACGGAAATAGCTTTAATTTAACACTATCATTATCCATGTCTTTCTTCTTTTGCATATCACACAAATCAACAAAGTTGTTTAGATGTGTAGCGGCATCTTCACTAGGAAGGCCAGAGAATTGATCTTACATGACAAGATTCAACAAAGCGGCATTAATTTCACAAGATTCAGCATCGGTAAGAGGAGCAATCAGAGTGCTAAGAAAATAATTATTGTTGGTATTGGAAAATTCACATAATTTAGTATTGTCTTGAGCCATCGTGACAAACAATCCAACACACAAGCACACAAGAAGCAAGCGAAGAAAAGGCGAACGGGAAAGAGGGCGAATAAAACAGCAAAGGTGAAGTGGGGGAGAGGAAAACGAGAGGCAAATGGCAAATAATGTAATGCGAGGGATAAGAGTTGTGATGGGTACTTGGTATGTCTTGACTTGGCGTAGATCTCCCCGGCAACGGCGCAAGAAATCCTTCTTGCTACCACTTTAGCTTGCATTGGTTTTTCCCTTGAAGAGGAAAGGGTGATGCAGCAAAGTAGCGTAAGTATTTCCCTTAGTTTTTGAGAACTAAGGTATTAATCCAGTAGGAGACTACACGCAAGTCGCCTCGTACCTACACAAACAAATAAGAACCTTGCAACCAACGCGATAAAGGGGTTGTCAATCCCTTCACGGTGACTTGCAAAAGTTAGATCCGATAGAGATAATAAGAGAAATAAATATTTTTGGTATTTTTATAATATAAAAGGAAAGTAAAGAATGCAAAGTAAAGTAGATTGGAAACTTATATGATGGAGAATAGACCCGGGGACCATAGGTTTCACTAGTGGCTTCTCTCAAGATAACATAAGTATTACGGTGGGTGAACAAATTACTGTCGAGCAATTGATAGAAAAGTGCATAATTATGAGAATATCTAGGCATGATCATGTATATAGGCATCACGTCCGCGAAAAGTAGACCGAAACGATTCTGCATCTACTACTATTACTCCACACATCGACCGCTATCCAGCATGCATCTAGAGTATTAAGTTCATAAGAACGGAGTAACGCATTAGGCAAGATGACATGATGTAGAGGGATAAACTCAAGCAATATGATATAAACCCCATCTTTTTATCCTCGATGGCAACAATACAATATGTGCCTTGCTGCCCCTGCTGTCACTGGGAAAGGACACTGCAAGATTGAACCCAAAGCTAAGCACTTCTCCCATTGCAAGAAAGATCAATCTAGTAGGCAAAACCAAACTGATAATTCGAAGAGACTTGCAAAGATAACCAATCATACATAAAACAATTCAGAGGAGATTCAAATATTGTTCATAGATAAACTTGATCATAAACCCACAATTCATCGGATCTTGACAAACACACCGCAAAAGAGTTACATCGAATAGATCTCTAAGAAGATCGAGGAGAACTTTGTATTGAGATCCAAAGAGAGAGAAGAAGCCATCTAGCTAATAACTATGGACCCGAAGGTCTGTGATAAACTACTCACACATCATCGGAGGGGCTATGGTGTTGATGTAGAAGCCCTCCATGATCGATTCCCCCTCCGGCGGAGCTCCGAAAAAGGCCCCAAGATGGGATCTCATGGGTACAGAAGGTTGTGGCGGTGGAAATAGGGTTTTGTGGTGCTCCTGGATGTTTTTGGGGTATATGGGTATATATATAGGAGGAAGAAGTAGGTCGGTGGAGCTGCGAGGGGCCCACGAGGGTGGGGGGCGCGCCCAGGGGGGCAGGCGCGCCTCCCTGCCTCGTGGCCTCCTCGCTTCTTTCTTGACGTCCACTCCAAGTCCTCTGGATCACGTTTGTTCCAAAAATCACTCTCCCGAAGGTTTCATTCCGTTTGATATTTCTTTTCTGCGAAACACTGAAATAGGCAAAAAAATAGCAATTTGCACCGGGCCTTCGGTTAGTAGGTTAGTCCCAAAAATAATATAAAAGTGTATAATAAAGCCCATTAAACATCCAAAACAGATAATATAATAGCATGGAACAATAAAAAATTATAGATACGTTGGAGACGTATCAGTAGGCCTCGGACCCATGATTGTTGGTGGAAGACTCGGCTAAGGATGAAAATCCTGCACTGATCTGGTCAATGCCAACGGTAACGGGGTCTATGGATGTCGTCTTCCTCCTTGGAGGTACCACCGTGAAACTCGTTTTGCTCTTCGTACCTCATGGATTCTAGTCTCCGGGTGAAAACCTAATATTTGGATAGGCCAGATCAGGTGACAGTGTTGCCCCCCCACTTCACTTCCTCCTTGGAGGCACAACGGTGGTTTTCGATGGTGTGCATGGCTTGTCGATGGAGCTTGGGTTTGGGGTGGTCTCGACCTTTTTCTTTCTTTTCTTTTTGCACTAGCCTTTTGTTGTGCTTTCCTCCTCAGAGGGTTCTTGTAACGCTTTTTCTGATCAATTAATTTGGCTGCTCTCTTGCCAACGTTAAAAAAAATCAAATATTTGCAAAGAGGGGAGATGGGCAAAGAGATACGATACTAATTAATTAAGATTGTGCATACTCCCTTCATTCCCATGAATAAGGCGTGCACACATCTACAAACAAATTTAATCATAAATTAGACCAATCAAATTTGAATTATTTGTGATAAATAATATATTATTGGATTAATAAAAAAAATCTATGGTATACTTTTTAACTTATAAGTATATATATTATTGAACTAATTTACAGTTAAGATTGGATTTTTTAGAAATGTGTGTGTCTTATTCATTGGAATGGAGGGAGTAAAAGCATCTCCAACAAGTGCCTTATTTTAGGGCAACACACACTTTTTGGCCATCTGGAGGGCAAACAAACCCTCCAACAACAATGAAAAAACTCAAACTTGACAAAAACCGTTTTTGGACAACCCCAAAAGATGGCACCTCCTGCTGGATATACTAGATACCTCACACGTTGTTGCGAAAATATGTTGCAACATATTTCAATGTGATTCATTGTATGAAACATAAATATTAAAGTAATAATATAAAATGCTAAAACTAAAAATACATGTCATTTATTATGTCTGATTACTCTATGGTTGTAAAATATTTATTAAATATATATAGCATAATAGAGTGAAAATTCTCATGTATGTTTGCATGTTGGGATGGGTCTTTTTCGATGCATGTCATGCTAAAGTGGCGTGCTGGCATGTTCAGAAACATATGGTAGTGGGGGTGGGCATTTTCTCATGCATGTTGTGCGATGATGTGACACGCTTGCTGTTGAGAGAAATAGTTAGTGGGGCTAGCTAATTAGATATAGAAGATGCGACACAGACGCGTCTGCCCAAAAACATTTTCAATCGCGTGCAACACCCCAACCACCCTCTCCCATTCCCGCGCCAGCGTTGTCCCGCCTACCGCTGCCGCGATTTTCCATGCCGTCGGCCTGCTTCCCCACGCGCCTCTGCACCAACTTCATCCTTGCTCTGTCGCACCGTCAAAGCCTAGATGAGATGTTGAATCGCGATCCGGCGTCGCATCCTCTATCACCAGATATGGTTTGTTGTCGGTCCGTCGCCGCCCGTAATAGGCGCTGGAGGTCGTCCACGAGTGCTACTTGTGAGCTGCGTTGGGATTTCCTCGAAAAGGAGAGGATGATGCAGTACAATAGAGATAAGTATTTCCCTTAGTTAAGAACCAATGTTATCAATCCAGTATGAGAATCACACAACACTACAAAAAAAAGACACATCCGTGACATTTTGGGCCGAACGAATTTTTTTTCTGTCATACATATGACACTTCTATGATGATAATTGTGACAAAACCCGGTATCATCATAGATGTGGTGGGCTCCTACTTCTATGACAAAAAATCATGACAGAAAATGGGCTTTTCGTCCTAGGCGGGCCGGAGACGCAGCTGCATGACATTCTTTGGGCCGTCCATGACGGAAAAACCGTGGTAGAAGCGAGGGCGAGGAAAATTTCAGGGAGTTCCCGGTTACGGTGGGAGGTTGGGGGCCGAGCGATGCGCGTTTCTCTCGTACATGTACGCGCGTGTGTGCGAGGCACTGGCTCTAACTGAACCCGAGCGAGGCGTTGGGCTCTAACTGAACCCGAGCGATTGCACTACAGGCTACGTGTTACTGAACCCGAGCGATCGATCGATGGCTGTTAACTGAACCCGATCGAGCGATTCCTTCGCTACTGCTGCTAACTGAAGCCGATCGATGCTACCTCTGGATGAACAGTGAGCGTTGCTGGGGGGGGTTTGGATGAACAGTTCCCGGTGGGGGTGGATGAACAGGACCCCGTGGTGTTGCCTCTGGATGAACAGGACCCCGATCGATCGAGCCGGTTGGGGCTGGATGAACAGGACCCCGTGGAGGGCAGGATGAACAGGACCACCCCGTGGAGGGAAGAATGAACAGTAGATGGTGGAGGGCTGGATGAACAGTAGCCCATGGAGGGGTGGTTGAACAGGAGCCCGTGGAGAGGGCTGGTTGAACAGTAGCCGGTGGAGTAGCGCGTGGTGGAGGCTGGATGAACAGGAGCCCGTGGATGAATAGTCGCAGGTGGAGGCTGGAGGAGGTCGACAGTGGATGAACAGTAGCCCGTGGAGGCTGGATGAACAGGAGCCCGTGGATGAATAGTCGCAGGTGGAGGCTGGAGGAGGTCGACGGTGGATGAACAGTAGCCCGTGGAGGCTGGAGGGGGTCAACGGTGGAGATGAACAGTGTCCCGTGGAGTCCCGTTTTGCGGTACGCCACACCCCTCCCGATGAACAGGACCCCCGTTTCGACCGTAGTGCTCCAACACAAGTCCGTTTCCTCCGTTTTGCGGTACGCCACACCCCTCCCGATCAACAGGACCCCCGTTTCGACCGTAGGAGGTCCGTTTCCTCTGTTTTGCGGTACGCCAGACCCCTCCCGATGAACAGGATCCCGTTTCAAACGTGGCCGGCCGAACACAAGGCCGTTTCCTCCGTTCTGCGGTATGCCAGGCCTCGTTTCCATCGGCTGTTCCGTCCAAGCCCTCCCGATGAACACGACGACGCATTCCGTTCCGATCCAGCCGGTTGGCTCCCCATGAACACGACGACGACGCTGTTTCTCTGTTCCGACCCAGCCATGTACACGAGCCCTGGCCGTACGTATGCGCGAGTAGGCGTTCGAGACCCTGCCCGTATGTACGTGGCCGTATTTTCTTTCTTGCACACTGGCCGTTGTACGTACGTGTACATGCTACGTGTGTGCCTCTACTACGACACGTGCGCGCCTCTACATCGACCAGTATGTACGTACACGTTCGCGACCAGAATGACAATACTACGTACGCTTCGACCAGGTGGGTCCCGACTGTCAGGCACTTCCTTGCCTGCGAAGATGTAGCTGGTGGGTCCCAGCAGTCAGGGGGCGAATCGTTTTTTTTGCCCGGACGCACTTCCTTGCGTGCGAAGATGTAGCTGGTGGGTCCCCGCAGTCAGGGGGAAATGTTTTTTCATGAAATACGGTGGCCCGTCCGGTGGGTCCCCGCTGTCAGGTGGAGGAATCATTATTTTCCGTGTAATAAGGAGGCACTTCCTTGCTGCGGCCGTGGACCCAGCTGTCAGTCTCTCCACATACAGTCCACGTCCGATGGAAGTCGTTCCTTGACCATGTTGACCACGCCGCGCCGAGAGCACCAGGGCGGTGGATGACGGCGAGGCCTAGGAAGGGGACGACGGGGAGTCGGGGAAGACGCGGCAGTGGAAGCCCGCACGGAGAGGAGTACGAGGGTTCACTGGTTCGGCTGCGGTGTGAGGCTGCCGTCGCCGCAGGGCCTGGCTAGCGGTGGGAATAGTAGGGGGCAGTGAGGCCTCCGCGGCAGCACAGCCGACCACGGGAGGCAGGAGCATGCGGCACGACCGGCACTGCTTTGGGCGGCTGGAGCAAGAAGACCAGAGGTTGAAGAAACACTACGGCCGTTGGATGGACATCGTACGGTCACTGGAGCTAGAATCGTTCATATTGACTAAAGTTGACAAAGGCCCCCGTCCCAGTCAACTTAGTAGGCCCACAAGTCAGCCTCCCACCATGGTGGGTCCCGGCTAGCAGGGGGAGTATTCATTTTTTGTGCGTAATAAGGAGGCACTTCCGGTGGGTCCGAGCTGACAGCGGGGGGAATGTTTTTTTCGCGAAATACGCTGGCCCGTCCGGTGGGTCCCAGCAGTCAGGGGGGAAACGTTTTTTTCGCGAAATAAGGTGGCCCGTCCAGTGGGTCCCTGCTGTCAGGTGGAGGAATAATTATTTTGCGCGTAATAAGGAGGCACTTCCTTGCGGCCGCCTGGACCCAGCTGTCAGCCTCTCCACGTACAGTACTCTTCCGATGGAAGTCGGTCATTGACCATGTTGACCACGCCGCGCCGAGAGCACCAGGGCGGTGGTCTGGACGACGGCGAGGCCTAGGAAGGGGACGACGCGGAGCCGAGGAAGACGCAGCAGTGGAAGCCCATGCAGAGAGGAGTACGAGGGTTCACTGGTTCGGCTGCGGTGTGAGGCTGCCGTCGCCGCAGAATAACAGGGGGTGTGGGTGAGTAGAGGGATGGCCTGGCCAGCAATGGGAGTAGTATGGGGCGGTGAGGCCTCCGCGGCATCACAGCCGGCCACGGGAGGCAGGAGCACTCGACACGACCGGCGCTGCTTTGGGCGGCTGGAGGAAGAAGACCAGTGGTTGAAGAAGCACTACGGCCGTTGGATGGACATCGTACGATCACTGCAGCTAGAATCATTTATATTGACTAAGTTGACAAAGCCCTTGGTACGCGTCAACTTAGTAGGCCCACAGCTCGGATTTGGCAGAGAACATATAGCCCATTTGCGATTTGTAAGAATGTACAACCCATTTTTTTAATTCTAATGGAATTTACTACGGCCCATTTGCAGTTTGTTAAAAGTACAGCCCCACTTCTAGCTAGGACAACGATTAATAATTTCAAACAACCGCTCAAAACAGAATTCAAAAAAAATTCCCACATTTTGATGGGATCCGAAATATTTTTATCCGAAATTTCTAGTGAGGTTAAATATAATTTCAAAATAAAGTTGTATTACGTTAAAATCCAATGAAATATTGCGCGCGCAACAAGTAATGAAATTAAAATTTTCAAATTCCAAAAATAATTTATTTTTCAAACTAATTACGTGTTTGGTGCATAGTAACTGTCCAGTTATTATAATTACATCCCATTTATTATTTCGTAAAGTCCATTTTCTTGTTAAGCCTAATGCATACCACCTAGGAAAGTTTGCAGCCGAGCGGGGCGGAGAATAACAAGTTGACCCGGATATTGTGTACAACTGTCGGCCCAGTTGCATTACTGATGTTGAAAAAAAAGGCCTGTGTAGTACAGTACAACCTAACATGGTTACTCAGCCCACATTCAGCGACGCCGGAAAGGCCCAAACAAGGCTTCTGTACAACTTTTTGAAGTCACTGAGCTCAATTAATAACTTAAGAAAAAAGTTAGATTACAGTGGAACCTAATTAAAAGCTGTCACGAGCAAATAAATAATTCAACGGGTCCCACTTATGCGTGTGCGCGTGTGTGTGCGTGTGTGTGTGTGAGAGAGAGAGATAGAGAGAGAGAGACCCATCGGTCGGTGCTCATAAATACATCTTTCAGCCATATGCATTGCTGATGCTCAGTAAAAACTTATATAGTTAACACAATCATATAGAACATCATAGCACACTGAACTTGCATACAAAAATTTCACGCAGGCGGCACAATCAGGATGGAAGCAGTGGATCGCTACGGGAAGGGCTATGTTGAAACCAACGAAGTCGTACATAATGGTTCATCGTCTTTATCAATGACGGGGAAATATCTTGAATGTTGTGCAAAGAAAACAGACAGACAACACAATAAGTTCTGCTAGCACATTAAGTTGACGTACAACCCTTTCTAAAAAAAGTTCAGGTACAAAATTAGAACAGGTCACAATCAAATGTACTGGTATATCAGTGCTTCACACCCATAGCTCGGATTTAACTAGTATCTGACAAGATTCAATTGTTACCTCAAATTAGAGCACATCCAGGCAGCCAGCCCTGCCTCTTCTCCCAAAGAAGCAGTGGCCTCCGCCGCGCGATGGAGTAGGCCCTGTGCCATCCATCGTTCCGAGCAACACGGGGAAAGTCTGACGTTGACTCCTGTAATGGACGTCGTCGACGGACCCTGGCACCAGCGGCGGCGGCAGGACTTCGATTGATGGATTGACCACTTCTTCGACATGCACGAACACTCGATACAGGTACATCCCTAACGTGGTCCGCGGCGGCCTTGGTGGTGACGAATAGTACAACCCCGGTTCCTGCACCGGTATCTCAACACCAATCACCTTCGGTATGGTGGACGGCTTCTTCATCCATGCCATAACCGTCATAGCCCAGCTGTCTGGAGGAACAAACATACTTACGAGCTCACCTCCAAGGTCGTTGATAAGCTCGTTCATGGACTCGCTGTTCCAAGCACGTCGAGGCATGCCGTGGAAGGTAAGCTTTGTTAAAAACTCAAGCTTAGAGGGCACCGAGCCCCATCCTGGGTGCCACCGATCAAAGCTCACCAGTGCGCCATCGCAGAACAAACGCCGGGAAGATTCGAACACACGAATGCAGTCGAAAGTTGTCCGGAACCTGACGAAGAAATCAGTCGGTGGCAGACAGACTTCGACGAGCAAGTCACTTATTTGGATGCCGTGCGCAATGCCAAGAGCTTTGACAAGGTCGTCCGGCGAGACGGGAGGCCGGTCGCCGTTGATGGTTACCATCAGCACTTTGCCGACAAACTGGTCGTCAAGCGCCGCCATGCCACTGTTGAGCGACAGCATGCAGCGACCGAAGGTAGGACGGACCTCAAGATCTCCGGCTCGGAGATCCGCGTTGACCGGCGACATGATAGTGCGCTTGAGTACAGGGAGTATGGGAGGGGGATTTGGGGGAACTGGAGTAGGAATCGAGATTCCAGAGGTGGGGGAGGGGCGGGAGACTGGGGATGAAAAGGTAGCATGAATTTCGAGCACGCGCCAATATGCTCTCGGCGCGCAAGCGCACGAAAACACCGGTGGCGCCCACATGTCGGCCTAAGAGTCCTTATTCTTTCTTTTTTGGAGAGCCCGACCTTTTTTTTCCAGGATCTTTTGAGAGCCCGGCTCGAGAGTCATAATTGACCTGTTTGGCATTGCGTTACTACTCGGCCCATATTCAACGACACCTCACTTGCCCAAACAAGTGTACATCATCGAAAAGACACTGAGCTCAAATTATGTAACTTGAAAAAAGGAGATATACTCTGAACACTGGAGAATGGTGATGCCCGCATTTAGCCCACCAGTAGTTCGAGACAATAAATAGTTCGAAACAACGATATATACAACATTCAAACACTGACTAGTGACTACTACTGACATAAACAGCAAGACATGATAGTTCATAAGAAGTCTTGCTACACCACCAAAACGCACCCATCTGCAGCGCTCAGACTCTCGTGATCGAGACGAGAATGACATTCTAAACAGAAGCAACTATTACATAGTAAGAGTGACATAGACGAGGATGACCAAATGACAAGGAATATGCATAACAAAAGAAAGAACTACCCATCCAGAACCAGCAGCAAAGACAACAAAGTCATTCGAAGAGATGATCCAACACCATCATAATTTGCAGCCCCACTTCAGCGACCAGTGATCCGGAGACACCAGTACTCCACCCTTTCGACGCAACAGCCCAATTACCTATCAACCTGAAGGCTTGAACCACATCACTGCCTGTCGTAATTGAGACATCCAAGGATCAAAGTTAATCCGGATGCCTTTGTCATTCTCACCTTCTTTTGGCTGCAGGCTGTATCATTGACAATCAGGGAGTTTGCTCCCGAACTCCTAGGGCTCGCCGTGCAGACACAGTTTTCCATAGCAAACAGAGCCTCTCTGCCATCAAGGTCCTTGCCAATGGTGACCTCCTGGTTAATCAGATAATTGAGTCCGAGAAACAGAGAGTGTGAACCAAGACTGTTTACCCGCCTCCAACTAAAAAATCCTAAAGGCCCCAACAAGCTGGTATCCTGCTCATAGACGTAACAGCCACTGTCCGGATACTCACGTATTACACGGTGCTTGTATACAGTGGGTTTTTTGCAATATAACTTTTCTGGCTCCTGTGTCCGACTGATCATCAGTCTTTTGCCGTCGTCTGATCGAGCGAGGAACCAGTTGTGCTTCCCTGTTTTTGGCAAAGGTGGTGTGATTACAAAGGGCAGTAACTGTAGGGACACTGCATCATATCAAAAAGGACAGGCATTGTTAATGTAAGATCAGCATTGTTCAGAGTATGAGTAGGATAATGCAAGAAACATCATTGATATGTCCCTGTTGGAACTGGGAGGAAAATACAGGGAAATGTATACTGGGTTCGAAAATATAGAAGTGCCATGCATGGTTATACTCATGTTATCTCGCAATCGATTCTTCACAGGAAACTACCATGTCATGCATGTTATGTACTCCCTCCGTTCCCAAATATTTGTCTTTCTAGGCATTTCAAATAGACACAACATACGGATGTATGTAGACATATTTTAGAGTGTAGATTCACTCATTTTGCTCCGTATGTAGTCACTTGTTAAAATCTCTAGAAAGACAAATATTTGGGAACGGAGGGAGTAATCATGTTCTGTCCTCACAAAAAAATTCTTCAAGGTAACTAATGGACCATGCATTGTTATATACTCGTGTTCTGTGGGCAAATTTTTTGTGAGGATATTATTCTAGCCATTGATTGCTGAAGGGCGAATATAGGTATGTACACATGGTAAGCATTGCAGGATTTCACTACTTCCAAATATAGAGTTCTCCATATGCACATTTACTTCCCTAATGTATGGTTAGATGAAACCAACAGTGTGGTGCATGTTTCTACATCATGAAAATGAGGAAACTAACATGGCCATTGATACACACTCATATTTAGTAGTAGTATATAGATTACTGTAAAATAAGGATAATATCCATATATTCCTAACCGTTTGATTATTCAGGGTACAAATTGGCTGTAATGACATGGTCACAATCGCATGAATTAACTCATTCCAAATATAGCTGATTTACGGCGTCTCTAATACATTGCCATAGTTCTACTCGAATTCTGCTCAAACAGGGATATGCCAATCATCACAAAAAGTTCAAACAGTGTCATGGCGTCATCATTAACATGAGACGGAAACAACTTACACACGCCGTCCCAGCAATACGTGGTGCCATCTGCTTTGTCGATCGCGTAGATGATGCCATTGTGTTCAATAGCATCACAGAAGTGTGTATCAGCTTTGACGATGATCCACTGCGAGCCGAGTTGTCTCCAGCTAAAGAAGGCACCGGCGTAAAGATAGGCGAGTCCGCGGTCGAACAAGGCAATTAGCTTGAAGTCTGCGTAATTCGCATGTTGTGTGGGCACTTGGCAGATTACAATCTTCTGCAAAACAAGGTCCGTCCAACTGACGTAGTAATCTAGATGACTTGGACCGCGATGGTAATACTCTATATAATCCAACGGAGGAAGGATAATCTCATGGGAGGTCTGGAAGTTCACGAGCACCAACTTTTTACCGTCTTCTCTGAAGGCAGCCATCCAGTGGGAGTTCATGCCGACCCAGTACATACCTGCCAAGAAGTTTCGGGCGATGGTGATCGGATCGATGTCGAGGGAAATGATGTACGGCGACCCAGTACATACCTGCAAAGAAGTTTCGACTAATGGAGATCAGATTGAAGTCGAGGGGCATCATGCACGCCTCCGTATCATGGTGATCCAATCTCGCAAGACCAGATAGCAGCAAGCAGGGTGTCTTGAAAAGCTTAGGCCTCGCTTCGATGATGGCCGTATGCATGTCCCTTGAGCATGCAGCCAGCTGCAAGGCGCTCAACATATCCATACACGAACAACAGAGGTCGAGGATGTCACTGGGGAGATTGCTCCAATCGTGGCTCATATGGATGCTGCGCGGTTCGCGTTCGGCCATGGTGGAGTTTGGAAGGGGGCTTGATTTACGGGGGAGAAGGATGTCAGTGCTGGAGTGGCTAGCGAGGGAATAATGGTACTGGGGAAGGCGAGTGAGGCGACGGTACACGGGGGCACAGTGAGATGGAGACGGAGAAGGAGATGGAGATGGAGTGGTGCTATGGGAGCGGAGAGGGAGACGAGGCGAGGCGCCAATGTGATGTACAGCGGCGGTGACAGACTGCACAGTGCACAGGGTGAGGCTGACTTTGGTAACCCGAACACGCCGCCTGGACTAGTGTCAGGCGCAGGGTGTTGTCACTTCACTGTGAGGACCGGATGAATAGTATTTTGACCATCAAGTGTACCACAGTTGTACTACTACTACTACTAGTAGTAGTAGTAGTAGTAGTAGTAGGAACATGATTACTCCAGTATTGTATATCGGAAATAGGTCTCCCGTGCTAGCATGCATGTTCACTTCATCGTTCAGGTATCATCCATATTGCGAGCAGAACCAAATTCTCGTGCATGCCGAATCAACGCCCTGCCGCGATGCATGCAGTGGTCGTTCTGGTGCATCAAGGACGGCATGCAGATTGTTCCACACTTGAGAAGAGGAAAAATGGAAAGGTAGAACGCGGCAGCAGAGGAAGAGAACGCTGGCTAACGAGGCTGGGAGGGGATCGAGCAGGAAGTTAATGCTCCACGCCTAAAGGTTTTGGGAAAACCTGATTTTCATAAGGTGACTTATACTCACCTAAACGGAGGGAGTATTCCTTAACCAGAGAATGTTGTGTCTCCCACTCACGCGCTCAAAAAAAAACTACGACACATTTTTTTATCTGTTTGCATAGGTCCCACCTATCAGGAAGGATGGGCACGTACACGAACAGGTACGACTCATCAGTCTACCCGCATAGCCTTTTCGTTTAGTCTACCTAGCCGTCTAATCAACTGCCTGCACGCCACTTCTCCCATTTACTTCTCCATCGGGAACCGATTCTCCTCGGCTTCTTCACCTCCCCTTCGTCTTCATTTGCATCCAAACCCCACTGCGTTCACTTTGTTTTAACCTCTTTAAATAATCATCTACTACTTCAGTTAGACTAGCCATCTAATCCTAATTCTCCAAACCATAGCCCTCCGTTCCAGCGGTTCCAAATGGCGAAAGAGATCGAGATGCAGGTTTTTAGCGTCCAACATGTACTCGTCGAAGGCTCGATGCGCATAGTTGCCACCGTCACCGTCCACCCAAGGGTTGTTCGGCATTGGATCAACAATGTATCCAACTCCCTCGAAAAGGTAGAGACGAGGGTCATCGGTCTCGACGCAGAGTACACGGAGCGTGCCCCTGGGAAGATCCAGCACGCCGCCGTCCTTCAGTTGTGCCTCGAAGATGATGTTTTGGTGTTGTTGGGGATATAACTACTGGAGTCACCCGCCCAGGAGGGGCCGGGTTATGTCATGACGATCATCACATGAAGCCCAATATCAAGCTTGAGGATGGCGGTTCAGTAATGGGCCTAAGGCCTAGAGGCGGCTTAAGGCCCGTAGTGATAAACCGCCGTTAAGGCATGACTTGTAGTGTAAGGCAAGAATAGTTAAGAGTCCGAGCCGGACACTGTTTATAAGCCGGCCGGGACTCTGAGAGCCGCTGGGCATTAACCTGTCTATATAAAGGGACGACCCAGCGGCGGTTCAGGGCAAGTAAGATCAGATCGATAGCCAGGCATAGCGGTTTAGCTCCCTGGTCATCGAAACCCTAAGTAATTCCACCTCAACTGGAGTAGGCTCTTACCTTCACCGTAAGGGGCCAAACTAGTATAATCCTCGTGTCCTTTGTCCCGTTTAACCCCTTTAAGCTTCCTAGTTGCGATGGCTCCACGACTAAGTCCTTGCACGAGGACATCTGCCGTGACTATTCCATGACAGTTGGCGCCCACCGTGGGGCCAGCGCACGGTGGATTTGAGTTCTTGATGGGCAGCTTCGAAGGGCTCAAGGGATACGCTGTGGGCCGGATGACCAAGAGTCGTCGCGGCAAGCTCTACATCAATGACGCAGGCTGGGGCCCCGACGCCGGCTCAATCGAGTATGGGTACCGGGTCTCCTTCGGCGGAATCCACGTTTACATTGGCAAGATCGGCGAGCCGGGCCCTGAGCCGGACATCGGCACCGACCTCATCGAGACGGCTCAGCGAGCGAGACCCGCCCGGGCTCTGCCCGCCTTGAAACGTGCTTTCGTGGGATGCATCCACGGAGGACTCTCTGAAGGATCTAGATCTAGCGACGAGACGGCCATCTGCTCTGATGATGAATCACCCACAGGTGAGACGGACTCGTTGTATCAACTTCAAGACGGCAGGCTCGGGGGTTGTTCCGATGGCAACAGTATTCCGGACCCTTTTGAGCCGCCAAGCCGGGTTGGAATCTTCATGGCCGGCACGCAACCTGTTCAAAACTCCGCCGCTGGGGCAGGAGGCCCTGCGCACTCACCGGCTCAGGTGCTGATGGATCTCACGGATAAGATGACTGCCCTGCTAACCGCCACGGTCGTCCCAGCGGATCAAGCTCAACATGATGCGGAGGTGGCACAGTTAAAGCTGGATATAGCACGAGCGAAGGAAGATCTGGCAGCGGAAGGAATCAGGATGGCTGCAGAACGGGCGGCTCTGGACGCCCAGACTCAATTGATTTAGGCGCAGTCTTTCCGGCTCACGATGGATCAGAACGCATCCAATGAGATCATGAGAAGGAGGCATCAGAAGGCTTATCTCGGCTCCCTCCGGTTTATGATCCTTGAAACCTCTTCAACACGCCCGGTGCAGGGCCCAGTAACCCGCCAGAAATCACAGCACCCGGGGCTGGAATGCCGGTTCAGCCGCAAGTGATGGGGCCTCCCCGTGTGAATACTGTCTTACCTCAATACGTGCCAATACCACCGGGTCATTATTCTAATCTGTTGGAAAACATGATCGCTGCAGCGGCGCGACTGGCGGCTCTCCCAGTCGAGGGTGACTCTCCAACGGCGGTCGAAACCCGCACGGTCACAGAACTTCTTCAGACGGCTCTGGCACAACAGGAGGCATATTCATATAGCCGGGACAGGATTCATTCAACTCCTCGTCCAAACCGGAGCCCAAGTTATAGAAGACGCATGGTTTCAGCGACCGGCTCAAGCAACGTCCGGCGCCATGACTTGCCAGCTGGCCATGGCCCGGCGCATAATGGAGCCTTTAACGCGGTAGACCAAGACATAGCACGTCAAGAGGCGGAACAGGCGGCTCAGCTGACAACTTACCAGCCCCTCCCGGTTTATCCGACGACGTCTATTGAGGCGGGCATAGCTAAGAGGACCGGAGGTGTCCCTTGTCTGGTGCCGGCTCTCCGTAACGAACGTTTGCCCAAGGATTTCAAAGGACCTAGGAAGGTACCTAATTACACGGCTGATTTACAGCCCAGAGCAAGGATTGAGAGCTAAGAGATGGCTATGGATTTGCTGGAGGTCAGCGAAGCGGCAATGGCCAAATACTTCACCATGATGTTGGATGGGACTGCCCGCACTTGGTTGAAGGGACTGCCACCCAATTCCATAGGGTCATGGTGAAGGAAATATGCCCTAGAGGCAATAATAAAGTATTATATATATTTCCTTATATCATGATAAATGTTTATTATTCATGCTAGAATTGTATTAACCGGAAACATAATACATGTGTGAATACATAGACAAACAGAGTGTCACTAGTATGCCTCTACTTGACTAGCTCGTTAATCAAAGATGGTTATGTTTCCTAGCCATAGACATGAGTTGTCATTTGATTAACGGGATCACCTCATTAGGATAATGACGTGATTGACTTGACCCATTCCGTTAGCTCAGCCCTCGATCGTTTAGTATGTTGCTATTGCTTTCTTCATGACTTATACATGTTCCTATGACTATGAGATTATGCAACTCCCGTTTACCGGAGGAACATTTTGTGTGCTACCAAACGTCACAACGTAAATGGGTGATTATAAAGGTGCTCTATGGGTGTCTCCAAAGGTACTTGTTGGGTTGGCGTATTTCGAGATTAGGATTTGTCACTCCAATTGTCGGAGAGGTATCTCTGGGCCCACTCGGTAATGCACATCACTATAAGCCTTGCAAGCATTGTGACTAATGAGTTAGTTGCGGGATGATGTGTTATGGAACGAGTAAAGAGACTTGCCGGTAACGAGATTGAACTAGGTATCGAGATACCACGATCAAATCTCGGGCAAGTAACATACCGGTGACAAAGGGAACAACGTATGTTGTTATGCGGTCTGACCGATAAAGATCTACGTAGAATATGTGGGAGCCAATATGGGCATCCAGGTCCCGCTATTGGTTATTGACCGGAGACGTGTCTCGGTCATGTCTATATAGTTCTCGAACCCGTAGGGTCCGCACGCTTAACGTTACGATGACAGTTTTATTGAGTTTTGATGTACCGAAGGAGTTCGGAGTCCCGGATGAGATCGGGGATATGACGAGGAGTCTCGAAATGGTCGAGACGTAAAGATCGATATATTGGACGACTATATTCGGACTTCGGAAAGGTTCCGAGTGATTCGGGTATTTTTTGGAGTACCGGAGAGTTACGGGAATACGTATTGGGCCTTATTGGGCCATACGGGAAAGAAGAAAAAGGGCCTCAAGGGTGGCCGCACCCCTCCCCTTGGTCTGGTCCGAATTGGACTAGGGAAGGGGGGCGCCCCCTTCCTTCCTTCTCTTTTTCCCTTCCTCTTTTCCTATTCCATATGGGAGGTGGAATCCTACTAGGACTAGGGAGTCCTAGTAGGACTCCACACTTGGTGCGCCCCCTCCTAGGGCCGGCCTCCTTCCCCCTTGCTCCTTTATATACGGGGGCAAGGGGGCACCCCAAAGACACACTTGATATACGATATTTTAGCCGTGTGCGGTGCCCCCCTCCACCATATTACACCTCGATAATACCGTTGCGGAGCTTAGGCGAAGCCCTGCGTCGGTGGAACATCATCATCGTCACCACACCGTCGTGCTGACGAAACTCTCCCTCAACACTCGGCTGGATCGGAGTTCGAGGGACGTCATCGAGCTGAACGTGTGTAGAACTCGGAGATGCCGTGCGTTCGGTACTTGATCGGTCGGATCATGAAGACGTACGACTACATCAACCGCGTTGTGATAACGCTTCCACTGTCGGTCTACGAGGATACGTGGACAACACTCTCCCATCTCGTTGCTATGCATCACCATGATCTTGCGTGTGCGTAGGAATTTTTTTGAAATTACTACGTTACCCAACAGTGGCATCCGAGCCTGGTTTTATGCGTTGATGCTATGCACGAGTAGAACACAAGTGAGTTGTGGGCGATATAAGTCATACTGCTTACCAGCATGTCATACTTTGGTTCAGCGGTATTGTGAGATGAAGCGGCCCGGACCGACATTACGCGTACGCTTACGCGAGACTGGTTTCACCGTTGCGAGCACTCGTTGCTTAAAGGTGACTGGCGGGTGTCTGTCTCTCTCACTTTAGTTGAACCGAGTGTGGCTACGCCCGGTCCTTGCGAAGGTTAAAACAGCACCAACTTGACAAACTATCGTTGTGGTTTTGATGCGTAGGTAAGAACGGTTCTTGCTAAGCCCGTAGCAGCCACGTAAAACTTGCAACAACAAAGTAGAGGACGTCTAACTTGTTTTTGCAGGGCATGTTGTGATGTGATATGGTCAAGACATGATGTGATATAATTTGTTGTATGAGATGATCATGTTTTGTAACCGAGTTATCGGCAACTGGCAGGAGCCATATGGTTGTCGTTTTATTGTATGCAATGCAATCGCCATGTAATGCTTTACTTTATCACTAAGCGGTAGCGATAGTCGTAGAAGCATAAGATTGATGAGACGACAATGATGCTACGATGGAGATCAAGGTGTCGCGCCGGTGACGATGGTGATCATGACGGTGCTTCGGAGATGGAGATCACAAGCACAAGATGATGATGGCCATATCATATCACTTATATTGATTGCATGTGATGTCAATCCTTTATGCATCTTATCTTGCTTTGTTTGACGGTAGCATTATAAGATGATCCTTCACTAAATTATCAAAGTATAAGTGTTCTCCCTGAGTATGCACCGTTGCGAAAGTTCTTCGTGCTGAGACACCACGTGATGATCGGGTGTGATAGGCTCTACGTTCAAATACAACGGGTGCAAAACAGTTGCACACGCGGAATACTCAGGTTAAACTTGACGAGCCTAGCATATAACAGATATGGCCTCGGAACACGGAGACCGAAAGGTCGAGCGTGAATCATATAGTAGATATGATCAACATAGTGATGTTCACCGTTGAAACTACTCCATCTCACGTGATGATCGGACATGGTTTAGTTGATATGGATCACGTGATCACTTAGAGGATTAGAGGGATGTCTATCTAAGTGGGAGTTCTTAAGTAATATGATTAACTGAACTTAAATTTATCATGAACTTAGTCCTGATAGTATTTTGCAAATTATGTTGTAGATCAATAGCTCGCGTTGTTGCTTCCCTGTTTTATTTATGATATGTTCCTAGAGAAAATTATGTTGAAAGATGTTAGTAGCAAAGATGCGGATTGGATCCGTGATCTGAGGATTATCCTCATTGCTGCACAGAAAAATTATGTCCTTGATGCACCGCTAGGTGACAGACCTATTGCAGGAGCAGATGCAGACGTTATGAACGTTTGGCTAGCTCAATATGATGACTACTTGATAGTTTAGTGCACCATGCTTAACGGCTTAGAATCGGGACTTCAAAGACGATTTGAACGTCATGGACCATATGAGATGTTCCAGGAGTTGAAGTTAATATTTCAAGCAAATACCCGAGTTGAGAGATATGAAGTCTCCAACAAGTTCTATAGCTAAAAGATGGAGGAGAATCGCTCAACTAGTGAGCATGTGCTCAGGTTGTCTGGGTACTACAATCGCTTGAATCAAGTGGGAGTTAATCTTCCAGATAAAATAGTGATTGACAGAATTCTCTAGTCACCATCACCAAGTTAGTAGAACTTCGTGATGAACTATAGAATGCAAGGGATGACGAAAGTAATTCCCGAGCTCTTCGTGATGCTGAAATTGACGAAGGTAGAAATCAAGAAAAACATCAAGTGTTGATGGTTGACGAGACCACTTCAAGTGTTGATGGTTGACGAGACCACTAGTTTCAAGAAAAGGGCAAAGGGAAGAAGGGGAACTTCAAAAAGAACGGCAAGCAAGTTGCTACTCACGTGAAGAAGCCCAAGTCTGTACCTAAGCCTGAGACTAAGTGCTTCTACTGCAAAGGGACTGGTCACTGGAGGCGGAACTGCCCCAAATATTTGGTGGATAAGAAGGATGGCAAAGTGAACAAAGGCATATTGGATATACATGTTATTGATGTGTACTTTACTAGTGTTTATAGCAACCCCTCGGTATTCGATACTGGTTCAGTTGCTAAGAGTAGTAACTCGAAACGGGAGTTGCAGAATAAACAGAGACTAGTAAAAGGAGAGGTGACGATGTGTGTTGGAAGTAGTTCCAAGATTGATATGATCATCATCGCACACTCCCTGTACTTTCGGGATTAGTGTTGAAACTAAATAAGTGTTATTTGGTGTTTGCGTTGAGCATGAATATGATTTGATCATGTTTATTGCAATACGGTTATTCATTTAAGTTAGAGAACAATTGTTGTTCTGTTTACATGAATAAAAACCTTCTATGGTCATATACACCAACGAAAATGGTTTGTTGGATCTCGATCGTAGTGATACACATATTCATAATATTGAAGCCAAAAGATGCAAAGTTAATAATGATAGTGCAACTTATTTGTGGCATTGCCGTTTAGGTCATATTGGTGTAAAGCGCATGAAGAAACTCCATACTGATGGGATTTTGGAATCAATTGATTATGAATCACTTGATGCTTGCGAACCATGCCTCATGGGCAAGATGACTAAAACGCCATTCTCCAGAACTATGGAGAGAGCAACAGATTTGTTGGAAGTCATACATACAGATGTATGTGGTCCAATGAATATTGAGGCTCGTGGCGGATATCGTTATTTTCTCACCTTCACAGATGATTTGAGCAGACATGGGTATATCTACTTGATGAAACATAAGTCTGAAACATTTGAAAAGTTCAAAGAATTTCAGAGTGAAGTGGAAAATCATCATGACAAGAAAATAAAGTTTCTATGATCTGATCGCGGAGACAAATATTTGAGTTACGAGTTTGGTCTTCAATTAAAACAATGTGGAATAGTTTCACAAACTTATGCCACCTGGAACACCACATCATAATGGTGTGTTCGAACGTCATAACCGTACTTTATTGGATATAGTGCAATCTATGATGTCTCTTACCAATTTACCACCATCGTTTTGGGGTTATGCATTAGAGACAGCTACATTCACGTTAAATAGGGCACCATCAAAATCCGTTGAGATGACGCCTTATGAACTGTGGTTTGGCAAGAAACCAAAGTTGTCGTTTCTTAAAGTTTGGGGTTGCGATGCTCATGTGAAAAAGTTTCATCCTGATAAGCTCAAACCCAAATCGGAGAAATGTGTCTTCACAGGATACCCAAAGGAGATAGTTGGGTACACCTTCTATCACAGATCCGAAGGCAAGACATTCGTTGCTAAGAATGGATCCTTTCTAGAGAAGGAGTTTCTCTCGAAAGAAGTGAGTGGGAGGAAAGTAGAACTTGATGAGGTAACTGTACCTGCTCCCTTATTGGAAAGTAGTTCATCACAGAAATCTGTTCCTGTGACTCCTATACCAATTAGTGAGGAAGTTAATGATGATGATCATGGAACTTCAGATCAAGTTATTACTGAACCTCGTAGGTCAACCAGAGTGAGATCCGCACCAGAGTGGTACGGTAATTCAGTTCTGGAGGTCATGTTACTTGACCATGACAAACCTACGAACTATGAGGAAGCGATGATGAGCCCAGATTCCGCAAAATGGCTTGAGGCCATGAAATCTGAGATGGGATCCATGTATGAGAACAAAGTGTGGACTTTGGATGACTTGCCTGATGATCGGCAAGCCATAGAAAATAAATGGATCTTCAAGAGGAAGACAGACGCTGATAGTAGTGTCACTATCTACAAAGCTAGAATTGTCGCAAAAAGGTTTTCGACAAGTTCAAGATGTTGACTACGATGAGAGTTTCTCACTCGTACCTATGCTTAAGTCTGTCCGAATCATGTTAGCAATTGCCGCATTTTATGAAATCTGGCAAATGGATAAACAAAACTGCATTCCTTAATGGATTTATTAAAGAAGAGTTGTATATGATGCAACCAGAAGGTTTTGTCAATCCTAAAGGTGCTAACAAAATATGCAAGCTCCAGCGATCCATCTATGGACTGGTGCAAGCATCTCGGAGTTGGAATATACACTTTGATAAGTTGATCAAAGGATATAGTGTTATACAGACTTGCGGTGAAGCCGGTATTTACAAGAAAGTGAGTGGGAGCACTACAACATTTCTGATAAGTATATGTGAATGACATATTGTTGATCGGAAATAATGTAGAATTATTCTGCAAAGCATAAAGGAGTGTTTGAAAGGAGTTTTTCAAAGAAAGACCTCGGTGAAGCTGCTTACATATTGAGCATCAAGATCTATAGAGATAGATCAAGACGCTTGATAAGTTTTTTCAATGAGGTCATACCTTAACAAGATTTTGAAGTAGTTCAAAATAGAACAGTCAAAGAAAGAGTTCTTGCCTGTGTTACAAGGTGTGAAATTGAGTAAGACTCAAAGCCCGACCACGGCAGAAGGTAGAAAGAGAATGAAAGTCATTCCCTATGCCTCGGCCATAGGTTCTATAAAGTATGCCATGCTATGTACCAGATCTATTGTATACCCTACACTGATTTTAGCAAGGGAGTACAATAGTGATCTAGGAGTAGATCACTGGACAGCGGTCAAAATTATCCTTAGTGGAATAAGGATATGTTTCTCGATTATGGAAGTGAAAAAAAGGTTCATCGTAAAGGGTTACGTCGATGCAAGTTTTGACACTAAATCTAGATGACTCTAAGTCTCGGTCTAGATACATATTGAAAGTGGGAGCAATTAGCTAGAGTAGCTCCGTGCAGAGCATTGTAGACATAGAAATTTGCAAAATACTTACGGATCTGAATGTGACAGACCCGTTGACTAAAATTATCTCACAATCAAAACATGATCACACCTTAGTACTTTTTGGGTGTTAATCACATAGCGATGTGAACTAGATTATTGACTCTAGTAAACCCTTTGAGTGTTGGTCACATAGAGATGTGAACTATGGGTGTTAATCACATGGTGATGTGAATTATTGATGTTAAATCACATGGCGATGTGAACTAGATTATTGACTCTAGTGCAAGTGGGAGACTGAAGGAAATATGCCCTAGAGGAAATAATAAAGTATTATATATTTCCTTATATCATGATAAATGTTTATTATTCATGCTAGAATTGTATTAACCGGAAACATAATACATGTGTGAATACATAGACAAATAGAGTGTCACTAGTATGCCTCTACTTGACTAGCTCGTTAATCAAAGATGGTTATGTTTCCTAGCCATAGACATGAGTTGTCATTTGATTAACGGGGTCACCTCATTAGGATAATGACGTGATTGACTTGACCCATTCCGTTAGCTCAGCACACGATCGTTTAGTATGTTGCTATTGCTTTCTTCATGACTTATACATGTTCCTATGACCATGAGATTATGCAACTCCCGTTTACCGGAGGAACACTTTGTGTGCTACCAAACGTCACAACGTAAATGGGTGATTATAAAGGTGCTCTACAGGTGTCTCCAAAGGTACTTGTTGGGTTGGCGTATTTCGAGATTAGGATTTGTCACTCCAATTGTCGGAGAGGTATCTCTGGGCCCACTCGGTAATGCACATCACTATAAGCCTTGCAAGCATTGTGACTAATGAGTTAGTTGCGGGATGATGTGTTACGGAACGAGTAAAGAGACTTGCCGGTAACGAGATTGAACTAGGTATCGAGATACCACGATCAAATCTCGGGCAAGTAACATACCGGTGACAAAGGGAACAACGTATGTTGTTATGCGGTCTGACCGATAAAGATCTACGTAGAATATGTGGGAGCCAATATGGGCATCCAGGTCCCGCTATTGGTTATTGACCGGAGACGTGTCTCGGTCATGTCTATATAGTTCTCGAACCCGTAGGGTCCGCACGCTTAACGTTACGATGACAGTTTTATTGAGTTTTGATGTACCGAAGGAGTTCGGAGTCCCGGATGAGATCGGGGATATGACGAGGAGTCTCGAAATGGTCGAGACATAAAGATCGATATATTGGACGACTATATTCGGACTTCGGAAAGGTTCCGAGTGATTCGGGTATTTTTTGGAGTACCGGAGAGTTACGGGAATACGTATTGGGCCTTATTGGGCCATACGGGAAAGAAGAAAAAGGGCCTCAAGGGTGGCCGCACCCCTCCCCTTGGTCTGGTCCGAATTGGACTAGGGAAGGGGGGCGCCCCCTTCCTTCCTTCTCTTTTTCCCTTCCTCTTTTCCTATTCCATATGGGAGGTGGAATCCTACTAGGACTAGGGAGTCCTAGTAGGACTCCACACTTGGTGCGCCCCCTCCTAGGGCCGGCCTCCTTCCCCCTTGCTCCTTTATATACGGGGGCAAGGGGGCACCCCAAAGACACACTTGATATACGATATTTTAGCCGTGTGCGGTGCCCCCCTCCACCATATTACACCTCGATAATACCGTTGCGGAGCTTAGGCGAAGCCCTGCGTCGGTGGAACATCATCATCGTCACCACACCGTCGTGCTGACAAAACTCTCCCTCAACACTCGGCTAGATCGGAGTTCGAGGGACGTCATCGAGCTGAACGTGTGTAGAACTCGGAGGTGCCGTGCGTTCGGTACTTGATCGGTCGGATCGTGAAGACGTACGACTACATCAACCGCGTTGTGATAACGCTTCCGCTGTCTGTCTACGAGGGTACGTGGACAACACTCTCCCCTCTCGTTGCTATGCATCACCATGATCTTGCGTGTGCGTAGGAATTTTTTTGAAATTACTACGTTACCCAACACATGGGCAGAGCTAAAAGCCCGGTTCATCCAAAACTTCGAAGATACATGTAGGCAATCTATGTCAATTGTGGATTTGACTAACTGCAAGCAGCAAGAAGGCGAGTCTACAACCCATTGGGTACGCCGGGTCAAAGATATAATACATTCGTCTGATAAGATGGATGCCGGCTCTGCGGTCTTGATGTTGGAGCAAAATTGTCGTTTTGCGCCCCTGAAGATGAAGCTTGGGTGGCTCAAGCGCGATTGCAACGATATGGGTACGCTGATGGCGGCTCTGGTCAAGTACGCCGACTCTGATAGTACCAAGGATCCTGCGTCTGATAAGGAAAAGACAGGGAAGGGAAAGAAGAACGGCAACGGCAAGGGCCCTCAGCATAACCCGGCGAGTCAGGGAGGTAATAAGCGTAAGGCCGATGATGGTATGGAGTTTGTGGCCAACACCACACGCAGGGTAACAATCACCGACGTAAGGGGAGACAGCCTCCCCGGTCTGGCGGGTCTGGCCCGACGCTTGAGCAATTGTTAAATGAGCCCTGCCCAAGGCATGGCTCTAGGGAGAAGTCAGCCACTAATCTATGGAAAGACTGCGCGATCATGAAAGGTTTCAAGAATTCCAACATGTTCAACGGTAACAATGGGCAGGGCGGCGGCTTTCATGGCCCGGGCGGCGGTTCAAATTCCAATTTTCATAATTCTCAAGGTAATCAAGGTTGTTTTAACCAGCAATCTGGCCAGGGTAATCAGCAGCAGCAGCAGGGGGGTTACCAGACCCATCCAAAGCAGCTCAACAGTGGGCAGTATCATGTATTTACTACCAGTTTGTGTAAGCGAGACCAGAAGCTTCATAAGAGGGCTGTGAACGCTGTTGAGCCGGCGGTTCCACGTTATTTGCGATGGTCTGAGCAGCCTATTGTATGGAGTAGGGAAGATCACCCACCCCGGGTTGATAATCCGGGTCACCTGGCCTTGGTGGTGGCTCCTCAGGTTGGTGGGTATAAATTCACTAAAGTGCTCATGGACGGAGGCAGTAGCATCAACATCCTCTATTATGAGACCTTCCGTCGTATGGGATTAACTGATAAAAACCTCAACCAGTCCAACACTGTTTTCCATGGGGTGGTGCCCGGTAAGTCGGCGTATCCAGTTGGTAAGATTGAGCTGGAAGTAGCCTTTGGAGATGAGTACAACTACAGGGCGGAAAAACTGACTTTTGAGGTGGTCAAAATAAGAAGCCCGTACCATGCTTTATTTGGGCGGCCGGCTTACGCCAAGTTCATGGCACGGCCGTGTTACGTATATTTGCAGCTCAAGATGCCGGGTCACAATGGGACCATTACAGTTCATGGCAGCCGAAAGATAGCTTTGGAGTGCGAGGAAGGTGACGCTGCTTACGCTGAATCTGTTTGTGCAACAGAGGAGTTGAAGTTTTATAAGGATAATGTTGACCCGGCAGATATGACGTCTCTGAGAAAGCCAATCACGGAGCATGAGCCGGTAATGAAATTTAAGTCGGTCGATGAGACTAAGCTTGTTGACTTTGTTCCAGGTGACTCATCTAAGCAGTTCAGCATCAGCGCCAATCTGGATCCTAAATAGGAAGGCGCGCTCATCGAGTTAATCCGTGAGAACCGGGACATCTTTGCATGGAAACCTTCTGACATGCCGGGTGTACCGAGAGAACTCGCTGAGCACACTCTTAATATTGATCCAAAATTTAAGCCAGTCAGGCAATTCCTCCGGCGGTTTAATGAGGAGAGGCGGAAGGCCATTGGTGAGGAAGTAGCTCGGCTCTTGGCGGTCGGGTTCATTGTGGAAGTCTTTCATCCAGAATGGTTAGCTAACCTGGTGCTCGTACTCAAGAAGAACGGCACCTGGCGTCTGTGTGTGGATTATACGGATTTAAACAAGGCTTGTCCGGCTGATCCTTTTGCCCTCCCTCGTATTGATCAAATTATTGATGCCACGGCGGGTTGTGAGCGTTTGAGTTTTTTGGATGCGTACTCTGGTTACCATCAGATCAAAATGGCTGTTAAGGACCAAGAGAAGACGGCGTTCATTACTCCCTTTGGAGCCTTCTGTTATGTGTCTATGCCTTTTGGGCTCAAGAGTGCACAGGCGACTTACCAGCGTTGCGTGCAGAATTGTCTTCATAATCAGATTGGGCGCAACGTTCATGCCTATGTGGATGATATTGTGGTCAAATCCAGAGAGAAGGAGACCTTGATAGATGATCTAAGAGAGACCTTTGATAATCTCCGGGTCTACAAGATGATGCTTAACCCGGCCAAGTGTGTTTTTGGTGTTCCCGCAGGCAAGCTCTTGGGTTTTCTGGTTTCTCATAGAGGCATTGAAGCTAACCTGGAGAAGATCAAGGCAATCACCTCTCTGGCTAAGCCGGCGTGCATAAATGACGTCCAGCGTCTGGCGGGTCGCATCGCTGCTTTGAGTCGATTTATAAGCCGGTTGGGCGAAAAGGCCATACCACTGTATGAGATGATGAAGAAAACAGATGACTTTGTCTGGAGTGATGCTGCTAATGCTGCTTTTGAGGATTTGAAAAGACAGTTAGCTGAGCCGCCAGTCCTTGCTGCTCCTGTCGATAAGGAGCCCTTATTGTTGTATGTAGCCGCTAACACACGAGCCGTCAGTGTGGCCGTCGTGGTGGAGCGCAAGGAGGCGGGTAAGGAACATCCGGTTCAGCGGCTGGTTTACTACGTCAGCGAAGTACTCATTGAGTCCAAGCAATGGTATCCACATTGGCAAAAGCTTGTTTATGGGGTGTTCATGGCAAGCCGGAAGCTTAAGCATTATTTCCAGGGCCACCCCGTCATTGTGGTTAGTTCTGCTCCTCTAGGAGATATCATCCAAAACAGAGAAGCCACCGGAAGAGTTGCTAAGTGGGCCATTGAACTTGGGCCTCATGATTTAAAGTATGTGCCACGCACTGCTATCAAATCTCAAGCATTGGTAGACTTCATCAACGACTGGACAGAACTGTAGATGCCTGAGGAGAGACCAAATAACACATACTGGACTATTCACTTCGACGGGTCCAGGCAGTTGGAGGGCTCGGGGGCTGGAGTCGTTTTAGCTTCCCCTCGAGGTGACAAATTTTGTTATGTGCTACGGTTGATGTTTCCCTGTACTAACAATGCAGCTGAGTATGAGGCCTTGCTCCATGGTCTTCGGATGGCTAAGGAGATGAGCTTAAGCCAGGTGAGATGCTTTGGCGACTCAGATTTGGTGGCTCAACAGGTATCAGGCAAGTGGGATTCCAAGGACCCCCTCATGGCGGCTTATCGCCGTGAAGTTGATGCCATCGCCGGGCATTTTCAGGGTTATCAAGTGGAGCACATTGACCGCAGAAAGAACGAGGCGGCTGATGCCTTAAGCCGGCTGGGCTCTCAGCGTAAGCCGGTGCCGCCTAATACTTTCTTGGATATTCTGCATAACCCTTCTGTCAAGTTGCCTACAGAGGAGGACTTGGCTGTTCCTGACCCAGAAGCACAGTTGGTGGCGGCTCTTCACGTTATCCCAGATTGGACAGTGCCATACTTGGCTTACATGACCCGGGGAGAATTGCCTGAGGATGAAACTTTGGCTAGACAGATAACCCGGCGGTCTAAGTCAATGATAATTGTCAATGGTGAGCTGCATCATCGTAGTGTCGCTGGGGCTTTTCAGCGTTGTGTTTCCCCCGAGGAGGGTCAAGAAATTTTATGAGTGATTCACGAGGCAGATTGTGGCCATCATGCCGGCTCAAAATCCCTTGTGGCTAAAGCTTTTCGTCATGGTTTTTATTGGCTGACGGCTCATGCTGATGCAGAGGATTTGGTTAGTAAATGTGACGGTTGTCAGAAGTTCTCAAGACGTGCTCACATGCCGGCTCAAGAGTTGAGGATGATCCCAATCATTTGGCCGTTTGCAGTCTGGGGGCTTGATATGGTTGGGCCTTTCAAAAGGTCCAAGGATAAGAAGACCCACCTCTTGGTGGCGGTTGACAAGTTCACAAAGTGGGTTGAGGCAGAACCGGTTAGTAAGTGTGATGCAGCCACGGCGGTTCGGTTCATGAAGAAGGTGATATTTCGCTTTGGTTTTCCACATAGCATTATAACTGACAATGGTACCAATCTGTCTAAAGGCGCCATGGAGGAATTTTGTCAACGAGAGCATATATAGCTTGATGTTTCATCAGTAGCTCACCCCCAATCCAATGGTCAAGTTGAGAGAGCCAATCAGGAAATCTTGAAAGGCATCAAGCCCCGGCTTTTGGTCCCTTTGCAACGGACGCCGGGTTGTTGGGTGGAGGAGTTACCCTCTGTGTTATGGAGCATCAATACTACTCCTAATAGGTCTACGAGTTACACGCCTTTCTTCATGGTTTACGGAGCCGAGGCGGTTCTCCCTAGCGACATCCGTCATGACTCACCTCGAGTGGCGGCTTATATCGAGGCGGACAATGAACAAGCACGTCAAGATGCTCTTGACTTGTTGGACGAACAACATGACGTAGCAGCAGCTCGCTCGACGATTTACCAACAAGACTTGCGCCGCTATCACAGCCGCCGGGTTAAGTCCAGGACCTTTCAGGAAGGTGATTTGGTGCTCCGGCTCATCCAGGATCAAACAGATGCACACAAGCTATCCCCACCTTGGGAAGGGCCCTTTGTGGTCAGCAAGAACTTGCACAACGGGTCATACTACCTCATCGATCTTCGAGAGCACAAAGATTCACGTAAGTCGGAGGAGGAGACCCGCCGACCATGGAATATTGCTCATCTTCGGCCGTATTACACTTGAGCCAACGGCTCTCATAATGTACATATTTCTATAGCCATGTATATATTATGATGAATAATAAAGCAGGACCTCTGTCCTTTTTCCCCCTCCAAAGGTAAATGTGTCATTGTTATTTTCATTATGATATCACATGATCACTTGGAGGCTGATCCGGCTTATGATCGTATTCGAATCTAGCCGTTAAATATATGATCACTTGGGGGCTTCCTGTTCAAACATAGGTCGTATTCGAACCAAAGAGAACATAGCTGTCGATACCCACTTGATTGGCATATTGCCGAGCTCACTGGGGAGTTTCTTGATCATATTTGAATCATAGCTCAACCCCCTTTGGGAACCGACGTGGATTGTATTCGAATCAGCGTCGTTAAACAACTTTCAAGGTCATTTGGGGGCTTCCTGTTCAAACATAGGTCGTATTCGAACCAAAGAGAACATAGTTGTCGGTACCCTCTTGATCGGCAACGCCAACGCCATTGGGGGCTATATGATCGTATTCGAATCTTAGCTTAACCCCTTTGGGACGGTTCTCTGGTCGTATTCGAATCAGAAGCCTCCAAATTTTTGAAGTCTCTTTGTTGCAAACAAGTTCTTTTGATCACACTAAAAGTGTTCAAGGGTGGTTTTTATTCCACCGGTTTAACTTTGATCAATAAACGTTGATAGCACATAATAAACATTGTATGTGCTGGTGAACCGGAGTTGAGTTCTCAACCTCATTACTCGGGTTAAATAAACCGGAAGTGTACTTGAAGGATCACAGGTATGTTGTTATGGTTATCTCAAAGATATAATCGAGAACCGATTTATTATGATTTTGATTCATATTCCGGGTTATATGTAAAATATATGACTCTCCATGCGGTAAGCCGCCAAGGGACTTGTGATTTGTTTTCTATACAGGACAATTAAAGACAACTCTTTAAACATAAGGAAAGCAGAGGATCAAGCATAACCTGGAAGCATATAAAGGGGCAGCTTAAACAGTGTTGAGCGCTACACCCGTGCGCAATGACACGACAAAATTAAGTATTTGTCCTACTCTATTACATGACTCCCCGAGTCCAAAAGGTGAGGCATTGTTTTGTAAGACATAACCATGAGCCGCCTGAGAGTTCAAAGGTGCTGTTGGCCTGAAGCTTCCGGTTCATCCCTTTCCGCTCCTCCGGCTGTTTCCATGTCCTGGAAGGTTGATGATTTCCAGTCAATGCCACTCAAGGCTTCAAATTGAGCTTCATCATTAATTAACCCGGCCGAGTCGACTTCAGGGGCGAAGGTATGCTTACGAGTTGGCGGAATCAGGCTGATTGCTTCATAACGTGGTGTTGGGATCCTCTGATTCTCCGTATCATATCCCGGTTGATATTTGGTAAGATCTGTGTCATTACCAATTAGTGTGGCCACAGGGCGTATGCTCTTCACGCAAGCGGCGAAGTCTTTCTGGTCAAATGGGGTGCCGTCCTCCTTTAGACTGGGATACCCAAGGGCGATGTCAGCCGGGTCTAGCTCCGGTAGAAACGCCTTGGCCTGGCTCAGAGCGGCTATGGCTCCGGCTCTTGCAGAAGCTCGTCTCAACTCTTGGAAGCGTTGAGGAAGTACGGCAAGCCGCCTGAGTACATCCGTCAGGTGAGTGGGAACTTCATTTGATAGAGCCACAACGGCTAAGTCACGTTGTGACTCGGTGTAAAGTTGTTCCACCAAGGTATAAACCGCCTTCAATTTTGTCAGCACGTTTTGATTAAGATTGGAGCTCCTAGGACCTGCATTGCAAAGTCAGGTAAGCTGATGACAATTGAGATGCTCTTTGGAAAAGATGTAAACTAGCTAAACACTTATAGAGTAACTTACCAAAGATTGCGGAGACCATCTGAGAAACATGGCGTTTTAAGCCGGATAGCTCGGCGGCTGTTTCAGCAAGAGTGGCCTCCGCTTGTTCGGCCCGGCTGAGCAAAGCCGTCTTTTCATCCGCCCAGGCTTTTCTCTCTGCTTCAAACTTCTTCTTCAGTTTCTCTTGAGCAGCTACACTGAATTCAAACTTGGAGTTGGCCTTTTGGGTTTCATTTTCTTGAGTCTTCAGGTGATTCTTTAAATCAGAGATCTCCGATTCAAATTGCTTGAAGGCGGCCTGTATAAATTCCGGGTCACAGTTAGGGTGATTATAATGCAACATTAAGTCCCAAGCACTTTGCAAGCAAAGACACTTGGCACTTGGGGGCTAATGTATGCTGAAGAGCTCTATTTACAGTGGCGGTTCATGCAAATAAGTCCCAAGCACTTTGCAAGCAAAGGTACTTGGCACTTGGGGGCTAATGCATATTGCTGTTCAACTACTTGATTAAAACAAGGTAAGGACCGGTTCAGATATGCTGATTAAACCGGACCTTGAGTGCTACGAGGTAAGCCGGTTTTCTTGCAGTGATTACTAAGCCGGTATTAAGTCTACAACATATTTTATCATAAGTAATAGACTTGGGGGCTGGCATGGTAAGTATAACTATGGAGTAAGAAAGAGAGTTATACCTCAGATTTTTGCTGTATTTGTTTCACCATGTCAATCTCCAGATCCCGGTTGTTGTGCACTTGATTCACATAGCCAGAGACAATATCTTCAATGCTCAGATGAGCATAATCAGTGATGTCCAACTTGGCCCGGCGGCGCTCCAGAAGTTCTTCCTTGGCAGAGCACTTGGCCAGCACGGTAGGTCGTCCCGGTTCGACAAACTCAGTCCGGGTGATCTCAACGTCCGGATCATCTGGATGAGCCGGGCTGGGGATCTTCGAGCTCTCAGAACCTTCCATAGCTTGCACAACAGTTGGAGCAGTGGTGGCATCAGGAGATGGTACAGCCGGCAACTCATCAGCAGAGGCATCAGGAGCAGCCGTTCTGAGTTCTGGCTCAGCCAGGATCGGCTCTTCGGCCGGCTTATTTTTCTTCGCCCTCTTGCTGGGCTTCACTTGTACACTGCAAGTCAAAGGGTTAGTGCAAAAACATGAGTAAGATAAGCACAAAATAAACTGATCATCATTACCCAGGAGCGGTTTTGAAAGCCGGCAAGCTGGACTGCATTGAGTCGCCGGAGGAAGGTGAAGTTCCCTGGTAGTTTGAGTCAGAATAATTGAGTGGTTGATGAGTGACGCCCGCCAAAGGATACAAACAATATAAGTCGGAGATAACCTCAGTCTGGCGCTTCCTTGATGTTTTGGGTAAGCCGGAGGAGAGGTCTGCATCTTTGCTGGTCCGGGTTTGCCTTTGACTCTCATAAATATGTCGCTTCAAAAGAAATTGAGGATCTTGATAAGCTAAAGGATGTGAAAATCTTACTTTCTGGGTTACTCTTCGGACTTTTTGTCTCGGCAAAGGCTCGGAGTCGGAGGAAATTATAGTTACCTCTTCATTCACTTCATGACTCGTTCCGGTGTCCTCCTGCTGATAATCCGTGTCAATAAGATGGTTAAAGAAGGAGCCTAAAGAATCAAGAGCTACCTCTGACTCGGAGGTGTCTTCCAGATGAAGCAGGTCCAAGGCGCTAGGTTTATTCCCCTTCTTATGGGGAGCGGCTTTCCTGGCGGCTTTCTTAACTTTTTTGGCTTTTTTGGCAGCTTCGTGGTCATACTTGACCTTCCAGAATTTATCATTAACCTGTAAAATACAACAAAGGTTAGTGAGTTAAGACAAAATCGTTAAAATGGAAGGTGAAGTATTCAGTTCAATGGTTTACCGCTGGAGCCGGGTTAGCCTTGCAGAAAGGGCTTAAGCCCACTCTCCCGCAATCTGCTAGGCTCTCGTTCAGAAGAGACTTGGTTGTATCATCAATGACGTCCTCAGGTAAGTCGTCTGGACTGTGCCGAAGGGGATCATCCTTCTGGCCCGTGTAATCACACATCAAGCCGGGGCGGCAGCTTAAAGGAATCACCCGCCAGGCAATCCAGACCCAGACTAGATCAATGCCATTTAGGCCGTTCCCCAGAAGAGCTTTGATTTTGTTGATGGTGGGAGTAAGTGGTTGACGTTCAGCTTGAGATAATTTGTCTGGCAAGGGGTGATTTGATTCTAGACGCAGGGCATGAAAGCCGGGCAGGGGGTTCTCATCAGCCGGAGAAGTGTCTTGGCAGTAGAACCATGTCTGGTTCCAGTCTTTCGGGTGGCTTGGCGGCTCAGCATAAGGTAAGAGACAATCTCTCCGTCGTTGGATTGAGATTCCACCGAGTTCCAAGCTAGGCCCGTTGGCACACTCATTCTGATGGTTCAGATAAAATAACTCCCTAAAGAGTAGCAAGCTTGGTTCTTCTCCGAGGTACACCTCACAGAATACTTGGAAGTTGCAGATGTTTGACACGGAGTTGGGTCCGATGTCTTGAGGTCGCAGATCAAAAAAATGCAGGATATCTCTGAAAAATTTGGAGCCGGCTGGAGCGAAACCCCGTTTCATGTGATCAGTGAAAATGACAACTTCTCCCTCCTTGGGATGAGGTTTCTCTTCTGACGGGTCAGGAGCACGATAAGACATGATCTCTTTCCTTGGCAGATAACCCGTCTTTACAAAATCAGCTAAGATGCTGTTAGTGATGTTGGATCTAACCCAGTTGCATGTGACGGGTGCTTTGGGAGCCCTAGGCGGCATTGTGAAAGATGGAAGCCTATGACAAAATAAAATTTCCGGTCAAATTTAAGCCGGAGGAAGATTTCAGTTCAGTATTCAAGATGGCGGCTTATGAAGGGGCCTAATGATATATGGCTAATTGTGTCAGGTTATTTAAGCCGCCGTGGATATCATGAGCAATTAAGTTATTTAACTCTATTATGAATGATCCGGAAATTTCACAAAGCATGGCCTCTTTTAAGCCGGCGATATGAGCCGCCATGGCTAACAGATGCAGTTTTCTGCCTAAGTGTTGCACAAACAAGTTTCACAGATTGCAGGGATTATTTTGGATCAAACGATCGTCCAGAAAAGAAAAAGTTCTAGACCTAAAAACTGATACAGAGAAGTTCATAAGCTCTAAATGAGGTCTTTTGCAAGCAAAAGGGATCTGCTAGTATTGAAAATGGGTGTGAAACGACTACCGCCGAAGTTATGCACTACTCTTGGATCAAAGGAGGCCATTGTGGAAGAACTGCGAAGGAATCACGAGGAACCACGAAGAACACAGAAGAACTCGCGAACCTAATGCGGATCTAATATACGGGACGACGAGGACTTACTGGTGTTGATGAGCAACGGTGGTGCGCCGCGGTTCTCTGGTCATGACAGGTCGATGCAGCGGCCTTGGTTGGTGCAGACGGGATGTGCGGCGGCGGCGGCGGAGCTCGGGCTCTGAGGCGTCGAGAGGAGGAAGACGATGGAAAGGGAAGAATGACGAAGACCTAAGGGCCGGGCCTACTTATAAGGGACGGCTGATGAATGGGCGCGAGAAACGAGGAGGCTGAAGACATGATTATCCAGCTGCAGAGACGCCTCGATTTTCGAGATAGTTATTAAGACAAGGATCCGTTGAGATACGTTGGGCAGAATGTGCATTAATGGCGGATGACGTCACGGCGGGCTACAAAGAATCCAAAAGATGACGTCATGGCGGGTTATAGCCTTTGCGCAGACAGAAGCCAGAAGATTTCTTATTAAGGTATTGAAGATTGACATGAACCGGTTCAAATCAATCTGGGGCCTAATGTTGGGGATATAACTACTGGAGTCACCCGCCCAAGAGGGGCCGGGTTATGTCATGACGATCATCACATGAAGCCCAATATCAAGCTTGAGGATGGCGGTTCAGTAATGGGCCTAAGGCCTAGAGGCGGCTTAAGGCCCGCAGTGATAAACCGCCGTTAAGGCATGACTTGTAGTGTAAGGCAAGAATAGTTAAGAGTCCGAGCCGGACACTGTTTATAAGCCGCCCGGGACTCTGAGAGCCACTGGGCGTTAACCTGTCTATATAAAGGGACGACCCAGCGGCGGTTCAGGGCAAGTAAGATCAGATCGATAGCCAGGCATAGCGGTTTAGCTCCCTGGTCATCGAAACCCTAAGTAATTCCACCTCAACTGGAGTAGGCTTTTACCTTCACCGTAAGGGGCCGAACCAGTATAATCCTCGTGTCCTTTGTCCCGTTTAACCCCTTTAAGCTTCGTAGTTGCGATGGGTCCACGACTAAGTCCTTGCACGAGGACATCTGCCGTGACTATTCCACGACAGGTGTACCACATCATACACTCGCCCTCCATACCAGGTGAGCTTCACGATTTCTTGTCTCGGGAGGACGTATACTTCTGTGGGGCAGCCATCGAAGGGGACAAACAGAAGCTGGAGCCGTACAACCTTGATTTGAAAATCATCGCTGACCTACAAACCAGAATCAAAATTCCTGTAGAAGATTGTGATAAACAGACACCATCCCTATTTGACGTAGCAAATTTTGTGCTCGGTACAAATCTTCAGAAGGGTGACGAGATGGTGGCATTAAGGTCATCTGGATGGGAGAATTATCCCTTGACGTACGAGCGGATAAAATATGCTGCCCTCGATGCCCGTGTGAGTTTCGAGATAGCTGCAAGGTCCAAAGAGCTTGTTGCGAAGCCGTATCCCACAGAGAATGAGAACAAGAAGAAGAAGAAGAAGAAGAAGAAGAAGAAAAGGCTGCACCAGCAGGAGGGCATTATGGATGGATGAACTATTTCCTCTCTTGTAAAAAAAATTATTCCCTCTCGGTGTATATTGATATAGATGGACTATTTCGATGGTGTGCATGTCTTTGGAATAGAGTAGTAGCGTGGGTCCGCTTGACTATAAGGAACTATTTATCCGCATATATAGCTTTCTCTGCTACTCCTTCCAGTGATCGGTATGCAGTGCATGTGTCCGTAGACATGACAGCTTGTCCATGGAAGTTCAACTACGGCGACCATCACGTTTCATCTCGCGATTCCCACGACGCCTCTCCAACCCACGGCACCACGCCCCCCGACGTGCGCCTCACCCCTCTCGGCCGCACCGCCCCTCTGCCTTTGTGTGCATGACATGTGGGCCACCTAAAATGCGGCGAGCATCAAGTTTCTACCACAGCCACCCGCGATTCCCACGACGCCGCTCGAACCCATGAAACCACACGTCCCCGACCTGCGGCTCACCCCTCTTGGCCCCACTGCCCCTCTGCCTACGGGAGCATTACATGTGGAGCAGTCACCTATCGGGTCCACATGTTATTGACTCAAAGTTAGGTGTAGTAAGGCGCTGAAGCTCAGTCCCGACGGCCCTGAGAGGGAAATGTAACTCCTGCACCAGGGCTTGTGGTGCTCCCACAGCACGAACTCGTGCCAAACTCGAGATTTGTTTCTTTACTATACATGCACGCAACGATTTAATGGACATTGTAATCTCAACATGTGATGGGGAGCTCTAAATTTGAATTTGAAACTTATAAAACTAAAAGATTCAAAAGAAATAAACTGGGAGAGAGGGAGTATATCGTAGGATGTGTCCCATACAAAATAAGTCCCCTGGTTTGTCACCGCGAAGATGCGGTTAGAAAGGAGCACATCGTCTTCCTACTCGTACGGCAACAAATCGGCCGCAGACAGCATGGTCCGCCTTTGACCGCCATGTGCAAGGTTCGTGCTATCTTATTCAATCTCACCGTGGTTCCATCGTACCAATTCATGCGGTGGCCCGTTGCATGGCTGATCCCAATGTTGGACAAAGGTTCTACGGGAACAGTGTCACCGTTGTAAATGTTGTGCAAATTGATGTTGGTACCCTCCCGTACATATGCAAGCCAATCTCCACTCGCACCGAGCCTAACATGTGAAACAGTGGGCAGGGGGAGAATTAGGAAATGGACACGGAAGTAGTCTTTAGAATGCATTTACTACGTGATCAAACTCATCTTACCTGCTCATTGGAGGAAATCCGAGTGCCCCTCAACGTCGGCATCTCAAGGGGCGCCAACTTGCAACTACGGCCACGCCGCGCTGGAGAGACCCCCAAGGAAACATCCTCGTGCGTTCCACAGAACATCAAGATGCATTTGTATGAGTAGTTTATCTTGTGAGAGAAAAGGATGAACGAGGGAAGGCCTCTAGAGATAGAGATGGACACTACTACTACCAATGTGCTGGCCCTGCGTTGCAATGGATCCAAAGCAGTAGAATAATACTTGTTCACGTGCTTGAAATATAAACACTCTAGTTTTGATATACATGTGTCAACAGACATGACAGCTTGTCCATGGAAGTTGAACCACGGCGACCATCACGTTTCTTGTTTCTACCGCTGCCACACCCACACGCGATTCCCACGACGCCGCTCCAACCCACGGCACGACGTCCCCCGACGTGGACATGGATCCTCTGACATGGCTATCACTGCCTTGCCCTGCCTTTCCTTCGCTGACAGGTGGGACCCACGCTTATGGGTCCCACATGTCAGTGACAGAATGGTAGGATTGTTCGCGTCAGGGGATCCTCATCCCCCCGACGTGCCCCTCATCCCTCTCGGCCCCACCGCTCCTCTACCTTTGTGTGCATGACATGC